>NC_069369.1:30801500-31430500 GCF_021730395.1 Mercenaria mercenaria | reverse complement strand
TTTTACGCTTGTCTCTGTTTTTTGCGTAACAGACTGACTGGGTACTGATGAATTAAATTATTGCATGTCGCGCCAGAGACTAATGTGTCCCCTTTATTGATGCATGATGTGCTTAAATTACCTTACTGGTAAACAGTTATGTTTACGTCTGAAAAGTTCAAACGACATATAGAATACGTCATTTTGCACAGTTTGTTTTTAAAGTCATGCAGTGTTCAGAGCTTTTATCAATATCAACAAAGATAATGCAGAAATCAGCAAGAAATCTCTATATATTTCTTAAAACATTTTTAAAATTTACATTGAGAATAAAAACTTGAGTTTCTGAAAATATATATTTCCTGTTAATTGACTAATTATTTATAAAACCAGAACTGAATCAAACTTCATAAAATCGTTGTTTCACGATAATTGAGAAAATATATCAAAAATAATTGGAGTAAAGTAATCTTGTAAACATTTACGAGATTTTGTGGACAAAAAGCCACACTTTATCAAGACATTTTGGATACGATTTCTAGCATTATATATATTTAGGAATTTGTAACTGATTCTCAACAGATTCCACGAATGTATCTTAACCATATGTAATATATGTTCCAGTGAACACACTTATATGCCATATCATTATGATACCAACATTTCGAACTTTAACAATTTGACAGTTTTACAAGAAATCATGTACCAGAGTATATCCAAGTATCTTACGAACACTAAATTCGTTAAACTACACCGTTTAATCATTCCAGGAGACCTGATGTCAATCTTCACCGCGTTATGAAAGGGCCAGCCAGACTCGTATCTCTATTTTACACGTTGCACTGAGGAAAACCTTTCAGAAATGTAAGAAAATTTTTTTTCTACAATGTAGATTTGATTGAAATTTCTCACAGTCGTAAATAAACATATGGTCTATATTGTGGTGAAATAAAATGTATTACTTTTGAGATATTTAACCATACTTATAGTGAACCGCAAATTCCAAGACTTGAAGACATTATTTTGAATTATTTAACATGTCAGATGTTTTTAATGTCATATTTTAACTTGCGAAAAATACCAACAGTGCCACTGAAATACATTTACTCACGGGTTGTCATTAATTCATAAAATTATTTTCGTTTCCGAACGCCGAATCCAGACTTTATTCTACGTTTTCCGGAAAATGACGTTACGCCCTCACTTCCGGTTTATCAAACGAGCAGAGCTACCTTAAATAGCAAATAATATTTTCATATTGTGTTAGGTATATTTTTGTTAATTGTATCTTAGAAGCAAGGCGAAATTACATTTATTATTATTATTATTATTATTATTATTATTATTATAACAGATTTATATAGCGCCCTTTTCATGATCAATTTCACGTACAAAGGCGCTTTACATAGTTCAAATGAGAGCCACACAGGGCGCATAATTCCTCCTCCTACTAGTACAGACACAGAGCGAACTGACCAGTGAGACAGAATGAGACAAAGCCCCCACGACAGAGAGATCAGAAATCAGATACAGGCTTGTCCGGCTAACTTGGCCTCGTTGCGAATAAACAGCCTGGTTCTTTAACGTGCCCAGTGTATAGCACTGATACACGCAAGGATTGCCTGGGTTCCTGACCAGTACACCTCTAGTTGGGTGGGAAACACTGAAAAGCATTTCTGAAAATTCCCGAGTAGCTGCCTGGGATTGAACCCTCAACCTCAGGATTGGAAGGCCAGTGTGTAAACCACTGAGCTATCCGTCCACCCAAAGTTATTAGTTCTAATTTATTCTTGAATTGGAGCAAAACAAACGCAATTAAAATCATCCAGATAGTATTGAATGTCGAATGTCAAACTTCAATAAATTAAATGTCTGAATTAATAAAGATTATAAATTGTTTCAATCAATAGTCAGAACTGCTGAATAACCAAAGGACTTGTGGAATTATCAATATTACTCTAATTTCCTATCTTAACAAGAGGAGAAATGAACTTTTTAACATTATCAAAATGATTAAGCGTGTATTTTAAACAATTCTTTTCTGGATGAGGACATTTTCAAAAATTGTTTGTACAGTTCGGTAATCTGTGTAGTTATGTCTGATTGATTTCTTTTGAGAATTATGTTCAAAATTGAAATCAGGCAGAAACATTAACCATGATAAGACCTTTAAGAAGTTCTAGTATTCTTGCTGACAAATTTAATCCCATTTTAAATTGAACGACTAGACTCGTTTATATTAATTTTGCAATTTGCAATGATATGAATTAGAAGTGATTCTATTAACAAAGAAATAACTTTGACACTGAATTCACAAGAAAATGTGAACTGAAATACAAAACTTTTCTGTCGTCTCAACTTTCTCAATTACGCCACTGCACAGCAGTCGATCCGACTGTGTGTTGATGAATCAAGTTTGTGAATCTAAAAGGTTTATTTCGAGCCAGAGACAAATATGCTGTCTTTCCTGGTACTTTGGGGGACCTGAAATTGTTTGTGTCAACAAAAACTTTTTTTAAGATGTCTATTCATATAGCATATTATTGCGCATGTTTGGTATATTCGTGAACGTTTAAACAGTTACTGTAGATGTCAGCTAGAAATATCGGAAGAACCTTTTGCACACTGTTCTTTTTACCCCAAGAGAACATAATATCAGTACTTATTTCTGACTGATGTGCTATATATAAATTATTATATGTAATCAACTTCTTTAATATACTGAGAGGCGTGAGAGAAAACATAACAAAAACCGAACCAACTTCGTATATTAGATGAATAATTAAAGATATTAAAATGTAATTCAGAACTTATAACAAAAGCTCTCGGGAGACAATTTCATTCTGTTTCATTCATTCTTTCCCTGTATAAAGATTGTTTTATATCGTTTCTGCTGTATGAATAACGGAGAATCTTTAATGTATAAAAACAAAAACTGGTGTCAAATGATTTACTTCATTTATTTGCCGACCACACACCCATGCTGATCTTTATAACACGGTGCAAGCATATTCGACGTCATATTAGTATCAGCTATTTTGTAAGATTTGCGAAACATTATATATGGAAAATTGTTTTTTTTCTTTTTGTTGTATATTTCCATACAGATTATTTCTCAGGAAAATTACAAAATGTTACTGCGAAGAAGTAGTTAATGTAGCTGGCAACGGTCACAATAAATCATTTCGATGACAGTTAAATGACGACAGTGCCCGTCAGGCGTAAAAGCAAAATCATCCCATGTAAAAGTATTATCCGTTTCATGCGAGTCGTTTAAAAATGTTACTGGGACCGATTTCAATCTAGCATAACACCAGCATTCTTTCCTTAGATCAAGACATTTCTGAGTGTGAAACTGATGAAAAGATATAAACACACTATTTTTCTGTTTCCGAAAATTGAGTCCTGAAAAGCCCTGACATGAAGCAGACGACACCTAGAACATTTTCAAAAAGAACGTCAGTATTACATTTCACAAAAAACCGCTGTACAAATGGAAAATATTGCCAAAATTACCAGTGAATCAGATTTTCACAACCTTAATTTGATAAGGTTATAAACATTTTGTCTGGGAGATATCAAATCTTAGTTAAGCACAGTATCAATATGGCTACTGCTTTTGATTTTGAATAATTTCTAAAGACTGAGTCTGACAATATTTATCTAATGAAATAAAAGTTATAAAATACAATAAGATTTTGCAGTGCCAAATATACAGCTTCACATCGAACGGTACAATCAATATTATTAATAATAAAGTAAAAACAAAATCGTTACAAGCTGGCTGAGTATGTCATACGTTTCCGGTTCTTGACACTTGCTGTTGTTTCTTTTTTCTTCCTTTTTTAGTTTTTCATTTATTGTGAAATTCATGGATGGAAGACCCAAGAAAAACATTACCATTAGATGACTCTCGTAATAACTTAACTTACTGTTTACCAAGAACTTACGCGCAAAAAAAAATAATTTCAATTTGTTATTACGTTCTTGTAGGAAAATTCCGTTAATTATCTTAAATGCAAATTGAAAATGTATTTACTATAATGTTGATATTGATGAAATTCCTAGAAGCAAAATTAGTGGGCTACTACTAAGCTGCATCTATACAAAAATAGTAAAAGCGGTTTTAAAAACAAGTGTCAAATATCTTGTACTTAATAATTTAGATTAACTTCTAATGTTTTTTTCTAGAAAAAATATTTATCAATGTTTTTTTTCAGGACTGTTACCAGGCTGTTTTCTTTACTAAATACTTCATCAATTTTGCTTCAGATTGAAATCTTGTTAAATGTTATGTAAGGAGAGAGTCTTGAAGTATTGGTTAAAACTTATAAATAATCCGGGTTCTATTATGGCAGTTATTTTCAACACTCCATATAACAAAATATAAACTCTCCAAGGTGTAAATTTTGGGCTAAACACGTTAAAATCCTGTTAGATCTGTCAGGATATGAATATATATGGGACAATACTGAATTGAATGTTAAATATTTATTTATGTTAAAAACCCGACTACGAGACCATTTCTACAAGAATGGCATAGCAATGTAACTAGTTTGCCGAAACTAGAATACTACGCCAGATTTAAAACTTCGTTTAGTTTTTAGTCATATTTGAATAATATTGATAACGATTACTTGAGAAAGTTGTTTAAGTATGTCTTCTCATTGCTTAGCTATTGAAACTGGTAGATATAGTGGTACAGTTAGAAATCAAAGATTATGTACATATTGTCACCTAAATGCAGTGGAATAGGAATACCATGTACTTATGACCTGTCCGAGATATATGAATATTCGCTCAAAATACATGTACTTGCCGAAAACATCATGGCAAAATCTAAGAAGAAATGTTAATTTGATGTCTTCTGACAGAAGGAGAACTCAGAATGATATTTGTAAATGTCTGAAGGAAGTACGTATATTTGTTGAGATAGTAATTTGTTTTTGTTTACGCATGATGTACAAACCATATCTATCATATTTTTACTGTCCGTTACCAAATACATGTAATAGTCGATATTGCTTATAAAAGTTGTTGTTGTTAAAACGTATATTTACGACATGGCCTTTCAAAATTTTGAAATACTAGGCAACAGAGTTACCCCATTTTAAAAAATCCAACAAGAGTCGATTATATTAATTTCATACCTTGTAAATACGCACCTGCAACATTCTGTCAGTAAAGTAAATAATTATATACTGCGTCCACGAAAATGTTAAGTGAATAAAAAGTAAACTCCTGTAAAAACAAATGTTGTTTTAATTCGTCTATGCTTCCTCATTCAGCTGCACAGCAGACGGTCTGAACGTCGATGCATAAAATTGATGCATGTAATTATATCTTGTCACGACAGAGACAAGTGTGTTCCTTTTCTAAACGCATGAAATAATCTCGCAACTACATATGAAGGGTTAAAGGACACATACAGATTCGAAAATAATATGTCATTGTGCATATTTGTTCTAACAAGTATGTAGACTATCCATCAATATATAATTAGATAATGCGGCCGTCAGCCAAACAGTTTGCTTAGTCTTATTTTTCAAAAAGCTGCACTTGAAAGGATGTCTTGTGTAAGCACTGTAAGACCAATGAGAGCATTTTCATACGAACAATAAGCATGTCAACTCTCTCTCTCTCTCTCACTTAACATTTATAAAATTTGTACTTGCGATGAAATATTTTTTAATGCGTTCATATCATTATCATCAGTTCGTTTAATTACAACACAATCACCCTCTCTGTTTATCTATCTCCAATTATTTTTACAAAAGATGGATAAAAGAGCTTCAAAATAGGTTTCAAATAAATTACTAGTGTTAATATTTAATCATTTAAATAGAAAATAGTTACGAGAGATGAACCAAATATAAACTGCATCAAAGTAAGAGCCAGTATTTGGTTTTTACCAGATTGACATATACTTCTTTTTCCTTACGTCGGTACAAGTTACTGGAATTTAGATATTTTAAACAGGAACGCCTCTACTTTCGTCAGGTCGTGATGTAACAAACCTGTATGATATATCATAAAGAAAACCCAGGCAATGCCTAATCGACTGACATTTTTCAGAACTGAAAAAGAGACGAAACAATCGTATTTGCTTTAAACACTTTTTTCTTTTTACAGAGACTGTGGTTTTATGACAGTTTATCTCTTTTTGTACATAAGCCTAATATATAGAAATTTTCCTGAGTTTGTACTGTTTGAAAATGAACAGTTTTATCATAAAATCTATGTTTTGAAGAAGATTATTATAGTCATGAGAACAAATATATATTATGTTGAAAAGTCCACCAAACACGTTTATAGTAACTTTTACATTTTGCAATGATAGAAATGGGTAAATGATGTACTATCAATTAAGTAAATAACATTGAGACGTTATCAACAGAAATATTAAACTTTTATGGCAAATGGTTGTTTCCATGTCTTTGTATTCTCAATTAGATAACTACGGGAAATTAATGGATCTAAAGATATATATTTTCGCTAATGGGAAGTATGCACTCTGTTTTCTGCATGGTTCAAGCTGTGCCTGAAATTATCTCACGGTTTAGATTAATTACATTTGAATGTTAATGTGTTGACGAAGACGGCGGAAGTTGTAATATTTCATTGTGCCATTGTTATTTACAAACAGATTGTTCAAATGCATGTACTCATAGCATTTACATTGCGATTTAGCATTTGAAATTTAAGTGTCCGGAATTATGTTACATATACTACATGTTTAGAGCTAGGCCCCGTGACATATAATTTACTTTACCATATACAATCTCTGTAACTCACACTAATGTTGAATAAATGGAAAACGCAAATAAAATCATGAATGAAAGAGAACTTCACAACCTTAATTTGGTACTATAAAATATTTCAGTTGTAGGAAAAAGTAAATTATGACTATACTCTACATGAATGTATAGGTTTAAGCTTATGTGGAAAAAATCTCTTGCATTAATTATCGTCCGAGTTACAAATAGCAACGCAATGACAGCAGTAAGATGTGTACCACTCTGTACATTATTGCGGAAGTGTGTTTTTCAATCAGCCGTACCTTTATTGTTATACAAAATACAATGAACAGTTTAATAAGTACTACAGGTACTTCTTTTGTAATAAAACGAAAAGAAGAATGTTTTGTTTCGGTTTTCACGGTGGTAGAAATATTTTTTTCTTTCATGAAACAATCTTGAGGAGATCCTTTGTTCCAATATGTTCCTAATATCAATTTTGTCTAAGTAAACTATATTTCATACCTGCAGCTTATTACTGAGACAATAGTTTTTTTACCTTATCATTAAAAACTGCATAAAAATAATAACAAAGTTCGCCTTTTGAAGTCAGTGTCTTTTCATGCAGGTAATTTTTAACAAAGATTGCAATGATGATTGTTATAACAAGGACAACTAGCTTAGGAGCAGTATCTTTCTCACTTCCACATGAACTAAAACAGGTGTACCCGATTTGGACTTAACTGACACATAATGTCAGTACATCGGCTGAGCTTTGATGGAATTTTGTCCTAAAGTATCAACGCTCGGATATATAGACTTACTACATCGTAATAGAAGTTTAAAACATCATATTTTGGGCAAATTTCATTGTATCGTCTACATGTCATCGCATGCGTTACATTTAAACGAACCACGTTAAAGTTAAGAACAATAACGATTTAAGTTTTACTAACAGGACATAAGTAGATATAATACATCCACAAAAATTTAGATTTATTGCTTGTAACCTTCAGTGTTTCATAGGCAGTGATTTTTTAAGCACCACACTCCCATTATACAAATCATTACAAATTATTGAGAGCTGATAATGTAGGGGAATGTCCAATATTTCTGACAGTTGGTTTTCAGCATCAATATTTCTTAAAAAAGAATTCGCAATGAGCAATTGCAATTGTTGAACACATGCATAAAAAATGTATCAATTATAAAACACGCACTCTGTCTTCATTTATTGTCGACTACTTTAAAAAAGACAAATATTTGAATGTCTAGCACATTCAACAAACTGATAATGTACAAATACATACGTACAGCCTACCAATAATTTCTACCTTAATTGAAACAATTAATCTATTATTGAAAAGTATAACTATATTACATGTAAAGATAAGAGCTTCAAATGATAATTAAGAATGTATTTACAGAACAAATATTGTTGTATGTTGTAGGAGGAAATAGTTAATCATTTCAATAGGAAATCGTTGAACTATTTAGAGTGGGTGATGAAACAAATAACCTTGCCGTTTAATGTTGAAATTATTACAATTTTTAAACCAAACGCTCACTTCATTTTCTTATCATTATAAAATCTTTTGCAATTCTTGCTTGTCTTGATGACAATATCCACCACATGCAGAAAACACCATGGCAAGGAGACACGGTTATATTAATGTTTATATTAATTTTATTCCTTGCAATGATGGAAATACACTAACCATGAGTTATCAATATAAAGTAAACATGTTTGACACTGCATAAACTGAAATACTAAACTTTTATAGGAATTGGCTGTTTTCATTTCTATCTGTCTATAGCTATTGTCACACCCCTCTTTCGAGTGTTATGGACATTCTATATCTCTATTAGTTCACTGAAAGAAATCAATTAATCTAATGACATATAGAGGTGCGAGTGATAGATATGTCCATTTTCTTCTCGGGTGCACTCCATTCCTAAAATTATTTCACAACTATAACTTATTTCATTTAGTTGTGAATACGGATAAACGCACACAGGCCAAGGAACGAGCTATCGCTCGTACCTTCATATGTAGACAGTAAAGTCAAGATTATTCATAAACATATTGCTAAGTCAAAGCTTCTCCTTACATAATGGAAAGTCTATTTCCTCACGATCATCTATTGATTTTTTTTTAAATTTTAACAAAGCATACATGTTCATACTTTTTAAGAAATTCTAGGACTACGAACGGATGACCATGTTATATCCGCTACGTTAAATGTTTACCGCTACAGAACTATTTAAGGCTAAAAAAAACATTCCGGGGATTGAATAAAAGTCAGCGCTGTCAAACCACAAGATCGCCAAGCTAAAAATATACAAAACATAATTAGAAAGACATGGCGCACAAACTACTGGAAACGAAAAACATTTAATGCAATACTAACTACAAATACAAGGAAACCAAACACATACAAAACTATAACTTGAGCATTCAAGGCAGTCAATATTTTCTAAAACCTAAAATAATACAGTGAATCATGCATTCTTTAAAATATGCATTTCCGCGTTATATAGTGACCGCTTTTTTAAAAAGACACAAGTCCTGGACATTATAATACCGTATTGAGTGCATTCTCAGTATTTTCTTTTTCAATACAGTTCATCGCATATCTTTGCAGTCCAGTAATATTTGTACTTTCTTTGGTTATTTCTGTTCGAAATTGAAATATAGCAGAACCTTCTTGCTATGACGTGACCTTTCGAAAATTTAAGTTTACTCTGCGAAAAATTGAGACCACCATAAGGTAGTTCTGCACGTTTGACAAACCGGAAGTGATGGCGTAACGTCATTTATCCGGAAAACGTAGTATAAAGCCTGGATTCGGAGTACAGAAATGAAAATCTATTGATGAATTAATCGAAACCTGTGAGAAAATTTGTTATAATGGCACTGTTGCTAGATTTCTAAAGTCAAAATATGATATTAAAACATATGACACGTTAAAAAAATCAAAATAATTTCTTAGAATTAACGTGAAATGCCCGGTTCCATTTAATCATGGTAAAATATCTTAAATGTACGCACACGGACCTATACATTTTATTTCACCAAATTATAGGCCATGTGTTTATTTACAATTGTAAGAAGTTTCATCAAAATCTACATTGTGAAGTATTGCGTGAGGTCCAAATTTTTCAAACCAGCCTAGCAAAAAATCAAGCACACGACCCTATCTTTTTTATTTGCTGAATGTTCTATGTATATTTTGAAGTTTAGAAAAATTGGAGTTTAATCAAATTCTACATTGTAGAAAAAATTTTGATCCAAACGTTCTGAACTACCTTATTAATAAAATGTACAGTCAGACTCGTTGATATCAACTGATGGACGTGGGCACCAGTGTTCTTCTATCAATAAAGTAAAGAACTTTGATACTGCATTCACAGATATTGTTGTTTTTTTTTTTTTGTTTTGTTTTTTTTATTAAACGTCGCACCGACACATGATAGGTCATATGTCGACTTACCAGCTTTAATGGTGGAGGAAGACCCCAGGTGCCCCTCCGTGCATTATTTCATCACGAGCGGGCACCTGGGTAGAACCACCGACCTTCCGTAAGCCAGCAGGATTCACAAATACGATCCGTTATGCACAGCACTTTAATTATGTATTGAGGAATCAAATTAATGCATCTAATGATATCTTGTCGCCCAGAGACAAATGTGTTCCAAATCACGAGACGACCGGTACTTAAGATTACCATACAGTTTATTCAATTACATTTGCGTGAAAACACAGACGCAGTAGCAACGGGTTCAAAGTAGCAGTACAACAATATACGTTTTTTCTTTAAACAGCTCGAGCAGTGTCCAGAACATTCATAAATAATTGCACTACCAGTAAATTTTATACACTTTGTTCTTGTTTAACCTGAGAGAATATAAATGTGTAACATTGCCGCCAGAATAGCTATAAAATATACACAAAAGGATAAAGAAGAAATAGAAATATCTTAGTTTTGGGAACTAAAAGATTTACTTTCTCTCTGAAGTTTATTCATATCTGATACGTGGAGTCTATTAAATGCAACTATAGAATTCCACTTAGGCCGGTACTAGGTGATAGGATTGTTTTGTACACTTCATTATCTTATCCAAAAGAGCTCCTTATACTCTGCTATCTACAATATAACTTGACATACCTGAATTAATTGAACATTATTTGTTGTTATGTAATATTAAATTTTTAAAAAATAAAAGCTTCAATTATGAAGATAAGAAATGATTTCAATATATTATCACAATATGCCGTAACCAAATGACCCATCGCATTTTATTTCGCTATTTCCATTTATTTCCATTAAAACAATCATGCGACATGCGCATAATTAATTTTTGATTAAAGCGCGCATTTCAAACATTTCTTTTACCAGAAAAGAACAACTCGTGAAAATAATTTACACTTTTTAGCTTCTTTATTTGATCTCTATTGTTCATTTTGTCCAAAACTGAAATCAACTAGACACCTTTTTTTCTATGATATGACCATTAAGAAATTAAGTATTCTTGGCCTATGTTGGAAAGCCCGGTCAGACACGTGATAAGCGATTCGAGCATTACAGAAATCTTTTATAGAAAGTTTTAAGTCGTCTACACCACAGCACCTCAGTCTGACAGACTCAATACCAATAGAATACTGGTTACCATTGAATATGCATTTCCTTGGAAATAGCAACAAGATAAAACCTTGTTTTCATTAATATATAGTTAAATAAAATTACACGTGTTTGAGAAATTTGTGACTAAACAATCGGGGGGGGGGGGGGGGGGAGCGGAATATTGTAAACAATTTGATTCGTACCCACAACCTAATGCGCATTGTAATAAGATTGGTTCATATAAATAAAAGAGTAGCTATCAGTTGTAAAACAGACAATGACTTAATTTAAATGACGATCGCAGACAAGTGGTCCAAGCACATGCTTCGTTAGTATGATAGCAGCACATTTTCATGAGATTTGCGAAATAAAATATCGGAAAACATGTAATTTTTCTTCGTCATGTCGGTTATGTCTATACGAAAACGGCATAGAGATGACAACTGTCGGAAGACACAATTGAGATGACAATGACCACAAAACTGTCTGTCTCGAAAGGTTCATACTACAACTGACTTAAACCGATTCATATCTAACAGAATATCAACATTCATTCCTATGCTTAGGAATTTAAGATTGATACAACGAATAGAGTGTGTCACTGTGTCCGAAACTGCGTCACGAAAGTGTTTTACTTTAAGACAGACAATATACAGATCAGCTCACGCGGAAAACCCACTTTCCGTGTTTCCTCGAAGGAAAAATCTTACATAGCGAGGAATTCCTCCAAGTACTGTATATTTCTGACTCGGAGTACCGACTGTTATAGTTTTATTACTTTAGCGGAATTTCGTCGAGTCACTCCGAGAAATTACTTGACGGAACTCCGAGTCGAAATTATACAGGTAACATTATAATGATTTCTGGTATTTTATGGCCACTCCGCGCGACTCCGAGTCTGTAATAAACAATAAACCGGTCATTTCGAGTGCCGCGAGATGATTTGACGAAACTTCGAGTCATGCAGTATTTCCGTAGATGGACGGATTGTTTTTATATAGTTAGATTGTTCTTTTAATTAAATTGTATGAAACTTTTGTGAATTTTGATATTGAAATAGTTTCTGACCATGCGAATCAGATTTAGAAGTATATTTATGTATAATAAACTATATTATTAATCATACGAAATTAAACAAACTTTCAAATCACCGCCGTTAAAGGCAAATGATTTGTGAAAATTTGATATTTAAATAATTTCTGACTTTGCGAATTAAATTTAGGAAAAAAAGTCGTGTAATAATTTATACACTAAATTAAGAATAATTTATAAATAGATTAACTTTAAAGTAACACCCGCTAATAGTAAATTGTTTAATATTATATTGAAATACATGCGAATTAGATTTTTAGAAGTAAATTTATGTAGAACGGACTAAATTATTAACCATATATAATCAAACAAATTTCCAAATGAGAGCCGTTAAAGGAAACTGCTTTATTAAATTTTATATAGAAATAATTTCTGACATTGCGTTTTTAATTTAGAAATAAAATCATGAAAATGAACTAAATTATGAATAATTTATAACAAGATAAACTTTAAGAATATGCCCGCTAGAAAAGTAAATTGTTAAGTATTAAGAATTATATAAAACTAAAAACAAATTCAAATAACTGCCGTTAAAATATAGTGATTTGTTAAATATTACATTGAAATAAATTTTGACAGTGCAAATTAGATTTAGAAATAAATTGATGTAAAATGGACTTAATTAGAAACTGTATAAGACTAGATAAACGATAAGATAATGGCTGTGAAAGAAAAGTGACCTTTATTAATTAATGAAAATTACAGAAGAAATGATTAATTTTCATTATGGAAATGGTCCTTCTTTAATTCATTCATTTGGAAAGAATTATAAATAGGATAAAAATACTACTGCCGTATCCACTCAAAAAGTGATAAAATATCATAAGTTAACAGAAAAAATTGTTTATTATAAAATAAGATAAAAATACTACAGTATTATTTTATTTACAAATTCTTTGTTATTTCGCTTATCACTATGTAAAATATAATCACCCTGCTCCGAGTAATCTAAAATCTGTCCTCAAAGTTACTCGAAGGCCCATTTAAATTTGTATAGGTAATTAATTATTCGTCTCGGAATCACTTGAAGGAATTCCGCCAAGTGACTCGGAAACAAAAGAAAAAACACAGGTGTGTATTCCGCTAATTGGTTTTCATCTCGAGTCACTTCGAGGATTTCCTTCGAGTGACTTCACATAAGTCCTCGGAGTCAGATAGCGAAATTCCTTGACGGAAAATGGCTGACTCGAAGAAACTTCGAGTCGGAGCCTTGGTACTCGTTTTGGCCATCCTCCGAGGATCGAGTAGAATGGGTTTTCCGCGTGAGCTGATCTGTAAGTAATATGGCATATTGCACATTTTTAAAGAGAAAGTCAGTTATGCCATTAACAAGGAATAACTAGAGAAACAGATTTTCACCACCTTTATTCGACAATGTCATACAAATGTTGCATGGGAGGTAGCAATTCTGAATTAAACACATTACCAATAAAGCTTCTGATCATAACATCATCCATGTACTGAGTTTAATGTTATAAAACAACAATAACTATGGTATATGGTAAGAGTCTTCAGTTCTATGATAAAAGTTTGCATTCTATGGTCACTGCCTGTTTCACAAACGTTTTTATCTGAAATCTGATAAAGATAGGTGTTGTTGTGTTTTACATAAAAGCATAGTAACAATTATTATTCATGACTCTTGAAACTTGCAGGTATTCTCCACTTATATTAATTGTGATAATGTAAGTATGGAAATTTAAAATAAATACCTAGATTTTCTCGTCGTTACTCGACACGGCCTACGTATTCACTTATTCATCTTATAACAAAATTATTTTCTTCTGACTGATTACCACGATACTGATAACATAGTGCAATGACGAACTTTTGGAATGAATATTCCATCAATGTTGTTATGATATTG
Organism: Mercenaria mercenaria; assembly: GCF_021730395.1. Classification (NCBI taxonomy): domain Eukaryota; kingdom Metazoa; phylum Mollusca; class Bivalvia; order Venerida; family Veneridae; genus Mercenaria; species Mercenaria mercenaria. Next base: position 31,416,200 of record NC_069369.1, on the reverse strand, counting down.
GTTTAGGAAGATTAAAAAAATACCTAAGATGACTGTGTTTATTATATATTGATCATCTTTAAAACAAACATGTTATTCCAGTACAGTTTTGCAAACAAAATAGTATTTTGACGTTATTTTTATCATTCATATTCTGGCATTTCAGCTCAAATTGGAAATGTAACTAAAAGTATAATTAAGATATGACATTTGGAAAACTCTTTAATTCTTTGTAACAAAGTCACCTCAATTTGAAAGGTCCAGCCAGACTCATTTGTATTCATTAGGCACCTTGTACTGATAGAAATGTATCAACGGGCAAATAATGTTGACATTGCACCAGATAATGCTAACTGAAGTGCAAAACTCTTAAAGATAGTTTTCACTTGTCTCTGTTTTTCTTATTCACGTCACTGCGTAACAGACTGACTGGGTACTGATGAATTAAATTATTGCATGTCGCGCCAGAGACTAATGTGTCCCCTTTATTGGTGCATGCGGAGCTTAAATTACCTTACTGTTAAAACAGTTTTGTTTACGTCTGAAAAGTTCAAGCGACATATAGAATACGTCATTTTGCACAGTTTGTTTTTAAAGTCATGCAGTGTGCAGAGCGTTTGTCAATATAAACATAGATAATGTAGACGTCAACAAGAAATCTCTATATATTTCTTAAAACATTTTTAAAATTTACATTGAGAATAAAAACTAGAGTTTCTGAAAATATATATTTCCTGTTTATTGACTAATTATTTATAAAAGCAGAACTGAATCAAATTTCATAAAATATCGTTGTTTCACGATAACTGAGAAAATATATCAAAAATAATCGGAGTAAAAATATCTCGTAAACATTTACGAGATTTTGTGGAGAAAAAGCTGCACTTTATCAAGACATTTTGGATACGATTTCTAGCATTATATATATTTAGGAATTTGTAACTGATTTAAAATTATAAGACTGGACCTCAACAGATTCCACGAATGTATTTAAACCACGTGTAATATTTGTTCCAGTGAACACACTTATATGCCATATCATTATGATACCAATTCAAACTTTAACAATTTGCCAGTTTTACAAGACATCATGTACCAGAGTATATTTTTATCCAAGAGTCTAACGAACACTAAATTCGTTAATCTAGACCGTTTAATCATTCCAGGAGACCTAATGTCAATCTTCACCGCGTTATGAAAGGGCCAGCCAGACTCATATCTCTATTTTACACGTTGCACTGACGAAAACCTTTCAGAAATGTAAGAATAGATTTTTTTCTTCAACGTAGATTTTAATGAAACTTCTCACAGTCGTAAATAAACATATGGTCTATAATGTGGTAAAATACAATGTCTTACTTTTGAGATATTTAACCATACTTAAAGTGAACCGAAATTTGAAGATTTGAAGACATTATTTTGCATTATTTAACGTGTTAGATTTTTTAATATCATATTTTAACTTTAGAAAGATACCAACAGTGCAACTGAAACACATTTTGTCATTAATTCTAAAATTATTTTCATTTCCGAATGCCGAATCCAGACTTTATTCTACGTTTTCCGGAAAAACTGACGTTACGCCCTCACTTCCGGTGTATCTAACGAGCAGAGCTACCTTAAATGGCAAATAATATTTTCATATTGTGTTAGGTATATTTTTGTTACTTGTATCTTAGAAGCAAGGCGAAATTACATTTAGTAATACTAATTTATACTTGAATTGGAGCAAAACAAACGCAATTAAAATCATCCAGATAGTATTGAATGTCGAATGTCAAACTTCAATAAATTAAAAGTTTGAATAAATGAAGATTATAAATTGTTTCAATCAATAGTCAGAACTGCTGAATAACCAAAGAACTTATGGCACTATCAATATTACTTTAATTTCCTATGTTAACAAGAGGAGAAATGAACTTTATCAAAATGATTAAGCATGCATTTTAAACAATTCTTTTCTGGATGAGGACAGCTTCAAAAATACAGTTCGGTAATCTGTATAGTTATGTCTGATTGATTTCTTTTGAGAATTATGTTCAAATTTGAAATCAGGCAGAAACATTAACCATGATACGACCTTTAAGAAGTTCTAGTATTCTTGCTGACAAATTATAATTATCCAATTTTAAATTGAACGACTAGACTCGTTTATATTAATTTTGCAATTTGCAATGATATAAATTAGAAGTGATTCTATTAACAAAGCAAATAACTTTGACACTGAATGCACCAGAAATTGTGAACTGAAATACAAAACTTTTCTGTCGTCTCAACTTTCTCAATTACGCCACTGCACAGCAGTCGATCCGACTGTGTGTTGATGAATCAAGTTTGTGCATCTAAAAGGTTTATTTCGAGTCAGAGACAAATATGCTGTCTTTCTTGGTACTTTGTGGGACCTGAAATTGTTTGTGTCAACAAAAACGTATAATAATTTTAAGATGTCTATTCATATAGCATATTATTGCGCATGTTCGGTATATTCGTGAACGTTTAAACAGTTACTGTAGATGTCACTAGAAATATCGGAAGAACCTTTTGCACACTGTTCTTTTTACCCCAGATGAACATAATATCAGTACTTATGTCTGACTGATTTGCTATATCAAAATTATTATATGTAATCAACTTCTTTAATGTACTGAGAAGAGTGAGAGAAAACATAACAAAAACCGAACCAACTTCGTATAATTATTAGATGAATAATTAAAGACATTAAAATGTAATTCAGAACTTATAACAAAAAGCTCTCGGGAGACAATTTCATTCTGTTTCATTCATTCTTTCCCTGTATAAGGATTGTTTTATATCGTTTCTGCTGTACGAATAACGGAGACTCTTTAATGTATAAAAACAAAAACTGGTGTCAAATGATTTACTTCATTTATTTGCCGACCACACACCCATGCTGATCTTTATAACACGGTGCAAGCATATTCGACGTCATATTAGTATCAGCTTTTTTGTAAGATTTGGGAAACATTATATATGGAAAATTGTTTTTTTTTTTTTTCTTTTTTTGTATATTTCCATACAGATTATTTCTCAGGAAAATTACAAAATGTTACTGGGGAGAAGTAGTTAATGTAGCTGGCAACGGTCACAATAAATCATTTCACTGACAGTTAAATGATGACAGTGCCCATCAGGCGTAAAAGCAAAATCATCCCATGTGAAAGTATTATTCTTTTTATGCGATTCGTGTAAAAATATTACCGGGACCGATTTCAATCTAGCATAACACCAGCATTCTTTCCTTAGATCAAGACATTTCTGAGTGTCAAACTGATGAAATGAAATAAAGACAACGTTTTACTGTATCCGAAAACGTTCCTAAAATAGCCTTGACATGAAGCAGACGACACCTAGAACTTTTTCAAAAAGAACGTCAATATTACATTTCACAAGAAACCGCTATACAAATGGAAAATACTGCCAAAATTACCAGTGAATCAGATTTTCACAACCTTAATTTGATAAGGGTATAAACATTTTGTCTGAGAGATATCAAATCTTAGTTAAGCACAGTATCAATACGGCTCCTGCTTTTGATTTTGAATAATTTCTAAAGACTTCAGATTGAAATCTTGTTAAATGCTATGTAAGGGGAGAGTCTTAAAGTATTGGTTAAAACTTATAAATAATCAGGGTTCTATTACGGCAGATATTTTCAACACTCAATGTCACAATATAAACTCTCCAAGTTTAGGCTAGTAAACATTTAAAATCCTGTTAGATCAGTTAGGATATGGATATCTATAGGACAATACTGAATTGAATGTTATTATTTATTTATGTTAAAAATCCGAATACGAGACCAATTTCTACAGGAATGGCATAACAATGTAACTAGTTTGCCGAAACTAGAATACTACGCCAGATTTAAAACTTCGTTTAGTTTTGAGTTATAATTGAATAATATTGATAACGATTACTTGAGAAAGTAGTTTACTTGTTTTAGAATGTCTTCTCATTGCTTAGCTATTGAAACTGGTAGATATATTGGTATAGTTAGAAATCAAAGAGTATGTACATATTATCGCTTAAATGCAATGGAATCAGAATACCATGTTCTTATGACTTGTCCCAGATATATTAATATTCTTTCAAAATACTTGTCGAAAATACCATGGCCAAATCTAAGAAAATTTGATAATATGATATTTTCTGATAGAAAGTTTGTTTGTTTGTTTGTTTGTTTTGGGTTTAACGCCGTTTTTCAACAGTATTTCAGTCATGTAACGGCGGGCAGTTACCCTAACCAGTGTTCCTGGATTCTGTACCAGTACAAACCTGTTCTCCGCAAGTAACTGCCAACTTCCCCACATGAATCAGAGGTGGAGGACTAATGATTTCAGACACAATGTCGTTTATCAAATAGTCACGAAGAACATACGCCCCGCCCGAGGATCAAACTCGCGGCCCCGAGATCCGTAGACCAACGCTCTTACTTACTGAGCTAAGCAGAAAGAGAACCCAGAATGATATTTGTAAATTTCTGAAGGAAGTATATTTGTTGAGAAAGTAATTTTTTTTTACGCATGTTGTACAAACCATATCTACCATATTTTTACAGTCCGTTTGCCAAATACATGTAATTGTCGATATTGCTAATAAAAGTTGTTGTTGTTGTTGTAGTTGTTAAAACGTACAATTACGGCATGGCCTTCCAAAATTTTGAAATACTAGGCAACAGAGTTACCCCATTTTGAAAAGTTCAACAACAGTTGATTATATTAATTTCATACCTTGTAAATACACAGCGGCAACATTCTGTCAATAAAGTAAATAATTTTATACTGCGTCCACAAAAATGTTAAGTGAATAAGAAGGAAACTTCTGTAAAAATGCTTTAATTCGTCTATGCTTCCTCATTCAATTGCACAGCAGACAGTCTGGATGTTGATGCATAAAATTGATGCATATCATAATATCTTATCACGACAGAGACAAGTGTGTACCTTTGCTAAACGCATGAAATAATCTCACAATTACATATGAAGGGTTAAAGGACACATACAGATTCGAAAATAATACGTCATTGTGCACATTTGTTCTAGTAGGTATGTAGACTATCTATCAACAGATAATTAGAAGATGCGGCCGTCAGCCAAAATTATTCGAACATTCAATTACATTTTGGTTTTGTCAATAAAGTCTATAAAAAGATCCTTTGGAAGATTAGGAAGGAACCAAGCTAAATTAATTACAAATAACAGACAGAAAATAATTGATCATCAAAACTTACGTTTTTAGACTATAATGTACGAACTAGGAACACGTGGTATACCAGGAAGAAACGCAAAAGAAATAGAACAACTAATTTCAAATTTTCTTTGGGACAACAAAAAGCCCCTAGTTGCAAAAAATACACTTAAGCATGAAAAATGTTCCGGTGGTCTTAATCTTTTTAGTATATCAGACCTAAGCATGGTTCTAAATATTAAAATGCTATACAAGATTTTGCATGCAGATGTTCAAAATTGGAATGTAATAGGAAAGTCTGTGTTGTCTGCACGAGATAAAGAATATGATCAAAGATATTTTATATGTATATGCTCATTTTTTGATAAATCACTCCTGAAAACCCCGGTTCATGATTTTTATCTGCAAGCAATAAAAAACTGGCGTGATTTTCTCAAATGTTTTGAACCGTTAAATTCGGACGACCTCTTAAACTGTAAATTATTTGGAAATCATAAAATTTTATCACGCGGTAAGCCACTGTATTTTAAGTTCTTTTTTAAAAGTAATATTGTTACAATTCAAGATGTCTGGGATTATTTAACTGGAAATTTCATTTCAGAAAGAGAGCTTCTACGAAAATTAAATAATTCCACTAACTGGATTACAGAGTTGATGCAACTTAAATCCAGCATACCAAAAGAATTTACGGATATCTTAAAGTTCGGTTCTGAAATATAGGTTAATGATCAAAATAACCGAAATATCATTTTGTCACAAAGAAATTTAACTATCTGTACGCGAAATGGAAACGTAATTCAGCCTAATAAAGTGCAAACGCGCGACATTTTAAATATATTTGTACGACATAATCAACCAAACAAACTTCATGCAGAACAAAAATGGGAAGAAAAGTTTAAAACTACAAGCATTTTGATAAATTGGAATTGTACTTGGTCAAATTTGTACCGCTGTTATTCCACAAGAAAAGCTAAGCAGTTCCCATGGAAATTTTTACATAATTGTATTTTCACAGAAAACAAACTAAGTTTGATGCGTCTCTCAAACGGTATTTGAAACATGTGTAAATCTCACAGGGAAACATATGCCCGCCCGCTTAGCTCAGTAGGTAAGAGCATTGGTCTACTGATCGCGGGGTCGTGAGTTCGATCCTCGGGCGGGGCGTATGTTCTCCGTGACTATTTGATAAACGACATTGTGTCTCAAATCATTGGTCCTCCATCTCTGATTCATGTGGGGAAGTTGGCAGTTACTTGCGAACAGGTTTGTACTGGTACAGAATCCCAGAACACTGGATAGGTTAACTGCCCGCCGTTACATGACTGAAATACTGTTGAAAAAACGGCGTTAAACCCAAAACAAACAAACAAACACAGGGAAACATTAATACATTTATTCTTGGAGTACGAAAAAAGTAAAACCAGTCTGGAGATATATTCAAACAATATTAAATGAACCATTTCAAATACTGAATATTAACAATATTTTTTCATTTGAAGACATTGCTTTTGGACTTTCTCCAAATAATGCTAATTTAATCAACACGTTTATATACGAAACTAAATGGCACATTTGGAAATTTCGGAATTTACATAAATTCAGTGTTGAATTAGAAACCCCTTCACTTAAGAATTTAAAAATGTCAATAATCAACACCGTAAGACAACAAATACAGTATCAAAACACGACTAATGAAAATCAACAAGTGGTTTTTCATATAGAAAATACAAAATGTTCTGTTGAAAGTAGATATAAAATAATTAAATATATACAATAACAACAAAAAAAAGAAGCATTGCCTCCTATAGCTTGTTCATTTTCCAACATTTCGATTTCGAACAAGCTATCAAGCAAAGTGCAATTCAATATTTTCTCGTCGCTTGCCATCTTGCTTGTTGGTTTCGTTTTTTTTTCGGAGATAAGTAAGAAATTTGAAAAAAGCGACATTGATCTTAAACTTATACGTCAACAATGAATTTGTAATTCAATTCAGAAGAGAATGAAGTTAATTTACATTAATATATTGCACTAAAATATGTATTAGTTATCTGTAAAATTGTGCAAACACAGTAATCACTTTATTGAAAAATGTTTAATGTTATTTTTGAAATTGAAGCATACATTTGTAATTGTAGAAGGCAAGGGACGTAATTATGTAAGTTTCTCAACCTTGCTGTTCGTTAATTTTTAATGAATTGCTTGTGAATATGTGTACTATAGTTAAAGTTTGATTCTATTTATTTCATAATATTATTCAATTATTTTACAAACGTCGCAAGGCTGACAGGCTGATGCTCCCCTACCCCTATTATGCCAATGACGGGGTAAATAAATGGGGTTTCCCATATGGGGCCTGAACAAAAAGCAGACTCAGTGTGATTAAGCATCAGAAAATAATAAATGCACCTGTATTTTAATTGTAACCAGCTAATTGATAATATATGATAAAAAATTAGAAACCGAGTCTACTATTAATTTCCCTTTATTTCATTCTTTTTTTTTTCATCGGATCCATGTATAGATTTTGTTAATTGAGACTTTTCATGAGATGTGAAATACCCATCACGTATCATAGCACCAAAAAGCGGAACTGCAATGCGAAGTAACATTCATTAGACTCTATAACCCCATTGGACAAGAAATAATAACAATAGCAGTGCCCTTTTAGATAAAACACTGAAGGTTTGTTTCAGATAAAAATTATGCCTTATTTAAAACTTGTACATAGCTTGGCGTTCACATTTTGCTTAGTCTAATGTTGCAAAAATAGCTGTGCTTGAAAGACTATCTTGTGTAAGCACTGTAAGACCAATAGGAACATTTTCATACGAACGATAGACATATCATCTCTCTCTCTCTCTCTCTCTCTCTCTCTCTTTCACACACACACACACACACACACACACATACACACTCTCTCTCTCTCTCTCTCTCTCTCTCTCTCTCTCTCTTTCACACACACACACACACACACACACACACTCTCTCTCTCTCTCTCTCTCTCTCTCTCTCTCTCACACACACACACACACACACACACACACACACACTCTCTCTCTCTCTCTCTCTCTCTCTCTCTCTCTCTCACACACACACACACACACACACTCTCTCTCTCCCGTTCATATCATATCATCATTTCGTTTAATTACAACCAATCGTTTATCTATAGCCAATTATTTTTTTTTAAAAAATGGATAATAGAGCTTCAAAAAAGGCTTTAAATAAAACACTAGTGTAAATATTTAATCTTTTAAATAGAAAATAGTTACGAGAGAGGAACCAAATATAAACTGCATCGGAGTAGGAGCCAATATTTGTTTTTTACCAGACAGACATATACTTATATTTCCTTAGGTCGGAACAATTAACTGGAATTTAGATATTTTAAACAGAAACGCCTCTACTTTCGTCAGGTCGTGATGAAGCAGATCTGTATGATTTATCATAAAGAAAACCTAGGCAATGCCTAATCGACTGACATTTTTCAGAACTGAAAATTAAAGAGACGAAACAATCGTATTTACTTTTAACACTTCTTTCTTTTTATAGAGACTGTAGTTTTATGACAGTTTATCACTATTTGTACATTAGCCTAATATAGAAAATTTTAGAAAGTTTAAAGTAAAGTTTATCATAAAATCTATATTTTCGTTGGGTTTAACGTCGCACCGACACAATTATAGGTCATATGGCTAATTTCCAGCTTTAATGGTGGAGGAAGACCTATTTGCCCCTCCGTGCGTTATTTCATCACGAGCGGGCACCTAGGTAGAGCCAGCGACCTTCCGTAAGCCAGTTGGATGGCTTCCTCACATGAAGAATCCAATGCCCCGAGTGAGGCTCGAACACACATCGGTAAGGGGCAAGTGATTTGAGGTCAGTGACCTTAACCACTAGGCCACGGAGGCCCCTCTATATTTTGAAGACGATTATTATAGTCGTGACGTCGACGACAAAGTCATATTGAAAAGTCCACCAAACACGTTTATAGTAACTTTTACATTTTGCTCTGATAGAAATGGGTAAATAATGTATTATCGATAAAGTAAATAACTTTGAGACTGTATCAACTGAAATATTAAACTTTTATAGCAAATGGCTGTTTCCATGTCTTTGTTTTCTCAATTAGATAACTGCGGGAAATTAATAGATCTAATGATATATGAGCCGTGCCATGGGAAAACCAACATAGTGGCTTTGCGACCAGCATGGATCCAGACCAGCCTGCGCATCCGCGCAGTCTGGTCAGGATCCATGCTGTTCGCTAACAGTTTCTCCAATCCCAATAGGCTTTAAAAGCGAACAGCATGGATCCTGACCAGACTGCGCGGATGCGCAGGCTGGTCTGGATCCATGCTGGTCGCACACCCACTATGTTGGTTTTCTCATGGCACGGCTCATATATTCTCGCTAATGGAAGTATGCACTCTGCTTTCTTCTTGGTTCAAGCTGTGCCTGAAATTATCTCATAGTTTAGATTAATTACATTTGAATGTTAATGTTGACGAAGACGGCGGAAGTTGTAATAATTCATTGTGCCATTGTTATTTACAAAAAGATTGTTCAAATGCATGTACTCATAAAATTGACGTTGCGATTTAGCACTTGAAATTTAAGTGTCCGGAATAATGTTACATAAACTATAGGCCCTGTGACACATAATTTACTTTGCCATATACAATCTCTGTAGCTCACACTATTGTTGAATAAATGGAAAACGCAAATAAAATCATGAATGAAACAGAACTGCACAGCCTTAATCTGGTAAAATAAAATATTTCTGTTGTAGATAAAAGTAACTTCATGAATGTAGAGGTTTAAGCTAATGTGCCTTCATTAACGTCCGAGTTACAAATGGCAACGAAAATGACAGCAGTTAGATGTGTACCATTCTGTACATTTAATATTGCGGAAGTGTGTTTTTCAATCAAGCGTAGCTTTTTTGTTATACAAAATACAATGAATAGTATAATAAATACTACAGGTACTTCATTTTTAATAAAACGAAAGGAAGAATGTTTTGTTTCGGTTTTCACGATGATAAAAATATTTTTTCTTTCATGAAAAAGTCTTGAGGTGATCCTTAGTTCCAGTATGTTCCTAATATCAATCTTGTCTAAGTAAACTATATTTCATACCTGCAGCTAATTACTAAGATAACAGTTTTACCTTCTCATTAAAAACTGCATAAAAATAATAACAAAGTTCGTCTTTTGGAGTCAATGTCTTTTCATGCTGGTTATTTCTAACAAATGTGGCAGCGATGATTGTTATCACAAGGACAACTAGCTTAGGTTTCAAGTTTATTCAAATATAGGCCTATTCCATTGGGCTTTAAGTCCATGGTGGCAAATATTTACATAATATATGACGAACAGTGAAATATATATAACTGGAGAAGGTATGACATATTACATTTTTACATAATAATACTATTACAATTCATATTATATATCAATCATTACAAAGGATGTTTATCTAACTTGTTGGACAATATTTCACACTGCTGAGAATATGGCTAATTACTCTATACCGTTACAAAACGTACGGGTGAGCAAAATAACTGAAACATAACATTTATTTGCTAATATGCTATTGTAAAGAAACATAAAATTAGCTATGTGTCACATTTAATGAACTTCATTTATGTCAGTAGGTAGATGCCATGGTTTGTATAGACCCAAAACTCAAGACTCAAAACTGCCGCACTAACCTTACCGAAACGAAATTCAAGGTAGACGATCATTCTCACTCTCACATGAACTAAAACATGTGTCCTCTATTTGGACTTATTTGAATTTAACATAATGTCAATACATTGGCTGAGCTTTGATGGAATTTTGTCCTAAAGTATCAACGCTCGGATAGATATATAGACTTACTACACCGTAGTAGAAGTCTGAAACATCATATTCTGGGCAAATTTGTATCGTCTACATTTCGTCGCATGTATACAGTGATACAATTAAATAAATCACCATATTTTGTAACGCTGAAGCCAATTAAGAACAATAACTCCAAATTATTATACGTTTTACTAACAGGGCACAAGTAGATATAATACGTCGTGTAACCTTCAATGTTTCAGAGGCAGTGATTTTTTAAATCCCCCACACTACCTTATTACGATGCCACTATTTATTCAGCAAAAGAATTCACAGTGAGCAATTGTTGAACACATTCATTAAAAAATGTATCAATTGTAAAACACCCACTCTGTGTTTATTTATTGTCGGCTAATCTTAAAAAACAAATATTTGAATATCTAGAACAATCAGCAAACTGATAATGTACAAATACATACCTACAGCCTACCAATAATTTCTACCTTAATTGAAACAACTAATCTGTTATTGAAAAGTATAACTATATTACATGTAAAGATAAGAGCTTCAAATGAAAATTAAGAATGTATTAACAGAACAAGTATTGTTGTATGTTGTGGGAGGAAATAGTTAATCATTGCAATAGGAAATCGTTACACTATTTAGTGTGGGTGATGAAACAAATAACCTCACCGTTTAATGTTGAAATTATTACAGTCTAAAACCAAACGCCCACTACATTTTCTTATCATTCTAAAATCTTTTGAAATTCTTGCTTGTCTTGATGACAATTTCATCCAATGACAAGGAGACACGTTTATATTAATGTTTAGATTAATTTTATATCTTGCAATGATAAAAATACACTAACTATGCGTTAATGTAAATATGTTTGACACTGTATAAACTGAAATACTAAACTTTTATAGAAATTGGCTGTTTTCAATTTTATCTATCTGACGTTACTGTCACATCTTTCGTGTGTTATGGGCATTCTATATTCTCTGTTAGATTACAGCAAGAAATTAATTGATCTAATGCCATATAGCGGCGCGAGTGATAGATATTTCCATTTTCTTTTCCGGTACACGCCATTCCTGAAGTTACTTGTTCCTTTCAAATATGAATATGCATCAACACAGACAGTGCTAGGAACGATTTATCGCCCGTATTTTCATATGCACACGATATAGACAGTGCTAGGAACGATTTATCGCCCGTATCTTCACATGCACACGATATAGTCCAGAGCATTCATAAACATATTGCTAAGTCTAAACAAATCCTTACATAATGAAAGGTCTATTTCCTCACGATCTTCTACTGATACTATTCTATATTAACAAAGCATACTTGTTCAATCTTTTTAAGAAATTCTAAGACTACAACAGACGGTAGTACGGGTGACTATGTTGAATATAATGGAACTACGCTAAGATACAATTCCGAGAATTGAATAAAGTCAACTCTGTCAAAACAGAAAATCGCCAACCTTAAAATATACATAACATAATCAGAAAGGCATGGCGCACAAACTACTTGACACGTAAAACACTGAAGGCAATACTAACTACAAATACACGGAAACCAAACACATAAAAAAGCTCAAGGCATCAATCAATATTTCTTAAAACATATCAAATAATACAGTGTTTCTCTACAGATAGGCCTTTAACAAATTGCGTTTTATTGATAACAACACTGATCACTGCACCAACAATATGCTCGTACATATATTCAATTAAAACATTTTGTTATATTTTTATTATTATTATCATGATTGCAACTTTAATTCTCATAATGTGCATGAAAAGGTCGTTTTCAGATGACACTTGTTGAGCCCTGACATTTAAAGGGATATACAGATTGAATAGCAGAGGAAAAATTAAAATTCTTTGCCTATTGTAGCAACGTATTCTCGCATTTTATTGACAATCTTAGTTTAAATATAGATTATTTTTCACTTTGACGCCGTATGTGCGATAATTTCATGGTTTTGCTAACCTGACCTACGTATGGCAGGTCGGGATAACTTATGAAATTTGCTTTGAGATACTATATTCCACAATTTTATTTCAATAGCTTATTATCACAACGGACAATGAACGGTTATCGATGGTCAGATTCTTGACTGGACGAGTAACATGTTTTCGCGACCTTACATACCACCATAGAGTGACTATCGTAGCAACATGTAATTGAACTGACTGAGTGAAATAGTACGTATGAATAAATTTAGGACCTTTTTTCTGAAAAAAAAAGCTTAATGCCCTTTCACAAGTAACGTGTGGCTATTAAACAACATACAATGTACATCTAACACTAAATATCTATTACATGATACAAAACATATTCGATCGAACTGAGTCAGCTAATAGTAATACTATATTTGGGTGCATTATATGTTTCCCTAAATACTGGTTACCAAAGTGAAAATACTGACTGAGACTTAGCACCACAGGGAAATATAAACAAACTTATCATTTTAAATAAAATATATTTCTCTCGCAGACATTGACCTCATCAAAATGTCGCTTTACATTATTGATGATCTCATGTGCAGAAATACTTATTCAGTCTGTGGTCTTCAACAATACAAAAGATAATATTAGAACGTAAGACCATTAAACGGTAGTTCTTACCACAATTTAATCACGTTGGGTCAGAAACCTTATAATCATTTTTTAACTGAACATATCCCAGTCGACTGTTTTTCTGTAGGTTAAAGTGGTTAAAGGCTACATTTTTTAAGATAATATCTTCGACCTAAGTCAATGGCATTCCCTTAGCTGTGTTCTATGTTTCTTTTTGTTATATATTTTAATTTACAAAATTGAAATCATTACGCCTTTACATTTTAACTTACCATTTTAAATAAACTACATTTAGTCATTCAGATTTTGTAATTATAGTATTAACGGAGGTAAAAGTGGCATTCACTTGTTTCTCATTTTTTAAGATAAAAATTTAAATTTTCATTAACACTTGATATAAAGCCCTTTGATTCAAAAAGACAATTTCGACAAGAGAAACTATTACAACGAGAAAAAGAACTGCCTAAAAACAGGTTTTGCATTAACTGATTTTGACTGAAATGTATTTTATAAAAAAACATAAGACGACAATTATAGGAGTGGTGTGAACTTTTAAATGTCTAAATTTTCCTTTTAGATACTGTTTCAGAGGAGAGGAGATGTAACGGTTTTGAGCCTATGCAGATACACGTATAGACACGACCAGTTTCACCATCGAATAATGAAAACTGCAGGAAAACAATAGATGTACCAACAGATGTATTTCGAAAACTATCATCTGACAAGACTTAACTTCCTGTTTATAAAGACATTGTTTTTATTAATAACTGCAGGATAAAAGTTTTAAGTTTTCATCAGACTTTAAGTGATTTCCGGTAAAAAGAGGTCCATCATGCAAACAAATCGTGACCTGAGCATGCGCAGTCTTTGATTTCGCTGCCCACATGGATAGTATATAAAACACTAAATCAAATATTTTAAATGAAAATCAATGTTTACAGAGTAAATCATTCACAGCGCAGGGAATAGTGCGAATTCTCAAATATACCTGTATTTCTGGAAAAAAAAACTTATCACCCATCAAGTTTATGTAAAACAGTTGCTTATCTTTGAGCGATTTTTCTTTAGATCACGAACCACCACAGTTAGTCGAATCATGCTCTTTGAATACGTCAACATCAGATGATGCAGACAAAGTTTCTCTTGTCGCCTTTCAAGTCCTCTATAATTATCTATCATATCAATAGTTTCATATTAAATGCGGGTATTTTTCGGCGAACGCCGTCTAAGAACGAATTCGTGACTGGACTTACCCATGCTACGTGACTGAAGTTTGCAAATCAAACTACTTGATAACGCATTAAAGATAATTTATCAAATTGAAAGATTTATGCAACACTGCCTGACTGGACGTGGATGTCCTTTTCCCCACTCTGACAGACAAAGCGTCTGTCCTTAATGACGCTGTGTTTAGTTTTAAAGCTAAGTTTCGCTCAGTATTTTTAGAAGAATATTGATATATTTAAATATATGATAAGTATGTTTGATAAATATAATAAAAACCTGTTCAAATACAAACATATATCAATTTACAGAAAAAGCTGAATACGGTCTGCGTATCACATTAATAAGGGTGTGATTAGCCGATCGATTAAGGTCTTCTAGGTAGGGAAGTGTCGTCCAGACCACTGCTGTAATTATTCGTCGTAGGATAAACGAAACAAAATTGCAATACTTCGAAACCCTTGTGAAAATTAAAAGTGAACCATTTGAATTGTTAAAGTGTGGTGTTTAGTTTTGCTATTTGAAAAATGTTAGATAGATGATAGAATAACACAAATGATATGAAAACCTCATAAACTTGTCTTATTACAATTCGTTGACCATCATTTTTAAAGATATTTCTTGTTTATGATATCGTTGAATAGCCCATGGTAATGTATGGGCATTAAAGACGATATAACTTTTACACTCACGTAAACGTTCTTTCAGAATTAATGATTGCAAAATGGGCTAATTTAATAGATATTGGCTGCACGTGTTTGTGCAGATAGCAATATTTGAGTGATAACACTGCCGCTACCATTCAGTTATGTTCAATTATTTTTGCAAATATTTGTTTTATTTCAATTTTGACGTAAGCTTTACATGGAAGGACACTTTGCTAACACTATTAGAACTATAGACCAAACCCAGCTGCTATAGATTTGCAATTTATTAATGTGTTTAACACGAATAAGCGGCCATAAAATTCAGTTATTAAACTTAACAAACCTAAAACTATTTTTTCAGATATGGACACAGCCATCATATGATCGTATATCATAAATTGTGGATGAAACTGATCTAATCAGAAGTGAAATAACTGAGTCATTTAGCCTTAGAAGACTAGACAAATATATCACTTTGATTAACAGTTTACAATAAAATTTCTATCGCAGACGTTGACTTCTATAAAATGCTGCCATACATTATTGTTCATTCTACGTACAGCCATATTGTAAACATGCCAATATTTAGTGAAAAATTAAATTTCTATAATTTGCTTACCAAAATATTCAAGGTCTGCCTTCGAGTGGCAAGTCGCCTGATTTATCACGGTTCAGAGTTTAATGCGAAGAAATTGTACGCGAGGACGTTAGCCCGGGTGGCTGTCTGGCTCGGATAATTTCGGGACTGGTCATGGTTCTAGAATCTTATACTCTGTCTATGTGGTTATGTTAAACCAAACAAATTTCGACTTCCGGCCTTGTAGTTTAGAACAGATAGGGTTCGAATTCTGTTCTGCTAAGACTATTTAACACCAGTTAACCTACTAATTTTACCACGATATCACCTTAATTATACTTTACGCTAAGTAAAGTAAGTAAGAAAACTAAGATCTGTCGGTCACCCTAACCATGGTTTAGCGTCGACTTACCTCAACTTAAAAGGTCACTACGTAAAGCTGAACGAGTATGGAGAAGATACCGGCAACCGTACTAACTAGACACTGTAAAAAGACGACGTCTCAAGTATCATTATGAAATTCGCAAAGAAAAAAGATTAGTTCTAAGTGATAAAGTGGTTAGTTCAAAGGGCAATTTGCAGATTTACTTTTAAGCAAAACTGACAGGATCCGTGAATCACTTAGAAATTATGAAAGTTAAGTACCAGACAAAAGGGATGTTCCATGTTTTGATGATTTCAGAGATCTAAGTGAAGTGGAAGTGAAAGAAAAAGATAACTGAACTTCAAACCAAATCCTGTGAACTTGATTAACTACCTACAAAGATATTAAAGACGCATCATGAATTGGTCCCTTTAACAACTGGCTCGGTTAATTTGTCTTTACGTCAAGGGATCAATCAGGAGGTCAGTGCTCTAATTACAATGGATTTGAGTGCCGCCTTTGACACGGTTGACTACGGTATTTTAGTGCAAGTGTTACACTCTCAGTACGGACCATGTGGTACAGCTCTCAACTGGATTGACTCTTACCTTAGGCCACGTAGTTGTAGTGTTTGTTTGTTTGTTTGTTTGTTTTGGGTTTTAACGCCGTTTTTCAACAGTATTTCAGTCATGTAACGGCGGGCAGTTAACCTAACCAGTGTTCCTGGATTCTGTACCAGTACAAACCTGTTCTCCGCAAGTAACTGCCAACTTCCCCACATGAATCAGAGGTGGAGGACTAATGATTTCAGACACAATGTCGTTTATCAAATAGTCACGGAGAACATGCGCCCCGCCCGAGGATCGAACTCGCGACCCCGCGATCCGTAGACCAACGCTCTTACCTACTGAGCTAAGCGGGCGGGCTAGTTGTAGTGTAAGTGTAGAAACTGCTGTTTCAACTCCACGCCCATTACAGTGTAGTGGTCCCCATGGTAGCTGTTAAGGCCCCTGGCTCTATTTCACTTATGCAGGAACTCTGTTTAACGTCATTCCCCAATCAATATCAGTGTATGGTTTTGCTGATGACCATATTGATCATGTCAAGAGAAAATGTCAGACCGCAATAGTTAATTATCTTAGAATCAAAAATATCAGAATTGATACCTTACCAAAGAGGCTACTGAAATTCTTGTATTATCACTTGTCATTTCACATATAGATTATTGCAATGCAATATTGTATGGTATTCCTCAGGGTGAAGTTTAAAAAATGCAAATGATAAAAAATATGTGTGCCAAACTCGTTTGAAGACTCAGCAAGTACGACAGTTCAAAACAAGCTTTGTTCCGACTACATTAGCTTCCTATCCAAGCTAGAATTGGCTGTCATGTTTAATTGTTAAATCGGCCAAGCTCCATCTTACTTGACTGAATTATTATCTGAACAAGCGCCAAGACGTAGTTTAAGGTCTTCAGACTCTGTTACAGGTTGTTACGAGGTACCATTTTACAAACGTAAAACATTTGGTGATAGAAGTTTTCAAACTGTAGGGCCAAAACTATGGAACAAACTACTAGTAGATGTGAGAAATTCTGTTTCAGTAGACACTTTTAAGAAAAAGCTCAAAACTCTGTTTTAGAAGCTTTGAATCATGTTTTTGATTATTTCTCTGTTGATGGACTGAATATGGAAGAAACGCTGAGTATACTCTATTATGTAGTGTCATGGACGTATGTTTAATAGCAATGTTGTAATTTGCACTGTATAATAATTTTGTCAAATATGTCGTGCTTCTTTTGTTTGATACCATTATGTATATATTTTATCATAAAATGTTTGACTTAATGTACATCGCCAGTGAATATACTATGTGTAAAATCAGGCGTTTAATCAAATAAAGCAGATTCAGTTTCAGTTAACGCTGATACGGAATTCCAAAGATCAAATAAATTTAAAACTTTTAACAAATCGGGCCGCGCCATGAGAAAACCAACATAGTGGCTTTGCGACCAGCATGGATCTGGTCAGGATCCATGCTGTTCACTTTCAAACACTATTGCGGATGCATGGTCTGGATCCATGCTGGTCACATAGCCACTATGTTGGTTTTCTCATGGCGTGGCTCAATTTATTTAACCCTTAACAAAAATTAAGACAATGCATATAAAATTCTGCTTCTAAATAACAAATACTAAGAACGATTCAGCAAAACATCTTTAGTGAAAAGCATACAGTATCAAATTTTAAGACGCTTTAAGAGGAACAAATGTCTACCAATTAAACCTCAGTTTTGAATCTTAACAATCTTAATTTACTGTTTAAAGATATTTACTTAAGCTAAAATAATAAAGTCTTAAAACTCTTAAAAGTCAGAAATAGAATATTGGTAGTTACCAAAATAGGTTAAGCTCTTGACTTTCAAAGTCTGGAGTCCAATCAAGCTATAAGAAGCTTTTATACTGACCAACTGCACACCAAAATCATGTGTGCACACACCAACTGAGTGGGTGCACACGACCAAATTCTGAGTGGACTATGAAAAATGCACATATGCTAACATTAAAACAATGTGTACATGGAACAGCCAGAAGTATGGGTAAATCAAAAGAATCAGAGTTTAAACTACTAAAATAAATTAAAGTACATGAAAACTGGACATAAATCAAAAGTGTATTTCCTTAATAGAAGGACTATTACCTGAGAATCTCTAATCTATTGCCTATCTTAAAGACATTTAGCTTAGAATTATTTTGACAGTTGGAACAATTTCTGGAATTCAAATAGGTTGTCTAGGGTAACTTCCTAGAATGCAATAGGGCAAAATGGCTGCAGCCAGACACGGATGCTGCAATGTAATCACCTTAAAATGCAATATCTAATAAAATGCAGCAAATATGATAACAGTCTGACTTTAAAATGATGCAATAGTAAGTAAAGAAATGATTTACCTAATGAATAATTGATAACATCAGTAGTATTGGCAGACTGGCAGAAGTCTTAGAAAAAATATGCTGACACTGTGCTAAAAATTATACAAACTGGGGTGTATCAATATCTAACTTAAAGCATCTGAGATTTAACGAAGGCATAGATATTTGAATCATTTCCTAAAGGGCAACAATATTCCCTTACTTCTAATTGCATTACTCTTGCATTCACCAGAAATTACGACCACGCAATTAATCCAAATCCAATTTTAAAACACTTTTTTAAAACTTTTTCAATAGAAAAGGCAAACATGTATTAAGAAGAACAACGCCGTGTTTGAGAATAAGTAGTATCACGAAGATGTATACGACTTACCTCCTGCTACATTTCTGGGTAGTCAATTTACCTCAAGTGAAAACCGTATATTTTCCGTACATTTTACAAGACTTACTTCCTTTGTTAATTTCTACAGATTTTAAAAGACGATATTTAGGCACGGATTACACATGTAAGAACACTAGAAAAATATTTTTTAATCTTTATAATAGCTACGAATTTTCAATTTTTTTTTTTGTTTATACTGCCGGCATCAAAACTTAATTAAGTAGCCATAAAAAGGTTATTGCTGTTTTTGAATTTTACTGCTTTCTGACTCGGCCAAGGTACTTACTGAATAGGCTAAGATGCTAACTGACCCGGTTATGCTGCTACGATCAATTCTCGACTAAACCAGTCAAATCTTCTTAATATATTCATAATAAAATTGGAGAAAAATTAACAAAACAAGCTAAATTCACATTAAGGTAGTAAGTAAGATGAATTGGTTACACAGTGTGTAACAAATATTATCTCGCCTTCTCCAAGTTTCTTGTATTTCTATTAGTCAATAGACGTCAAGTGCTCTCGCCTGTGACAGCATAAACTGTGTAACTAATATCATCTGTATACAATTATTTTTTATCAATTTCACCAACAAATAGTTGGGCCCATTTGGATTTAGTATTACTGTAACGGTTGTACCTGTTTGCATAAAAAGAGTGCTAACAGATTTGCTTTCATTATGTTTTATATATATATATATATATATATATATATATATATATATATATATATATATATATATATATATATATATATATATATGTGTGTGTGTGTGTGTGTATTTAATTATAACATTTCGCTAAACTATAACTCCAAATAGATTTCTAGAAGGTATAACTGTTAGGAAATTTCAAAGTAAAAACGTACAACATTTTCGTCAGAGATATTTTATTCACACATGTTAAAACAAAATATAGTGTAATTTCGGCTATATCAAAGATTTATTAATATAGACATATAGATAGCCAGCGGATATAAAGGTATAGTAAACATAAAAATACCCTTGGAAAATATTGCCGGACCTCAATCAAATTTTGTAAATTCTCAATAATTCCATATAGAAAGTATGACAAGAATTATTGTCAATTAGTCCTTTATTCCAATTCATTTATTTGCGTACTTAAAACAAAGACAGGACAATGAGCACCAGTCTGTGGCTTTGCACAGTTAACAAACAACTGGTGCAGTAGAATTCACAATAATACTGAAAATTACGTAATAACGCCAGCAATGTAATTCTAAAAAAATCAACCGTTTTTGCGAACTTTTGTACAAATTGTATCCAAGGAAATGTGAAAAGAAAAACATTGCAAGACTGGTCGTGTAAAAGCCATTGGAACTATTGACAACATTTCTGTAGTTGTTTTTTTCTGTAAATATTATTCCGTTCAGAGAGCTTTTGCCTGTATTAATTCCGTTTTATATTTGTAATATTGACTAATATTCAAAAATGGCACACTATATAGATGATATTACATGACTGTCTTTTCATATTGAATTTATTAAACGAATTGAATAAAATAATAAAATACGAGGCTCTGCCGAACTTTTTTTTTTTCAATTTTGTTCAACGAGTTTAATATTAAATTCAATGTGAAGAGATCAATTTTATCACATGTTAGAATTTCCTGCTGAAACATAAAAATTTCTTATTTCTTTACCTGTTTTCGGCCAACGTCTCCTAGACTTAAAACGACGTCAACGTCAAAGCTATACTAGTGTAATACTAAAATTATATAGTGACTTTATTTCAATTCCGCAACACCAGATATGTGATAAAATGTCTTATTCATCTTCAAGTTATCTATACTCTAATTAGCCCTTAGCCTGCTGGCGGCAAGTGATTATGCCTTTGCGGCCAGTACATACCAAGAACAGCCTTCACATCCGTGTTCTTCAGTCAGCATATTTTTGGTAAGCACCCCTTTAAACAGTTAATCATACTGTCCAAATTGAAAGAAGGACAAGTTCATTCTAGAAATTTAGCAAGCAAGGGTTAAATAGGAAATAATAGTACACATACAGAAAACCACGTTTCAAGACAGCTGCTTCTATATCAGTTTATATATATAGACAGGAACATTACTGATATCTTAACAAAAGTACATGAACAACGTAACACAATAACTCGTCAAAGGCCAAAACAAATACAGTAGAAGTGTTAGACACCGCCTTGGAACGATCCATGACAAACATACCGTCGGTGAGTTAAAACTGGTTACTGGTACACAAAAAAATATCTCTATTTCCAGGTTCATCAAGTTCCAAAATTACAGGTCAGTGTACCTATATATATATTTCTGCTAGGTGACTCCACTATCATCGTAATGATAACAAAGGTGCGACAAGCTGACCTTAACTGAACATGTAAATATACAGCGGTCTTGTAACAAAAACCAAGAACTAACGCTTTGGAGAATATCTGATGGTTTAACGGCATTAAAAAATTGTAAGGAAAACTTAAGATCTTATTAATGAAACATTAATTTAATGAAATTTTTCCCATGAATATAATATCACAAATAAACAAATACATTAAATCTTAATTTATATGGTATATAAAATATGTACCTGTAAACTAAACTCCGATATAAAAATTAAACTCCAATATCAAAATGTCGTACTTCTCCTCTATTCAATGAGAAAATATTTGACAAAAGTTTTTTTTAATCTTGTAATCTAATGTAAAAAGTGGAACATTTTGTACCAAAATAAATATACTTAATTAACACAATACCTGTAACGTACCAATCCTTTTAAAAGATAAGACTGTTGAATAAAGTAGCTATATATTTTCATTCCTTACTGAAGAAGTATATCCTTCCAGCTAAAATATGTACTGTTCAATCGGTCTGTGGAAAAATACCTCTAATTTCATTGTAATGATATGTAAAATGAGAGAGAGAAATGACAAACAAAAACTATTGTTAGTGGAAAACCCGCTTCTCTCGCTTGGTCCGTGGACTTGATGATGTCATTATTGTTTGAGAAAAACAATTCATTCTGAACAGAAGTTAAAATGAATCATAAATGCTACTCATATGATCGAAAGGTAAATGGAATGGTACAAATGTGATAGATACGAAGAGCATTTAAAATCATGGTCAAATGAACTATTAAATGATGATTTATAAAAATATAGTCTTGAGTGACACTTGTACCAAATGGTAAAAACTTGAATCAGAACGAAATAATGATTGGCTGTGCCTAACTCCTAGATCTATATGATATACAATATTTAACACGCAGAAATCACTCAAACAATCCTGTATTCCATTTTTGGAGAAAGTGGATATTTTTCCAATCCTCACAACTCGTGCAAAACTCTATACTATTTTCCGATACATATTCTCCAAACTTCTCTGAGTTTTACACTTCCAAGCCAACATTTCATTTACTATAGCACAAAATTTAATAATATTCTTATCTTCCCCCTGTGATCTTCATTGCAGTCATCAAACTACGCTACTAATGATCAGTCATATGATGTCATGGAATAGTCATTGTATACAAAGAATAAGCTAAACAGCTGTTCTTGGTCAACCCGAATAATTATTCTGTATAATTATAACATTTTCATTAATATACTTGCACTCCATATATTTCAGTACAAGTATTGAGGTCTTGCTGGGCTGTCTAACCAGTCACAATGGTCATATAAACTGATAAGTTTTCCTGCGGGGAACAATTTGATCATCTCAACAAGGTGACCGCTGCCAGCAGAAGGCTGCTCTCCGCCTGAAAATAATGGAGTATTAGGTCATATTAGGTTTCCCCGAGTAAAAAAAACTGAATTGCACTGATGAAATACTACAATTATATTACTTTTTCACAAATATTCAACAAAACCTAAATGCTTATAAATTAGGTCCGTGTTTTATACATCGCTTACGTTATCTGACTGATTCTATTATTATTACTGTTTTGAACGACTTCTAGAAACTAGAGTTTATCATTGACCTAAAGTAAAATATATTATCCTAATTTCTCTGTATTTCTGATAGACTAAGAAACAACTTTAAAGAAGTTGTAATAGTCCAAAACAATAAAGAAATTTAAAAAAAAAATCATTTCCAACATAAAGGATGCTTATCGTCACTGTGAATATAAAAAGTTTGAGAATGTCAAATATATCATTTCCGGCTTAATAGTTGATTTTACAAAAAACATTTCGAAATAATAAACTGCTATCCAGCCGAGAACTTACAGCAGGTATTGTAGAGGTGGTTTACTGGAATAAATCTGCTTTTATGTTTTGCAATGAAAAAACAGTTGTTACTTTCTGAAGATCTTGAAAGCGCTTTTAAAAAATACATGGAAATAAAGTAATGCAGGAACACACGTTTCTGATATTAATGAGACCTAACAAATCTGTCAATAATAATTCTAACGAAAGGAAGACACAAATAACAAAACAAATGTAACAGAACCGATGTGCTTCTCCTTTCATTGAAACCATATAAAATCATTTTTCATTAGCTTCCTTCTGCGCATGACAATAAGCACCCCATATTTTAGAAAGAAAACAGTTTGAGCAGTAATAGATAAGTCAAGCATTGTTACTGTATTTCTCAATGTCAAGATGAAAAGTTAGACTGTTGGGTGATCGCGAACATTGTCGCAGTCTTTAAAACAGTTTGTTTATTTTTGTATTTGCTTGGTGTAACGTTGCACCAACGCAATTATAGGTCATATGGCGACTTTCCAGCATTGATGGAGGAGGAAGATCCCATGTGCCCCTCCGTGCATTATTGCATCACGGGCGGGCACCTGGGTAGAACCACTGACCTTCCGTAAACCAGCTGTATGGCTTCCTCACATAAAGAAATCAACGCCTCGAGTGGGACTCGAGTCCACATCGGTGAGGAGCAAGTGATTTGAAGTCAGCGACCTTAACCACTTGGCCACGGATAAAGCAGTTTGTATCTATTACAGAAACAAACAGATACGAACTAGAGGTTATTCAATATCAATCTTGATGCTTAACAGTTTCGTCGGAATAGTCTTGTGTATATCAATTTACTTGTTGAATAAGTACGCACTTTGTCATATAAATTACTGTTTAATCTTGACATTTCATATTGATATTGCGGGTCCACTTTGTCATTAAACTTACTGTTTAATCTTGACATTTCATACTGATAGTGCGGGTCTTCAATAAGTTTTGTGATGTTAAAACATACGATGCCGTCTGTGGAAGGTTCTTTGAATCCCGGAGATCTGTAATATGTTTTACAAAGTATAGTCATAAAATGTTGTTTTTTTAAAGAATACAAATATGCTACACTTAAATGTATTAAATACGTTCTTTTTTATGTTGCTTTATGTTATTTCCAAGTTTTAAAACATTTTATTATTATTCTCCGATACAAATGTCGTTCAAAAACAAATAAGACAAGAAAATAATCGTTTTCGTTTCATCATTAATGAATTGCAAGAGATGAAAGTGTTAGCTTAAAGCGAATTATCTTTCTATTTTCAAATTTTGCGATATTGAGCAATAGAGCAAAATTATGAGCAATACATCTGTCATACCCTTTAGGTGCAGCAAACTTATTGTGATGATGAACCTTTACATTTAACGTATTCATATGAATGTCATGTATTTGTCCTTCGAAATACCATGGCTTAAACTTTATCATTTACATGCCATTTATGAGTTATTTTGTATAACAAAGTCCTACAAAACGTGTCCATGCATAAAATGTTTAAAATAGTTTGCACTACCTGAGTACATATAAATCTCCATCGTTTATACTGCAATCAAACCTAGTCTTGTTTCCGTCCATTAATGTAATTGTAAATGTCTTTTTAGCAAAAGCAACATGTTTAGCACTTCTGTATGTGAAGTTCCAAGAACGTATTAATTCGTCTGGAAAAACGCATCTTCGCTCTGTAATAAATATTCAACAATTATATTTCAGTACTAAAGCTTTACGTTGACAGTACTACCCAACAATTTCTTCTGGTTTTGTAATATTTGTATGTAACACTGACAGCGTCCGAAAGAATGCACAATAGAATTTGAACATATCTAATTAAATAATCAGATATGTTCAATTTTTATTGTGCATTCCAATAACCTGAAATTTCACCGAAAACTACCTTACAACTTTCAAGTAGCATAAGATTGTAACCAAATTTCTTTGACACAATAAATATGGGTCTTTACATTACTAGTGTATTAGGCCAGGAACGTTATACTTCAAAATGAAATGACTCTCAATAGAATTCGGATGTTGCTCTAGAGTGAATTCATTGTCATGTACGATAGTACATGCATTTCTATGTTTAACATATTTGAAGTTGAAAGTTTGGCTAGGATACTAACCATGTTTTTTCTTAACTAAAATTGCACTGTATGTAAGTTAGGCCCTACAGCTTTATCGGAATAACTTATCAAGCCATTCCTCCATTTCAATTCTGTAGTGCGCTTCCAGTAACAATACGCTTACGGCGATTGGACAACTGAGGTCGCTTTGTGCCGCTTTATTAAGAAATTGTAACCTAATTATGACAAAAAGCACGAAACGAAAGTAACAACCTGTTCGTCTTATAAGTGCATAGTAATCCCTGTCGCCGCCGGTTAGAACACAAGTTTCATTGAGCGAAGGAAAGGTGTCCGTATATTTAGGCAGAATCTGGGGACTCAACAAGGTGCGCTCCAAGCCACGAGCTGCAAACAAATAAACATATGTACTAAGTAATCAGGAATGATGATAACAACCTATTTCATCGTTCAAGTGGCTATTTATGCTTTTTTACTCTGCTGCACTTAAGCTATATCTTTCTACTACTACCAACTCTTTTGAATGATATAACATAAATGTTATTATTTTATATCTACAGAGAAATGTTACGGAAAAGATTAAATAGTCACTCAGTTTCTGAAAACATTCGCTATGCCACATGAAAATAAGCCAACGCGTCATAAAACCGATAGCCCTATTTATTTCCTCCATCAATGTTTCTAAATAGAGACATGCAATAGGAGAATATTGAAAAAGCTAATAAAATATGCATTGTTTTCTTTATTCATATGTTTATCTTATAAACATTGTTCTTACAAAAACCCATTATTAAAAAGATAAATCTGTTCAATCAGTACAAAACAAAAACAAACGCATTTTCCAATGACTTGATTCATAATAACCGTTTCGTCATACGCCATGTATATTTTTATAATGTTGTTACGAAGATTTTACACATTACGCTTTATTTCTAAGATTATATCCTTGTTTTCAGTATCATATCAACTATACTTTTCAAAAGTTTCACTGCTTGGACAGGTAACAGTTTTGATAGAGAAACATTACTGACAATTCCTTTTAAAATCAGAGCAGAAGATTTATTTTTAGCAACGGTGGTTATGCTTGTTTGATTAGAAGAAATTATTTGTCCAATTTTGGTAGATGATCTTTGTTAAAATTCCTTAACTGGACCTTTGTTTTAGGAGAGAGTATATTTTAAAGATTTTTAGCTGTGATGGCCATGATCTTTAACGAATCGGAATTATTTGAACATTCTGGGTAATGGTCACCAATGAAATATTCGTGAGAAATTATTTTAAAATCGGGCTAGTAGGTCCTGAAAATGTGATTAGTGAGATTGTTTCTATATAATAATGTACATGTATGAAAAATCAACCATGCCTTTTGGTGGTCATTGTTCTTGACAAATAGAGTTAATTTGAACATTTCTGATAGACAGCATAAGTAGAATCATTAGACTTAGTGTGAAATTATTTTATTTTATTTTTAATTTTTTCCGACAAGAAAATATTTTAGAGTCTATATTATATGCATGCAGGATAAAGTAAATGTGCAAATTTATTAGAAGGGGTTACATAAGAATCTTTTGTGTAAAAGGGCTAGCGGTATAGGTAGTTCCTATTTGAAGATTTTCTATTTCAATCCCTGACTTTTGCAAATCGTACATTAAATTGTAACCAGTTATAATAATCTGAAACTTAATATCGATTCGGCTGTTTCTGACAAGATGGTAATTGAAATTTCCAATTTATACATATCTAGTTAGATACTTTGAACAATGTTAATAGTTGGAGTGGGGTCACTCAATTAACATTCAAGTGAAAATATATCAACACTGGACTTGTAGTCTCTCACAAGGGGATTTATTTATGTTCTACACTTTATACATATAGAGCAAAATCACCATCTTCCGTGACGACCGAGTTTTTGAGAAATTGTGATAAATGGAACGAAGTTAGGAGGGGGATACCCAAGAATAATTTCCATGAAATTATCTTGAACTCTGGTATACTTCTACGAACATAAATCAATGCAATGACACACGAGCATATGAAATAAGTCACACACAGTACATGGCATGTGGTGTAAACAAACAAAAAAAGGCAACAACAAAAAGTTACGAAAACGACTTGGCAAATATGAATTAACTTATTACAAAAATAATATGGTTTTCGTTTGGTTTTCCATGTCAGATCGAAAATCCTTTCAACAGGTAAACACCAGATGCAATATTTTCACTTTTTAATTCACCAGTAAAAATTCTAGTGAAAGACAATTTGAACTTAATAGTACAACAAACAGATACACATTTCCTATTTAAATCATTTTTTCAGTGGATAAACATTTTTATCCTACCCTCATATAAGATATAGCACAATTTCGGCCTGCCTAATAAACTTTGCTTTATCTAGTCAGTGTCAAGATATCACTTTTGCGGGAAATTTTGAAATCACTTATTTTATCAAAATTTTGCAATTAGATCATCACCATTGTATTGGAAATGTCTCAACTTAGAAAATGAATGGTCAAATCAAAGGTTTTTATCCTGAAACAAAAAAGTTATTGCTATTTTTCACTTTTACAGCACTTCAGTCGGAAATTTTGAAAACAATTTTTTTCCGAATTTTTCATTGAAGCTGTTATCATTGTATTGGAAATGTTTTAACTAAGAAAATAAGTGGTAAAATCAAAAGTTTTTATCCAGAAACAAAAAATGTTATTGCATTTTTTTCAATTTTCCACAAACTGAATTACACTAGCAAACGTCATATCATATGACGTCAAGTCTGCACGCTGTTGCTCTTTCCAACGACTTTTTTTCCAATTTTCTGAACAGGTAGGATAAATAGAATATTAGATTACTGTCTGAAATTGTTTTTAATTTATTAGGCACGTCTACGAAAAAATATAAGGCTCGGCACAGCCCCTCCTAATATATTTTCTTCAACTCGCCTAATAAATTTAAATTTATCAGACAGTAACCTAATATTCTCTATATATTAATGTTTCTGAACTTTATTAGGTGCTTTGCATACATGTAAGTAGGGGCACATATGTTCATGCTGTGAAAGTTATGTACTTCCTTCCCTCCAAAAATATTGTCAATGATACATTCTTAAGGTACTTCAGCAACAGAACATATACTAAAACAGCGACTTTGTGGAGCTAAACCATAGGAAACTAGATTAAATAGCTGAAGTCTTCGTCACAGGAAAATTTAACAGCTTGATAACGATGCTGTCGCATGTTACCTTATGCCAAAATATTAGAAATCAATGGCGAATATATGTATTGCATATCATAAAGGGGTTTCTGGTGTCTTCATCGGTGCTGGAAAGCGGAATACTCTGTCATTCACGCAGGATACCTCTAGTTATTTTACGAAACATACATAAAGTTACGATGCATGTGATGAAAAACAACGTAACGCAACGTTGATGTTTGTCTTCGAGGCATAATAACGTATTTCCTGTTTATGGATGTTGATGTCCAACATTTTATTTATTTTTGCTTTTATTTGTTGATGATGTTATGCACAAAATATTTTACTGCTGGTTGTAGTTGTGAATGGGAACATATGGCTCTAGTGTAACTGTTTTGGAGGCCTTGTTTACGCTTAATCAGTTACCCGAAAGCTGGATATTCCATCCAGATCTACAACAAGTGTAAAAAGACATTAAATTTTCAACTGAAACAAAAATCCGTTCGACAAAATATATTTCGTATAATAACTTGATTTTATACAGTTCCCGCGGCGTGCGAAAGAATGTGCAGAGAAAATATTTAACTTACCATTGAGACGCACGACGCTGTAGTCTGCAACATCGTTGTTGTTGATCTGAGCAAATCCAAGACACAGCACACCTTGTCTGTGGCCAAGATAGTCTGAGGTCCTGGAGTAAAAATATACAAATGTCATAAACTCCGACATAAAATACATTGCTTATGACCAATATGTTTAATAGCCGTGAACTTTACAAGCATTATAAAAGCCTGTCATAACACGACTTGTTTCTCGCCAAGATATTCTGACATCTTTAAATAAAACGTTTAAAATCTAGATATAAAACATTTGGTTTATGACCAAGAAACATGCTATAAGGTTAAGATTCTAAAGCTTTTTGCTTGCGACCTAGGTTCTTTGGACCTGAATTTACAAGCATTCTAAAGAAACATATAGCACAGTCTTTGAAGGAAATTTGTCTTGAGCCGACCTTATAATCAATAGCTAATTGACTTTTATTTGTACCCTTTTAATTCGACCAAGGAATCCTTTTAATGTATTGTTTTGAATACTACTTCTTTAACATCAAAATAAAGCTGATAACAGTTAATGTAAGAGTCTAGCCGTTCTCCCATAAATGGTTAAAATTTCACTTTCTGTTTTTCGAAAGTGAATTCTCCGTCTAAGTTGTTTACTCTTCTTGAGGAATAGTGAGTGAGAGTTATTCTGTTCTCTCGAGCGTCGGAGTCAGCATCGGCGTCGACTTTACACCTTGGTTAAATTTTTGCTTGCAAGGTCATATCTCACTATTCATTGGGTGTATTGGATTGAAACGTCAAACAATAATTCCAAGTCAATAAGCCTACTGACAGAATAGAGTTGGATCACTCTTGGTTGAACCCATAAAAAATATGACAATGAGGATCCTTTTAAAACTTATAAAAATCTGTTTAAGTTTTACAAGCATCTAACTATGAAGCTGTTACTCAGTGCTAACAAAATGTTTTGGATTAAAACTTTACACAACGCTTCCAAGTCACCAGACCTACTGACATAACCAAAACAGATATCTTTGGTTTTGTTTAGTGCAAAGTATAGGCCCTTTTCGACATAGAAAACTCTGTTAAAGTTTTGCGTGCAATTAACCATCAAGCTGTATCTCAGTTGTGATTGCAACTTCTCACAAAACATCTTTCTCATCAAATGTATTAGTATAGAAACTGCTGTTTGTAGTTGATTCAAATTATAGCACTTGTTTGACTTATAAACTTTGGTAGAAGTTTTGCATACAAGTTGTTATTATTGCCTTTGTAATGAATTGTAACACTTGAATCTGGCTAGTTATGGCCCTTGTTGATTTTACTAATTGTCGAACAGACCTGCGCGCTGTCTTACTGACAGCTTTTGTTTGATTGATATAATGTTGCTGCTACCTCTTTATAACTGCAAAATGTTAAATCAAGGTAGCAGGTCTATAATGAAGCTTGACAATTTCCACATTACTTCGGAACCCTTGGATCATTACGTGATACTGATTTATCAAAACAATCGAAAAATGCTGTAATCGCATATACAGAATACATAACCGCACGGAAAATGCCGATTTTCATTACCGGCCCATAACTTAATATAAATGTGTCTGGTTGGATCTTTCAAGATGATGCGAATGCGTTACTATAAAACTAGAGTTCCTGAAATGTCAAATCTTAAACATATTCATTTTATGAAAAAGAATGACGTAAAGAAAGCAGTTCGGTCGATGTCTGATCTTGAGATCTATACGAGATTACTGCGCAGTAATTTAGTATTGACAGAAGGAATTTATTCATCTAATGATTTCCAGTTGCGTTTGTGACACATATGTCCCTTTTTATTTCAGTGCACTAGAACGTAAATCATCGCATTGTTTCAACCAATTGTGTTTAAATAAACATAAACATAGACAGTGCCCGGGAATCGCTCGAAAGAAATTATGATTTACTGCGCATGTTTTATTTTGTAAACGGAACAGATTGAACATTTATTTATAGTTTTATCGTATTGATTTATACTTTAAAACCTAATCATAGAAACTCTTGTGGTATCATTTGTTATTCGAGAGGGGAACTACTTTCTACGGATCAAAATGAAATCTATGACCAATTTTCCATTGTTTTTATTTCTGTATGTTTTTCGCCACAGCCGTATTAAAACTTGTTTTCATGACCTATGCCATGCGACTAAGTTGGCAAATCAGATCGCTTAATAAATTATAAAAGTATATTTAGCTATACGAAGGCTTTACTCCACATTCTTACTAAATGAATGAAAGTGTTCAATTTTTTTCATTGTTTCCATATGCTATGCTGGTTGAAATGACAAACCTTTCATCCTGAATGACGCTATTTACAGTTTTAATGGTATGTGTCGGCAAGTATATTTAGCAATATTGGTATGTCTTAATAAATTTAATAAGTATGTCTAATAAATACAATGAAAATACCGTTTAAAAGTAATTTACAGAAAGAGCTATGTACTGTCGTATTACTTGTACATACTGCATTTTACATTAACAGGTGTGGCTTTCAGGTACAATTGATGTAATCAACCAGGGACCAAAGGGTTTCTAGTCACAGTTATTCCTCCTGTGTGTAATAAAATTCAGCCATTTAATTTTTTCGCTTTCGATGTAAAAAGGATCCACTTCAGACGACTTTAAACACAAATGCAGCATACTTGGTTTCAAAGTCAAGTGTTTCAACCAAGACATAATTTATTTTCCAACTACACTGTGCCGACAATACTTTGAAAATATTATTTCTGTTTGTTTTGTTGTGGGTTTTGTTTTCAGATGGGTTTTTTTTCTTCATTTTTTTCAGTTTTTTTTTTCTTTTTAATTCTTATATCCTTAAAAGTATGTCACTTGGAAATAACTGAAACTATTTTGTTTTTAAAACAACTTTTATATAAATCCATTTCAGCTTGGTAGTTTATGTTTGAATAATAGTTTATGTTTGAATAAAAATAAGGAAGACAATTTACATCAATCTGACTTTGAAATAAACATTCAGATAATGAAAAAAAAACACCCAGACAATGAAAGAATGGCTCTTAAGTTACACCCACTTTGTCCCGCTCGTCCTAAGCTTCAGATATAAATTCACATGTGTATTTTGAAGATGAAATCCTATTATGAAAATACTATTTGAATAGAGCACGAAATATACCAGTTAGGAGAATTTTTCAACAGTTCAAAACAAGCCGGAAATGATTGAATATAATGTAAACATTAAGAGGAAGACTGGCCATCACATGAACAGACACGTTTTTGACAAGATAAGACAGTTTTAGCAAGAGAAGTAAGGTTAATTACTAAAACACTGTCCATGAAATTATTCTAAAATCTGACCAATAGTTTATGAGATAGCGTTCAAGATTCTTTTTGAAGCAACAAAATGTTAAGAAGTTTTACAAGCAATTTACCACTGGACATTTCGGTCATATGATATCTAAATGTAGATTATGACTTTTCTAGTTCTTTATGCCATTACTCTTTATTAATCAGATTACAGTGAACACCACTGGTAAGGAGTCACCCGAGATAGATTTGTGTGAAATTATTTTCAAATCGGATAAACAGTTTCTGACGAGAAGACGATTGGCTAGTTGAAAATATGTACATATACATCTTGAAATGAATTGAACAATCTTGGTAGAGGATCACTTAAGAAACATGTCTTTGAAATTGTCATTAGTTTCTGAAAAGAAGGTATTTTCTAAAGATTTACTTTCCATTGTCACAAAAACCAGAATTCTGCATGAAATGGATTTCTTTACACAATTTTGGAAGAGGACAATAAAAGAAAATCCAGGTTTCATAACTTTGTCTGTATGGTTCAGATGAGATGTGTTTTGACGGGAGTATAAAAACACTGTAGACGTTGTTGCAACTACAATTTCCAACGACAAGCGAAACAGACTTTCACAACCTTAATTTGATAATTATTATAAACAGCATAATTGCCCACTTACGAGTTTATCTTGATATCAATTCTTATCATTGCTAATAACATTGACATCCAGTCTAAACGTTATCTAAGTAATAAGAAGAAGGTTCATGATCGCCTCAGATCGCTCTCAAAAATATGTTTCACTGGGGTAACTTTTTTTAACAGATGAACACGAACTATTTCAGAAGAGTCTTTCAAAAGGTGCGACTGACTGCATGTTATTTTGAAATGTTGAAACTATTTGAACAAACAAGGACGTTTCTGGCCAAGTTTGGTGAACATCCATCAAAAGGTTCATGAGAAGCATTCAACGGATTTTCTATTTCTAGCTCTTACGATGTCCATTAAGTGTGTAAGAAGTTCATACAAGAATGCTACAAACCAAGTGCAGATTTAACCAGTGGTTCATGAGAAGGTCGTTTAAAAGATTTTCCATGTTAAAGTTCTACGATCATTCAGTATAGACAATCGGGACCATTTGAATAAAGGATTTATCCAACTAGCTACATACCAAGCTTGGTAAAGATCCATCTAATGCTTAAGATCCATCCACTGGTTCATGCAAAGAGAAGTCGTTTATTTGATTTTCTATTTTTAGTTCTTGTAAATGCAGTCAAGTATAACCACTGAACAAATTGAAAACAGGTCTATGCCAGGATGTTACACTCTTTGATTTGGTGGAATCCTGATCAGCATTTTCAAAGGAGAAATTGTATAAGTATAAATGATGACGCCAACGGATGGATGGACGGACAGCAGATGACGACAGACACTGGACGATCAAAGATTCTCACCTAAGTACAGATCAATTGGATATATCTGCTCTGGTTTAGTTTGTACGATTTCTAATAATGTACTTGATTAGTTTTGGATTTTAACAGTTTAAACATAAAACATAGACTGTGAATATGTCAGTTTTCACGGGATAGTAACTTACCCAAAAGGGAATCTTTGCGCGATTGCTTCTAAGGCTGCTCTATTATTAATGTAAGATTATCTAGAATATGGATTTCTCTGATTTTGTTTAAGAAATAAGTTATCCAAACAGTTATCTTGTCATCTTATAAAATGGCTGTTTTGATTTCAGATGCGTAAAATTATACCAAGAAGATGCAGCCCAAGTGATATATTGGTACGCATTTGATTGACAAACAATGACTTCGTTGCTTGATAAAACTATTTTTCCCTAGAGCTACTGGATATATAATATTCATTCTAACACTACATTCTCCAAAATTTTGCCTGCTTATTGTCATAGTTTTATTTTCAGTGCGCCCCAGCGATCTTTAAATCTATGGCGTATTTTATCTACGACATTAAAAGAGTGATTCTGTCGCTTACTAACATTACACTTTCAATCTTCTTTGTTTAGTTGAAAATCAAATAGGGTCGTGTTGAAATGTTATACATAAATACTTATAAAAGTCATTTTGCTGTTGCTGCTTTTAATGTGTTTTACTTAATGCACTCCACAAATTAAAATACAACAACATCAAATTAATTAAATATCGATGTTTCCATTAGGCAAACTTGAAACATGTTTGGCTTCCACCATAAGCCATAAAATGAATCTGTTTCAAGAAATGTAACTACGCAATGAAAACACCATACTATAAGACTAGGAAACTGAGACATAAAAGTTATCGTACAAAATAAAAACAAATTTCTATTGCAGATGTTTACTTGATTCATAATGTCAGTTGTAATGAATTATAGATGGCTTCTTTTAGATCGTATGAAGTATAAAGTATCACGACAACAGCCTTTGGATGTCTTATAAAATGCCTCCTCTTCCTGCATTTTTTTTTTAAATATTTTTTGGTCATTTAGCGTTAATTAGGGAGTTTATCAAAGTGTCTATATGATAGAGTTCCGCTTAATTGATGCTGTTGGGCGTGAGGAATTGGGAGGAACAGACAAACTAAGTGTGATATTCTTTTGACTGGTTGTTTTGTTGCCTTGTGATCTTTTTATAGGCTTTATTATGTATACGAAGAGACATTTATGTACTTTGATATATAAACTGGCATGTGTTTCAAAAATAAAAAAAATGTTGGATGGTAAGCTTTCTGGTTCTATTTGTAAAGAAATATTTCTAACAGGCATTTTAAAATGAGTTTCCAAATAGATAACCTCCTACAATTGTACCCTCTCAAAGTTTGATCTCTAGAAGTATGATATCCTGTCGATACTACATAAAATAGTTTATTTTTAAATGATATAATACAATAAACAAAATTTACAATTTATTTTAAAATACTTTTACCTAGCTGAATAGAAGTGTAATACAATTTATATCATACATGTTCTTATAAATTTGGGCGGACATTTTATGATAAAAAAGATAGCAAAAACGTGAAAATGACACCACATTCAGCGCGGTCTGTATTCTCGTGACAGCAAGCTCATCGGCACCGATGTTTTCCACGTCTTTGTTTACACTTCATACATGACAAGCTCATTTCAAATGACACATTTTTGACAACAGAACCCATTAGCAAAGCAAAGAAAAATTAGATAAAAGCTGCCTTGCAAACGTTCTCATTTTCGTACAAAAATATGTTGACAAAACTTCTTTTCTTTTTGGCACATTAATGTCGTACAAGAAAACTTTTACATCGATGACTTCGAATCACATTCCTTTATATGCTGCAGGCTTCAAATCTAGTTTAGGATGTAGAATTACACTATGAGACTATGAGTCGTGAAATGACCTCAGTTTTGTTGTTGACTCTAAATTCCAAATATCACTCATCAGGTCCCATCATTGCAGTCAAATTTCCAGTCTCTCGAACAGAGTTGTCATTCTTCCACTTCCCCTTCAGAATGACGAAAGAGAGCATTCTGAGTAGAGATTGTTAAAGTTCATGGAAATTATAAGTATTACTCAAATTGCAGAAAATGGCTGAGGACCTCTCAATCTATCGCATAGAACGTGTTGTTTTTTCATGAACAGACAGAACACATACTTTTCAGAGTACATCGTCAAGTCATGTTAATGTCCTTATTTTATTTTTCAACAGCAGTACCACATGAAACATAACGCTGTAGACATGAACGATTACAAATGTCAGAGGAAATAATAACAACGATAGCAAGCGATGACAATGGCTATGAGGCGTAAACGATAAAACAATCCAATTAAAGTATATTCTATGCTTCATTCCAAAACAAGTTAAAATGGAGTTCAGAATATCAATCATTTGACTTCGCAATTTTTTTCACTTTTTCTATGCTGATGCAATATAGAAAATATTAGGAGTAACTATATTGTTTTATGATTTTTATCAGTTTTACAGAAAAGAAGTTCCGGAAAAAAAGGCTCGACATAACCAATTTACCCGGTCAAAAATAATAGGAAGAAATGCTAATAAACACTCATCCTATGTGGACGATGATTAAACAAATGTTTGTTGAAATATTCTTTGCAAAATCAACAGACAATAATTCATCTCAAGAGGCCTGTTACATTTTCCTGCATTCAGTCTATTAGTGGAGCAGGATATCGCATAAATACTTCAGTTGATGATACAAGCATCAAATTTACAGGGCAGTAACTTCATGGCATACGCTTTAACATAAGATCAGGGGCCACTTGAAATAATGTCGTTTTCAAGATGGCCGCCGCGAAAACAAAACGGCCGCCATTTTGTATTTACTTTTCAGTACTTTATTTGAGGCAAGCATGTAATACATTAAAACGATAGCATTTTTATGCCCCCAGCATCTACAGATGCCGGAGACATATAGTGATTGTCATGTCCGTCCGTCCGTCCGTCCGTCCGTTAGTACGTCCGTCCGTTCGTCCACATGAGGTTAACCAAATGGGACCGTTTCGTCTTGCATCAATACCCTTACTAGAATGATTTGATACTAATACAGATGTAACCTGTGAGCATTCTTCATCTTCAAACATTACCTGACCTCCGTTTGACCTTGACCTTGACCTCAGTTTGGACTTAGTTTGCTTTATATGGGTCATCTCTTGGATAACCAAATGGGACCGTTTCGTCTAGCATCAATACCCCTTACAAGAATGAATTGATACAAATACAGATGTAAACTGTGACCATTCCTCATCTTCAAACATCACCTGACCTCAGTTTGACCTTGACCTCGTTTTGGACTTAGGTGCAAAATCTACCGATAAGGATGCCACTGGGGGTATCAAGCGTTTATTGAACGTAGCTCCTTGGTTTTATTTATACACTTTCGTTTCAGTTTAGAACAGAATATCAATCTGTAGTATTCATATTCTTTTAATTTGTAATCAATTTTGTATGGCTTGGAATCTCAATACTTAAGTTTTTATAACTTGCAGTTTTGTTTTTTAACAATGGTAAAATCTGGAGTACACCAACCAATATAAGTTTTATATACATTACACTCAGATTACATTCATTGCAATAAATTAACATCGTTAGAAAATGCGTCTTATAAACCACGAGGGGATAAAGCAATAGGACAGCGTGAGCACTCGCACAGTCAATAGCAACATTTTCTTATAAGTCAAACCTTAAGAAACTATTTCTATTGATTTACTATACCCATGAAATTATACACATCGGAAATCGTGTTCTAGCCGAAACAAAAAAAAATATGCATATACTGCATTTAGTCATTTTCTTAACAGTTGCAACATCAAATTGCTGTGCATAACAGACCTAAGTGGTGGCACTTGCAATTTCCAGCACAGGAAGTCCTTTTGCAGTCACACCTTTGAAGGATCTGGAAGCATTCAGATTTAACCGACAATTCCATCCGATAAGGGATCCACACATTGCTCTGCTTCAGCCATTCCCAGTTTGACGGAGGCGGCAGTTGCTGCATGGTAACAGCTGTTTTACCTCAGACATGGCCTGCCTGAAAAATTGCTCGCTTGATGAATTGTTTCAGAGCACCTTTTGTTGGTGGAATCGCATTATACGCTCTTTGTTTCCGGGCAAACAAATCAAGTCGAGCTGCATCCATCTTGCATGTCTTGCCTGATCGAGCATACAGTATAACTAATTTTTTTTCTAATGTACTAGTATCCACTTCCTACTCAGTTATTATGTATTTGGCAACACTGAGACTAAATACTTTGAACTATAGCTTCCATTACTGCCATGCAGATTTCTTGCCCTGGTCGACAAATGCAAAAACAGTTTCGCAACGGGTAAAAGCAAGAAACAATGGCAATGCCTCTGAGTGAGGACCAAGTAAGCAAGCCACAAAACATCAATACACTGCCAGAGCAAGAAATAACTAATAATTGTAATTGTTCGGTTTCCTGTCAATGAGGCATGCTTTGCATTTACAAATATACGATTATCAGCTTCTTCGTGATTACATGGAGCAAGCGCATTTCTGTATATATAAAAATTGCAAACAATATCGGCAGCTTTTGTTGCTATGAGCATTTTATTGGTTTGCACAGTTATCATTACACCCCGAGATATCTAGGGGCTATTCTGGATTCCAATCCGTCCGTCTGTATACGGAATTTGTCTGCGCTATTTCTCAGCAATTATTTGCCAGTTTTCAATCAAACCTTGTAATTATTATCAGAACAAAGCCAAGTTGCGCATGTTTTTTTCACTTAGTTATGGCCCTTTATTTTTCTTTCTTTATATGCACATGGAAAACTTTTGTCCGCGCTATTTCTCGGTCATCATATGCGAGACTTTTATCAAACCTTGTAATAATTATTCGTACCAAGTCAAGTTGTACATGTGCAAAGCATGTTCCATTTGAAATATTTTTCACATAATTATAGCCCTTTATTATTATTTTCTATATATGATATATGGAAAAACGTTCCACCGTTTACTTATCAGGGCAATTGTATGCACAGT
This sequence comes from Mercenaria mercenaria, assembly GCF_021730395.1. Lineage (NCBI taxonomy): Eukaryota > Metazoa > Mollusca > Bivalvia > Venerida > Veneridae > Mercenaria > Mercenaria mercenaria. Next base: position 31,376,646 of record NC_069369.1, on the reverse strand, counting down.
CTTTGAGTTCACACCCTTTGTTTAATTACATATTTACATACTTTATTTGTTAAGTATAACTAGTTGATGACCCTTGGTGATCTAATAAAATAAAAAAGTGGAAACCCACAGGTCTCCAAACACGACATAAACGAAAATGTTGTAGGTTTGATTTGATTTGTGGTTATGGAGCCTTCATATCACAGAAAATGCCAAAAGACAAGATTAAAAAGGCAGATTACATGGTCCTTTGTCCATGACCTTGACCTACTGACTTGATTTCTTCTTTTTTTTTAAGATATTGCCATAAAATTCGAACCACTTGTACAGTTTTGAACAAATATTTCAAAACTGATTTTCAGTGACCTTGATCTTGACCTACTTTCTTCTTTTTAAGGTACAACAGTGAAGTATGGAGATCTTATACAGTTTTGCCCACCATTTTTGTGCGTCTTTGTACACTTTCTCCCTGAACAATATACAAAGTAATGTATCATATTTTCAATAACCCTGTTACTCTGACAATAAGGTGATATCTGGGGGTATTCATCACCATTAGTGATACGTCTTGTTTTATCCTCACGAAAACTCAGTAGTTTAGTTTTATTTTCAACGCATCTAAGAAAGCTATTCCATAGTTTAGGAGGTCTTCTATTAAACTCTTTTCAACATTATCAAGAGTTTGAAATAGAACATAAACAAAAGCACAGACACTTAAACACTTAAACTTACAATGATATATTCAAATTTGGTCTCTGTTAATACAAAGTATGTACCATTTTAACTTGAAGGCCAAGGAACTATCCTTTTTCCGCTTTCAATATATATTTTAATATTTTGCTGTATGGGATACGACTTGTTTTTTTTTTTTTGTTACATATACGTATTGAAGTTGTCAATGGACCCCATGCTGAGTAACATGACATTATGAACTATATCAGTGTGCCCTTGTAGTGCTTGTAGTTCATTGTAGAGAATCATTACACATATCATTTAATTAAAGATTTTGTTTCAGCTGATTAGCAATGGTTCAGTATTGTCATGATTTTGATACTGTTTCTCAGTGAAACAAAGCAAGAAATGAAGGGTAGAACAGAGAACAGATTGAAAAGAAGTGACGTCCATATAAACCATATTAGCTTATTTCAGGCCAGTATCATAATAATATGCTTTCAGGTTTATCTGGGACCAGGATCTAATCAATAGTCGATGGTTATAGCACTGAAAGTAGGAGACTCATACTTGGCCGTGATAAGAACGTTATCTAAAAGTCTGGCGGCCATTTTAAAGATGGCAGCCTTCTTAAATGGGTCGAAATTTGGAAAAGGCAACATTAAAAATAAAGGTATCTGCTTATGGGAACAAATTGATAGGAAAAAACATGTTACAGCCATACAAATATAATATTTTAGAAACTTACAGATCCTGATTATATGAAAAATGCCTCAATTCTGTCAGCCATTTTGAAATTTGGAAGCCATCTTGAAAATGGATGATTTTTAAATGGCCCTCGATCATTTTTGAATCTGGGTCATATGATGAACATTTAGTGTAAATTTCATACAAGTATCATCAAGTGAAGTATTTCCTTAGATTTTCACACTAAGCTGCTCCACTATACTATGTCACGCATAAGATATAAAAATCGCTGTACAATTGGAAATAACCAATATAATTACGAGAGAAACAGACTTTCACAAGATAAGTAATTTGTTATTTTTTTTTCGGTGAGATATCGCAATAAGTTATAATTTTACAAGCAAAATTGTAGAGATTTATGTTTATATTTATTATCTATTTTCTATGCAATTAACGAAGGTTTTTAACGCAATAACGTAAACAATTATTATTTATAGTAACGTCGTATGGCAACTTTACAATAAGAACATCAGCTGAAAGAAAAGAAGCGTTTGATGTTGTGATAACATGTAACATATAAAACGGTAACTTGTCAAAATATTGGAGTTTTAATCCGCGACCAATGATTCTTATAGGTACACTAGAAATTAAACAACTATTTTATGAAACTGATTTGGGGACATGTAACATATGTAAATGTAATTTAGTTATTTTTATTAAATAACGGAAATGCATTACATTTCATGAGAAAATTATTTGGAAGCGTTAAATGCAACAAAGTGCAATGATATGTCTGTTCATGAGAGGTAACAAAATATGCAACAACTTTCACGCCCCCTAGCACCGCTTAAGCAGATCTCTTGACTCTATATTCCCAAGGACCCGAAAATATAACAACACTGAGTTAAGGTACGGGGAGACATTTTTCGGCCACCACACGGCACTTGAATACTGATAATATGACAGTTAATAAAACCTATACGAATTTGCTGTGCAGTGTTCAGTTTCACTCGATACAAATCAACTCAAATGAAAAAAAAGAAAAACTTGCAGAAATTTTGTATGACTTACAGTGTACTTTTGTAATAGATCTAATGATATCAAAGCTATAAAAACAATACATATTTTGCTTTAACACGTGGTAATTTATAACTAGCCTTACTATTTGTAAAAAATTAAACTTTTACACCAAGCACTTTTCTATTTCGTAGACTGATAATGAAAACACCGACATAGGACCAGCAGACAATTGTTACCCTTGAAAATGAAGTTAACAACGGTAAAATGTATAAAATATTCAACATTACTGGCTGTAAGACATGAACCCGCAGATGTTTACAGCACTGATAATGCCGCCAATCTAAATTATAAAAATATTTGTGCATTCTCAGAATGAACTGGTCTGTATTTAAAGAAAAAACAATAGAGAGTTTTGTTATTGAACATTTTGTTGTGTTTGCTGGGGTTGGAAATGCTCTTAACGGATGAAGTATTTTTCTAAGTTCTGCGTGTTAAAGCGTTTGTAATAAGCATATAATTGTTTGGCTCACTTTTAGACAATTAGCCATTTACCAGCTAACCCTATAAACGCTTGAAACAACCGAATATGCCATGGGAAACAGATTATCACATAAGAAATCACATTAAAATCAAGAAACCATAGAGACGTTTAAACAACCTTTTTTATCAATATGGTATTATACACATTTCCGCCTTCCTAAAGCCTGAATCGATTGAACTTTAATCTCTGCCGTCATAAATAGCATATGACGATGCAAATCACATGGCTGTTGCAACATATTTGACACTATATGCCTTGTGGAATCATAGATTTCTGGTAAAACCTTTTATCTTGTGTCACTAAAATGCATAGAAATCATTAAACAAAGGAATAGTACTGTTCACAATTCTTAAAGCTAGAAACGAAACAGACCAAATAAAATAAAGATAAAAATTCAATCGCAGATGTTTTCTAAAATTTGTACAACGATAATATTAGGTAGAAAAATTATATAGTATGTGCTATTTATTTCATTAAAAAAATTTAGGTAATTCTTTTTATTTTTTTTTGCTGGTAAGTTAACCAATATTTTGCTTCCAATTGACAGTCATTTACCATTACAGATGATGCAAAATACGGGTTTTCACTACATGCTGACGTAAACTGAGTCAAAAAGGGTGCAAACTAACCTCGTTTCAGTGAAATTTTGAGACACAGCAACAAAGGTCAATCAGTTTACTTTTCTTGTTCATATTGGGATATTTTGTTTTTAATTTTGAACTACAATTCGCTGGAAATATCCAAGAAAATATGACATCAGATGCCATTTGTCGCTGGAAATGGTTATAAAGGCAGCTGGATGACGGGAATCGCCGTTAGGTATTGCCGACATGATGACACTGATGACACTGGCCGTCAGACGTTTACGGTATTGCAATCCAATTACAGTTATTGCCTCTCTCAAATTATGTTTTCCTACACAAAAAAAAAGTTGATTTAGCTCTGATCGAGAAATCAGCAGTGTTTCTAAAATCTGAGATACATTCTTTGTTTTTCTGAATAAAGAAAGAGCTACTATTTGTTTCAGTAGATTATTACATTTGAGCCGCGCCATGAGAAAACCAACATAGTGGCTTTGCCAGCATGGATCCAGACCAGCCTGCGCATCCGCGCAGTCTTGTCAGGATCCATGCTGTTCGCTAACGGTTTCTCTAGTAGCAATAGGCTTTGAAAGCGAACAGCATTGAGCCTGACCAGACTGCGCGGATGCAGTGTTTGTATCAGAGCAGTGTTTGTATCAGGGCAGTGTTTGTATCAGAGAAGGGTTTGTAGCAGGACAGTGTTTGTATCAGAGCAGTGTTTGTATCAGGGCAGTGTTTGTATCAGAGCAGTGTTTGTATCAGGACAGTGTTTGTATCGGAGCAGTGTTTGTATCAGGACAGTGTTTGTAGCAGAGCAGTGTTTGTATCAGGACAGTGTTTGTATCAGAGCAGTGTTTGTATCAGGGCAGTGTTTGCATCAGAGCAGTGTTTGTAGCAGGACAGAGTTTGCATCAGAGCAGTGTTTGTATCAGGACTGTGTTTGTATCAGATCAGTGTTTGTAGCAGGACAATGTTTGTATCAGAGCAGTGTTTGTATCAGGACAGTGTTTGTATCAGAGCAGTGTTTGTATCAGGGCAGTGTTTGTATCAGAGCAGTGTTTGTATCAGGGCAGTGTTTGTATCAGGACAGTGTTTGTATCAGAGCAGTGTTTGTATCAGAGCAGTGTTTGTATCAGGACAGTTCGTATCCGGGCAATGTTTGTATTAGGGCAGTGTTCGTATCAGGGCAGTGTTTGTATCAGGACAGTGTTTGTATCCGGGCAGTGTTTGTATCAGGGCAGTGTTTGTGTCAATAAAGGCGAATCATGAAAGCTGGGATTTTTTAATCATATGGAGTCTCAAACAGACAATAAATACTTTGTGATAGGTAATATATTTTCTTGTCAGACATTCTATAATGTCACTCATACGATCTAGAAATCGCTGTATGTACTAATGGAAATAACCGATAAAGCAGAGAGTGAAAATGATTATCACGGCATTTATTTGATGAAATAAGTCATAAATATTTTGTCGGTGAGAGAGCACAGTAAATCATAATTAAACACAGACGTTTGTGTACATCAAAAGTCTGTTGTCCGAACACACGACTTTGAAATACAATAAGATCTTAAGAAGACAATTACGAGATCCAATTCGACTGTGTGGAAGATACGTGAATAAGAGTTTTAGTTTCCAAAATAAAATATTTTAAAACCAAGACTTGAGATTTCAAAAGGGATAGTATTAAATATCCGTATTTTCCTTCTTCTTTCAATATGAAATACCTTTGGAGGGTCAGATGTTTCAAACCTGGATAAATGAGCCGTGCCATGGGAAAACCAACATAGTGGGTTTGCGACCAGCATGGATCCAGACCAGCCTGCGCATCCGCGCAGTCTGGTCAGGCTCCATGCTGTTCGCTTTTAAAGCCTATTGGAACTGGAGAAACTGTTAGCGAACAGCATGGGTCCTGACCAGACTGCGCGGATCCATGCTGGTCGCACACCCACTATGTTGGTTTTCCCATGGCACGGCTCAAATATTGTACCTGAATGGGCAAAGATAAATTTGAGATTGTAGCAGCTTAAATATTAAAGTACACGGAATACAAGAAATTGCACCAGTTCAATTTATTTGAATCTACCCTGGAGACAAGGTACATGTGTATACTACCCCCTTAAAGTCGTTCTGTACGTTTGAAGGCGTAACGTCATATATCCGGATAGCGTAGAATAAAGCATGACCTAGAAACGTTTTATGAATAATGGCAACCCGTTAGTAAATTTATGAAAACGGTAATGTTACAGATAAAATATTATATTAATTACATAATTCTAAATAATGTCATAAAATAAGCGTGTTATGTGCGGATCTTTTTAAACATGGGCACATACCTCAAGAACAAGCATATCTATGGACCAATACAATATGTTTCACCACATCATGAATAGACCACTTATTTATTTACGACTGTTTCGTTAAACTCTACACTACAGAAAAAAAAAATTATTTGCGAAAATGTTTATTTTCTTAGTACGTATATTCTGAAGTTTTGAGAAATCAAGGTTTATATTTCGATCTCTTCAGATCGTTCAGCCCGGCATTTATTTTGTGTTAGTGTACTGTTTAATTTTTCAACTTGAACATTTCGGCTTGAGTGGTTCCAATACACCCGCTTTAATAGCTTTGGGATTTGTTTAATAACCCCTTGGATGTGGTACCTGCTTTTTAATTTTGTCTTTTAGCAGTTTCTGTGATATGCAGGATCTCCTATCTAAATTCCAGTTTGTTTAGTTCTGCCCATTGTTTCCTTGTTTAGGGCAAACCCATTATTTACACCGCTTTTCATGGAATTGCACCCTGTGTGTTATCAAGGTTCTGTGTACCGCCGTATGAATACATCTGCGGGTGTCTCTAAACTATGTTTAGTACTTGTAACATGACATTGTGTTGATGTTAAGTTCTGATCAACACGGGGCTAAAGGGCGTGGACGGTAGCTGGTATTTCCATTACCGTCCATGAACAGGCTCAATCAAACCGAGCCTGCAACACTTTCATTTATGTCGTGTTGGACGACCTGCTGTTTTCCAGATTAACTTTATTTTTTCTATTTTAATAAAATTTTACATTGTGGAAAAAAATTGATCCGAACGTTCAGAACTACCTTAAGTCTATTTATGTTTTACCGCTTTGCATACATAAAGATTATCAACACTTCCATAAATCTTATAGCGAAAAAAGTAAATATACTTGAATGGTGGGGAAACAGAAACCATTATAGACCCCGCGCACTCATACATTCCGTGTACCTATATTGGACATCTGACAAGTAAAGAAGTAGCTCCTAACCTTAGTACCCTAATCAATGTCGTTTCAGAATCCGTAACATATAGAGAATATATTGTCTTGCTTTTCCAGTTAATGTCTTTGTATATTTGTTTTAGTTTTGCAACAACAATGTCACACGAAATAGCTTGGTTAGAAAACATGACAACTGTCACAGGTGAAGGCAGCTAGACGATGACAATGGCCACCAAGCGTTAACGATATGTCAATCCAATAAGAAATGTTGTACCTCTCGTATGACTTGATCCGAAACATTGTATAATGTGGTTTGATTTTGTTCCCATCGATATCAGGAGGCATTTGAAACTCTGCGGAAATTTCAGTTTAGGAATGTATGTATAATATTTATATCAGAAGATACTCTGTCTATATTTCAAAGAAGCAACCAATAAGCCATCCATCGGTAGAATTATAAAAAGAGTATTAAGACAGAGATAACTTTTAGTTAACTAGGACTAACAATGCAGACACCATCCTCTCTTTTAAAGATGTACATCTCGCAAATAAGTACGGACATATATGACGAGGGAAACGACTTTAATTGGATAATTTCAGTTTCCCTCACCTTGATTGAGATTTACAACGTGTACGCATCTTATGGGGTTTAAATTTCACAGTCTATTAGAGTTGCTAGAGTATGCAGTCATGTTTTGCAATATTACAATTACCATAAAGCTTCTTCAACAGGGCTACCGTTATCACAGACGTCGCAAAGCTTTTGTTAATTGTTTTTCACTGCAATTCGGAATTAGTTATCAAATTTAAAAATAATCTAAAGACCTTTCTGAGATGCGGTATATCACAACCGGATTTTTATGGAAATACATTTCACAAACACTGTACGAATACCCGACAGAACCATTTTCGAGTGTTGTTTGTTAAATTCATCAGACGTTTTAGTGCTAGAGACAACGACAGTATTGTTCTGAGATACACAGCATGTTTAGTGTTCAGCATTTAATAGTTAGTTACTATGCTTTCCTCTAATTGCGCGGTGACTTCATGACAATCAGCGCATAAATTCTTCTCAAGAGACGGACTGGCTTTGTCTTAATTTTAATAATATGTTTTTCTTGCTGCTCCGGCTTCTGCAGAATCGTTGAGTACATACGGTTGCGGTTCCATGGAGTTTATTTTGATGCATGATATTTACATGAGGATGTTTCGTGTTTTCTCTGTTACTTTGGCTACTGTCACTTACAAAAAGAGTTAACCAGGATTTAATTAGTGTTGTAATATTGGAATATGGTGGTGTTAAAACGGGAGATTTGGCGCCAATAAACTAGTTTAAACTCTGTAGTAGTGTTTTTGCTACTGGCCGTTCGTAGGCGGTGTTTTATCTATCTTCCTTTACTGTCTAACCCTTTACAGGGACGTAGAAACTTACTTTGCTTTGGTCCTTCATCATGTTTAGTTCTGTTGCTTCTATGCGTTTTATTATTGCATTGTGACCTTACTTATTCGAAATGTTGTATGGGCGGCTACGTGCTTAGAAAGTGGATGTTCCTTTTCAAACTATTGTCCTGGTTTTAGTATCTACAGTTCTGCTGTGCATGTTTTCTTATTTTCACAATTTTCTCTTTCACTTGCAATTAAGATGTTTTCATCTTGTGAGAAATAGTATAGAATGTCTACATTTCTGCCGATTATCTTTGATTTTGTTTTCGAAGATACAAGTATTTCTGTTTTTGTTTTGTTTTTGTATTTGTTTTATAATAGTTGAAATATAGTTAAAGAAAGAAGAGCAAACACAGGCTGCTGATAACTGCAACAATAATTTAATATATATTAGCAACTATAGGAGCATTATACAGATTCATCGCCCAGATAGCGGAAAGTGTCGTTAAATGCAGCTGACTGTATTATCAGCGATAAGCTTAACAAAAACTCTCATTCAAAACTATATGAAAACAAGACTGCAACATATGCCACACAATGAGAAACTATAGGAATACAAATAACAAATAAAATCGTTCTAGTAATAGCCATTAACCAAGCTTTTAAAAACAATGAGATTTCACTTAATATGATGTACAGTAAATATTTACTGTAGACTAATTTGTAATCTTAGAAGTCGTATTTAGTCAAATTTGCCCTGAAAGCAGTAGGGTTTGAAATAAAAATGTTTTTCTGTTATTACTGTATGAAAAAGATAAACGGATACTTTCAAATTCAAAAAATAGTCTATTATTGATAAGATATAATGCTGAGGTTTAATTTATCCAGGACTTTTGGTTATCCTGCAATAGTTCACCTCTTTGATGTTATCAATCTGGCCTCGTCAACAAAGCAAGATTTCTGTGTCATTTAATATAATACATCACAAAATTATCGACACTATCCAAAGGACAGAGGGCCAACAGTTTTGGCCCACAATGAGTGTTTAATTACACCAAAGATAAATTTCGAAGCGTTTTTTTTTTTTTGGGGGGGGGGGGGGGGGGGGGGGTGTTGTCTCAAATTTTGAGTTTAGCCAGCAAACCTATGCCGAACAAACAATGGACCGTCACTTTGAATAAAGAGTTATGTAATAATTAACACAAAGAGAATCCAAATATTACTCATAGTTTCTTTATCAGGATATTGCACTGGGGTCGATTCGGATCTATATACTGAAACATTTCCAATAAATAATTTCTATTTGCTTAGGTAAATAGTTTGTCTGTATTTCATGGTAATCACAAAAAGCAATCAATAAAATTATAAAATGTGCTGGGTAGAGAGGCAGAACGTAATTAAATTTTGTTTCTGTTGTTAGAATTCTGCGTTGTCTCGTCGCACTAATAAAATATCTGTTTACAGAATGACAGTCAAACGATGTAAACTCTGAAACCCAAAAAGCGTGGATGAAGACAAAACTATAAAAGCTGCATTTGGTTTTAGTCTTTGCATTGTCATACAGAGAAACAACGTGACATCCGATACCTTTTCCCATCAACATTCTATAATGTCACTCATTGGCTATAGAAGATACTCTACAAATGGAAATTACCGATAAAGCTGCGAGCGAAACAGATTTTCACAACATTGGTTTGATAAAATATGTCATAAAAAATTCTCCGTGAGAGATTAGTAAATCATAATTATACACATCGGGATTGTAGGGGTGTTTGTCTAAAATAAATATCCAGAGAGATTAACCGACCAAGTTTTAAAATGCACAAAAATATAGTCGCCACGCCTTTATATGGAAGAATAGTTGTTATTCTTAACAGTCTAACAGTTTCCACTTCGCAATGAAAGCAGCAAAGTTTGGAAGAAAAGTAAACTTTCTTTTATCTAGACTTTCAAGTTTTATACGCATACAGCCAACCAAAGAAGTATAAAATATCTTTAAGCCAACATTGGGAACAACACGTTTAATGTTAGACGAGTTACCTAATATTTCTTGACACTTACGGACAAAAGAAACTGTGAAAGAAGAGATTTAACTGAGACAAATACTGTGCTGTTTTGATTAAACTCATTTTGATGCACTACGTAGCCTTAATGTCACATGAAAAGAAGATTATGTACATTTGTTATAACTGTTACCTTGTTGTAATTTTGCTCTAGGAAGAATATTTTGTTCAGATAAGACTCGCGGAAGGATATTCAGTACGAAAACTCTCGTTGAAAAATATTTGGTACGAATAAGACTTATGTATTGTCTAACAGGCATGAAAACACACTAAATAGCTGGTATTCTTTATTCTATATTGAATTGACAAATTTCTAAAGGCTGCAGCACACATCAGGACCCATTTTAAATGTCTGTAACTTACATTTTAAAAACTTGAAGAATATTGTCAGCGCTGAATAAAAATCAAGGAAAATAGGGGGTCATGTTTGATGCAAGAAAGATATTTTCAGTCAAACACACAAACTGCAAAATCAGCTAAAATAAGCACACAAATTGTAGTAGTGGTGTATGATTTAAGTTTCCATGACACATTCTGCCATCCTGTTATTTTCATAACGTAAATGCTACCTAACTGTCAAACATAGATCTGTCACGTGATTTCAGCAAATCATTGCAGAGAGCATAAGGAAAATAGTTCTAAAGAGCAAAAAACCTAGGATTACCATTTTTCCCTCCATGTTCCTATACCTAATAAGTCTCGTGGAAAATTACTTTTTATGAGTTATTCAGTCTAGTGCATTCAAGAATGTCTTATAGAAATGTATCTTTGTGTATACATCATTGTGCTTTTGCAACACGCTTCTGGTTTTACATCAACATAGAGTAACATCAGTTTTACGTAGAATGAAACATAGTCTAGAAAATAACTGGACAAAACATATATATTAAAATTTACACATACCCATTTCCATACTAGTATATGGAGTGTTGTATTTGCCACTATGTTCGTTGAATATGGCATGTTTAATTGGATTTATATACCTGTTTTATGTATACGTTTTGGAAATCTGGTATAGCTTGCATACCAATTTTAAACTGATATAAGCAACTACTTGTATTTTGTTTTGTTGGATTTAACGTCACACTGAAACAGATACAGGTCATATGGTGACTTTCCAGCTTTGATGGTGGAGGAAGACCCCTAGTGCCTTTCTGTGTATAAATTCATCACGGGCGGGAACCTGGACAGAACCACCGACCTTCCGTAAACCAGCTAGATGGCTTCCACACATAAAGAATTCAACGCCCCGAGTAAGGCTCGACCCCACATCGGTAAGGGGCAAGGAGACCCCTAATTTAATTTACAACCCATTAATAGATTCAGTTATTTTATTGGATATGTATTCCTTACTCTCTGCATGTACTGATGTAGCCGGAGTTATGCGTCATCGTAACATATTTTGCTTTTGTTTGTTATTGTCTTTCAGTTTTGCTTTCTGTTTTGATAATAATTACAACAATAGCCTAGAAAATCTGAAACCTAATGACAACTATCACTGGAAATGTCACAGGAAATAATTGTAAAAAGCAGCTGAATGATGACAATGGCCGTCAGGCGTTAACGATATGACAGTCTAATTACAAATGTTGTCACTTTATGGCATTTACTTCTTCCAAGACATTGACCAGAGTCAGACGTGGCTCGTAAGGTTTTTCTCTTTATTTATTTGACATCAGCATTTTTGTTGTTTATATAGTTTTACCAGATCGTGCTTTTTAGTACCATTATGTCATGACTTACCCTCTCCTCACCCCGGGATGATCCTGCTGGTCGGGATAACTTAATAAAATTCACTGTCATGTAGCCTTGGACATTTTCAGGATTAAAAGTGAAGGTATTTGCAAAATTGACAGGTTTAAACTCTACAGCGGTTCTTTTTTGCTTACTCTATTTCTTTACGTGCCAAACGGTTTGTTTTGTTTTTGTTTGTCCAATGTTGTTCATGACGGAATATAGATGCTCTGCTTTAGGGGTTCGCTTTAATTCATTTAATTAATTATTTAATTCATTTCTGTTTGTATTGTCCTTCCTATGTTTAAGCTCATGCGATTCGTGCCAAATGTTTTATAGTACGGTCATTTTCTGTTATACAGAGGCTATTACATGGGCGACTTTTCATACTGAATTTATTAAACGAGTTGAATAAAATGATAAAATGTTATCAGTTTTTTTCAACGAGTTTAACAAATTCAATGCGGAAAGACACAAATGTAATATTCTTTTTTATCACATGTAAGCTTTTCCTGCTGAAACATATAAAAAATCTTCTTTCTTTACCTATTAGAGATACAGGTGAATTGGACTAACGTCTCCTATACTTAAGGAGGTAGGATACCTCGTTACAAGGGTGAATTCAAATTAGTTGAACCGCATGTTTTTGTATTTCGTGTAATATGAAGTTTTAACTGCTACAATCTCAATTTCGTTCGTCTCTGTCCCTTCAAGTTCAATTTTTATCCAGGTTTGAAGAACATGACCCTCCAAAGGTATTTCATATTGAAAGAAGAAGGAAAATACGGATATTTAACACTTTTCAGTGTATTTTAGTTTCATTGATATCCGTAGAAGTCTGCATAATTGATAATTTTACTGGTATGCACGTTATCTTTCTAATATAAGCTTAAAATGTATATGTCGCGGGGCTCGTGTTTCCATGGTAACGCATTTTCTCTCATTTTTAAACAACTATGTATAAAAATTGGGGTTTTCGACGGCTTCAGTGCCATTCTGTTAATGACCAGCATGAAATATTTGGGTAATATTATTAGCAAATACCAAGCACTTTACATGGTACCCTATTTTTCTTAAATTTTAAAGTAACCATGGCAACAGAGATGTTTAAAATAGCTTATATCTTGCTGTTTGTCGTAATTTCTTTAAAAAAATATTAAATAAGATTATCTTTCTAGTTGATGTAGCTTTAAAACATATTATTTCTAACGTAGGTTACATTTGCGTGTTATTTGCATTTATTCAAACAAATTTCACAGCTTAGAATACGTACAGCAGTACCCCTCGTCTGCCATTTTTCATGGAAAAATCGTTCAGCGTGCTGCTATTATTCTCATGGATATTTTTGAAATGAAAATAAAAAGCCGAAGCTGTGTTTCTTAAATAGACCAGTGTCAACGCTTTTGAATTTTTCATTTAGATACATAGGTCACGGGCTTCGTTTCCATGGTAACATCAATTCAATTCAAGAAACCACAATTTTCTACTGAAATTTGAACAATTTTAGATCTTAGTTTTAGTATGTAAGTAACAAATTATCAATGGAACCTGAAAAACAGGTATTACAAATCAAACTGCTAGACTTTTTATTTGAAAATGGCCGTAACAAGTAACCTTTCACCCAACTATATTCCAAATAACATTGGTTGCCATCATCCATTTTCTTACATTCCGCATAACATTTCAATATAACTACATAAAAGAAGCAAAATATTGATTATTATTCAGAGCAAAAGACCCATAAAAAATATTTCAGCAAATAATGGTTATTTGAAAATAGTTAAAATAAAGAAAATGTACAGAATTACGTACTTTCAAGATAAAAGCTATTTATTTTGCGCGGTAACTGACACGTAACGTCATGACGTCAATGACGTCATTTTAAGGCAACATTGTTTTGAAGCGTTTCTGCGGCAATTTATTCATTATTTCTGCATTATTAAACCATAAAGCATCAGATCGAAGACAAGTTCATGATTTGTTTTCAGAAGAATGAATATACAAACACATTTAGTTTGTCGTAAACGTCGTCGTAAATCGTCACGTTAGCTTCCGGTTGGACATGCGCACATACAAATATGAAGGTAACCTACCTCCTTAAAACGATGTCAACGTCAAATGTATGTGATGGCTTTATTTCACTCCTACGACGTCAAACATGTGATAAAAACAAAATATGATCAGGTTTGCTAAATTTTTAAGAATTGTGAACTAAAGAGCGTAATTGTTTAATAATACAATCGCTCTGAATTTCACAGTTTCCATTTACAAGTATACTTGTAAAGGGGCATTGGAGTAGAGAGAAAGAAAGGGTGTTACTCTCTACAGGTAACCACACCCTGCGTTTGCTTCTGGTATTTTTGGATCATTAAGCCAACGTAATATTTATGGTAACAATTTTCCGCTAGTGCTGTTGCTAGTAGATATGTTGCAATACCTCCTACGAACATACTCAATTAAACCGATTGTTCTATTATTTTGCATTATGTCTAAGTGATTTTGTTACTTATTTTATTATTAATACGATCATAAATCAGGTATTGCCTAAAGAATTTGGACAATGAATGAGGCCGTTCACTATCAAACTGAGACAGTAGCAAATATTGGTAGTGTCTAAAAATAAAAAAGGCTGTTTTTAAGAGTTATTGCAACAACAAACAGCTAATAATTTCTTGTGACGCCGGATACATTTCCTGCAGACACTACATAATGTCAGCCGTAGGACACAGACATCGCTGTACAAATGGAAATAACAGATAAAATTGCAAATGAGACAGAATTTTTATAACCATAATTTGATAAAATATGTCATAAACAGTGTGTTGGTGAGAGATCATAGTATTTCATAATTATACTCATCACGATCGCTGTTGCCTTATACTTCAATTTTCTCTGGGCCGAGCCATTAACCAGTTTTGAAATGCAATACCATAACAATTACCATACACAACGTAAGATTGTGTGGAGGAATTTGATTTAATCACAAATCGCTGAAGTCTAAGTCAGTCCATTTCGCAGTGAAAGGGCAACGTTTGAAGTAAACGAGCATATGTATTCCTTTCATAAGATTTTATCAAGTTAGTCTCTGGTATTATTCAAGACAATGAAAGCTACACTTGAAAGTTATTAGACGTGTGAAATGTGCTGGGTAGAGAGGCAGAACGTAATTAAATTTTGTTTCTGTTGTTAGAATTCTGCGTTGTCTCGTCGCACTAATAAAATATCTGTTTACAGAATGACAGTCAAACGATGTAAACTCTGAAACCCAAAAAGCGTGGATGAAGACAAAACTATAAAAGCTGCATTTGGTTTTAGTCTTTGCATTGTCATACAGAGAAACAACGTGACATCCGATACCTTTTCCCATCAACATTCTATAATGTCACTCATTGGCTATAGAAGATACTCTACAAATGGAAATTACCGATAAAGCTGCGAGCGAAACAGATTTTCACAACATTGGTTTGATAAAATATGTCATAAAAAATTCTCCGTGAGAGATTAGTAAATCATAATTATACACATCGGGATTGTAGGGGTGTTTGTCTAAAATAAATATCCAGAGAGATTAACCGACCAAGTTTTAAAATGCACAAAAATATAGTCGCCACGCCTTTATATGGAAGAATAGTTGTTATTCTTAACAGTCTAACAGTCCAGAATTTGGACAATGAATGAGGCCGTTCACTATCAAACTGAGACAGTAGCAAATATTGGTAGTGTCTAAAAATAAAAAAGGCTGTTTTTAAGAGTTATTGCAACAACAAACAGCTAATAATTTCTTGTGACGCCGGATACATTTCCTGCAGACACTACATAATGTCAGCCGTAGGACACAGACATCGCTGTACAAATGGAAATAACAGATAAAATTGCAAATGAGACAGAATTTTTATAACCATAATTTGATAAAATATGTCATAAACAGTGTGTTGGTGAGAGATCATAGTATTTCATAATTATACTCATCACGATCGCTGTTGCCTTATACTTCAATTTTCTCTGGGCCGAGCCATTAACCAGTTTTGAAATGCAATACCATAACAATTACCATACACAACGTAAGATTGTGTGGAGGAATTTGATTTAATCACAAATCGCTGAAGTCTAAGTCAGTCCATTTCGCAGTGAAAGGGCAACGTTTGAAGTAAACGAGCATATGTATTCCTTTCATAAGATTTTATCAAGTTAGTCTCTGGTATTATTCAAGACAATGAAAGCTACACTTGAAAGTTATTAGACGTGTGAAATAAAGACAGGATTTCTATCGCAGATCATTACCTATAATGCCAACATGCATAATTGATGATCTTGATACAGAAACATTGATTTAAAAAAAAATCTTGGATTTATCATTAATCAAAAATGAGAACTCCGTGTTATGCGCTTGAATACTTTCTCTAGTAACTATCAGGAAGCAATACTAGTAAGCAGAAATTAAAAGATATATATATATATATATATATATATATATATATATATATATATATTGAAAACTGCCATCATTCTGTGTTTTTTACTCGTTTACAGACTCAATCAAACCAAGTCTATTATTGTTTTGCTCGGTTACGTTGTATGCTTTACAATGCTTTTCTAATACACTGAATTTGCTTAACACAACAACAGTTTTAAAAGCGCCATGTGGAGACTGTTAAAAGTCATCCTTTACTCAGGTCAAGTGTTTTTATTATTGCTGGTCCTTTTGGATCAAGGTGTGCATTCAATGCTCATGAATATGTTCCTCTTAAGGCGGTGCTAGAGGGCATGAGTGGAGCTGCACTTTTCATTACCTCTTATGAACATTATTATAACTGTTTTACTATATTGCTTTCTATTTACGAGTACCTAGTATCGAGCCTCACTCGGGGCGTTGAATTCTTCATGTGAGGAAGCCATCCAGCTGGCTTACGGAAGGTCGGTGGTTCTACCCAGGTGCCCGCTCATGATGAAATAATGCACGGAGGGGCTCCTGGGGTCTTCCTCCATCTTCAAAACTGGAAAGTCGTCATATGACCTATCATATGTTGGTGCGACGTTAAACCCAACAAAAAGAGAAGACGATAAATAAAAAAGCTGTATATGAAATTAGTTTTCAATTTATCAAAAAGACAATAAATTTATCGTGACACTGAACACGATTTTCTAAAGAAAAATCACAATATGTTCACTTTTTAAATGTAGAAAGCGCGGAACAAATGGAAATATCAGACACACTTGTTTACGAGTACAACCTTTATGGGATAAAATAGGTTATAAATAATTTTTCAGTGGGAGATCATAGGAAATTGTAACTACACACAGCAGAATCGTTGACATATTTGTTTATGTAAAAAAAATCTTTTGTCAGAATATTATCAAGTTTTAAAACCCAGTAAAAAAGATAATTACAAGATACAATAAAATTACGTGGAAGAATGCGTTAGTCAAGTGGTATGCCAAGTGCATGAAAAGATCATATGCGCTCTTTTCCAAATTGAAGATCTTACACGAGTGTCTTTTAATATTGAATTTATTAATTCAAACGAGTTGAATGAAATGATAAAATACGAGGATATGTCGAGCAATTAATCATTGTCATTCAATGAGGTTAACAAATTTCGATGCGGGAAAACACACATGTGAGATTCTTTTTATCACATGTTATCTTTTTCTGCTGAAATATCAAGGATTCTTTTTTTTTTTTACCTATTGCTCACAAAGTTTATTCGGCCAACATCTTCTACCAGTATGGTTGAAACAACGTCAACGTCAAACGTTATTATACTATTTGTAATACCATCATCATCCCATGACGTCAAGCATGAAACAAATTTATTTTTACATATTTTTGGTATTACACTAGTGTAATACAGCTTCGACATTGACATCGTTTTAAGTATAAGAGATATACGTTAGCCGAATTCTTGGTCTATAATAGGTAAAGAAGGAATAAAGTCTGATGTTTCAACAGGAAAAGCTAACATGTAAAAAGAATATTAGATTCGTGTCTTTCCACATTGCATTTATTAAACTCGTTGAATAAAATTGATAAAATGCTCGGCAGAGCCTCACAAGTTTTATTACTTTATTCAGCTTGTTG
Source organism: Mercenaria mercenaria (assembly GCF_021730395.1). Classification (NCBI taxonomy): domain Eukaryota; kingdom Metazoa; phylum Mollusca; class Bivalvia; order Venerida; family Veneridae; genus Mercenaria; species Mercenaria mercenaria. The sequence continues at coordinate 31,358,663 of NC_069369.1, read as the reverse complement.
AATAAATTAAATATGAAGAAAAAAGACTCATGTAATATCCTTCATATCTGAGATAGATTTATCGTTTGCTGGTTCTTTTTAAAAATCTGGTGTGAAAAATATAATATTGTACTTCTTAAAATGAACATGTATGTGATTTTTCATAACATACGTAGCTACTGTAATTAAAGGCTCCTAATGCCTTTGTATAAAATGTGGCTGCCACATTTTCCGTTATGAACATGAAATACATCAATTTCTTGTTAAATCCAATTTCCGATAAATGCTTTCTTTAAAATTTGTCAAAGGCTTGAATATTGCTGAGTATACTAGAATGTTTTATTGATTCCATTGTTTATTTTTACCTCCCTTTAGCTCTAACTATAACAGTTCATATTGTCAGAGACCAACAATTCAAAAAAGTACAGGGAACTTACTGGGAATGAGGTAAGTGTATACCTGGGAATAAGGTAATGTTTGTCCGTTCTGATTGGTCAGTCATGTAAACAAACCCAAGAAGTGATTTTTTTTTTTCAAAATGGAATATTTTTACTGCATTTACAGTATTTCATTATACATTTTGACAAAATTTGCTACATTTTATGTGTATTGAAAAAAAGTTTTATCAAATGAATTTCTCCCGCCATGCCAACATTGAAAACGGGGGGTCATCTCATTCGCACGAACATGACTTAAATAAACTATCATTATTCCGATATTTCGTCCGATATTTTGGTGGAACTAAGATAGTTCTTGAGAAAAATGTGATTGGATAAACATGTTTCGATTTATGAATAATGTTAATAAGTCTATGGGAAAACAATTGGCGTTCTCTAACCATATGCAATTTTAGAAGTAGTGTAATTAGCATAGCATCTATTTGGAAAGTTGTTTAATCTAATTTTAAGATAAAAAATAAAGCATTATGGACCTTTAAATGCTCCTAGTATTCCATTTATTTAATATGACAATGCTTTCACAAACAACTTTAACTTATCACTGAACTTATCAAATGTGCCTGTAGCCGATACCAAGATCACTACGAAGGAATACGAAAAATAGTTCCAGAAAACAAGTGTAAGGAATAAAAAGTATGTTTCACATTAGTAAGAAATGTATTTATCATTTGCTAACTCTTACTCTTGATACAATACGCGTTGATTGAAAATGACACACTGACAGGAATGCTATTAGCGAAGGGAACAGAAATGAGATAAAAGCCGTATGACAGTCGTTCCTTTTCTCAAATTAAATGATTTTTATTCTATTTGTTCTATAGCAAATTCAGCATCTTAAATGATGACGACAGCAAACATGAAAAAGACTTTGATTTGATGTGCACTGTCAGTGTTATTTTGTCATGTGTTAGGCTGAGGAAGAATATATCGCATGAAAATTGCAATGGGAGTAATAAAAGGTTTACGCACATCAGATCACTTTCAATTTGTTAACTCTCAGTTTTCATTGTCTCAAATTGTAATAGAACTGTAGATCAATTTCTTTAAAAAACATATCCGAATATCTAAATTCGAACTCAGTTTTATGGGGAAAAGTTAGTAGCAAATGCGCCTTGAGTGCATTACTTTTTCGCTAATATAGATTTTGTAGTTCCAGAGGCACTAATGTTGATCGGCGTATTTATGTTTTCACAGACATAAGATTTTGTTTTTGCAAGATGAAATAAGTATTAAGCAAAAAAGAGAGTAAAAGTAACTGTTTATTTACCCTAAAAGGAATGTATGCCCTTTGCTTTCCAAACACTTGTACTTTAGTCTTGTGTTGCCATATTTCACAACCATAACGTTCCCTCTGATCCTCATCCTTTCCCGTGGTCTGTCAACCAGTATCCATCGATCTTTCATAAGACCTGGTATCTCGCACGGGCCGGACGGCAATTCTTCAGTCTTCAGGTCTATAGCCCGTTCCATCACTCGACGTGACTCTACCACATAAGTGCACGTCAGAACGGTACTCACTGTAAAATATGTCAAGAAAACAATAGACAATAATGTGGATTAGTCTGGATACGTAAATTCGGCTGTAATCTGCAAACAATTTGAGCCGTGCCATGAGAAAACCAACATAGTGGGTTGGCGACCAGCATGGATCCAGACCAGCCTGCGCATCCGCGCAGTCTGGTCAGGATCCATGCTGTTTGCTAACAGTTTTTCTAATTGCTATAGGCTGTGAAAGCGAACAGCATGGATCCTGACCAGACTGCGCGGATGCGCAGGCTGGTCTGGATCAATGTTGGTCGCATACCCACTATGTTGGTTTTCTCATGGAACGGCTCATTTAGATTTTATTAAAACACTGAAAAAGAATCATTGTTACAAAACAAAAAGGCCTTAACTCTAAATGTTCTTTCTTTTACGTTATGTTTAAACTGTTTCATAAACGTACGGTTGAAGACTGCTCTTAGACTCGTTTATTTCAAATTTGATTTATCTTAATTAACACATGATATTCATAGATGCATTTTATTTAGAAGGATAAACTTTTTGATTCAGTCCCAAACAGAGTTATAATGACAGAAGCTCGATCTGGGATGTCGTTTTTCAACAAAATATATGATATTCCCAGGTGGGCACGGCTCGTTTTATCATGCTGGACACGACTGATTCTGCCTCTGCGACCAGTGTACTGTTCACCATTCAGTCGGTATCTTTCTGGTAAGCACCCCTTTTAACAGTCAATGGTACTGTCCAAATTAAAGCACTGTTCGCCATTCAGTCAGTATCTTTTTGGTAAGCACCCCTTTTAACAGTCAATGGTACTGTTCAAATTAAAAGATGGACAAGTTCATTATAGAAATTTAGCAAGGTAAGGGTTAAAATCCAGAAGAGCTGTCAATCTAGTGTTCTCAAACCTTTTATACGACACACCTCCTGTTCTTAAAAAGACAAATAACAGAGTATGTCCTTTTGTTCCTGTTGAGATTTTTTGATCGCAAAAAGTTTAGTTTAGCGTTTCAGCGAAATACTGAAATACACCAGCGACATAAAACTGATACTTAGTCTAGTAGTGAAAATATGTTTAGGTGTTTCAATGGTACAGAATTACACTTGAATAGTAAAGATCGGAAATTCTGTCAAAAATGTATCCAGTTAGATATAGAGGTATATAAATACATACATGAACATAAAGACATATACTCCACCGTATTAAAATGTAAAAGAAGTCTATAAAAACCTCATAGAACTATTTAACATCGTGAAAAACTCGTGAAAATGTTCACTCGGTCCAAGACGTTTCGATGTTACACTAAAACAAACCAGTATCCACTTTATCCTTTACCCTGGTATATTTCTAAAATGGACTGGTCCATCATTTAATTTGAGCAGCTCCACTTATTATTCAAAGGGGTTCTCACTGAAAAATTACTGACTGAATAGCGAACAGTGCAGACAATGATCAGCATGAACGGACATGTGCAGGCTGATCTTGGTCTGCACTGGTCGCAAAGGCAAAAATATCTTGCCACCAGCAGACTAAATATTCATGTGTTTGTCTTATGACACTTTTTATTACACCTTCATGCCCATTAAGGGTGTACTCTGAGTTTTAGATGTTTCATTTAAGTATTTTAGTCTTTCGTGAAGCTTTTCTAATCTTTAGTATACATAATAAAATTAAGCGGCTTCCTTTATTACAGAAACACGAATGTTAATTCAGTTATACTGAACAGTTTTCTGTAAAATTGTATGTCAAAAGATGCATTTTGCAATAACAAATAGGCTATGAACTATCAAAAAAAAATAAACTCCCCCAGACGAAACACAACCAGGAAGATTGAAAATGTGCAAATTATTGAATGTTTCGCTCTTTACAGAAAAGTCAAGTTATTCTAGTTCTGGCAGAGTCTATTTTAGAACAATTTCTGATGATTCGGAGGTGAAAATCTTGTCAACATAGGCTCGCTCTGGTATCTAACTCGAGACCTGTTAATTAATGTAGTGTACCCGTAACGGCAGTTTCCGTGTGATTCCGTATTCTCGTTAGAAACTTCGGCATTCCTCGGACGTAAATATAGCTCAATGCACACGCGCCTTTCCGTAAAAAATCGGAGAATGCCGAAACTGCTCACGGAGAATACTTAATTGCCAAATTTCGTGCTGTGTTTCCATGTTATTTTGTTTGTTTGTTTGTCTCTCTAAAGTCAGTTAAGAAATCGAAAGTATTGGAAGCTATCGTTCTGTATTCCATCACAATATCATTAATCTACAGGAGCTATTCCAACCTTGGAATTATGTTTTACTGTGAAATTTTGGCCGCATAAAACAAATCTCTTCGAGCAAGGGTTATAACTAAAATGCCATGTTGCGGCATGGTATGATTATAAACGATAATGTTTTGACAATAAATTCAGATTGTATATTGGCAGCCTTTACTTCTGGGCGTATTTATGCTATAAATTCGAAAACAGAACTCATTATTTCCTGTAATTACGTAATAAAAGATATGAAAAATCGCATATGGACAGTCAGGTTTTAATTTTGGCGCTCAAACCTGATCAGTTTGTAGAGGGTAAAGAGCTATATCACGATAATATACCGGAAATATTGTTTACATGTAACTCCCCATTCTCTTATCAAAAACGTTTGTAAACAGCACAAGTAGACAAAAATAATAACTGAATATCCTCAGAACATACCTCTCTCCATGAAAATATCGCCTTCGTTAAAGGCCATTTTATACTGATTTCATGACGAAATCTAAGTACGGGGAAATGCAATGTTGTTCTTATGTTCATAACATCCGCTCAAAAATATCACAGACAACTGACAATCTTAAATTGCTAATTTCAGTGCTGACACCTGGGTCATGTAACGTAGAATAAACCATTGTCTTATACCACAGGTGGCCCGGTGGTCTAGTGGTAACACGCCTGTCTGTCAGTCCAGAGGTCCGGGGTTCGAATCTCGGGACTGGAAATTTCTGAGATGCTCTTGAGTGTCTCCCACCTAACTAAGAGGCTAGTACTAGTTCTTCCCAGGAAAAGACGGTTTCGCGTGTATCGGTGCTATACACCTGTCAGACTGTCTATTCGCAAGAGTTAGCTTAGTTAGCCGGACAGGCCTGTTTCTAAAAGGATTTCTCTCTGTGTGTTCTGGGGGCTTCGTCTCACTCTGTCCATCTGGTCAGATTGCTCTGTGTAGATGATGAATTTTGCGCTTTGCGCTATGTAAAGCGCCCTTGTGGACGTGTTTATCATAACAAGGGCGCTATAAATTTTTATTATAAGGGGACATATTGTATAGGCAGATAATTTTGTTAACTAAATCTATCTATTTTTTCACAAGAGGTTGCAGTTTCTTTTTGCGTCAGTATATATCTAATATCATTTTGTATATCTGTGTTGTCTGCAAACATTTTTACATATAATGTGTATTTAGTAAGGGTCATTGTGCACACTTTTGTGTTTTATTCGGTACATAGATATATATATTTATTTACCTTTCAATATTGTAGATATTCAACCTTTTTTACAGAATTATCTCAATATGACGTCACTTTCCACTTATTACGATCATCTGCTTACAATGGCACTTACTTTGCGCTTCTCATTTTGACGGCTATGACACGCAAATTGTCCAGTAATTACGTGAACCCAGGTTCACAGTCGAAAACTTAAGATTAACGACCGATAAACCAGGTTTTTCGAACTTAAAACCAGCTTTTTCGAATACTAATCTATATCTTCGAGCGAAAACATAGGATAACGCCGTAAACCATATAGTTCACGCTCATAAACGTAGGTTCATGCTTGTAAACCCAAGTTCACGGTCGTAAACATAGGTTAAGGTTCGTAAACTATGGTTTACGAGTGTGAACCGGGCTTTCACGAGCGTAAACATAGGATAACGACCGTAAACATAGGATAATAACCGAAATTCGCAGTTCAATAGAGAAACCTAGTTTATCAAACGTAAACCATTGTTTACGGTCGATATATTAGGATTATAAAAACAACTATGAATTTCGGGCGTGAACATGGGTTTACGACCGTGAGCCTAGGTTTATGACCGTGAACCATAGTTTACGCAAGTGACATGTATGGCAATTGTCCAATAATTACGCCATCCCAGGTTCACGGTCGAAAAATTAGGATCAACGATAGATAAGCTATGTTTTTCAAACGTAAAAGCATGTTAACATATTTTTTCGAGCGAAAACATAGGATAACGTCGTAAACCATAGTTCTCGCTCGTAAACGTTGGTTCACGTTCGTAAATTTAGGATAACCAACACAATTTATAGTTCCATCGAGAAACCTAGTTTATCGAACGTAAACATGGGTTCGAGAGCGTAAACTATGGTTTACACCCGTTATCCTATTTTTTCGCTCGAAAATGTAGGTTAGTATTCGATAATCCTAGTTATTCGGCCAAGAACGTAAATATTGGATAATCGGCTTGCCGTGAACCATTGTTTACGGACGTGAACCTATGTTTACGTGCGTGATCCTATGTTTACAGTCGTGAACTTGGGTTTACGAGCGTGAACCAAAGTTTACGAACGTGAACTTAGGTTTACGTTCGCTAAACTAGGTTTCTCGAACAAAACTATGATTTTCGGTCGCTATCCTATGTTCACGAGCGTGAAACTATGTTTACGGTCGTAAACCCAAATTTACGGTCGTTAACATAGGTTCACGCTCGTGAACTTAGGATAACGACCGAAATTCATAGTTCAATCGAGAAACCTAGTTTATCGGACGTAAACCTGGGTTCACGAGCGTTAACTATGGTTTACGCCCGTTATGTTTTCCCTCGTATATATAGGTTAGTATTTGAAAAACCTGGTTTTACGTTCGAAAAAAACCTAGTTTATCGATCAATAATCCAAGTTTTTCGACCGTGAACCTGGGTTCACATAATTATTGGACAATTGGCATGCCATAGACGGTTTCCGTCCAAAACCTTAACTGCAGTGTGGTTCTAATAAACCGTATCAGCAAAATTTTCCCTCATTGTCTTAGCAGTCTGTCGCGTTATTTCAGTGCAGTCGTGTCAAATCGGAATAAACGCATATAGTTTTTGTTCTCGCTTATGGGACTTTTCACTCTTACAAAACCGTGCACGTGGCGTTCGCAGTTACGGATTTCGAGCACTTTGAAAAGCCGCCGTGATGTAGTCAGCCAAGACGTTTAATCATATCAAATACCATTTAAAAACAATTGAACAGGATCAGCAATTTTTCAGGACATAAGAAGATTTACATATGATTAATTTATCTCTGACGTCATGTAAAAACTCTTATTGAATGACTTGCCGGTCAGTAAGTGTATACAATAAGCTACATAGATTTACACAAATTTTTCTTCACATTTGCCTGGCGATTAAAATGTTGCTCTTTGCAGTAAGGCATCTCACTTAGATCTTTAACGTCATGATATCATGTCGATAAAAAGATGCTAGTTTAAATGTCTGAAGACGCCGTTTGACGACATCCTGTCCCTAACAGAACTGTCATGCTATCCCGCTATTTATCTCTTCATATAATGTCCAATTGCTTATGAGAACACAGAAGTTGGGCGCGTTAAGTTCACCTTAAAGTACTAATTTAAAAAAGAAACCAGACAATTAACTAGGAATTGAAAGGAAAAAAATACCTAGTTGGAGAAAAACAAACTTTATTTGGCTGAATTAAATTGCTTTCGGGATTATGGGTAAGTATATATGAGCTCGGAGATTTTTCGCAAAGTTATAAGTTCTGGAAATTGTTTGTTTCACGGTGACAATAATTTGTAAAGAGTTTTGTAACATACACACATCTTTATCAATGTGAACTTTTCCAACTCTTAGATATTGTTGAAGTAAATATCGGCATATTTGAAACAGACAAGTAAATGTTCCTTTCCACAAAGCCGCTTTTTGTAACTCAGATGTTTACCCTGCTCAATTTCTATAATGAACTTGTTGATCTTTCAATTTGGACAGTACCATTAACTGTAAAAAGAGGTGCTTACCAAAAAGATACTGACTGGCTGGCGAACAGTGCAGATCTTGTTCAGACTGCATGAATCTGCAAGCTGATCATGATCTACACTATTCGCAAAGACAGAATCAGTCATGTCCAGCATGATAAGGGTTAAAAGAAGATGCAGTATAATATCTTTAAAATTCACCTTGATATATCATCCAAAAAAAGAAATGTTGTGACAGAATTTGCTAAGTTGGTCAAACCAATATAAAATTATAAAAAATAAATTTAAAACATGAGAAGGTATTTTGTTTCAATGGCAAAGTAAAACAAAAAGAGATGTATTCATCGTTTTTGTATATACATACAATGATAAAACAACTTCAGCTGTAGGGTACGGAACTTTCTTGATAGACGGTGTAAGCAATATAACTTATGGTAACGATGTCATCAACTTCAACAAACTGCTGCCATTTTCTGACATTATAAACTATCGTAACTTTTTTTTAATAATGATCCAATCAAACAAAAATGTTCCAGTGTAGTATAAGAAATCTGCCCCTTAAGATTTAGTCTGTCGACATGTTTGGAAAGAACCTGTTATAATTATCAAACAAAAACCCTTTCACCTACAAAGTTAATAACTTTCTTCCAAAGTTACATAAATCTTTAAATCTGAAAATGAAATAACTCTCTTACAAAGATACATAAGCGTGGGATGTCGTTTTAATGACCTTGCATCAAAACAATTTTCCTGTTTTGAATTAATTTATTTAAGACATTATTTTCTTACAACGCCGAAAGAACTTTGACATTAGCATGCGTCGAACTGCAAAACACTTTGAAATGTGTTCAATTAATACATAAACAAAGCTACATCAGTATTTAATGTGCTGACATAAAAACATAAAACCGAGTTTCTTCTTTTAAAACATAATAAGAATTTCGCCTGAAAACAAGAACATTTTTGCATTGGTACAATTCGCGTTTCCATTTTAAAGACTTTGAAATACTGTGTCACGGCAATACGATGCGATAGCAACGGCAATACGATGCGATAGCACAACACATGGCGCGAAAGTACGATGGCCGTACCGGAACACCGAATTGAACATTGTATCAAACTGTTGTAACCAGCTGGCGTGAAGCTGATCTTGGTCTGTACTTTTCGCTATTCAGCCAGTAATTTTTCAGTGAACACCCCTTCAAATAATAAATGGTACTGCCCAAATTGAATGATAGACCAGTTCATTTTAAAAGAATTAGCAGTGTGATGGTTAAAGGAAGTGGATCCATAATCATATTGTATAGTTTCTGTTCGATTACGATTTCTCCGTATGCGTTTTCGGTGCTCAGCGAATGTTACGTAGAGACCGTACCATAGCTCTTCGCATTCTTTGATTTTTCACAAAAAAAAGTGGTTTTTACAAGAGCACCGGTTACGATTAGAAATGTAAACAACGGACTCTGTCTATAAATTATTTGAATGAATAAATGATCATCGATCTTAGTCATAATACTGATTGACAGTGAATGCTAATGACCCCATGTGTTGCAGAAAGGTATTTAGTTTGTAACTGTAATTTCCTGTTACATATTCCTATTCCTATTGATATACACTCAGTTCCAAACGAAAGTGTGCACTTAGTTTTCTGTTATTTTTTCTCGGTTATTTTCATGAAAACTTATAATGTTTGGTACCAAAATGTAGATCAGTTCGTAAACAAATTGGTGTGCATTTTAGACTTTGCGTTATACCTGAGAGTTAGTGTATGAAAAAAATGAAACAAAAATGTCGGGGAATTTTTTGAAATATTTAAACTTAAAAAGTGCACACTTTCTTTTGGAACTGAGTATACATGTACTGTCGAAACTGGTAAAGTAATTGCTTATATTTGGACAAAGCCCACTGTCTTTGCCATTTGCCAGCTGCTAAAAAGGCAAATATATAAGATTCAGTGTAAGTTATATTTCACTGGTACTATCAGTTAGTAAGTTGATACTCTAAAAAACACGTCAGAGAGATTTGGGCAGTTTTTGCCGATTAAAACGTTTGCAGCATTTATTATATTTTTCTTTACACGAAAATTGCCGTAAGGTAACAAAGCGAATACGCCGATAATCCGGAGTACGCCGATCAAGTTACGTGTTATTGTCACAAAACTGTTCCAGTTCACGTCGGTGCACTTAAACTGCCTAGCTATAGCTACTGCTGTTATAGGGAAGTGGTAGAGTGTCTGCTTACATGTGAGAGGTCCTGGGTTCGAGTCTCAGTTAGAGCCTAACAATTTTCATTCTGCTACAGCATCTTTTTTGCTATTAAAGGACTGTTCCAGTTGTTTTATATTTTTAGCACACAATATCATGGATCATTTTTTTAGAAATCCAGATCACAGTTGAATGTTAAATCAAATGCACTCAAGTAGAAAATATTCGCTATATTATGTCCCTTTGATGTTACTGCTCTCCAGGTCCAAGAAGAGATACATTTCCTTGATCACAAAATTTTCTTTTACATGAAAATATTAAATGCTCATAACTCTACGCTTCTGGTTAAAATATTGTTAATATATCTATTTTTGAGAAATACATGTACATTTGTCTTCATTTCAAAGCTTTTTAACTTCATACCTATGATTGGAAAAACTTAGGTTCTATCTCTATATTACGGAAAGCATTTCTCAAAAGAATTTCTCTTACGGGCGAATAATGTCGAAATACCAGACGAGAATATGAACTCTTACGGAAATTGCCGATTGTTGTAACGGGTTCACTACCTTAAAATAAACGGCAGGTTCAGCTAGGAAGGAAACAAGGAAACAACTGACAATGCTTTGCAGAAATTGCGCTTTTAACACATGTTAATTAAAATACTCGAAGATTACTCACTTAATTCGTAAATCACAACCGCAAGAAAAGCTTCTTTGATCTGAAAGAGAAAGATAATTAAAAGAGTTAATGGGGAAAATAAAATACCTACACGATTAAAAGAGCGCGCCCAAATTTATAGTTCAATTTTAACACAACTTTCAGGGCAATATTTGTTTATAATTTACTCTTGTATGGAGTCTGAAAAATATGCAGAATAAAAAGATATAGTCATTTAAACATTTCAAAGTAACAAAGAAATTGAATGTTTAAAAAAGTGCTAAGACCCAAATTTGCTTTATAATACAAAAAAAAAATGACACGTTCAATCAGAACTTTACGTATCAAAAGCATACAAAATAAATTAGTAGGCTGAATGTAGTGGGAAAACTTTTCCCGTTGAGACAGAATTTACTACAGACCAACAGTTTGTTTTTCAAAACTCTTGCCTTTAATTAATAAAACAATGAGAGCTTCCCTAAGAGCAAATATCTGGTATACGCAGTTAATAAGTTATACATTTATAATTATGCATTTTCTATTATTCTCGAAATGTGTCTTCGGCTTAAAAGTCTAATGGAATTTAATAAAATAAAATAAAATAGTAAAAGGATTATTAATGTTCTAACAGTAAATTCTGTGAAAGTGATTAAGTTTAAGAAAATGTTACGACTCACCATCGTTTCCTGCCACATTTCGTTATGAAAATTATATGTCAGCGTATCACATATTCATAATTATCCAAAACTAAACGAAATTTGAGTGCACTGTCTCTTCAACCCATGACGTACAACTTTCGAAACATAAAAACCACTAAGGATTAGAAGCAAACATATTAAAAGTCTCTCGCTATAGAAATATCCGGTAAAAAACACTAAAGAGAAAATTCCAGTAAATTTTACGTGTTACTCATCTAGTAATGAAATATGTACTTCAAAAGGAATTTGTTTGATTTGACATCGACAATTTAGTCAATAATTGCGATCAAATTATACAACATTATTTTTTTTTCAATACCGCTTTACATCCCCGCCTCTTCGACAGCAATTTTGTGAATGCTGCTTTTCAGAAAAGATTGGAAATTAAGCGTCCCAGTACACCGTGAGCGGAGTAGACGGAAATTAAAGATAGGTCGAAAACCGTTCAATATCAATAACGTGTTAATTGTTTAAGTGTTTTGATTTACAATCAATACGCTATTAAGTTGATATGAATGTTCCAACCGCGGTATACAAATAATTATTTGTCGCCGTTATTGTTTATACACCGTTATTACCAGCTTGAAAGCTTTATTCAGATGGTTTACATTGATTTCTGACTTCCTTTCTGTTACTGCTGCAAATGGCTCTAACATGCGCAATAGATGGAACCTGTTTGAAAGCATGTTTTTCACGTGTAAATTAAAACAAAAATGCGAAGGAAACAAGCAGGATTTATTGGGATGGTCGGGTAGAGTTTTACAAAACCAACCTTTGAAAAGTTAACTTAATGTACACCAGATGTGTGTCTTAAACGTTTTATATCTACATTAAAAGAAATATCGTGCAACAGAAAAGTCTTGTTTACTCAAAGAACATTTATGAAAATAATCTCCAAACATTTTAGGCAAGTGTGATATCGGACTCTCATTCGGTTCATTAAAAGGGTTTTAATGCTTGCGTCCTAGATGCCGGGCGGCATTTATTACAAGCGTTAAAGTTCAAACTTTAGTTAAGTACGAGCGAATTCTGTCGCATACTTCTTTAAAACTCGGTTCTTTTACATAAAAACAGCAATATTCTTTAAGAACATGTAAGAATTGAGTCCTGCCTCAAACTTGTTAAAGTCGGTCGCGGTATTAGGTCTATATATAGCACCCAATAGTGCGGGTCAAGTAGCGTATCTTGTATTTCAACATGATGGGTCAATACAGGACCCCTAAGTTCGTGTCAGGTGGTGGGACTATCAGCACGATAGGGCCAATCCAGGATCCCGTAGTTCGTGGCAAGTGACGGGACTAGTATTAAGGAAATGTATTTTAACACTGCACCTTTTTCACAATAGTTAACATCGTTTTGATTTTTATAAATTATTATGCACAATATTTTACCATACATCGAAACGGCTTGTTTGTTCGTAATGAAATTTTACCGATTGAACCCGTTCTGCGAAATCCGGTTAAATGGACCGCGGCATGTGTATAAAGAATGCTTATTCCGGCAATCGATGCCGAGTTGAACCATGAACATGGTTTAATCGTCAGTTCCATTATAAATGTGAACGGAAAGCAATTATTTATGTAAATTTTATTAAAATATACATTCCTGGCTGCCAGCAGTAGCAGAAATATTAGATTAGAGCAAGAAAGTCTGTATAACGCCTAGTCTTGTCAAACAAAATCATTTAGATTTATTCTGATGAAACAAATGGTCAATTAAGTCGGCTGTTAAGACAACAAGTGCTAGCCATTTTGATTCCAAACTGCTATAGTTTCCAACATGGGTAACAAGTACAACACAGTGGGATAGGACTTTTTTCATTTCAATAATGTGGTGACAGCAGTAAACTTTTATTTTATTATGTATTACGCGTGCGATCGAGCGAACTTATTTATAGCCGCCACTGATAACCCATATGGGCGACTCCCGCTTACCATCGATTTTATAGTGACAACAAGGGGCAAGTTTATGGTCCAGTGGGAAGACGCAAAACTACGATATCAGGAGTTGCAGGTTTGAGTTACGTCCCCCATACCATCCTAAAAACCTAGCACGTATAGAAACTCTGAAGATTTCTATCTTCTGTAGAGACTGTCATCTAAAGCAAAAAGTGACTAACACTCTCTAATTGGAGAGTCGCCAATAATTAGTGGCGGTTTTATAAACCAGGGAAACGTCTGGAATCAGAGCATCTCCTGTATCGACAAAAAATTAATGACCCTTTCACGAAGACATCGCCTCCACATCATGATTTATATATACATATAAAACATTTTTTGTACACAATTACAAATGGAGGAAGTGAGTGCAATTTTCCATAGAAAAAAAATGTAAGAAGCCTCATATTGAATATAATTGACATGGCTGCACTACTGGTTTATACAATATGTATATGATAAGCTCTGTGGGCTTCATCGAGTTCTACAATCAATGAAAAATGCTTGATTAACATTTAGCATGAAAGTCTTTTCCCCTGTCACAGTCACTCGCACAATAAATTTCTTTATTTTTTTATAAATCAACGCTAAGTATTACTGACTTCAAACGAATTCAAATTATAGACAGCAGAAGTACCAAATTTCCTTACAAAACAGAAACTTCCATTCAACTTACCATTGACTAACATCAATTCAACGCTGTAAAATTTATACAAAAAAAAGCTAGAAACTTGTCTAGAGTTTCTGGAAGCATTTCAATAAAACACTCTCCTCTGAAAGGAGCATTTGGTCATTTCTTCTTGGCATGCGAATTAACCCGCACGACATCTTTATTGAATACCAAATTATCTCGAGCTTATTTTCCTTCGTTAGGACGTTATTTAGAAAGACTGACATATTATTTCGGCAACGGCAACAGCATATGTTTAATTAAAGAAAATTCGCAGACATGACAAATTAAACACGGTATGCACATCCGCAGTCCAAGAATAACGTTAAAAGAGAGAAAATTACGCGCTTTCTTTGTGACAGAAAGAGATGTTAGATAAGAAATAGTGTTTGTGATGAGTGTTAGGGGACAATTTTGCGACGAGGGCCCGTTCAGACATTTGTCGTTAAAAAATCCAAGTCATCAAAAGAACTGCTCACACTAAATGGAATTCTTAGTCCCAAAATTTGTATGCGCTCGTGAATACAGTAGATCCGTAAATATTCTCGGTTTTGAACGGCAAAGATATGTCTTTGAAATATTTATGTCTAATTTAGTTTCGAATTTTGACATCATATGACTACGATAAAAAAAAATCTTAACGTACGTATATCCAATGATATCGCACAAATACGGAAATTGCCGCACTCTCTGATTTAAATCGCTGAACCGCATTAGCGCTCATTTTTGTTGAGTATCGATTTTCACAAATGGGTGTCGAAAGACAATAGTTTCGATCGGCTTAATGATCTTGTAAAAACAAAGTGTTAATAAAGTAAATGAAATATATTTAGGTAGTATAATACATGAAAGTGATATTTAAGGTATTTAAATTATTGATAAAATGTGCGAAATGGAATCTGTAATTAAAAGACCATAGTTTACATTTGTAAGTGCATTTTTGATCAATTTAAAATCCTAGTATTCTTTAAAATATTGTATTTTGTTAAACAGTTAATTTTCTGAAAGCACTTAAATCCAAGTAAGATACATTCTGTAATTCGTAAAATTTGTTTATGATCAGAAAATAAGAGACATCGCTCATTCTTTGAATAATTAGAAAATAGATAAGAATAAATGTATTTCAAATATTACGAAGACAGTGTCTCAAGAAATGGTGAAGTTTGAGAACTCAATACCATTGACTAATGTTGAAACATTGTTAAAGTTTCAAAGTTTTATAGAAATGCTTTGCCAATATAACGTTGTTTAAGGCAAATTGATTAAAAGAACTGTTATTTCAAGTCGCAAAGAACAACTTGTATATAAAGTACATGTTGCTATTTAAAAGTGAGTGCATACACTTGCTATTAATTCTTTTAAAAGTATACTTTTAATTCAACGGAATGACCATTCTTATCCCTTGTCAAACCGATGCACCACATCAGAATAAAACACATGTCGAAACCTCCATTAAAAGTAAATTCAGCGGACGGTCTTCACGTTTCTGGTCGTAATATTCAATTATCAATCAGTCATTTTTGCATGTCTCTCTCAGAATAAACATTGTATACCATTACGTAGAAATACATTCATGTATTAATGTGTTATTTCCATTTCAGTCGAGATAGTGTGACTTCCATTTCTGAAATATGACGACGCGTGGATATGACATCTCCACAAGTCTAACAAATTGGCGGCAGGCAAATACAGCGTCTGGACTCCTGGAGCAACTCTGTATGAGCGGGACGCTTGCAGATGTCTATTTCGTATTTCCGAGTCGCGAGGGACAGCAGGATTCACTTCCTGCACACAAATTTGTGCTTGCCATGCGAAGTCCTGTGTTCGAAAACAAGTTTTTCGGACCGGATTCGGAAAAGCAAGAATCTGAAATCATCATAAGAGATGTACGGGCAACGACTTTTAGAATATTACTAAGGTATGGCATTGATTTCTTTCTGAAATCTAAATAAAAAAAACCATGGACTTAGCTCTAGTGGAAGAGTAAATGACCTCAAATGCAGGAGTCGATTTTTTTACGATCCTCAAATGTATTTCATTTATGGCTTCCATAACATGACTAAATACGGTACGTCTGCTGATACACGTGGCGAAGCTGAGAACAAGTTGGATAATTGTTCAATGTAGCCAAATTAGGATAAAAAGAAAAACATGAACACTCTGTAGCTTAAAAACTATCATTATCATGTGACTTCTTGTCGATAGTTTTGCTAAATGACCGATCTATTTTCGACAGTCATGTTTACTCGGCTAGTTAGTCAAAAGTTTAAAAGTAACACCGTTTCAACAAATTTCTGATGTCCTGTATCTTAACACATTGAATTGCCTGCTAGTCAATAGTCAAAACTATTTTCCGAGGTTCAAAGGACCGAACAACCTCGAAAAGTAGTTTTGACTATTGACCTGAAAGCCATTCGGACCTAGGAGAATGCTTTTTTACTATTGATCGTCAAGCCATTTGATACAATTACAATGTCAAATCTAAAAAACACCGATAAAACAAGTTATGTTTAAATACAGACACTGTCCAAAGGGCACCTAAATTAGTTATGTAGCAAGGAAAAATGATAAGCAGAAAAATAGGAAAATCGCGATACCACTTCTTACTTGTTAAGTATGTGGGCTAAAATCATTAAAAACCATTAAGTTATCAACGCACTTAAAAATCAAATTATTAGAATCGTGTAATTTGATTTTAGTCTAAATAAAATCGAGAAAAAGTTTGCCATTTAGGAAACAATTAATGAATTATTCAACAATTGCTTGGTGTTGTTTTCAATGATTATCAATTTCATTTAAGGTACATTTACACCGATTGTATCGAATTCGACGGCAATACGGTTCTGCACGTGCTTTACGCAGCGAAAAAATACGATTTGGAGAATTTAGTCCTGGAATGTGAGCACTTTTTACAATCTGCTGTGGATGTGAACAATGCTTGTTCAATGTATAACCAGGCTACATTTTACGAAATGGATATCTTACAGGCTAAGGCTCTTGAGTTTATTTGTATGAATGCAAATGATGTTTTCGATACAGATGACTTTTTAAAGCTCACACCCCTGTCTTTACTTGCGATACTGAAAGCAGGCAATCTTGGTGTTGAAGAGGAACTGGATGTCTTTAAAGCGGCTGTGAGATGGGCCTCCCATCACTGTGAGAAAAAGGGGTTCGACCCTAACCCAAAGAACCAGAGAGCGTGGCTTGGTGAGGCATTATACAAAATCCGCATGCCTATAATTCCGGTTCAGGATTTCACGACGAATGTTGTTCCATCCGGGCTACTATCGCAAGAAGAAAAAGTAGAATTATATATGCACATGACGTCACATCGGAACTCGGACGCAGACGAAGATACTGTAGAGCATGTCGGGAAATTTGACGCTCAACATCGTCCTGGAAGTGTGTTTGAACTAAAATTGCCTGTATCTGGCACAGACAATATCAAAAAATGTTTGACGGCTGCGTGTCAGATTCTTTTAGTCGCAGACAAACCGCTACGGCTTAGAAAAGTAAGTTTATTTTATAGCGCACAACAATATGAACAAAATATTGTAGTAACTGTAACAAATATGAAAGACAAATCGTTTGTGAGACCAAGACTGGAGCCTGTGCCGCCAAAAGGGCCAATATCATTTGCAGAAGGTGTATACCTCGCAGCCAATACCCAGTACAACATTGCCGTGGCGTGTATGATATACAGAGGTGATGTGAAGGCACTGGAGTTCACGGACACACAACGCGGTGTTCTTTTAAACATCAGTAGTGTTTTCAACTCTATTTCCTCCATTCATTTGTCACGAGTTCACTCTTCCTAAAATGCCTTTTTCCAAAGCAGCCATTGTGAAGAAAGTCAGTTTGGAGACCAATTATTATATATTATTAAGTCACATATACTAACTCTACAACTCTAGGGAAACGAATGCTTTTGGGAGGCAAGGGTAGTGTATAGAATTCAGTTTTGTAACATAAATTCTTGGGAATTATTGTTAAAATTATATTTAGAATCTATTGTCATTTTTATTGGTCTTAAGTTCTTAACACAGTCACATGACAGTGAATTACATAGTCACTTACAAAACTCCGTTAGGTTAGAATGAAACCTGAAACGTCAATATTTTTCCTTTGACGTTCAATTTCATATCGGTTGTATGATATCATTGTGACGTCATTTCATGCGTGTCGTCGCGTTTAAAATTCACTGCTGATGACTTTCTCGTCAGGCTTATCCTTTATGTGTCTTTTGGGATTAAAAGTAGCAATATTTGATCAAGTCTGCCCACCAAGCGCACGAGTTGTTATAGGGACATACAAAATGAATACATGTCATTGTGACGTCATTTCATGCGTGTCGTCGCGTTTAAAATTTCTTTAATTAACGAGGACACTTTTAATTTTACCAAGGTTAAAGAACAAATTTAAATAATTAACATAATATTGTAGTAGTATATGCATATAAAAAGATTATGACATTTGCATCAAGAAATATGCACTCGTTCTTTCGCGGAATAATATTGCGCTTCTTAAGTCGCGTATTTATAAATTTTTTGCAGAACTTTCCACAGGTAACCGGCGACTTGTTGGATTTAATTGTAAAACAACTGTTGCCTGTAATTTTGATTAATATGGGGATCTCGGGCTACTCCCTCGGTCATATCACTTTTCCTAAGTCGATGTTACATCTAGTAAAAGAAATTAAAATTGATACATATTACTGTATATTTATACTTAAAATGATAGGTAGCGGTAATGTATGGATGCTGGATTAAGAATAAGATATAATATGAAGAAACTGAACCGACAGTATAACAAGAGCTGTCGGAGGACAGCAACGCTCGACTATTCAACGGCCTTGTCAATTGAATGAAAACAACAGTCGAAAAAGGGGCATAATTTTGTAAAAATGCAAAACAGGGTTATAGAACCTACACAGTGCTAATCAGCTCATGACAGTGGACAAGTCTGTGAAGTTTCAATCCATTCCAATTAGTGGGTTCTAAGTTAAAAAGGGGCATAACTCTGTCAAAATTCAATCAGAGTTATGGGGACTGTTTCTCCTGCTGTAGACTTGATTGTAAATAACTATTTTAAGTTTTAAGTCAAAAGCTTTGATAGTAACAGAGATATTCAACTTTATCAAAAACTTTAACCAACGGCGACGCCGACGCCGATGCCGGGGCGAGTGCAATAGCTCTACTTTTTCTTAGAAAAGTCGAGCTAAAATTGCATTGTAAGTAAGAACAGCTTTGACTGCAAAACGAAAATGCCAGTGTGGAGAAAAAGGCAATTAATCTCATCAGTTCCGCGGCTGTTTTCCGAGCTTAATTGTGTAATTATGGGACACATTTCAAGTTAAAATGCTCACTTGCAAAATTAACGAAACATCGAGAGTTTTTAAGGTACCAGACAAAAAAAAGAATTCTCAAAGACTTTTTCTAACAGCTCAGTAATTTGACCATTCCAGCTGTCACAGTATGAACATAGCTGCACGTGATAATAAATCTGACTTTGCTCAAGTAACGGATGTGTAACTTTCACATCTGATAATTAACTCTTTAACTGTTAGGCCTATTACATGTTTGCGGAATATCCTTTCGACTACCGCTATCGTACACCGACGCACTACCTGAGACGCCAAATGCAGACTATCTTTTTGGGGTTCTCCATTACCCCTACTGTTTTGCAGGCGGGCTACCGCAGACGACTAATACGTACCAGAAAAATGGGGGTGCTCATTTCCATAGCGCATAATGCAGTATTTGGGCAAAAATTGTATTTTTTCGCAATTGAAAATAGAAGGAATTACCAAAAATATACTACATTTTTATGCTGCGGTAATTTTTAGGTAAAACGGTTGCTACACTATGGTAGTTATGTCCATTGTGTGGTTATTTGTATAACTACACTGTGGCACAACTTATAGCTTCTTGTTTCCTGCAATAGTCTACTATGGTATTTATATGCAGATGAAACATACAGTTAATGTTATTTATTAAAAGTCACATATTTAAACGGCCACTGCATCACTGTGGCAGTACATGCTATTATGTGTGAATATGTATTAATACGCTGCTGCACTCTCTTTGGTTTCGCATGCCCTGCATTAAACTACTGTGGTAATCGGGGGAATAAATAATGCCTACAGGATAAGTTTTGATTACTAGTATAATCCTTTTGCAGGGTAACTTTCTCAGCACTATGGAAGTGCACTTAATTTCATTTAATATGTATAACTACACTATGGCACTGCCTTAAAATTCAAGTTTCTCACAAAAGTCTACTATAATTCTTAGTAACAGGACGAGTAAAACTACACTGCGGTACTACATTGAAATTCGTTCTTCCTGCAAACGTCTACTGTGGTAATTATTTGCAGAGTGGTTTGGTTGCTGTACCACTTCCTCCCTATGTCAGCCCCTCCCCCTCCCCAATCCCGTCTAACAAGACATATGCATCCCCACCCCTATACCTAGATCCTCACTCCCTGTAATTACTATAAGTACTTTTTTTCCAGGCACCATAGTGCTTTGGAATTCCCTTCCAGTACAACTTGTGCAAGCCCCAACCATAAACCAGTTTAAGCAGGATGTAACCAAACTTGCACACAATGCTTAACATGATAGACCTGTTTCTTTAAACTGCTTTTATCTGTAAATCCTTCTTGTTTTTAACACCATCAAATGTATTCATGCTTGCAATACACCTCGTGTATTACTTTTATTCTCCTGTCCATTCTACTTTTTAAATTCTTGTACAGGCGCGCAGCTGCACGTAATACTCGTAAAGAGGAGTGATGATAAAAAGATAGATAGATAAACATTTAGTTAATAGTATGTATTAAAGAGAGGCTTCAAAATATTCGTTTTAGCAGATGCAGTTTCTGCATATCTTTGGAAGTTTAAAGTTTATATTAGAGGGGGAAAAAAAGAAGTAGAACTAACGAGGAAGGTTGTTGAACATCTGGTTGAACCGTATAGTGCTTCTAGACACATCCCTTTGGCACAGGCGTTCCTTGCCAGCTCAACCCATCTTTGTGGGTCTTTTAATAAGGGCGAAAATTCTTGCCATATGATTTGAAACCACAGAAATTAGTCCGACAGAAGGATGTTTCGGCAGGAATAATGTAATATATTATTCCTGGATTCGGTTAGTACAATGAACAAAGGACAGCATATGACACGTCAAATCAAAATGGAAACATGGTAGCTACAGTATGGAAGGTTACCGTTCAGGAATTAGGAAACCCAAACAAACGCAGGTAGTTGATACCATTGACCGAGAGTTTGCAGACTTACATGAAATTATCTCAATGTCAGGGCGAACAAATGCTTGTCAGTTTTGCAGTATGAAGAAACTGAAGACCGCCGGTGGTCTCCGAACACCAACGTCATAATTTGGTTGTAAGCAGTGCAAAGACAATTTACACAGGTATAACAATACTCTTCTTATTAAAAAGTTATATTGATCTAATGAGTAGTTTTAAAGATTTCATGGTATTATTGAGTCATTGCTATGTTACGTGAACGTACTTTCTTTTACTCCATGTATATAAATTGGGTCTGAGTCAACAAGTCGCTCAAATCCAAAAATGTACTCAAATTATCCCTCTGGGTCAAATTTCTCAAAATATTTAACCATGTCAGAAGAGGAAAAGTCTGTTATTGCATTATATATTCGACTGCTCTTAACAGGTTAATCTTCTTAGTACAGGATAAAATGTTTCGAGAAATCCAACCCTTAAATACAAAAGCCAGTTCCAGAGTTGTGCAATAATTGTAGTTGTAAATCAAAATGTCTTGCTTACATAAAAATACTTGTCATCTATTTTCAGGGTTAATCCCCGTGATCTTTTAAATAATACTTTCAGGGAATGCTTTCTTTCGTATCATGCGTCCAGAACTTGGATTGGCTAACTAAAGGACAAGTCCATACAGACCTCTAATCCGAAAACGCCCGTAAAACTTATGGCAACGAGAGCAAAATTGGAAACTCCAGAAAATCGATTATTTTAGTATATATAACAATTGCAAATCACGAAATGTTATAATTTATTACGTTTTATTTTTGCTCATTATTACTACATTTTAATGAGAAATCCCTTCCTTCAATTTGGCTACATAACGGTTGCAAAAATTCACCCAGGAAGGTACATATTAAAATAGAAACACCCCGTAAAATGCCAACAAAAGTATCTTGGAAATCGACGAAGAAGAAATGACTGTCTGACTAGCGGACACTAAGCACAAACTGGAGAAAGAAACATCACATGGTGTACACATTTTTTCTATATGTCGTGTGTATATGTACGTTATGTTTTAGTACGAATGAGAAAGTTTGATTGATTCATCTTTTGATGATTAATTTTCACATGCAATATACTTTTCTAATATGACCTGTCTCAAGCGAAAAGGTGTTTAGAGTTAAAGTTTTGAAATTCAAGAAAAACATGTTTCATAAAGTTTGGCTTTTTGTGAATTTTGATACATTGTAATAAGGTATAGAAATAATAATCATACAACCGGGCATATTAAATATATAGACACATTACTAACTTATTAAACAGTTCTACCGATGACATGTTTATCAGAGTGAATTTTGGACATTTTATCTTTCTATGCGTCATTAACAATGCTAATTACCCTACCCCCCCCCCCCCCCCCTCCCACCCTTGCCTTTAGACAACTATTCAAAAATACATGTATACTGATATAGATTAACGGTTATTGTCGTAAGTTGTTGACAAAATTGTTTCATTCTTACTCAGTTTAAACGGACTACAGTACAAATTCAACAAAAAACAGGAATTATTTCATGACTTTTAGTGCACTTTTTGTGTAACATTACATATGCTCTATGTTACCTTTCGCGATGATTTGTAAGTAATGAATAATCCTCAGCTTTTACAACTTGCTTTCGTTTAAATATAATTTTTTTAAATTTTCTGTCAAATGTTTTTGTTTGCTTTTAATGTTTTACTTTTAGTCTCCTACCCGTTTCTCCGGATCGGACTATAGGTAGACTGTCTATCATGAAATTTAGTCCATAATACGTTGTTCAGGTTGCGTAGCATTTGATATATGATTCTTCTTACTCATACACGTTCATAGGATATTGCCTGTACTGTAGTGTTTTCATTCAGTTGTTAATTTTATTATTTTATCTTATTATTTGCTGTTATAAAAATGTTTTTGTTGCATTTTACTTTTAGTCACCTACCAGTTATGTCAGCAGATCGGACCATGTAAACGCGTTAACTATACGTTATTAAGGTTCTTTTAAATTTATACATATTCATAATCTGCTTTTATGGTGTATATGATGCAAGTGCCAAAACAAAACTCAAACATGTCGAATGACACTTCGAGGTAAAGCTTATAATAGTAGCTAAAAGTGTCTTTTTCTTAGTTTGTTATGCCTTATTGACTTTCAAACAGATTTTAAAATAACTGAATTTATTAATAGCATTATATCTAAATTAGAGCGTATCCCAATTGCGAGCTGTATTCCGTTGATACTTTTCTTTAAAGTCACAATTAAGATATCAATTGTTTAATCATATAATGAAGAATTGTAAGATCTCAGTTCACCGAAAGCACATTTATGTACGGTTTTGGAAACAGATCATTTTAGAGTCCGTTTTTGTTTGAATTTACGGCCATTTTCAACATTATTCCAGTTATATCAGGCAGCGAGTTCAACTGACCATTGTTTCTGGGAAAGACCAGTACTAGACGCCAAAGTCCGTAAGCAATTGCCTACTTTCTCACATAACAAACCCTAGTCGGTAGCACAGCTCGAACCTGCGACCCTCCGTCAGTGAGAGGATTCAGAGATTACAAGTGCACGAATGTATCTCCTATATTACGGACCCGGACTATAAATTAATATAATGAGTATACAAAGGCACATGTGAAATACTGAATACTGTACCATTTATAAAGCATTCGAGAGTATCCATGCATTATAATGCATAATGCATGGAGCTCAAAGTCAAAATTACCATTGTGTACTTTGGGATGATTTAAATGCATTCTTACCTAAAGTTTGAGTTTTAAATTTGAAAAGTACAATACTTCCGTAGTGGATAAATTTACACACGTCTAGTATGCAATTGGAAGAAGCGATGTGTGTATATATATTACCGTTGCGGCGTAAAAACGATGAAGCGTTCTGTAGAGAATTACCACAGTGTATATATGTATGTTCCATGTGCAATAACAATTGAAAATATTACTGCCGTAGTGTATAAAAGTACAATATTTCTGATTACCACAGTGAAATTTTGTATTTCATGGAAAAAAAGTTCAGAATTGCCGTAGTGCCACAGTGAAAGTAACTGGTGAAATGTCTACAAAACGCATCAGTGGCAGTCCCGTGGTTTTCAGACTCCTAGAATGCCGGAGCCGCATAATGCAGACGTAGTAAAATAGCTTTAAATACCGTAGCGTAGAAATGAGTAATTAATTAAGTTTTAAAACCTGAGTTCGGTAATTACCGCGACGAGCAACTATCAAAACTAATGGGTATTTTTGGAGAGTAATGATCCCTTAATTGTCTGAAAAGGATTTTCTTATCAACAGATTGCGATAACAATGATTTTAGAACATTATTGCGCACGAGACGTTTGGTTTTGTTTTTAAATTTTATGGAGACCTGTAATTTGTTGCGTAATATTATTTAGTATGTCATATGAATGATTTAACTTATTAGTTTAACTGATTTTATACCGTTTTGTTAATAACATAAATGAAAGTTAACACTTCAGATGAAATTCTGCAATACATAAAAAGCAATCAAATTCCCCCCTAGATACAAAGAAAAATTAAAAAATTCCGGTAGTCCTACGCTGTACGGTGTCGGTAATGTGGACCCTCGTTTTGATGGTACGTTTTAGGTGTCTGCGGTAGTCAGTCGGTGTATGATAGCGGTAATAGCGACCCCCGTTTTTATGGTACGTATTAGTCTGCTATGGTAGCCGAAAGGATATTAGATTTTGACTGGAGGTATTTTCTTATCCTGGTTGCCCAAACAAGGAATATGTATTTTAGTATCAAAATAGTTTTGATAAACAGCAAATTCGATGAATTGGTATCCCCCGCCGAATGGGTTTGTGGTGAGGAATGGCAAAGAAATATATCCGGCAAAAAGTTAAGGATGTTATTAAGAAGCAAATTATTTCATTAGTCAGGATCAATTTAACAGAAAATGAATGTTTAAGTGTACATATTAAATGTATGTTTCGGAGGCACAAATTGTCGCTGTTTAACATGTACATTTGAATTTAAAAGAACAGATCCTTAAGACAGCACAATCAAGTGAGAAATCTGGAACGTGGGTGGTGACGGTGTGGGTGGGGTTACAACTTCAAATGTTGATAAATATTCATGACAGGTTTGAAAAATAAAAATAAAGAAAGAAAATAAAAGCGGTGACTGGGGGCGGGCGTACAAAACTTCACATGTTGATAATAAATATTAATGGAAAATAAGAAATGAAAAAAAAATGTTGCGGGGGTGTGCATGATCGGGTGGTAGGGGAGACTGGGCGGAGGAGCGAGGTGGGGGGAGGGTACAACTTTACATGTTGATAAATATTCATGGAAGTTTAAGTTTTAAGAAAGAAAAAAAGAAGGAAAAGTGGGGTGGGGGATGGGGAGGGGTGTGACCAGGGCGCCGGGGGTGACGGATATGGGTACACAACTTCACATGTTGATAATAAAAGTTCATGGTTAAGTTAAAAGATGATTAAAAAAAATAAAGAAGTTTAATGAAATTCTACCAATTAATTGGTTAGTTTGTTATGTACAAATATGTGGATCTTTAAACAATTAAAGGGCAATAACTCTGAAGTTACTAAAGAGATCCAGACGAAATTGTATGTGCACTACCACATTATGGTGATCTAAATTCAAATTAAGTTTCATAGTTCTGGATCAAATATGTCACAAGTTACCATATTTATAGTACCCTATATAGTTAACACTAGAAACTTCTAAGGGCCATAACTCTGGGGTTTCTTGGGCAATCTGACTGAAACTTGACATGCCGCATTTCCATATAATGATGAATATGTAAATGAAGTTTTATTTAAATATTCCAAACCACTACCGAGATATGGCTCCGGAAGGACGGACGGACGATGCCAAAACTATATCCCTCAACCTTCGGCGGGGAAAAACAAACCTTGCTTAAGGAATGTTATAAGAATGGATGTATAGGATGACCAAAATGTTCTAGTTATCCCGGCCTCGAGCGATCCTACCAAACAAACTTTATTATAAACAAAACGGCCATGGACGACATGAACAGCTCGAGCGAGACTGGGTGCTCGGGCGAGTCCAATAGCACTACCTATTCTTCAAATAGTCGACCTAAAAATTTGAGCAGAAGAGGTGTACTGAGTGGTAAGGTATATATAATTCTCTAACAGAAGTAGAAAATGTTGCTTATTTTTTATTAGCCTCCTTTAATATTACCATTTATTTAGAACAAGAGTGCCAGACAGTCACAAAATACGCCTGTCTAAATATTCAGTTAAGTAAATTCAAGGGCCATAATCCAAGAGTGTCTGGGGCGATTTGGGTGGTTATCGAAATTGGTCGAGATATTATGCCCAAACATTGTCAGGAAGTTTGGTGAAGATCAGATGAAAACTGTTCGACTTAGAGAGCAGACATGCTTTTGGACGCCGACTGCCCGCCCGCCACGGGTTTTCACATAATACGCCCCACTCTTTCAAAGATGGACGTATAAAAAATTATAAGCCCATTTTTGGAAGGGCACTCCTCAAGTTTTAACTTTTTTAGTGCTTCATAATAAGCAACACAAAATCTTACTGCATCATATTCTTTGATTATTTTTTACATCCTACAAACTTTTTGCTCTGTTTTGGATATTTAAAATTATAACAGTCATGTTATTTATATCAAAATCAGTACCTTTGACTGAAGGTAATGATAAAGAAGCTAAATAAATTACTAAACAAGAGGGCCAAGATGGCCCTAGGCCGCTCACCTGAGAAACAAACCATAACAGTGTAAACATGTTTGACCTAGGGATTTCTTGGTAACAAATATTCTGGCCAATTTTCATTAGAATTAGACCAAAAATGTGGTCTCTCAAGTTAAAACATGTATTTTATTTGATATGACCTAGTGGCCTAGTTTTTGATGCAAGATGACCCATATTCATTTTTGACAGATTACATCAAGGCAATCATTCTGACCACATTTTATGAAGATCAATTGAAAAATACAGCTTCTATCCCATACACAGGGTTTTTTCCTTGATTTGACCTAGTGGCATAGTTTTTGACCCCAGATGACCCATTTTCGAACTCGGCCTAGATTTCATCAAGGTAATCATTCTGACCAAAATTCATGAATATCAACTGAAAAATACAGCCTCTATCGCATACACAAGGTTTTTTCCTTGATTTGATCTAGTGACCTAGTTTTTGATCCCAGATGACCCATTTTTGAACTCGGCTTAGATTTCATCAAGGTAATCATTCTGACCAAATTTCATGAAGATCAGTTGAAAAATACAGCCTCTATTGCATACACAAGCTAAATGTTGAGGGACGACAGACAGACGCTGGATGCTGGACATCGAGCGATCAGAAAAACTCACCTGAGCATTGCTCAGGTGAACTAAAAAGATAGAACACACTATCTCAATCATGTAAAGCTTTATTGGTCCTTTTGTGCCAGGAAGATCATGTACAAATAAAAGTGCCAGGAAGACCATGTACAAATAAATAAATGATTGATATGGCAACATAATCTTCACATGTATACATACATATACATCTTATCTATAGATACAGTTCAAGACTAAGAAACTCAAATATCAACAAAGACTGCATGCAAGATGGTCCCAACATATGTGATTACTTTTATATGGCATACCAAATAGTCTGGAGCCACTAGGAGCAAAAACATAGGTCAACTGAGATATTTTTTGCCCCTTAAGTGGCTTTGAACTATAACAATTATGCCATATAAAAGAGACACACGTGTTGGACCCCTTTGGTTCAAGTCTACAACTTCAATCGCTTTTGGCAAGTAAATATAGCCACACCTACACAAAGTCCAAGCTATCTTTTAAGACCAAAGCTGCGTATCCAGGGTAATTCTTCAGTTAAAGGGGAGGTCATTGAAGGTGACCCGGCTGTATTCAAATGTAGAAAGTTTCACTACATTTTGCCTACATCTGGAGAGTTTTCGACATTGTTCGAGCCCCTATGACTACATATGCTTCAACCATTTCAAGGTCATGGTCTTTTAAGAAAAGCCAACAAGGTTTCATGTTAAAAATGTGTTGTATGGGACAAAATAAAACATCTTTGAGTTTCCAAGTTTTGACTGTATGTTACTATCACAGCAACTGAAAAAGCTGAAAAGAAGCAACTCATTCACACTCTGATGAAATTCTCTCAAAATCTGATTTAAATAAGCTTTGTTAGAATGGGCTTTGGTATTGGCCATTACAAAACATTCCTGTAAACACAAATCCTAAATCATGTCTCAAATGCTGGAGTACCTCACTCACTCAGACATGCTTCTGAAAAACTTTGGAATCATTAATTTTCAAGGGGGACTACTTTTCATGGATTCTGTGTTTGTGTCTATAAAACCCAAAGGAGAAGTTAAATTTCTATTCAGTTTACCAAGTTGAAATACATGAATTCAAATCCATATAAAATAACTGTTTTGGACAAAATCATGAAATTTCATGCCAACAAAATTAAATTTTGAAGTATTATGAACAAAATCAGAATTCTACACTGAGTTTTTAAGTTTTTAACAAATCTCCAAGAACACTTTTTCTCAAAGACAGATAACTACTTATATTTACTTCAATAAAAATTATACTGGGAAAAAAATCCCAATGTCTAAAACATGTAGCACATACCTTTACACAAAAAATAACAATGCATATCAAAATAAATCGGAACACATCTGCCTGCTAAATATGATTCGTGAACATTCAAGTACTCTTCAAACCCTGACTCATATGAAATTTTAGTAGACTTTGTATTCAACAACTGGAATGTTAACCTTAAGATAGTATGCCTGTAATGTAAATCGGCAGTTTCTGTTCATTTACATATGAGCCGTGCCATGGGAAAACCAACATAATGGCTTTGCGACCAGCATGGATCCAGACCAGCCTGCGCATACGCGCAATCTGGTCAGGATCCATGCTGTTCACTAACAGTTTCTCCAATTCCAATAGGCTTTAAAAGCGAACAGCATGGATCCTGACCAGACTGCGCGGATGCGCAGGCTGGTCTGGATCCATGCTGGTCGCAAAGCCATTATGTTGGTTTTCTCATGGCGCGGCTCATATTCTCTGTATGACATTTCTGCTTTTTATGAAAATTAAGTTTCTTTTATGGCCGAATGTTCGATGTCAAAATCAAATTCTGATATCGTATGAAAACTGCCAATTTTCATTACAGGTCAATTACCTTAAAACATATACAGTCTTAAGACATTAAACTTACAATGTAGCATCTTACATAATCCTGGTCTTAACACACATTGTTTCTTCTCACTTTATTTCAAACACATTTTGTCTACACATTTTCCTAACAGTACCAAGGTTCAGGTGATTCAAATGTTTCTCAAACATCACATCAAAATGAATAATGCATACTGTAAAATCATTTATTATCATGGGCATAAAATTTCATGGTTTTGGTCAAAACAGCAATTTCGTGGGGATGTGAATTCGTGGATTACAACTTCTGAACATAAAATGAATGGGAATTTTACTTGTTCGTTGGGATTAAATTTCGCAGATTGCCTCAACCATGAAATCAACAAAAATTAGTCCCCCACGAACATCAATGATTTCACAGTAGTTGTTCATATTGGCCAGACAGAACAAACCATTATACAGGGAAACCTGCTTCAAAATATGCTTAGGATGTCTAAATGAGAGCACTATCAGCAGATTCCTACACTCTCTTCAAGTGCTTGACATTAGGCATAAGAAAAAAGTTATGGTTCCTGGCCTTCTTACTGACAATAAAAATGTATAAAATTTCAAAGCTATAACGCAGATTGTTTCAAAATATATTGAACTTTAAGAAAATACCAAGAATATCAACTATTCCAAGAACAAAAAGGGCCATAATTCTGACAAAATGAGTGACATTTATTATTTGAGGGCTAATTACTTACCTAGTAATGAAAAGTAAGTGTACAAAGCTTAAAAGCTACAGCTTTAATAGTGTTGAAGAAAATGGGGACTTTATAGAAATGAGCCGTGCCATGAGAAAACCAACATAGTGGCTTTGCGACCAGCATGGATCCAGATCAGCCTGCGCATCCGTGCAGCCTGGTCAGGATCCATGCTGTTCGCTTTCAAAGCCTATTGGAATTAGAGAAAATGTTAGCGAACAGCATGGATCCTGACCAGACTGCGCGGATGCGCAGGCTGGTCTGGATCCATGCTGGTCGCAAACCCATTATGTTGGTTTTCTCATGGCGCGGCTCAAATCTTAACTAACGCTGATCTGGATGATCAATTGATGACAATACAACTTAGCTTTTTAAAAAAAAAAAAACACAGATGAACTTAAAATGGCCTTTTTGATACACAAGTTAAAATATTCTGCAAATGTTTGAATCCAAAATGAACCAAGTGGCTTATCAGGCCAGGTGTTTTCTATTCACAGACTGAAAGCCTTATGTGCAGGTTTGTCTTTAAATGCTGTATATCGTATAACAGAGAGATAAGTTAGCATGGTTAAATGACACACACACAACACTGGTGGTCTGTAACGCTACATGAACTCAGTTCTAAGGTGGATTTAAGTGCCAGTTTGTCTGTATACTGAATACCAGAAATAGCCTCTGAAAATTGATAAATGTCCTGAGACACTGAAACACCATAACAACAATATTGCATGTGATGCCAAGGGGTTAAAAATCATACATTATATTATCACCACTTCATGATATCCCCTAGCTGATGTTAATGTGTGCATAGCTGGTGCAGCACCCAACTTGGAATGAGGTTTATGTAATCTAGTACCAAATTTGATCCAGCAAGAGTACTGTATTGAATAAAAGAAATAATTAAAATGGAAAATTGCCAGATGACATGCAGTTTTATGATGAATTTTGTGCAGATGACTGGAAACAGAAAACATGCAAACTCTATAAACATCATTAAGCTAAACAATTTCTTAAGATCATGAAATTTTACAATGATACAACTTTAATAAATCTGGAATACAAGGCTAATTAAAATGCAAAGTACACAACTTATTATTCAAAATATAAAATGCAACAAGGTTATTAATCAAATTTATGCAACATGTAGCCTGTAATTTTGTTCTAGTTGTATTTAATTGTAAACTAAATACAGGTAGTCCACATGAAATCTATGTCTGTAAGACAGCAAATGCTCGACTATTCGAATTGTTGTCCCAGAAGCAGGAATATTACCCTAAATGTTAGAAAATCTATAGAGTTTCAATCCAGTATCTGCATAAGTTTTGGAGATAGTAACTTTCATGCAAAACTTTAACCAGCAGTTTTAAGTTCACAGGGGACATAATTTGGAAAAAAATGCATGTCAGGGTTATGAGATTTGGTGCTATAACCTAATTTCATAACCCTGAAGACACATTTAAAGTTTCAATTCAATATATTGGAGATAGTAACTTGCATTCAAACCTTTAACCAGGATTTCCAAAAGAGGGCATAATTGGCCAAAATACATGTCAGAGTTCTTGACCCAGTGAGCAGCAGTGAGGTTGGTAATTGACTTAGAAAAGAAAAAATAAGAGCTATTATGCCTTTAAGTAATAGCTGTATGTACTTGCATGCAAACCCTTAACCAGAATTTTCTAGGTCAAAAAGGGGGCATAATTTGGCAAAAATACAAGTCAGAGTTATGACTCTTGTTGCTATGATCTATTTTTATGACCCCGGAGACACATGTGAAGTTTCAATTCAATAACTGCATTAGTTTTGGAGATAGTAACTTTCATGTAAAACTTAAACCAGGATTTTCTAAGTCCAAAAGGGGGCATAATTTCACCAAAATTCATGTCAGAGTTATGGGACTTGACCCAGTGAGGTTTGTAATTAACATAGAAAAAGAAAAAATAAGTTTCAAAGTTATATGCCTTTAAATGATATATGTACTTGCACCCAAAACCCCGGAGACACATGTGAAGTTTCAATTCAATATCTGCATTAGTTTTGGAGAAAGTAACTTTCATGTAAAACTTAAACCAGGATTTTCTAAGTCCAAAAGAGGGCATAATTTGGCCAAAATACATGTCAGAGTTATGGGACTTGACCCAGTCAGGTTGGTAATTAACCTAGAAAAAGAAAAAGTAAGTTTCAATGCTATGCCTTTAAATGATAGCCATATGTTCTTGCATGCAAAACTTTAACCAAGGTCTGACGCCGACGCCGATGCCAATATCGACGCCAACGCAGATGCCAGGGTGAGTAGAATAGCTAGACCATTCTTCGAATAGAGAGCTAAAAATGCATTTCAAACAGCTTAAGTACTATCACGTTATCAGTCAAATGTATA
This sequence comes from Mercenaria mercenaria, assembly GCF_021730395.1. NCBI lineage: Eukaryota > Metazoa > Mollusca > Bivalvia > Venerida > Veneridae > Mercenaria > Mercenaria mercenaria. The sequence continues at coordinate 31,326,016 of NC_069369.1, read as the reverse complement.
AGTCATGTTTACATGTGTGTGAGGCTAAGGCCACGTATTTAGTGAAGAACACCTGCACCAGGTATGATTTTTATGTCCAAGTCTGGTTATCTTACCTAGAAGACTCCGTCTTTTGGAATTAAAAAACCAAGTTTCAATAATTAAAACCAACCCTTACCCTGCTAAATTTCTACAATGAACTTGTCCATCTTTCAATTTGGCCAGTACCATTAACTGTTAAAAGGGGTGCTTACCAAAAAGATACTGACTGAATGGCAAACAGTGCAGACAATGATCAGACTGCACGGAAGTGCAGTCTGATCAAGGTTTGCACTGGTCGCAAAGGAAGAATCACTTGCCACCAACAGGCTAAACCTTAATTGTAAGTAAAGTTATCACTTATAAATAAATACAAAAATCTAATCAAAGAAATACAATAAAATAACTGTTTAGACTTCCATATCCATTAATGTAAAGTAATAACAAATGTCATGCTTCAACTCTGGAATGTTGATTTTTGAATACTTACTATGTAAAAATTAGCATATAAAGATGATGTGATATTTTCATGAAAGAAAAAAAAATGAATCCAACAAAACATAAATTCCATTTAACATCTGTCAGATTTTTACACTGAGAGAATACAATTTTAGACATAAAACTGACATTATTAAAGATATTTCAAATTTAAAAAGAGCCTACCGGTAGTACCACCCTTTGAGATCTATTGTACAGTTTATATATTCATCTTGGAAATTAAATCTGCATTTCATGAAATACCTTGATATGGATTAGGTAGATCAAGCAGTACAGTTCTTGTAGTAATATTGCCAGATTCTGTAGTCAAGGCCACTTTATAAAAAGTAATTTCCTTGCTTAAAATAATGGTAGTACAATGTCATTCTCTCATTTAATTAAAACGAAACATTGTTAACATGATCTTAATATAAAACATAACATTTTCCAGTGAGTCTTTAAAAATTACCAGCCACTGACAATTTTATGCAGTTAATTCATATAGAAACTTTTTTGTTTGATAAAAATTAATGCTTTATATGACTGTACTTTATTTTTTAATTTTGATAGATTTGCTCATAATCATATGTCAAGGCTGACAACCACTGTCACTCTCTCCTCGTACCACCAACCCCAAAAAGAACAAAGGAATTAATAGTGCATTTTTTCAAAAATATAACTTAAAGATGATTTCCCCTAACATATGAAAACTGACAATTTTTTTGTTAATTTAATATAAAAGACACTTTCTGTCACAAACAAAAAACTATGCTCACTTTAGTCAGTAACTAATTTATCGCTATGTATTCTGTTGAGCCTACATAGCGAGCATGGAATTTCTCCCTCAAGAAAATTTGGTATTTAAACTGCAGAAAAAAGTACATGTTTTTATAAAGGTATAACCCTCAAGCACTATACTTGGCATTCTATTCAGAACAAGAGCTGTCAAACGACAGCAATGCTTGACTATTCAACAGCCTTATCAATTGAATGAATATATAAGTTGAAAAAGGGGCATAATTTTGTAAAATTGCAAAACAGGGTTATGGAACCTGTACAATGCATATCAGTTCATAACAATGGACAATTGTGTTAAGTTTCAATCCATTCCCGTAAATGGGTACTGAGATACTAGCTTACATACAAAAACTTAACCAACAACTGCTATTAAAGTCAAACAAGAGTGCCAGACTGTCACGAAATACACCCGTCTAAATATTCAGTTACGTAAATTCAAGGGCTATAATCTAAGAGTGTCTGGGGTGATTTTGGGGATTATCAAACCTGGCCGAGATATTATGCCCACAAACATTGTCACCAAGTTTGGTGAAGATCGGATGAAAACTGTTTGACTTAGAGGGCAGACAAGGTTAAATTTGCAGTTTTTCAAGCAATTCAAGGGCCATAATCCAAGAGTGCCTGAGGCGATTTGGCTGGTTATCGAACTTGGCTGACATATTATGCCCACAAACATCGTCAGCAAGTTTGGTGAAGATTGGATGAAAACTGTTTGACTTAGAGAGCAGACATGCTTTTGGAAGCTGACCGCCTGCCCGCCAAGGGTGTTCACATATTACGCCCCGTTCTTTCAGAGACTGGCGTAGAAAAAGGGGCATAATTTTGTACAAATGCATAGCAGTTATGGAACCTGTGCACTGCAAGTCAGATGATGACAATGAACAAGTGTGTGAAGTTTCAATCCATTCCCATTAGTGGGTACTGAGATACCAGCTTACATACAAAAACTTAACCAAAAACTACTAAGTCGAAAAAGGGGCATAATATTGTAAAAATGCAAAGTAGAGTTATGGAAACTGTGCATTGCATGTCATATCATCTCAGTGAACAAGTGTGTGAAGTTTCAATCCATTCCAATTCGTGGGTACTTAGATACCAGCTTACATATAAAACCTTGACCAAAAACTGCTAAGTTGAAAAAGGGGCATAATTTTGTTAAAAAGCGAAGTAGAGTTATGGAACCTACACAATGTATGTCAGTTTATCACAATGAATAAGTGTATGAAGTTTCAATCTATTCCCACAAGTGGTTACTGAGATACCAGATTACATACAAAAACTTAACCAAATCGGGATGCCGGCGGACACATGAGTGAGTCCAATAGCTCTACCTATTCTTTGAAAAGTCAAGCTAATAAAGAAATATATCCTTATATTCCTGTGTCATGGACAATAAAAAGAAAACATTTAAAGCTTAAACAACTATCACACTGTGTATATGTTTAACAGCTATATACATATTCTTAAACTTACATAACACTATTCTTCATTGAAAAAAAACAAAACAACAATAACATCCAAACATGCATCCATGTTTTCAAGACTAGAGTCATCCGAAATAACATGTATATAATAAAATAGCATAGCTTTTAATGGAGATCATTCTACTTTTTCCGTCTTATCTGGAAATACATGTACAGTCTCTTCGACTGGACTACACTCTTCCTGTTCTGAGCATTCTTGGATACCTACTGTTTCAGGGAGGGAAATAGATGAGCCAGATCTTTTTCCCACTCCAAAATTCATAAAAATGCCTCTGTGTGACCTTTGAAAAACAGAGTGACCGTGAAATTGTTTAGGGGTATCCCCTCCTGGTCCTGATTCTTCTAAGGAATTCTGGGAACTTTTTATCTGATCATATGGTGAATTTGCAAGACTCTCATTAGACGACTGAGTATCTCCTGATGCATTTTGGGTAAAATTAGGCTGACTTCCTGTTAAAATATATTGGGCATGTGACACATCAGGTGATGTAAGAATATTGTCATGTGATCCAGATTCACTGTCATTTGGAATACTTTGGATTTCATCTTCACTTTCAGAATCAGCAAGTTTAGCACTTTTTACTTTAAATCCTCTAGTTTGTTCTATTGCAGTATCAGTACGGACTTGTGTAAGTTCTGTGTAGGAATCTGCTGCTAATATCTGGCTGAAATTTCCAGACAATTTTTCATCAAAGGATGCAGTCCTTTCATGAGTTTTATGGTTTACAACTGATGGTGCACTATCTGCAGCAGGTGATGATTTCTGATTGGCTGGTTCAGGCTGTTCTTGCTCCTCATTGGGTGAAGAGGCGGACTGGTTCTCTTTATCATAATTCTCTATAACTGTGTAGGAATGTCCAAGTAAAATAATGCTGTTTAAAACTTTGAAAGACATCAAACTGAAAAATATGAATATTCTGTGTTAGAAGACAACAAAGCTCCCACATTTTTAAAGTGAAGTAATTTCTGAGTGCGGAATGTTTGGTTGATTTGTGTTGGTTGAGTAAGGAACAGTACGAAAAGCACAATAAAATGAAAATAAAAATATATCAAACTTAAAATAAGAGGCTCAAATGGGCTAAAGTGGCTCACCTGGAAAAGATCTTGACCATCTGGCATTGTTTCTGACCAAGATAGGTGAGCATCCTTTACGCAGTTCATTAAAAGTTATTTATATTTTGCTGGGACTGCCCAAAAATTTGTAGCAATTAGAACAAACTTCATGATCAAAATTGATAATGGTAAAATGTTAGAAGCAGTTCATGAGAAAAAAATCATTTGAAGGTATTTCTATTTTTAGCTCTACATTTTGTAGTTATTTTGTGTCATAAGCGTCTTGGGTAGTAGTTTCAAATACTCTAATTTGCATCATATTAAGCCAAGAGTTATCTCACTTGGTTATTTCAGCATGGTCTGATGACTGGAAAGCCTTGTACGAAATTTCAATCCAATCATATAGTTCTTACAGAGATACAACTTGATAATTAGTTGTTTGCAAAACTTTCATTTTAAATTTAAAACAAATTCGAACAAAAGTTATCTTATTTGGTTATTCCAGTATGTTTAATGGCTAGAAAGCATTGTTTGAGGTTTCAATCAATTTTTTAAAGTTATTTCTAAGATACAGATTGACAGTTAGTTGCACTATAAAAACAAGAGGACCATGATGGTCCTGAATCGCTCACCTCTTCCCACATGACCCAGTTTTGAGTATGACATCGTTTTTTCTATTATTTGACATAGTGACCTAGTTTCTGAGCTCATGTGACCCAGTTTTGAACTTGACCTAGATATTATCAAGATAAAAATTCTGACCAATTTTCATGAAGATCCATTGAAAAATATGGTCTCTAGAGAGGTCACAAGGTTTTTCTATTATTTGACCTATTGACCTAGTTTTCAAAAGTATGTGACCCTGTTTTAAACTTTACCTAGATATCATCAAGGTGAACATTCAGACCAACTTTCATACAGATCCCATGAAAAATATGGCCTCTAGAGAAGTCACAAGGTTTTTCTATTTTTAGACCTACTGGCCTAGTTTTTGACCGCACGTGACCCAGTTTCGAAACTGACCTAGATATCATCAAGGTGAACATTCAGATTCAATTTTCATGAAGATCTTGTGAAAAATATGGCCTCTAGAGAGGTCAAAAGATTTTTCTAAATTTAGACCTACTGACCTAGTTTATGACCGCATGTGACCCAGTTTCGAACTTGACCTAGATATCATCAAGATGAACATTCAGACCAACTTTCATACAGATATCATGAAAAATATGGCCTTTAGAGAGGTCACAAGGTTTTTCTATTATTTGACCTACTGACCTAGTTTTTGAAGGCACGTGACCCAGTTTCGAACTTGACCTAGATATCATCAAGGTGAACGTTCTGACCAATTTTCATGAAGATCTTGTGAAATATATGGCCTCTAGAGAGGTCACAAGGTTTTTCTATTTTTAGACCTACTGACCTAGTTGTTGACAGCATGTGACCCAGTTTCAAACTTGACCTAGATATTATCAAGGTGAACATTCTGACCAACTTTCATATAGATCCCATGAAAAATGTGACCTCTAGAGTGGTCACAAGCAAAAGTTTACGGACTGACGCACGCACACACGATGGACGACGGACACCGCGCGATCACAAAAGCTCACCTTGTCACTTTGTGACAGGTGAGCTAAAAATTGCCAAATTTTCTGAGTAAAAGAACCAAAATTATACCAAATTCAACCAAGATTTATCTAACTTGATTACTGTTTTAGGTTTTATGACCAGAAGCCTTGTGTGAAGTTTCAATCCAGTACATATTAAACCTAATACTGAGAAACTACTTCATTGTTAGCTGCACTCATGTAAGTGTAACCGAATATTCTAAGTCGAAAAGGAGCCATAATTTACAATAAATTCAGAAAGAGTTCCCTAACTTTCTTATTTTAGTAAGAATGATGACTATGAAGCACTGTGTTAAGTTTCAATCCAATCCATTAAATGTTTCTAAAATATTATCTAGCAATCAAAACTTAAACCAACGTATGAGACCAGTGCTCTGCTGAGTAGAACATGTTTTGTTTGTTTTGATGGGTTTAATACCAGCACAATTAAGGTCATATGGCAACTTTCCAGCTTCTCATGAAAGAGGTAGACCGCAGATGCCCCTCTGTGCATTATTTCATTATGGGCAGGCAGCTGGGTAGAACCACTGACCTTCTGTAAGCCAGCTGGATGGTTTCCTCATATGAAGAATTCTACGCATCAAGTTAGGCTCGAACCCACATCGGTGAGAGGCAAGTGATTTGAAGTAAATGACCTTAACCACTTCGCCATTGAACCCCCTATGTGTGCATAACAGCTCTCACTATTTTTCCAACAGTCAAGCTAACAAAGCAATTATTATTAAGAGCCTTTCCTCCAAAAAGAGTTTAAATGCTTGTTAAAATTTTGATAAAACTTTGTTACATTTTTGTGCACTTCAATGCAACTATAAAAACTTACCAAAGATAAAGTACAAATAATATACTGTAGTGCATGTATGTGGATACTGGTATAGATTTAGTCAGTATTCTGTACAGTAGACAAGCTAAAGGCAGAGGTGTCAGTCCCATACGTCTTGATACCAGGTCAGAATGATCTGTAAATGCCTTAAATAAGAAAAAATATACCTACAATTTAAATAGTACAAGTTTAAATATAAAAAAGCCTGTCCTGTTAATGTTTTTTTAGTCAGCACTGCTTGCAAAAAAATTCAGTTACATGTATTAAACAGATGTCAATCTTCAGAGATTCCATAGGATTTAGCAAAATATTAACCTTCTGACAACTTTTATGACAACATCTTGGAATGAATGGTAAAGATAAATGATTTCAGACACAATCTGTTCTGTCAAATAGTCATGGAGAACATCTGCTTCTCCTGAGGATAAATGCTGCTCTCATTCTGATCTCCCTATTCAGCTACATATATATAAAGACAGATACACACACTTGACTTCAAAATACTCTACTTCTATAAAAGATTACCAGTATGCAATATATAAATTCAAAGACTTTACATTAACATAGCATTGTAAAGCAATATGAAATACAAGATCTGAATAATGATATCAAGTAACAATTCTTACCTGACTTTGTCGGCTTGTTGCCATATCAAGGGCTAATTTAACTTTAAATTCTCTATATACCTGAATTACAAAGTTTTTTTTTGTATGTTACCAGTCAAAACAAGCCATCATAAAAATATTGAAAACTAAATAAACTGTGAAATCAATTAATTTTGCGGGCATGAAATTTTGTTGTTTTGGTCAAAATAACTCTTTTGTAGGATGTGAATTTGTGGATTCCGACTTTTGAACAAAATTAATGGAATTCCTGCTTATTTGTTGGGTTTAATTTCACTAATTGATGCAACCTTGAAATCTGCAAAAAACTGGTCTCCCATGAAACTTAATAATTTCACAGTATATAACATATCTAATTTTTGGAAAAGGAAAGAAAATACAAAGGTATATTTTCTGCCCCTACACAAAAATCATAAGACAAATATATTTAGAAGTTGTAACTGTTTAAAACTTAATATCTGTATTTGCAATAAGCATATTTTATTGTTTAATTCTAGCTTGTCATTTCTGTGTTTTCATACAGGAAATACCAGTTATCAGAAATTTAAAAAAGCAAAATTTTAAGGAAAATCTAGAAGATAGTCTAGCAATTAATTTATAAAAGCCTAATACGAAAAGGTTAAAGTGAGTTGTTTTAAGTAAGTGACCATAACTGCTCTGCCTTTTAGTTAGACTAGCTCCTAGACTATGATATATCTTTTTACATTTTTATAACTGAATGTAGTGAGCTGAGCCAGTCTATATCCTATGTCCAATTTCAACATCATTTCTCTGTGAAAATCTCTAAAATAGACTGGCTTCTGTCTCTATGAAATTGAATTCGTTAAAAGAAGGGAAAAATGTAGAAATATATTTATTATTAGTCTAGTGGCTAGTCTACCTTTTAGTCAACTTTCAACCCAAATCCGGTAACAACATCTATGAAAGAGAAAACATTGCTGTAGATTTCATTATTTGAGCAGCACCATAAGAAAACCAACATAGTGCATTTGTGACCAGCATGGATCCAGACTGTTCGCTTTCAAACCCTATTGCAATTAGAGAAACCGTTAGCGAACAACATGGATCCTGATCAGACTGCGCGGATGTGGCGGCTGGTCTGGATCCATGCTGATCGCAAATGCACTATGTTGGTTTTCTCATGATGTGGCTCATTTATCTTAAGATCTCTGAACATTTTGATATCATATCATTTACCATGCACGATTGTGAAATGAAAGCTAAGAATTCTTACATCAGCAGGTATCTCATTAAACTTGAGAATAAAGGCATGTTTTCCCCAGTCAACAAGTATTTCTGATACAAGTACCATGAGGGCATCTGGTAACAACACCCACAAATGCTCTGAAATATAAAATTAACATCATTTTATCTTTCTTCTAGCATTTCATATTATATCATCTTAGACTCATTAAAAAGAGAACATCTGAGTTTCAATTTTAATATACTTTTTGTAAAGTACTCTTCTAACACAAACAGATATATTTTCCTATTAAACAAAGAAGGCTGAAATGAATGTCATAGTATGATAAAATCGTTGGTATACCATAGTAAATATGTCATGGCATAGAGGTAATATAGAGATGGAGTGCGGATGAGATAATTGGTGCTAATTATTTAATATACCACATCTAGTTCCCTACTGAGTTCCTTTCAGAATCCTATGAGAGATACCGCAGACATCTAATTATCACTATTTCACATGTAATTAATGCAATCCTTTGAACACACTGCGGCACAGCAGTATTATCACCACCGCAGTGTTATCGCAAATCAGCAGATGCATCTAAATTTCAACAAAGCGGAAGTAGTAGGTGACATTTGTACATGTGTCATAGTTGAAAAATTTAATGGGGATTCACCAGGAGAATAAATGTACTATAATTTATTTAAACCTGAGTTTCTGTGATCTTGTAACTCTTCAGACAGCTGTGACTCAGGAAAATATGTGCTTACAATTTTTCAATAGTTCATTTTAACCTAAATTCTTCCGAATTTCCTAAAATTCCCTACCAAATTTAGACACATAAAGTAAAGTCAAGGTATCAAATTTTCATTTACTGGGTGTCAAAAACGTGAGCAATTGTGAGGATTTTAATTATAGACCATTTTGTCGACTGTGTATTTACGTTATTAGCTCTGATAAAAGAGTTGTCCAATCTGCACAATGATTTCTAAAACAATGAATGATTCTGAACAAAATTTTCTGTACCGACTGTGCAAATTAAGGAACTCTGACATTCTGGATATAGCCCATTCTCATTCATCAATGTTCGACATGGTACCCCGAGATGAACCATGTTAAACATCTGGTATGTGAGAATGGATATAGTCAGGGACCCTCCAGTGTAGTTTCAGTGGTCAAATCGGCACACGAGTGGTGCATTTTGAATAATCGCAGTTAATTCTTTCCCTATCGTTTGACTGTTCACATTGAAAATATTGCCACTCATTGTCAGAATAACTCCATGTCCCTATTTCTTCAATTGATTCATTGAAAGAGAAAATTACTTCAAAATCTTCATTTTTCGTAATTTTCATTCGCCATATGTAATGCTTTCAAGATGAACAGTTTCGATGCAGATTAATTATAATTGTATGTCTGTGAATGACAAATAAAATGCGTGTATTTCATCAACTTTAATTACACGTCATAGTCTCAGCATTTACAGAACGTCGTCAAAAAAAAATGTCATCAGGTTGTTTTAGTGTAAACGGAAAATGCCAAAATATCCCAATCCCAGTATCAAATCACTCCCGCTGTTGTTAAGATCTCACTCGGTAAACTCCGTAATAAGCAACATGATATGTGATTAACAACTAATTGTTACTAACTGACATTACTTATTAGACGATAACAAAACCGCGGTACCACACAGTGCTTTCATCTGCCCTCCATCTCTTTACTACCTCCATGGTCATGGTGCAAAACAATATAGTGACATGCTAAAAATGGTTGGCACTATGAATATGTTGCAGATCATGCATTATTATGTTGGATATTATGTCACAATTAAAATAATATATCCCAGACTTTGCAATTTTTTAAAATCACTGACAATTAATTAAACTATAGCAAAACCTTGGACTTGAAAACAATAATATCCCTCTTTATTGTATAAATGATTCAGCCTTGCAATATAAGTTAGCTCATAGGAAGACACAAACAAATGACTACCTACCTATGTCCCAGGATACTTCATTCATGTTGCGTACACACACGACTGACAACAATATAACATAATGGAATCTCTCCTTCACGTCACTACATGCTATCTGATAGAGATGACTTGCATCTACTTTCTTAAATAGGTTACTCTTTATCTCTACAAACTGAAATAACCAGTATTATTACACCAACAATCAACGCAACAACTTTTTTTTAAAAGCAGAGTAATAATGAAGTCCTTGCAAAATTTGTTATACGACTGAATAAATTTAATCCTTATGATTCTGAGTAAACATGTTTTCAGTTATCAATTTACCCCTGTTAAAGTTTGTTTTATTTATTTATTTATTTTTTGTGGGGGAGGTAGTCTTTTGCGTCACATTGACACAATTTAGGTCATGTAATGACTTTTCGAGGAAGACCGAAGGTGCCCTTCTCTGTATTGTTTCAGGCAAATGAGGGCACTTGCCACTGGTAGAACCAAAATCTTCCGTAAACCAGCTGGAGACTTAGTTTCCGCACATGAAGAATTCTACATCCCAAGCAACTTTTTGAGCTCACATCAGTGAAGCCCAAGTTGTTCGTCAGCAACCTTAACCGATAGTCCATGGCGGCCCCTTCACAATGTAGTACAGTGATGATTAAGTAAGCAATTATTATTTACGCAATGCTTTTTCACAACTGAAGTGCAGTAAGTAAAGTGGCTTAATTTGCTATTGCAAGACCATATAACTGTCTGGGCAGGCTGGATACCCAGCTTGACGCTACATATCACTTTTTTATGTATATTCTTTAGGAAAAATAATAGCATTTTAAAAACTTTTAAATAAACAACAATATAATAACTAGAAGACAGTATACTTACATTATTTGACATCATTATGACTAGTAAAGATTTGTTATGGGAGTTGAAGGCCACATTGAGAACTGTAGCTTGAAACAGTATCAGCATGCAATGTATGACTAAACACATTGTTAAAGAAAAATACACATCTTCAGTTCTGCAAAATAATACACTTTAATGTTCCAGGTTTTTTTTGGGTTTTTTTCAAGATGATGAAGCTTATCACTATGCAGAAAATAAATCACAGCTGCAGGCAGAATGAATTTCGATCAGGTGTTAATGAGTTAGTTTGTCTAGCCATGGGTTGAATTGTAACCTCTGTATTGGTTGCCAGACATAATAATAGACATTTCAATGAGACCAAAATTATGCAAAATTGAGGAACAGTCAAAGTACATCATATTTTCTCTTTCTTTTAAGCCTTATGCTGTCCCCTTTAAAGTGAATAATATCTTGAGTTTTTCCAAGCATTGCAAGCAATACTATTTTGTATGAAATAATCAAATATGCTATATCAGCTAAAATGAATCAGAATGCTTTGTGAATATTTCTGACTTAATAGTAATTTACTGATGTTTTTTTTTTTTTTTTTTTGCTTTTGCTGGGTGTGAAGTCGCACTCAACATAGATCATAGGATGACTTTTTCAGCTTTTCACAAAGAAGCAAAATCCCAATGCCTCTCAGTTATGGGCTTGCACTTGGGTAGAACCACTAACCTTCTACAAGCCAGCTGGATGGTTTCCTCACATTCTACACCACAATTACAGTTTCAAAACCCACATCATTCAGGGGCAAGTAATTCTATAAAGTCTGCTTCCTTAACCATTTGGCCATGGAGACCACATGGAAGCAAGTTTAACACTGGACAAAATCCTTTTATGCAGACTTTCAAAAGTATAAGCAGTTGAGGAAACTTTTGCTAATAGTTACTAGATCATAACTTTCATTATCACTGCAGACTATCTGGTTGCTATTAATCACAATGCATTGACAATCCAGTGTATAGTTACACCTCTACATCATAAAGGATACTGACATAGATAATAGCTATGAGAAGATGTGGCAATGTTCCTATATGCTCCCTCTTTTTACCCCTTGGTTCTGTGGCCGTCCAGAACAGAGCATCTAGAATGTCATGGCCAAAGTTGGACAGTAACCTATCTGCCATCTGAGGTAAAAGACAAAATGGAAGTTAGAGTTTACAAACAACACAAGGTATGTGGTTAACATTGCCAAAGTACACACAACTGTGACACTGGAAAATACATTTAATGTTAAATTTAATAATGTTATTTCCACATTTGCAGTGGAGGTATATATAACACTTCCATATAAAATCAGTAGGCCAATAAAATCCATTCATAAAAAAACTGGTTCCTGTTCTGCTTTTTACACAGGTAATGACTGGGAACAAGCTAATACAGTCTAACCTGTACTAACGGTCACCTCCGATCAGCGGTCACCTCCGTTCAGCGGCCATTTTATGACGCCCCCGACGGATTTTCCTCTATTTTATCACTTTATTCAGCGGCCACCTGCCGTCCGCGGCCAGCGGCCACCGAAATTGCCTCCCGACCGCCGTATTTGACCCCTTTCAGCGGCCATTTTTCTTCCAAAACCAATTATTTTTAGGCAATAATCGCCGAAGATACCCGATTTTGAGGAGCACGTGGTTGCTAAGTTTCGCGTGACTTCACCACAAGAACAACAAAATGACATGAGCTTCTCAATTAAAACTGATAACCAAAGGTGTAATCCCCTTTTGTTATGATCAAATGGCCAGTATAATTATCGGCAATTAACGTGTCACCTCGTGTCAAATTTGTTGTTCACAGTTTGACCTCGGTTAAAGATAATACTCGATAACTAATAAGTAGCATAATATTTGTGATTTTTTATACTTTTGTCATCAAAATACTATTAAATTTATATGAAAATGTGTTTGAAAAAAAATATAAACCACTCTATCTTTTACGGAACGTAACGGCAATCTTAGATTTAGCGTAGACAATAAGCGCCGAGAGTAGCTTCCCTTACCAAAATGGCGAAAATTGTGGGTAAGGCTATTTTCCATAGGGCAAACGAACCACTGTGGCCATAGTCGACCTAACCCTAACCTCTAGTCAGTATATTAGAGTCATAATTTTAGTGGTGCAAAGCCTGGACTATGGCCGACTAAACTATAGAAAGTAGTGTTTCCCGAAAATTGTAAACAAACTTGTTTTGAAGTTGGAAAATTGTCTGTAACAATTTTTTTAGTAAAAAAACCACGCCGGAGTTTTAGATTGCTAAGAATACCATTCGTATTGCGAAGGCAAATGCACGTCATTGTATCCTGGTAAAATAATAATAGAAAACCCAAAAAGAAATGGGTCTAAAGGCTATAGACTGGTCAGAAGTCTGAAAAATACATATACTGGCTGCACCTCCGATCAGCGGTCACCTGGCTTAAGCGGCCAAATTGTCTGCTTCCCTTGGCTGGCTGCTTAAGACAGGTTAGACTGTACTGGTCTGACCATGCCTACAGATAGTGTCAAATAACTGTAACACAACTTGGACAACACACACCACAAACACTTTGACTGCTGTAACATAACATGGTCATTCCACACACTTTGACTGCTGTAACACAACTTTGTCCACACACAGACTTTGACTGCTGTAAAACAACTTGGTCCACACACAGACTGACTGCTGTAAAACAACTTCGTCCACACACATACACACTGATTGCTGTAACACAACATGGTCATTCCACACACTTTGACTGCAGTAACACAACTTGGTTCACACACACACTTTGATAACAGTAACACAACTTGGTCAACACGCACACTTGAATTATAGCAACATAATTTGGCCAAAAATACAGTAAAACAACATGGTCATTCCACACACTCTGATTGCTGTTACACAACATGGTCATTCCACACACTTTGACTGCTGTAAAACAACTTGGCCCACACACACTCTTTGATAACAGTAACACAACTTGGTCAAAAAACACACTTGAATAACAGCAACATAACTTGGTCAACAATACAGTAACACAACTACATGTATGTCAATGCACACACTTTGACTGCTGTAACACAACATGGTCATTCCACACACTTTGCTGTAACACAACATGGCCATTCCACACACTTTGCTGTAACACAACACGGCCATTCCACACACTTTGCTGTAACACAACATGGTCATTCCACAAACTTTGACTGCTGTAAAACAACTTGGTCCACACACACACTTTGACTGCTGTAACACAACATGGTCATTCCATATACTTTGGTTTCTGTAACACAACTTGGTCAATAAACACACCCTATAACCACCTGAATGGAGATCTTGACCTCTGTCCATTGAACTAACTAAAAGGGCTTTAAATAGTACCTTATTAGAAACCAGGACCAACATTTTCCAGCATGTACACATGAAAACCATTCAACTAAAACTTCAATCTTTCATCACCATCATATGATAATATGTTAGTACAAACAAAAAGACAAGTTGCTGTTTTCTCTGTCAGTATATACATGTACTTACAGGGGTCTAGCTAGGTCCAAATTTTTGGGAGAAGTCACTTCTCCCTCAAGCTGTTTTAGGGAGAAGTGGGGAGACTTAAGGGAGAAGTGGGAAGACTTTCTACCGCAATGATGTTGAGTGATTCGAAAGGTGGCTGTAATTTTCTTGTTTCTTGATAAAAAACATTGATGTGACCGTTCATTTTCTTAGTTAGATCATTTCCCATACAGTGGTTATCGTTTTCTTACAAAATTCTGAAAAAAGTCATTTTCAAAATTCAAGCCGATGCTATAAATGTAACACGCCGAATTTTGGTTATATCTTGTACATGTATGAAGTGTTTATTATTAACACCGAGCAAAGAAGTAGAAGTGTATTTATTTTTTATAGCTCTTTGCACCGAGTCATTCACCGAAGAATGTCAGTATCTCACTCGAAATATAAAACTGAAAGTAAAATGTGTATAGTAATCTAGAAATACATATTCAAATAAATTCATCAATGGGAGTCAATTTAACGTAGTTAATACATTACATGTCGTTCTTTTATCATAGATAACAAATAATTGTGAACCATATTCCAATTAATCGCATAGTTAATCAGCAGTTTCTTTAATAAAACATTGTTTTTTTTTGCACTCGAACATGTTGACAATTAACGCGAAGTGTCAAAGACGTAAACGCGGCGCTGATTGGCTTAACACAATAGACTCTGGTGTATCGGATAATTTGATTCGCTTTCACACTTCTCGGCATAATCTCGCAAGTACCTGAGGTAGGCGGAGCTTAAATTATGCTGCCGGCGTGTGTTTGTGTATTCGACACTCATTATGACACCGTGCAAATTGTCAACAGTCTGGGTAGCAGTAATTAGCGAGTGCGGAAATCAGTACTTAGCGAGTGCGGAAATCAAAGAAAATCGGGCGACTTGCATTTCGCTTTGAGGTTAGATTTGAGCGAAGTTTGAAGTTCTAGAGCGCCTATTTCGCTCAAGTCGCCCAGTCGCGAGAGCCCTGTAATAACTGAGTGTATATCAAAATCCCCTCCACTGAAAAATGACTGAGTGTTACAAAATCCCCTTCATACTTTTGCAGGGGGTATCATAATCCCCTCTGTGATTTTCATTATAGATATATAGATATCAGTGCTCCAAATTATATTATGTTTGCTAAAGGCATTGTATTTACGTGTTTTATGCAATAGACTTTTAAATCGTATATAGTTGTATTTGAACTTAATGAAATAAGTAAAAATCACAGAGGGGATTATGATACCCCCTGCAAAAGTATGAAGGGGATTTTGTAACACCCTGTCATTTTTCAGCTAAGGGGATTTTGATCAAGGGGATTTTGATTGTCTCCCCCCTGTACTTACATCAAGCATATTAAAGAAGACATAGAGTTTAATCGTGGCCTGTCCTCTCACAAGATGGTACATCATGGACGTATCTATATGTGTCATGATGAATGAACAAACCACTAGTATTATACCCTTCAGTATATCACAGATCTGGGCTGGCTCTAAAAATTTTCGTGACCTGCAAGAAGAAAAATCAAATACATGTATGTATATATTAGATAGATAAA
Organism: Mercenaria mercenaria; assembly: GCF_021730395.1. Lineage (NCBI taxonomy): Eukaryota > Metazoa > Mollusca > Bivalvia > Venerida > Veneridae > Mercenaria > Mercenaria mercenaria. Next base: position 31,309,994 of record NC_069369.1, on the reverse strand, counting down.
CAGGACATTTCTGAATCCTTTACATTCTCCTTGCATTTTTACCAGTATCTAAATTTTATTTTCACACACTTTATCATTTTTCAGTGTTATATATACGTTCCATGCCAAACTTGGTGGAAATGAACACGTGGAAAAATTTCATCCAAACAGAGGGCGAGTAGCTTTTAGGTAGCTGACCAGCAATGACAATTGACAAGTGACATGTTCTCCATATGCAATTTCTGCACCATGAGAAAACCAACATAGTGCATTTGCGACTAGCATGGATCCAGACAAGCCTGCGCATCCGTGCAATCTGGTCAGGATCCATGCTGATCGCTTTCAAAGCCTATTGCAATTAGGGAAACCATCAGCAAATAGCAGATGTGCAGGCTGGTGTGGATCCATTCTGTTCACAAATGCACTATGTTGGTTTTCTCATGGTGCGGCTCATATGCAATTTCTGCACTTTCCAGTTTTTATGCTGACCTATATTTACATCCGAAGAATGCCAAATTGCCTAACAAGTAGTTATACTGAAATTGCTGAGTGGCATTACCGGCCCACTGTCTAAAGATTTTTTAACCTTTAGCCTGCTGGCGGCAAGTGCTTCTGCCTTTGCAACCAGTTAAATATTTTTGTGGATACACATACCTCATAAATCCACAAGGCACAGTGAATATCTTTAACACTGCCAGAAGAATACGAAGTGGTAAGAACGTGAATATGAACAGGAATGCATCTAGACACTGGAAAAATCCGTAGGTACTAAACTGAAATTAGATAAAAGCAGAATCACTTTAAATGTATTTATTTATTTTGTTGGGTTTAACGTCACACAGACACAATTATTGGTCATAATGGCGACTATCCGAATCATTTTAAATCATAGTGCATTTATACATTGAAATATGCCCCTATTTTTCCATATGAGCCAAGCCATGGGAAAACCAACATAGTGGCTTTGCGACCAGCATGGATCCAGACCAGCCTGCGCATCCGCGCAGTCTGGTCAGGCTCCATGCTGTTCGCTTTTAAAGCCTATTGGAATTGGAGAAACTGTTAGCGAACAGCATGGATCCTGACCAGACTGCGCGGATGCGCAGGCTGGTCTGGATCCATGCTGGTCGCACACCCACTATGTTGGTTTTCTCATGGCACGGCTCATATGTATGATGAGAACAAATACTCAGAACTTTGTCATAATTACTATGCAGAGTACAAAGCAGATATTTACTTTGCAAGTCAGGCTTTATTAATATGTTTGACAAAACAGTCTGTCCATAATTTGTCAGAAATTGAAAATGTAATTTAACTAGGTCACAAAAACCTAGGTACACTTCCTTTTTCTTTCATTTTGATGGACATATCAAGTACAGTATACTGTGAAATTATTTCATTTCAAGGGCACAGACTTTCATGGTTTGGGCCCGGCTATTTAGTATGGATATGAATTTTTGAATTTCAAATTTTGAACGTAAAATGAAAGTGAATTTTACTCTTTTGCTGGGATTTAATTTTGCTGTTTGATTCAACCTTACAGTCTTAGAAAATTAGTCCCCCTTAAAATCAAAATGACTTCATAGTAAATACATAGATCTGGACAGAGAGGGAGTAACAGTTACTGTCTTCAACATAAAACCACATAAATAGTTGGTTATAAAGCTTGCCAACTCGAAATAAATCTTATCCCAATTATTATTTTATTCTCTATAAAACCTAGATAGGTATTTTACAACTAAAATAATCGTTATTGTCCTGTACTAGTGGCAACAGTATGACTTTGCACGTGTACATGTATGTATACCTTTTCAAGTTCTCTTGGGGTTTTCATGAAAGTGTAGACCCTCTGTCTTTTCTGTGCATACTTTTCCTCCTCCCTCTCTAACAAATATCCCCTTGTTAATTCTGAGGTGAAGTAACTAAACACAGACATTGCTGAAATATAAATGAACTCTAGTAATAAATTCAATATTATCTTTATATGACCTGTGCCACGGGAATTCCAACATAGTGGCACTGCGACCAGCATGGATCCAGACCAGACTGCGCGGATGGATCCATGCTGTTCGCTAATGGTTTCTCTAATTGCAGTAGGCTTTAAAAGCGAACAGCATGGATCCTGACCAGACTGCGTGGATGCGCAGGCTGGTCTGGATCCATGCTGATCGCAAACCCACTATGTTGTTTTTCTCATAGCATGGCTCAATTATCTTTTACATTTCTTATGATAAAATAAATTCTTGGGTGATTATAGCAGCCTATGGGCCCACAGGCCGAGGCTATCTGCAAGACCATCATGCCAATTATTTTCATTATTTGCATGACAGTCATGCCGATTATTAGCGTTATTCCCACGAAGATCAAGCCTGTAAAGTCATGCAGATTATCTTTGTTTGTGACTAAACATACTGTATACATATGTAAAATAAACTTAAGCTTTTCTGAAGTTTTTCTCTGCTTATCAGATCTCCATAATACTGATCATTTGACAATTTTGGCATACACCTTTTAAGTTAACAACCCACAACAGCATGTGATTAAGATGCCTATAATTATTATGTTGATTAAGGGCCATAACTCTGGTCTGACTGAGCGATACCTCTATCAAAACCCAAAGTGCACAACTTCATGTGCTGAATACTTTTCTTGTAATGTTCCATAATTGTCAGTCAAATACTTTTTGAGATACATACAACACAAACTTTGGCCCTGCTTATGCATATTTTTAACTAAGTCAAGGGCCATAACTCTGGTCTGGCTGTGTGAGATCCAATTTAAAACCCCTGGTGCACAACTTCCATTGCTTGAAGAATTTGGGTTAAATACTTTTTGTGATATGCCAGGGGTGTAAAATTCCACTCGCCCGCTCGCATTGGCGAGTTAAAATCTGAGTAGGATGAGTGGACCTCGCTGTATACTCGACCGATCGGGCGAGTGGTTTTTTATGTCCTTACTGAACCAAAATTCAGAAATTACAACTCCAAAACGTCAGCAAACTTTGAGATGGTTCAGTCGCTACCTGGATTTGACTGGAATTTACCCGCGAATCGTAAAGATATCAAAATGTCATGTCGATAATTTTCCATTCCACAAGCACGTGCGACCTATCGTATTAAATATCTAATTTACATCGACACTTACACAAAAACCGTACGTAGTGCATTCATTTTTTGACATTTTCCCTTCAAGTTTTCAACACCTCTTGAGAAATAATACTATTTGAATTCTATAATGATTTTAATAAGATATCGACAGAAATGTAGGCTAAATTCTATAAAAACGGTTGAATTTTCATATAATCATTTGTAAAAATTCAAACAGCGCAATCTTAGTTACTTATTTCTTTCTAAAAGTAAATAAAGGATGAATACTCTGGGCATAAAATTCAGACTTTTGACCAGAAAGAACAAAAAACAGAATAAAAAAATCTTAAATAATGAAAAAGCGGCAGCAATTACAATACATGGAGTAAAAATGATTTTTGGCAAACAGATTTCTGTTAGTGCGGCAGAATAGGTTACGTGACCTCGTGAACGTAAATAGAAATGTGATTTTAAAATAAAGCAATGTGATGTCACTGCGGTTTTTAATAAGTTTTAAATGAATCTTTGTACATGTATTTTTGACCAACAATTTAAAAGTTTTTTTTGTCAAACAATAATGTAATTTCCTTGAGGGCAAATAGGTCACAGAGGTAGGATATCCACTATAGTAACTGTCGTTTGAGACATTTACATTTTATACGGGATAAAGCACATTCGCTTTTGATAACAAATTAAAGAAGAAATTTTTTATTGATTTCTATTTTTCAGCAATTTTAAGAACCGATGCGGTACGATCAGACAGTGATGTGTCACATGGCGCGAAAACATGACGTAATGCCATGACAATCTCGAGCAAAAATACGGCTTTGATCTCCACTTCAGATGTCAAGATACTGACACACTTCTTTTAGCTCTTTGAGGGGGTGTAAATTGATCATGAAAACAAGGTCAATTACTTAGTTTATCAACCGAAAATCTTTAACGTTTTTTTTTCATCTCTTTCAACACGGGTGGATGGACGATGATTATTGTGTCCAAATTATTTAGATACTTTTCAAAATAAATATTTTTTGGGAAATAATACTATTGTACATAATATTCTTTTCATAAAAGTGACAGTATTAAAAGTGTCAATTATTAGGGCGAGTGGCTGTTCACTAAGGGCGAGTAGATATTACTGGCAACTAGTCCTGCAGGGCGAGTGGTGTGAAAAAATTTTTTACACCCCTGTATGCACAACACAGCTTTGGATTGATCAGGTCGGCATGACGTCACATCCGGAGCAATCAATTATGCAAATTACCTTGGAGGTGAAAGCAGGACCTCGCAATTCGTAGCGAATTAACTAGCAGTGTGCGTTGTAATGTCTTTATTTTTAAATAAAACAGATCAAGAGTCATCTTTTTTTATTATCTGCAGTCCTTATGCTATAGTACAATCTATATATTTTTCCAAAAATGTAGGGTTTTTGTGATAATTGATTTTGTGGCATTTTAAAATGGTCTGGAAAAAGTGACACATTATGTATTGTCAGCTCATCGGCGCTACGGATCAGTTATAATTAACACAAGTTCCCAAGCTTATTCAACAATTTTCCCAGTTTGCATATATACATATTAAAATAAACTAAATATCTGAGAACATAACATTTTTTATTCAACTTCTTTGCTTAAAATCGTAGCAGTTTTTTCTTTCATCTTTCAAAGAATCTTTCAAGTGTCTTGAAAAAGATTTTTTGTTTGTTTGTTTTCTCAAGAAAGAACAGATCAAATAAATAAGTAAATTAACTTTCTGATTTTTTTTATGTCTTTTTTAAAATAAGCTGATTTTCTAAATGTTTTAATGCTCTGAAATAATTATATAGCTGCCGTTTTCTGAAATGTACTTTGTGTCATATATTTTATTGAGTTTATTTAAAATGCTATAATTAAGTATGAGTCATTTAAATAAAGTTGAAAACTTATATTTTATTCTATATCATAAAATCTTATTGCAGTCATTTTTTGTTGTTGTTGTTTTTTCTTTATTTTTATTTTTTTATTTATTTTTTTTTTTTTTTGAAGAAATGTCCCCCAGCCAAAAACTGGTTTGGTGAATTGATTTTAAAATTTCCATTGAACTATATATATGCTCGGGCATGTGGGGTGGAATCCGGACAAAATCCCCTGCGGACAAAACCCCCTTTGCTCATTTTTGCATTGGCGGACAAAACCCCCTTTATGTTTTTTACAAGGAGGACAAAATCCCCTTTGCTGAATTTTACAAGGAGGACAAAACCCCCTTCACATATTTTACAAGGAGGACAAAACCCCCTTTGCTTTTTTTATTATAAGGAAATAAAGGGAAAACAATAATATAGATTATTAAGATTTTTCATTTTATTTATAGAAAGAGATGTCTTGAAGATAATTATAATTAATGTTTATAATATGGATAATTGATGTATTTATCCTATTATATACAATTATTACAGTTTGTTCCATAATGACTTTGAAATTAATCAGATTATACATATACAATTATACTATTTTGTTGAAATAAATAAGTGTAAAATATCTCATAATTAATTGACCTGTTAATTGTATGTTTTTCTCACTGAACTGTTCATTAAAGTAAATTCTTAAATAACTCTCAGATACTTTGATTTGTTATGTATTATTATATAATATATAATTTGCTCTTTTCATTCTAGGATGAAGGGGGTTTTGTCCTCCGTATAAATAATGCGAAGGGGGTTTTGTCCTCCTTGGAAAAAAGTGCGAAGGGGGTTTTGTCCTCCTTGTAAAAAACATGAAGGGGATTTTGTCCGCCTATGCAAAAATGAGCAAAGGGGGTTTTGTCCGCAGGGGATTTTGTCCTACACTCGGGCATGTGTATTGATTAAGTTATTTTTATGTAGTAGCTCTATTAATCCCTTTGTCAACTGACACCCAAATAACAGTAATGTGCATCTTCCAAATATCATAAGACCCTGAAGGCATACATTAAATGGATGAGACAGGAAATTATCTTAAGGCTCCGAAGGGGTATATCAGAGGGATAAAACAAACAGGAAATCAATCTATTAATTACTGGTCAAAACTGATTTTCATTAATATACCACATACTGATTGGTTTCCATAGTGATTTATGACTGGAATGAATTTAATGCTTTAATTTTGTGGTATGTGGAAGCAGTCAATTGTGACAGTCTAACAATTAACAAAAAATATGGATATTTAAAACGTACTGCAAGATATGACTAAAATTATTCTAGACAAAGCGTGCAAATTATCGTTCACAGTTTTAAATAATTGACAATTTAATACAAAACAGAGATCAGTATTTCTCAGTATTTTCGTAAACGGAACTCATCATTTTATTGATACGTCCTGGCTTTTCGTTGAAAAGAAACTAGCATGCAGTTATTATATATATATCATTTTATCTCTTCGTGTAACACAGTAGCTCTAAAAGTCATATTACATTTAAAACAATTGTATCATATAAAATAGAAAAAAGTGGAAACTTGACAGGTCGCTCAACATGACAAAAACGAAAAGACCCCTTTGTGCAGTTAAAGGTCTTCTATTGTGATCCTGATACGCTTCGAGGGAGAAAAATCCCTTCTCCAGTATTTACGTATAATGTACTATTAAGCTTTAAATTATGACACCTCTCATTAAATCTCATACAAATCAGAATTTAGGTAAGAGGTGTTGATTTTTAAATTAAATTTCGCGTGACTGAATCGCTTTTGACACCACAGTATAAGCTATTTGGCTTTCAGAACTATTCTAATGGCAGGCTACAAAATAGAATGAGAAAAGTGAAACGAATGAAAAAACTTAACTAGATGAGCTAGATTTTCTGTTTTATTTATTTTTTAAAAGACCTCCGATTTTTTAAATTATAATTTTCATCGAGTCCGTCACAAATGTGAGACCTTGCAGCTTACACAGATCAATGATGAATATCACGCCTGAAACCCAAAAAAGAAAGATTTCTTTCTCGGGAGTGATTTCTGAAACATCATACTACATTATAAATTCACTGACTTATTAATTTTGCCCAAAATTTTACTTTAAGCAAAGAAAACAACCAGCACTAGTGAAACATTAAACGCTTTTCAATTACAATTTAGCGTTTGCTGTTACCTCCGCTTGTTGCTACGCAACGCGATACGCTGAAGTGCCCGGATATCCGACCTGATCAATGGGCAGATGGACAGATAGATGGACAAGGGCAACTCTAAGTGCTTCCCCAAAATACATGGGTGAAAGTTAGAAAAACTGAAAATACTGAAAGAAATATGTGGGGGCCAGGGGGCCGATAGGGCCCCCGGTGGGTCCAGGGCAAAGCCCTGGCTAGGGGTTCAGGGGGCCAGCGGCCCCCGGAAGCTCCTGAAATACGCAACACATCAAATATCTATCTAGCCTTCTAGGTCTCACTATCAGACCATTTCAATCTCTCAGAATCGAACTCGGACAACTGCCATCGCCGTTAAATTTTGTTCTTGGCTTGTTTCTCAATCTCCTTGGTGTTTTAATCCGTTGGTAGAAACTTCATGATGGTCAGATCGGTCATTTTCTTCAATATTGTGAACAATCGAAATTTCTGCCTCCGATTAGCAGTAATCAACAGGTTTTTGGTTGTCGTAAAAGGAGGTCATAAAGTATCACGCTTGCTGAAATGATTCGTTAACCATCGGTTACAAACGGTTACACACGGAAATTTCAAATAGAATCTTCACTCTTATCCGCGGAAATAACCGATCTACAGTCTATATTTGGATGAATAATCGCCAGCGTTCGGTTATTTTCGGCTATAGAATAATGTTACATATGGTATTCCTAACGGAAAAGGATAATGCAAACTTGTGTTGCAATCAGCGCTATTTTTAGCATCCTGGAAAATATGAAGGTCATTATTTTCCCATTGATAGACGACCGCACTGGAACAATGACTACGGGACGAATTGACTTGATATCCCTCACCCCTGATTCCCCCCCCCCCCCCCGAAAATCTCATCGGATTTACACGATTTGGAAAAATGACCTTTGGGAAGGTCCAAAATACGGAATTCCGTCATAATACGGAAAACTTTCACCCATGAAAATATTTTGGGGTGCACAAAAACTGTAGTTGTCGACTCAAACATAATTTTCAGATTCAGATACTGAAGACAAAAAGAAGGTAACAACAAGAGCACCGCCTTGCGGGTGCTGACGCTCATCTGATTTTTTTTGTATAATAGAAATATTGTCCTACCCATGATTTTCTAAGTCTAAAAAGGGCCATCATTCTTGCAAAAAGCAGGATAGAGTTATGTTTCTTGATGTACAGTGTCCACTTATGATGGTGAAAAACTGTTGCAAGTTTTAAAGCAATAGCTTTGATAGTTTATGAGAAAAGTTGACTTAAACATAATACTCAACCAAGAAAACGATTTTCTAAGTCCAAAAGGGGCAATAATTATTGCAAAAAGCAGGATGGAGTTATTTTGCTTGCTGAACTGGGTCAGCTTATGATGGTGAACAAGTGTTGCAAGTTTCAAAGCAATAGCTTTGATAGTTTAAGAGAAAAAGTTGACCTAAACATAAAACTTAACCAAGAAATCTGATATTTTCTAAGTACAAAAGGGGCCATAAATCTTGCAAAAAGCAGGATGGAATTATGTTTCTTGCTGTACAGGGTCAGCTTATGTGGTGAACAAGTGTTGCAAGTTTTAAAGCAATAGCTTTGATAGTTTAGGAAAAAAGCTGACCAAAAACATAAAACTTAACCAAGAAAACTGATTTTCTAAGTCCAAAGGGGCAATAATTCTTGCAAAAAGCAAGATGGATTTTATGTTTCTTGATGTACAGGGTCTGCTTATGATGGTGAAAAACTGTTGCAAGTTTTAAAGCAATAGCTTTGATAGTTTATGAGAAAAAGTTGACCTAAACATAAAAATTAACCAAGAAATCTGATATTTTTCTAAGTACAAAAGGGGCCATAAATCTTGCAAAAAGCAAGATGGAGTTATGTTTCTTGCTATACAGGGTCAGCTTATGATGGTGAACAAGTATTCCAAGTTTCAAGCAATAGCTTTGATAGTTTAGGAGAAAAGCTGACCTAAACTAAAACTTAACCAGGAAACGCCGACGCGACGCCGACAACCGCTCAAGTGATGAACAATAACCTCATCATTTTTTTAAAAAAAAATCAGATGAGCTAAAAACAGCTGTCACTTAAGTCAAAATAACTAAACTTATCCGAAATTTTTATACTTGTCCGACCTCCAGTAAAGTTGCTTTTGATATGCAATACTTACACCGAAATTGATTTTCAGCCATCTTGAATGATTTTGTAGATTCCATCTATATTTTCAAATTAAATTTTATCCTGAATTATTCAATTATACACGTAATACTGGACAAAATATTGTCAATGTGTAACAAAAGTCATCTTTCGGAGAGTCATGGATAAAACCAGTGATCCGTTGCCGTACCAGTATACCGTTTTAGGACCGGATATCAAAAAGGAAATAAGATGCAGCAGTGACTGCTGCATTCTTTGAATGCGTATTCCTAAAATGGTACGTTCACATACATTTACACTCTGAGAAAGAAGAACTATCCTGAAGCTCTCTGTTGGTGATGCACACATGTACGTATTCTTGAACATTACCCCCACACCACTCCCTCCCCCAATCTCCAAGACAATTCCCAAGTAAAACATCATCCAAAAATGTTTCCTCCCTAGAAGTCCACCTCTTTCTAATACCCAAAACTCCATCCCCCCCCCCCCCCCCCCCACAAGCGCCCCCACCCAATTTGTTAATTTGTCACCCTGAGATTAAATCTTGGACTGTAATGACATAAATTTTAATAAACTTCAGCAGCTATTTAGTGTTATAATTTGGATATCGCAAGAAAAATACGACTATTGTCAACCTTATTTTGTCCGTTATTTTCAACATTTATTTTAAGATATGACCCCAATAAATGTGAGTTTACGTATTTCTTTAAAACAATGTGGAATTATAATTAAAGAAGACTAAATTTATGATTTTAATACTGGTGTTAATTGCATTTAATTTTTAAATTTCATGATTTACAAATTTATTGTTGCTATTTGAATTTTGTAAGTGACCAGATAACTTTGAAAATATGAATTTGAATTCCTTTCATGTATATTAACAAAAATCTCTCTTTGGACAGAATTAGTTGTTTGTTTTTTTTATATAAAATTGAGATTTACATTACATTATTTGGAAGTATTTAGTAGAAGTATGTATGCCTTTAAACAGTCATTTTTAACTACGGTCAGTTGCAATGGAGATTTCAAAGTTCAAATCGCGCGTGTATGGGTATTGCATGTTTTATTGCAACTAATCCTGCAATTAATTCGTCTGGTTGCGGTCTAGGCTTCAGAATGGTATTCTTACAGATTTTAGTAGCATGCATGGTCTGGACATATTTAGTTTAATTATTTTATTTATGAGATCATTTTTAATGAGATGATGCCCCGAATTACACAATTGTTATATATAGATTATGTTGATAAAATGATCAGATGAATCTATCATTGATATTGTTCACTTTTAAAAGTCGACCATAATTATGTACAAAAGGTAAATTTAATGTTATCTATTTTGTCAGTAAAAACAAACAGAATTGTTTTAGCTTACGAATAAAGTATTAGTCATTAGAAACCTTCAGTCGAATCAAGTTATCCCCTAATTAATCAATGACACATGTTAACCCTCGTCTATCATGTCTAATGTGTGATCGTTAAAGTGGCATATAACCAGATGGCGTTCAACGCAGATAAGTGTGAGCACATCCGCATCATCATCAAGAAGCGCCCAATTATCAGTACCTACTACATTCACAGTAAGACACTGACAGAAATCATTGTGCTTGGTAGCTTGATGTAACCGTTGACTCCAACTTAACCTTCAAAGGTCACATCAACAGCATGACCTGGAAGTTAAATAACTCAACGGCAGTTTAACTTGTCTCTTCCTTCCCAAGAAACATCAAAATGTCAAAATGCTTTAAATCACTGGTTCGCCCCAACTGGAGTACAAAGCCAACGCCTGGGACCCAATAACTAAGACCAATGTAAACAAGGTAGAAGCTGTCCAGACACGAGCTGCTAGATTCGAATACTATTACAATGATTACAATCGACCCAACAGTGTCAATACTATACCAATCTACACATAGAAACAACTCTGTAAAGTCATCATACTATACTGGATCACCTACCAGCTTGTTGATATGTCCACTTCAATGTACATCCCAGTCGGAGGTTTGACCAGAGGCCGTGACTATCATTTTTTTTGTTGGTTTCATTCTGTGCTTCCAAAAAATCTTCTTATAGATTTTATTAACTATCACAACAGCAATCTTTAAGTGCTGTGTGGCGGCTGTAAAAAGTCTCCCCGTATTGGATTATGCGTTTTTATATTTTCTGGTCGTTTGGGATCATGGAGTCCATTCAATATCTTTGTAACAGCAGTCCGCTTAAGCCGGTGCTAGGGGGCGTGAGGGGTGTTGCACTTTCCATTACCTCTCATGAACAGACTCAATCAAACCGAGTGTGCTATTATTTCGCTTACTTGCATTCTGTGCTTCCAAAGGATCTTCTTATAGATTTTTTAACGTCGCACCGACACAATTTTAGATCTTATGGCGACTTTCCAACTTTGATGGTGGAGGGAGACCCAAGGTGTCCCTCCGTGCATTATTTCATCACGAGCAGGCACCTGGGTAGAACCACCGACCTTCTGTAAGCAAGCTGGATGGGTTCCTCACATGAATAATTCAACGCCCCGAGTGAGGCTCGAACCCACATCGATGAGGGCCGTGACAATCGCTTCCTTGTCCCATACACTGCTATCAACACTTACATAGCAGCATTCTTCTTGTGTGCCATACACTCATAATAAGTTTTATTTACTGGTATAGTCTTTAAGAAATTAAAAAAGTAAAATAAAAAGATTCTTGAATAGAAATATGGCTTATTTTCGTAAACATTTATTAACTTTAAGCCTACCTGTTTTCAATCACGATACGTCATTGCCTATCTGTGCTTTAATTTTTGTCGAACCCCATTGCGAGTCGTAGACAGTTGGCATGTCAAACCACTAAGAATATTAAAAGAGAATATGTTGACTATATATAAATAGTAAAAAGAAGAAAATAAGTAGGTTGTTAAAAATAAAAACATGGCAGAAAGATTATAGAGAAAGATGGTAAATATGGCTGACAGCCATACTTATTCTTTCAAGTGTTAGTTAGGACAGGATATCAAGTAGGAGGCTGTTCATTGTAATTTTCATGAATCAGTTCTCCTGCCATGCCAACAAAGTAAACAGGGGTCACGTCATTACAGTGGAAAATACTCAAATAGGCAGTTGCAAAATATCACTATTCATATGATTTTCGTTTTTGGTGAAACTAAGATATCAGTTTTAGGGATATTGGGCTATTTCCCCTAGAACCCAGAAAAATGTTGGGAACCTTAAAGATGGGACAAAGCCGTACCTTTGCCGCTTGTAACACTAATTCGAATCAGGACACCAAGAATTAACGATTGACAAAATTGACGTCAATGTCAACAACTCTTAACACAAGACTTGTATCTTTTCTTGTATCTTGCAAGCTCCCACCCTGAACCAGTTTAAGCAGGGTGTGACCAAACTTGCACACAATACTTAACATGATAGACCTGTTTTTACACTGCTTTTATCTGTAAATCCGTCTTGCTTTTTAACACTATCAATGGTATTTCATGCTTGCAATACACATCGTGTATTACTTTTATTTTCCTGTCCATTCTATACTTTTAAATTTCTTGTATAGGCGTGCAGCTGCACATAATACTCGAAAAGAGGCGTGATGCAGTATATAGATATAGATTATAGATAGTGTGATATTTATTTTTAAAGTCACTATATGTTCATTGTAAATATACGTCGTTATACCAAGTGGAAACTGGCAGGTACTCGAAAATGCAGCTCTCTGATTGGTCAGTTAGAAAAAAAACAAAGACAAATATCAAACAGGGAATGCCACATACCAAAGTCGCAGCCTCCCCAAAACTAAACTTACAGCACGCAGACGTGCACACCACAAACACACACAAACACACACACATACACGCGCACACACACAAAGCCAACACATGAGGACAAAACGAATAAACATAGGAACACAGTGGGGCACCGCCTTGGAACGGTCAGTGGCAAAAACACCACTGGGGAGCTTAAACCGGTTTATGGTGCGTAGAACCCCTAATGTGCAAATCTACTGCGACAGGCAGACTGGTAATCAAGGGGGTGGCGTCTTTATTCTAGTTTCCAACACCTACGAGAGCGAAGAACCATCAGAAATTTCTCTGCAAGATGACTGTGAAGTTGTCTGGTGCAAGGTGAAGATTAGGGGGTCACAGCATCTTTATATTGGTTCCTTCTATAAGCCGCCTTCTCAAACAAATCCAGACTATCTAGATCATCTTGACCGTGCTCTTGGTAGAATACCGAGAGGTGCCCACACATGGCTAGGAGGGGATTTTAATCTCCCAGACATCGATTGGCTGAATGAATGTCCAAAAACCAGCTCAACGAACACCAAACAATGCCAACAACTCATTGATGTAACTAGAGATCACTTCCTTGAACAAATCGTCACATCACCAACTAGAATATCTAACTATAGTAGCAACATTCTTGACTTGTTTTTTACGAACAATAGCACACTGGTCAATAAGTGTGATGTTCTCCCAGGCATAGGCGATCACGAGGCGGTATTCATTGAGTCCAGCTTACGCCCTATGAAACTCAAGAAACCTCCAAGAAAAGTACATATATATAAGAAGGCTGATTTCACTCAAATTAGACAGGAGCTAGCAGACTTCTTCGAGTCCTACACTTCAACCACACCGAGCCTTGATGTAAATGCGACTTGGCAACTTTTCGAAGAGAAGCTCAAAGACCTTATGGATAAGCATATCCCTTCAAAGCTGGTGTCCGGCAACAAAGTTAGCAAGCCATGGATTAATAAACTAGTAAAGTCCAACCTTCGAAGAGTAAAAAAGCTTTATAACAGACAGAAATCCACTAAGAAACAAGGTGATAGAGAGAAATATTTAAAAGCCAGAGGTTATACACAGAAAACTGAGAGACAACAGTATTGGAAATATATAGAAGGGCTTATTGAAGATCCGGCCGAAGACAACAACCAGAGACCAGGCAAGCAGAAACGTTTTTGGAAATACATTAAATCCCTTAAGAAAGACAACTGTGGCATATCTCCATTGAAAGATAAAGGCAAACTCTACAACGACCCAATAGACAAAGCAACCATTCTAAATCAACAATACAAATCCGTTTTTACAAGGACACATCATCTATACCCAAACCAGATGGCAACCCATTTCCTACCATGCCGGACATTGAAGTTGAGACCCAAGGGATTGTGAAGCTCCTCAGACAGCTGAACCCACACAAGGCAACTGGGCCAGACATGCTCCCAGCAAGGATATTGAAAGAACTAGCAAATGAGTGTGCCCCATTCCTGTGCATCATCTACAGGAAATGCCTCATGTCTGGTGGAATCCCGGAAGTCTGGACTACAGCCAATGTCACTGCTATCTTTAAAAAGGGTGAACGCTACAAAGCAAGCAACTACAGGCCAGTCTCGCTTACATGCATCTGTTGCAAAATCTTAGAACATGTAATAGTTAGCAATATGATGGCACATTTTGACAACCATGACATCCTAGCAGACAGTCAACATGGGTTCAGAAGGAAGCGAAGTTGTGAGACACAACTATTGACTCTGGTAGAAGAACTAACAGCAGGCCTAGACAAAGGGAAACAACACGACCTGGCTGTGCTCGATTTTTCGAAGGCCTTCGACCGTGTCCCTCATGCTCGACTTCTGACCAAACTGGACCACTACGGGGTTCGAGGGAGTACCCTAGCCTGGATCAAGGCCTTCTTAACCAATAGGACTCAACGGGTCACAGTAGATGGGGCTACCTCAGAGCCAGAACCAGTCATCAGTGGCGTACCCCAAGGCAGTGTACTCGGCCCTATCCTGTTTCTGGCCTTCATTAATGACCTCCCCCAACAAGTCGCTTCCAAGACACGACTGTTTGCAGATGACTGCATAGTGTACCGGCAAATTGACTCTCCAGCAGACTCACTCATCCTTGAAGAAGACTTGAAGAACTTGGCTGCATGGGAAAAGAAGTGGGGAATGTCATTCCATCCAGAAAAGTGCAGCATTCTAAGAGTACATAGAAAAAGGAAACCATATATTCACAACTACACTCTCAAAGGTCACATCTTAACTGATTCTGTAACAAAATATCTTGGAGTACACCTTACATCAAACCTCTCTTGGAACACCCATATTGACAAGATCAGTAAAAAAGCAAACAACACCCTTGGCTTCCTCCGCAGAAATCTTCGAATCTCCAATGAATCAGTAAAAAGTAACGCCTACAACTCATTAGTTCGACCTCACTTAGAATACTGCAGTTCTGTTTGGAATCCATACACTACCAACCTGACAAGCAAACTGGAAATGGTACAGAGAAGGGCGGCGCGGTACGTCACCAACCGCTACCATAATACTAGCAGCGTGACATCCATGATTGACCATTTGGGATGGGAAACACTGGAAACAAGACGATCAAAGGCACAGCTCACCATGTTCTTCCGAATTGTTAGTAACCTAGTAGACATCAGAGAAGAAGACTACATGACACCTGCGAAGTCATCCACTCGCTCAGCACACTCTCTGAAGTACAGGCCTATCTCAACATCTACCGCCTACTACAAAAATGCATTCTTCCCCAGAACCATCACTTCCTGGAACAGCCTACCTGCATCCATTGCAGAGGCCCCCGACTTAGTATCCTTTAAGCGGGGGCTGGCCAACCTCTCTATTTAATTTTGTTTAGGGTCCCAGCTGTAAGTAAACCATCGATGATCCTCGATGCTGTGTCAGCAGTGGCCACCACAACTGAAGAGGCTTGGGGAGAGGCAGGCGAAAACGCAGCTGGGAAAAACTGTTATATTCTTCTATCTTTGAACTTACTTACTTCTAACTTTTCTACTTTTCAACCCATTTCTTACCTTTTCTGCCTAGTAACCACCCATCACATAATAGTCAAGAGTGACTGCGCTGATGTAACACGTATATGTAGATGTAGATGATGTACTGAGAAAACAATTGGTGGTCTCTAACCTGTCAGCGGAAGTCACATTTAATCCGGAAGTTGATTTAATTTTCCATGGTATTTATGAAAACAACGACAAAATGATTAAATTTTAGGGAAAATCGTTATTAAGAAAGATGACACGAATGGCTGAAGACTTCTGATCTATCTGTATTATACAGTAAGCATATTTAGCAGAAAACTAAGCACAATGCCTTGTCTGAATGTTAAAACTTTGAATCTGTACTGTATTCGGTTAATAATAAGTTCGGATGTGTAAGCAATTTGTTAACTACTCAGGAATTTTTGTTTCGGCCAAAGTGCATCCGACCAGTATTGGAGTTACTTTGCTGACTCAGAGCTGATAGTTTATGATGCTAGTATATCCTGTGCTCAGTTTTTACAGTAATGATATATGGTTTTAAAGCCTTTTCCACGGTCACGTAATAAACTCCGGTGACAAGGAATAGTAAACAACACTTTGAAAGTCAAACAGTTTTTGTTTAAAGTTCAACCCAAGTTCTTAAGGAAAAGTGAGACGCACTGACAATGATAGCTAACCCAAGGTGTTTTAGCCCAAATAACTAAAAGAGTCTAATCTATTCGGTTCCCCGTGCCGTTCTGCGTTTTCTCCCGTTAATCAGAGTTATATAGGAAATATATCCAAGAGCATTGTTAGTAATTAGCTTATATGTCCGAGCTTTATTACAAATATGGTGATACGACATTCTGCGGACTGCTGAATCTGCATGAATCTGCAATGTATAATGGAAATATGCCAGCGTCCAGTTTGCTACCTGTATGCCTGGTACAGAGAAGAAACTGTACTTTGTTAACCTTAGGATAGCAATATACAATTATACATGTGTATAAAACAGAGAGAACAATATTTCGGAGAAGCAATATTTTAGAATACTGAACTGTTTCTATATTATTTTATAACTATGTCCTGAACTGCCATTACATTACAATTTCCTTTCTTTCTTCTCTTTAAAATAAAATAATAATTTAAGTATGAACATGTCATAATAATAAAGTAACAGGCCCACAATAATACAATAATAGGCCATTACATTACAATTTCCTTTCTTTCAATTTCCTTATTTCAAGTGGCCCATGAAAACCACAAACACATGCACACTTTCTTCACAGGCATATTCTCACCACTGCCAATTACTACAAGTTCTCATTTATTTTTTCCGTGAGCAGTGGTTATGCAGAACAACCCAACATTTACAGTTTGTCAGTGGCTAGTGAACCGTTACCGATGCAGCAGACCCCAGGTCTAGTGCACCGTCACCGATGCAGCAGACCCCAGGTCTAGTGCACCGTCACTGGTACAGCAGACCCGAGGTCTAGTGCACCGTTATTTTTGTTATATATAAAATATAGCCTTTATGTAAAGTTTAATCAAAAGATATTTTCACCAGTAATACACAAAAAGATAATTGAAAGAATGAAGTAAGATAAACTTCGACTTACCTGTAAATTTACCGTTTTACCTCAAAGCGCTGATCTTAGATCTTCGGCAACAGTAGTATCCGTCATTTACTAAGATATTTCCGAATGGCAGAATGAATTTCTTTTTTTTCTCTTTTTTTTTACTTTTCTGTTTTCATGAGTACCATATATTTTTGTCAATTAAAGTTGAATATATAAGATTGATAATTGTCTGTATTTGGATATATCTGACATATCAAAACTGAAATTGGATCTTAATTTCAGATTTATCATGTCAGTGACAATTGAGGATTTATTTTTTATGGAATCTGAAATTCGGAAATATTGACATCTTGCAAGCAAATATTTTATAATGTACATGTACGGTGAAAAATGTTTATAATTTCAATATTTGTTATATTATTAATTACAATAGCTACATTTCATGAAATCTATGATAAAAACTGTGGAAGACAATAAAGATTAAATTAAGACAATGGATGTAGGTCTACACATGTAGGCGTTGTTGGGTTGCTTGTTATTTTGTAATTGGATTGGGCGTGTTTGCCCTTTGTGTTGGCAGCTCTGATCATGAGACGATAACTAATCTTAAATTGATGTGAATATACTAGTATGCTATTTATCATGTTTATGAAAATTCAAAATTATTAATTTCTTTCAGTTATACTCATTCTGTCATAACTGAACAGTCTTTTTAAAAATCATTCCCCCATAATAAACTTTCTATAACAGACCGTTGCCGGTAGCGACACAGTGTTTTTATTCAGAAATATCTTAGTAAATGTTGAATAATACTGTTGCTGAAGAACAAAGATAGCGCATTGAGGTAAATCGGTAAATTAAAAGGTAAGTAAAGGTTTATATTACTTAATTCTTTTAATAATGGTCATGCTTACAGTATATTACCCATGACAAGATGTTATAATTATACTTCAAAGAAAGGCTATATTTTGTATATAACAAAAATGACGGTGCACTAGACCTCACGTCTGCTGCACCGGTGACGGTGCACTAGACCTCGGGTCTGTTGCACCGGTGACGGTTCACTAGCCACTGCCTTACAGTTTGGCAGCCAGAACTTGGTGGGGGGTAGTCCAACTAATTTGATGTGATCCAGGACCCGCTCTGCCATTAGCCATTGTAGCCAGTAGCTAATAAAATGCCACTTTGGCTACAAATTTTTCAAATTGAATATGGCTACAAATTTGATGGTCCATTTTGCAATTTTAAACATATTTTTTTATGATTTTAATAGCTCTTTTTTATTTGGCTACAGTCAATTATTGGCCAGGGCAGGCCCTGGCAATCCTAGGAAATATTGAGCTATTTTTATGGGCAATATCTCCACTTCCGTCAAACACTTGAAAGACCAAAATTATAAAGGAGGAAATTTCCGATGAAATTGTCATTGCTACTGATTTGGATTTAAATGCTGATTTTGTTTCCACTGGATGCTAAGAGCATATGAATTAAACAGTGTTTCCACTCTAACTTATTTGAAAGGAATCTGTACATTTAAATCTGAGATAACGTAAGATATGTGAATAGGATAATACAGCTGTTTATCGTATATAGATTATTAAAACTGAACTATTTTATCTACATGTATATAACTGTTTTGATGACAGTCATCCAGCAAAGATGAGTTTTGGGTACACACCAAGAATTCACCCTGTTGATATCCAATCAAGACCATCAAATCTTAGTGTTGGCACTGTGGAGACAATACCTATTGATGAGCTAGATCTTGCAGTGGCTTCCAGCAACTACAGAAATGTGGACCCCAAGAGACAGAAGAGACAAGACAGTATAAGGAATTTTCAGACTTTAGAGGTATATAGTATATTTAAATGACCATAGTGCTTTAAATTCTATATTAAAAATAGATACTTATTTAAAACAGCTGTCAAGTTAAAGAACACTTACCTGGTTAGAAGCTGCAGCACTACTTTCAGTGTAGCACATGAACTTATACTTTCAGAGCCATAAAGGGAGGTAATAAAAGAAATAGATTTCACAATAGTTTTAACTATATTAATGAAATATCAACCTAGCTATTTCAAATATATGAAATAACAATTACCAAAAATAGAAAATAACAAGAAATCACCGATAATACAATTTATGATCACAACAAAAAAAACAATGCAGCCACTTTATAACCAAAGTCATATTATATGCCCCTTCCACCTTTAGCCTGCTGGCAGCAAGTTATTCTGCAAGATTGAATCATTACACAGTATTGATACCATACTGACACTATGATGTATTTATTATTCAGGAAGTGAGGTGGTCAAGTATGAGGAAGAAGATACCTGGGATGTCTTCAGTCCCAAAGCATTTATCTACACATCCAGAAAACTATACAGAGTTACACACAAAGGTATATGTTCTTTCCTAGACATTTTCTCAAATATTCAAACCCTTTTAACCTATAGACATAATCTTGATAATGCTTTAAGAAGCTTGCTTGCTCTTTTCAAAGTTCATGCACCACATAACATTTGAAATATTTGTAGAAGAGATCACATTTTAGCTTTCCTTAAATTATCAGTATATTGCAATCTATTATTCAGAAATGGTGTTTACAATACTGTCAGGTTCTTTCTTAGTAATGTACTACATTTGCATTAAATCAAGTCTGTACAAATGGTCCCACTTAAGTGCACTTAGGGGTCCTCAAAGCTACTTTAAATAAATTGTCATGAACCACTTGTTGGATGTTACAAACTTTTTGTGAGAAATAAATGTTCTTTCAATAACCTTTCTCTAGTTTGTTTAAATTGTTCCGCTTGAATGCACTTAGAGACAGCCAGAATTAAAAATAGAAAATCTTTAAATCAACTTCTGAATGGACTTTTACCAAAGTTTTTGAGATACAGTTTCAAAAGGTCAAGGTCATGTGAGTGACACTTAAGTCTATGTTTTGAATATCAGCTATAAACTTAGCCACTGGATAATTTGATCTCAGATCCAATATAATCAGCTAAACTGACCAGCTGTAACAAGGCCACTTTGATATGGAATACAACTTCTTTGAACTGCAGAATTATCTAAATACTGTATTTTCTCGTCATTTTTTTCCAACCCCGAAACCTGGATTTATCATTGACGTATTTGTTTATGGTAAGTTGTTATTGTATAAGTTAGTGTGACACCTTTTTATTTTCAATCCCATTATTTTAATTAGTCTCTCTATGACAGTAGGACAAAATCCCACGACAAACAAAATCCCGCCACAGACATTTAATCCCACCACTGACAAAATCCCGCCATGGGCAAAATCCTCTGCTGTGTTTTTTTGTTTGTTTTGTTTTGCCAGTTCTGCTTATATTTTAAAATTTTTATGCATTTTTCTGTTTAAGGTATTGGGCCCCTAATAATAATGTTTTAAAAATAGCATTTGCTTGGTATATTCTTAAAGTTGACCATGTTTCACACTGTGTTGCAAATTTTAAACAACTTTCGCCGTGCCGTTTTTTGTAAATTTTGTATAATTTATGGTATTTCCTCACGCTCAAAAAGAGACAAAATTCAATGTGATGGCCACTATCTAAAACGTTTGTCGAGAATTCATTACAACATTAATTTTGATAAAAGAAACATCAAACTACTGTTAAACAATTATAAAACACAGAATAAAACTTTAAAAATCATTTTTGTCCGGGGTGCCTCAAGTAAACAGATTTAATGAGACAGAATTCTAACTCCAACACTGAAAAATTTAGGTCGAATCCAGTGGGTCTGTTTTGAATTTTGCTCACTTCATTCAAAAATAACCTTGGGGCAATAGTAAAACCTACCTGCATTTCTTCCACAATATGTAATCTAAAGAATGAAGGCAAATTAGAGAACTTTTACCGCACGTAAATCAGTATTTTTAAAGATGTCTAACTCTGCCCCTCCTGATTCAGAGGTAAATGCACATTGAACAGCAAAAAATCGCTTATAAAATGAAAATTTTCCACTTCTGTACAATTCATCCATAATTAGTCTTGAAAGAAAAAAAACTTACTAGAAAAAAAGGAAAACATGGGGAAAAAAATTTGGTCCCAGTGGGGTTTGAACCTACGCCTCCCTGAAAATTGCAGTCAAAGTAGGTTTATTGTAGGAATTGAATACTCTTCAAAAAGGAGATACTCTATTACGGGTCCAATACCGTGTAGCGGGTTATTTCTGCGGTCAAAATATTCTGCGTTTTGGCCCAAAAAAATGTGAAACAAATTTCTGCGTGTTTAATTTCTGCGTTTTCACCTAAAAGGAAGAGAAATTTCTGCGTTTTCGGTGCCAAGGAGGAGGTAATTTCTCGCATGATCGGACGTTGTGAGAATAATAGAGTTTGAAAACAATTAACTAAATTACTGGTAACTGCTGTAAAGTAACTTTGCATTTAATGAATACATTGTAGGATATAATAACTTGCGAAATGAAAAAATATAAGTCCAACAATAATAAATTATTGCGCAAACACCAACTGCAAACTACGTTATATATATACAGGGTTCAAGCTAGCCCAGAAAAATTGGGAGAAGTGACTTCTCCCTTCAGTGAAAATAGGGAGAAGTTTTCTCAGAACAGGGAGAAGTGAGGCTGCGGGTCAAAACAGTCATTAATTAAACCGTATATTACAGTTTTGATGGTACAACACAAAGGAATAACATTTCAAAACAACACATATTTTACTTATAAGTACAAAATGCCAAGTATCAAATACAAACACACACAGTGAGCATGGATTTATGCAGTAGTTTGAAACATTCATAAATAATACTAAATCAGCATCAGTATTGTAACAGGCATGTGTAGTGTGATTTGTTGTTCGGCTCATGTGTCATGACCCCTTGCATATGCTTTATCAAATTTTGCCAGTCTACATATAACACAGTGCGATTTGCCAGGCTCATCTTCCTTCCACCAGTCAAAACTAACAATAGAAAATTAAATTTTCAATTCTTATCCATACACAAATTAAATTGAAATTCAGACAACAGATATTTAATTTCAATCAATAAAAATCAATCACAATCAATTTTAGATAAGAACACATTAGCTTTTATCTTTCTGTAAAAGTTTTTTGAAAACGAAAGTAGGCTGTCAGAATGTCTGCTCGCGGTGACAACTTGCCGGTATTTCATGAACATTTTTCTTAATTTTCTCCAATAAAAGGTATTGTCATTGTAGACTTTAATATCAGATACTGTCCTGTGCTGTTAAATTGTCTTTGCATCATCACAATTTGTGAAATATATTCTTTAGACTGGAGAATTGGGCAATGCTTATGAGTGTATCAGTATCCGGACATAAAATTTTGGATATCCGGATTTTGACCAGCTGGGGTTTGAAACAGGGGTGTGCATGGATAAGAATTGAAAATTTAATTTTCTATTGTTAGTTTTGACTGGTGGAAGGAAGATGAGCCTGGCAAATCGCACTGTGTTATATGTAGACTGGCAAAATTTGATAAAGCATATGCAAGGGGTCATGACACATGAGCCGAACAACAAATCACACTACACATGCCTGTTACAATACTGATGCTGATTTAGTATTATTTATGAATGTTTCAAACTACTGCATAAATCCATGCTCACTGTGTGTGTTTGTATTTGATACTTGGCATTTTGTACTTATAAGTAAAATATGTGTTGTTTTGAAATGTTATTCCTTTGTGTTGTACCATCAAAACTGTAATATACGGTTTAATTAATGACTGTTTTGACCCGCAGCCTCACTTCTCCCTGTTCTGAGAAAACTTCTCCCTATTTTCACTGAAGGGAGAAGTCACTTCTCCCAATTTTTCTGGGCTAGCTTGAACCCTGCAGACGCAGTGTGAGAAATCTGCACGGGCTTTTTGCTTTTATATCGAACAACTGGCTGTGTTCTCGGCTCGCTGAACATGCACATCAGTACTGTATTGATAAAACGAG
The DNA here is from genome assembly GCF_021730395.1 of Mercenaria mercenaria. Lineage (NCBI taxonomy): Eukaryota > Metazoa > Mollusca > Bivalvia > Venerida > Veneridae > Mercenaria > Mercenaria mercenaria. The sequence goes on along the minus strand of NC_069369.1, from coordinate 31,286,377 downwards.
AACCAGTTCAACTGAATAATAAAGGCCGATTAATCCCAAATCCTTAGCAACTAACAAACATTTTAAGTCTCGAGGAATAAATGAAATTATTTTAAAGAAATAATTTATATTATTCCATATTACTCGACATAAAATAAGAACATGTACCATTCTAAGTCTTTTATTTATCTCATTGTTATACTGTTAAATGTTTTAAGATCATATAACACATTATGACGAACAAATGACTTAAATACTTGATTTCTAAATTAGTATATTCTACATCTGCTAAGGTAAATGCATCAATAGATCTGAGAAAACACTGAAAAGTTAAGTTGGCATGTTTTTGGCCGCTCTATCTTCAAGTGAGAGGAGACCAGGCGCAAGCATGAGACAACACGCGATGCGATGACCCCTAAAAACCGCAGACGGCACCCAGCACACGGACCACACCCGAATGTATGACAGCAGACCTCAGCTCACCACGGCTCCGCACCAAAACGATGCCACGAAGCAAGTCAAGAGCTGCTACCAAACACTCAGTGCTAGAAAGCTGTTTAACAAACACCATGCGTCCCGTCTCCTCTCGATTTATTGATTTTTTTCCGCCACAATAACTTTTGCAAAAATTTATCCCCCAAAAAATCAACACAAAGAAAAATTAGACATTTACAATTTTCTATTAAAGCATCTATTAATCGCTGGAGTTGAAAATATCATGCGGTATTACCGAAAGATACTGTAATATTTCTAATACGAATGATCAGTATGATCAGTACGTACAGGACATTTAACTAATTAAGCGTATTGATGCACTTATCCCTAACAGTATAAATCTGAACCACATTTTACCGGGAAAAAAGTTGCTGTGGCATAACAAATTATGGTGTGATTTGGTTTAACCGTAAAAATCTTGGGCAAACTTGATCTTAACAAAATAATTCGATGTTAGGTTATTTGTGACGTCAGAACTTCTGAATCACAGTAAGTATCATGAAAAGTTATTTGTTTTATTTGCGTGTATACATGGTAAAAGTACATACATAGTTTCAAATCACCAAAAATTCGTAATTTTGGATATTGCTTAATATTTTACCTAAATCAATGAAGAATTGTATCAACTTTTGGCACACACAAGTTTTTTTTGAATTTGTGTCCATATTGTGAAATAATTGTCATAAATTTAAACCTCTAGCATGTAAAGCGTCGGTAGCGATGAACATTTTCTCAGAAATTGCTTGAACTATTTGGTCTTCTGAACGTTTGACTCGGGGGATATTGCCCATAAGAAAATAGTATCTTAATATTTCATAGAATCGCGTTAAATTAATTGAACTATGGGCAAGCTACACTGGTTTCGTTTTGTATTTTCAACAAAATAAAATCCCCTTTCTGATTTGTCTTAGAATTTATTAAACGTATAACCAAATACTGTCAGTAAAAGACAGGTCAGCCTCTTCTCTAAATACCGGATCCCACCGACGCTTGAATCTACCAATACACTTAATTAACCTGAATAGGTGGCCTGCCAAAATAGGCTAATGTGAAAACAACTGTAAACATCCTTTATTCGTAGATATAATAAATCTGCAATAAAACAGGTTTATATTTACCGCCGCAAAAATGAATTTGATTCCGTATGACAACCCTGTAATAGATTACTTAAAAACACTCTCATATAAAAACTAATGAAAAATAATGCTCGTAAGGTATGATAAACTATGATGAGAACCCTTACACTAAACATACGTCATGAATAAACATGATGACTTATTCACTAAGTATAGGCTATACTTTTACCGGTTATAATTGTCGAAATATTTCAAATGCTTTTAAAAGCAGTGCTACACATTATCAGAGAATCAGTAGAGATTTCCGACCAATAAAATAAAATGTGTATTTTATACTTCTTTGTTCTAAATAAAGAATGTCTTGAACTTTTCAATTCGAAGGCGAAGCAGGCCGTTTCGAATGCCATTAAAACGACCAGGCACGTGATTGGTTTTATATAAAATATTTATATGAAGGCACCAAACATAATCGCCACTGAATTTGATTTCTTTATTCGACAAGTCGGTACCCCAGATAAATGGGGAATAATATAATAGTTCTAGAACAATTCTATCGGAAGTTATGCCACATTTGCCACGTGTCAGGCAACAGTTTGCGTGACACCAATGACCTTTAATCCAAACCTTCACCCCAAGCATTTGCAGAAAAAAACAAAAAAACAACTGTTTACCCTGATTGTTAATCCCAAAAATAGTCCTGAAAAAACGGGTATACCGACTGTATTATCGCAAGAATCCTAGTATTGTTAAATCTAAACAAATCTCAACCCTTATGTGGTGATAGGCTTGCTAAATCAACAGAATGAGTCGGATGAAGCAGAGACGAAACAATCCACATACATCTGCAGTCCTGAATAAAAATTATTCTGTGAAACAATCGGTTTTTTTTTTGGTTTTTTTTAATTTACTTTCTGAAGTGTAGTGGTCAGAATTCGGATCACCATCAGTCTGTAGGTCTACAAATCAAGCTCTGAACCCCAAAGTTTCAATCATTGTTGCTTTTGTTCTTTCATTTGCCAACTGCTATCAAATCCTTAAATACATTTAAAGCCGCAAAACCACCTCCAGTAAAATCTTCTAGATAGTTCTGCTGTTTGCCTGATTTCATGTTTGATTTCAACACAAAATTCTTAAATGCCCACCACGACCTAGTAACCTTTTTTTTTTTTTTTTTAACCACGGAAACTTCATGAAAAACATTCTTAAATTACAAGTAATATACAGCCATGATGGATAATTAAGGCCCTTCCTAAAATAAACGAGTTTTACAGCTTCATATGCAAAACTTATTCAATCATAGTTTTAAAAGCATAGCATAGAATGACTACTTTACACCGAAGAAACAAAATGTGTTCGAAATTTAACTTAATAAACTAATTTCTGTACATATTGTTACATTGATTAAATATAGTATTAAGTCATTAAACACCTTGTTTTGGCCTAATCTATGTCACCGTCAACTTGTTACTAAATACTTGTATATTTCAATCTTTTCATGCAAATCATGTAAAACTACCGTCATGGAAATACAAAAGAATACAGGTATTTTGTGGCGTATCTTTAAATCCTAGCAAATTTTGCAATGTTATCGATTCCTCAAAAGGAAGTGTTGTATCAAAATAAAAACTTTCTGTGTCAGTCCAGTGTTTGTGTTAGTAGAGAAGACTATTAAACGTACTAAACGGTATGCGTTTTACGTTTTTTGATGACAAGTCCCTTGACCTAGATCTTGACCTATTTTAGAAATTTAACAGCTGTTATTTTGGGTCGATATAGTCTACTTTGACCGGTGAATTTGCTAAGTTAACTATATCGATATTTTTCTTTTTTTTTGAGCTCTGAGACGAAATTACATTTGAACTTCATCTCCAGGCGCGACCCCAATCTTGACCCCTAAAATGTCTCTGAAATGTTCTACTTGCAAACTATCCCGGGATGTGGGTTTTGATACGTCACTGAAAAGTTATACTGACTGCAGGACACTCCCAAATGTGGAGCGAAGTATGTGCTATATATGGAAAATTTGAATATTAATGAAGTAATTGCACATGCAGTGACGTGTACTCGCCCGAACCGTTTCAGCTGCGTCATTAACCTGCACACATCGCCACCACAAGTCTGTTATGCTTTAAGACCAGGATGCGGGCGATATCACCCGACGCAACTGAAACTGCCCACAGTGCACACGCCATGCTAAAACTTGTACATGTAACAAAGCATTTTCTGAACTTTATCACTGATTGGTTAGATATGTCGCCGCATAAATAATGAACGCTTTCGACCACTGCATATAGAATTAATCTTGCCCGGGAGTTTTCAGCCTGACCGTCGGTAGACAGTCTAAAATGTCTTTCTTACAAAAAATGTTTTGATAACTAAATGCCCCTTTGATCGGCAATAATACCAAATTGATATATTCATCTCTGAAAATCTGTTCAAGGGAGGAAAGCAGATGTGCCGCCAATAAGACACTGGTAAGACTAACAGAAGGTATGATTTAATTTGCGCATCTTCCCACAGACTGTAACTTTTTGTTCAATATTAGACATGCTGACCATACAGACGAGCCTAGTATAAATGACCTATACACTTACATCGCCACACCCTCCTTGAAATTTTACCTCTAACCATGACATAGTCTTGTGAAATATCCGAACCATGTAAAAATACTTAAAAATCAATAATATTATTAATACACCCACCAGCATTATCTTGTTACTGTCTGTTTCTTCCTTCTCGATATCGTTTGTACAATTACCGGTCCCTCGTGCTCCAAGGTCATGTGGAGGTATCTGATTCCGCACCTCATTCCTGGCCGGCCTTTTGTTTCTCTCCTCTCGTCCTATGGTGATATTCCTGTTGTTGACGATTTTGCTCTTACATTTTGCCAGTGACCTTCGTCCTTCCTTTCCCAGCCTTGTCGTTTAGGTCTAACACGTTCATGCGGCATCTCAATTTAAGATTACTTTAAGTTTATCTTTACTGAACGACATGTAGAAGAACAGTAGATTCTGTCAGTCAGTGTATAATAACGGTCTATTCGCCCTTTCAGACGCAGTGTGAGAAATCTGCACGGGCTTTTTGCTTTTATATCGAACAACTGGCTGTGTTCTCGGCTCGCTGAACATGCACATCAGTACTGTATTGATAAAACGAGAACCAGTTCAACTGAATAATAAAGGCCGATTAATCCCGAATCCTTAGCAACTAACAAACATTTGAAGTCTCGAGGAATAAATGAAATTATTTTAAAGAAATAATTTATATTATGTCTCATAGTCGTGTGTTAGTCTGTTGAATTTGTTTGCAGGGATCACATCCATCCATTCATTGACAATTCCCTCTTATTCTTTTAAGGAATCATTTTTATCCCATAAGTTCACAGCTAGTTCTTTTCCCAAACCTAGTATTATAGACTATCTGTTACGTCTTAATTACAAATCTTTTTTCCGTTTCAGTAACCATATCCATCTTTTAACAGTCTGAGTGCCACTGTTAGAAAACCAACATAAGGGCTTTGTTACCAGCAGGGATCCACATCAGTGCATGTCCATACTGTTTGTTTATCCCCACATCTGTAGTGATATGCATATGGTATGGATCCAGGTCTGACTGCAGACTGGAGGGATATGCAGGCTGTTCTAGATTCATACTGGTTGCAAAGCCTGAACATGGCAGCACTCATTTGATAACTTTCCTTATTAAAACAGTTTAACTTGCCTTAACGGTCACCTGTATTAAGCGGGCAGTTGCCTTAAGCAGCCACCTAGCAACCATCCTTAATTGAAGTAAAGTTCTTATCATAAGCTGACTTAAGCAGCCACTTTAGGCGTAAAAAAAAATTGTTTGTTTCAGGTATCCCGACCTACCCTAAATTTTTGGCCCGACCCTAAATGTTTTTATGGCCTTTGAGAATATTTTTTTCAACTTTTTAACAAAAAGATGCAAAACTGCACTTTTTATGCTTTAAACGTGGCCAGTGATGTTAGAAATCAACTTACAGATGCTCTAAAGGCATAACCCCCTTATTTGTAATCATTTTTTGACAAAAAAATAATTTCCGAAAAGTCTCCCTTGATAAAAAAATTTCCCAAAAAAAAAAGTTTTCCGACCTACCTACCCTAAATTTTTTGAGCATGTTACCAGAAACAAAGATTTTTTTTTTAGGCCTTATGATACTCACTTTGAGAATTTCATATCAGATGTGTGACATCATCCTGATGTTGTTTTAATGTGTATTTTGTTCTACAGGAAAACAGTGACATTAATATTTTAAATATTAGTAAATTACTCTGTCTGAAGAACAAATATGTATTATGTATGTGTATGAACAAAATGTGATGAAAAGACTTCTTTTTATGTATTAAGATTTCAGTTATAATTTGCTAGTTGAAACTAGATTTCTTGTTTGTCTTTGACAATATTATTCAGTGCTTTGAGAAACTTAGACTTTGATACTAAATTTTCATATTGATTTGGCATTATCAAATATACATAGATTACAAGGAACCTTTGCAGGCTTCTTTATTCTGCAGCCAATGATGGCTCAGCAAATTTTCAGCAGCATGAATAAGCTATAGACAAAGTTATGGTAAATTGAATATTTGCCATTCTTAATTAAAATTTGATGAATACAGACCCCAGTGACCTCATGTTTTCTTGTCATAGTTTATGTGTTTTCACATTTTGGCCTCCATGGCCTAGTGTGAATCAATTGCCTCTCCCTACTGTGGGATCAATTAGAATTCGTTTACATGAGACAACCATCCATCTAGCTGTCTGTAGGCTGGTGGTTCTGTCAAAGTGCCATCCCATTCCAGAAATAATGTCCACAGGGGCACTTAGGGTCTTCCTGCTGGAAAGATGCCATATTACCTAAACTTGTCATTGTGACATATATTAAACCCACAGTAACAAAAAAATGTTTATATTTTAGTATATGCAGGACCTCCGGCAGTATATTCGCCAGCATTTCCATAAGATGGAGTGCTCGATTTTTGTACCTGCTCCCAACCAGCTTGCAAAAATCAAATACATTAGAGAGATTAGGTAAGTACTTGTTAAAAACAGCTGGTCAAATCTGTCTGTAAAACCACTCTTAAGAAAATGAAAAATATGGTTTGTTTTCAGAATAGTCTCTTAACACAGGTAAATTTACACAATTTTGGCTGATAGAGAGGGACAAATTTGCCTTTATAAGCAGGTTTTGCTGTAGTGGTCGTTATTTACAATTTTCAGTCAAAATTGATATTTCTTGGATAACTTGAGTCATAAAGTCAGTGAGAATTTTTTTTTCGAGTTTGTGGCTTGCTGGAACCACAAAATCCAGAGAAATTAGTTCCCAATTAAATTAATAATTTTACAGTAAGTTCAGGAAAGTGGATACTGAATTTATTTTGTATTTCTGATACTAAAAGTTCAACACAAGAATTGTAGCTAAGATTGATATATCTATAAAAAACAAGAACCCTCTTTCAAATATGACTGAACACTTTAAGCTGTGACTTTCAGATGTCATTGTGGGGGCGTGTTCACTGAGCACAGTGGAGCGACAAACAAAGTCCTAGAACAATATTTTGTACACAAAGGTAAAAGATTGTTTGTTATTAATGGATCGCAATAATTTTATTTTAACGGTACTTGGTAAAATCCAAAAAAAGGTAAAGCAGGTCCCTTGCAGAAATATTTTCCTGTTCTCAGGAAATCCCAGGATTATCCTGGGATTCTTTAAGCAAGGCTGCAAGAAAGTCCTGAAGACAGGACTTAACACTAAAACACAGGACTTTTGATAGAAAAATTGTCCTGTTCACAGGAAAAGACAGGACTTTTCTAAAAGATACAGAATGAAAAATGGTAATTAATTTGAAACTATGATCTTGTAATGGTCTTGATAGTTAATTACATCTGGTGTTGAAGACCCATGTTTGGTTGTGAAACTGTTCATTATAAGCACATTGTGATTATGGTATATTGTCAGTGTAACAGGAATTTATTCTTAATTAGGTAAGTTAGCAAATTATTTCTGCATAAACTTTTAGAAATATTACATTGAACTCCTTCATTTAATGATTTTACAAAACCATTTATTAGAATATTAAAATTGTGTTTACTACACTTTAGGTTGTCGTACATGTTTGATCAAAGACAGTTTCACTGTGAACAAACCATAGATTTTTACTCAATATGTAAGACTCATCAATTCTTACTGATTTTAGCCATCCATTCAGTAGTATTGGCCTTAGGTTTTTTTGCCATGAGTGCAGATGATTTGAGCTGATTGATGATGTCCAAGAAATTTTATATTTCTACTATGACAGTATTTTGGATCATGATGTATGCTTTTTTACCCAACCACTAAAAATTTATTAACATTAGGAAATGATAATCCTTGCTTAATAACTCTTCACTGTTCTCATAAACACTTTGAAAATTAACAATCAATTTGTGTTACTGTTTTCCGCCAAAGTAATTTCAAATCAGGTTTTACAAGTTTTAGGTTCTGAAGACAGGGACAATTGTCCTAGAGTTTCCTGACTTCAGGAATTCTGGATTTCCTGAAGACAGGATTAATTTCCTTAAATGTCCTGACTAACAGGAATTCCTGGGATTTTCCTGAAGAAGTGGACAATTGTCTGGATATCCTGACTCAAAGAAGTTCCTGGGAATTATCTGAGAAAGGACAATAAATAAATTATGTCTGATGTCCTGTTTTAATCTGGGATTGTCCATTCCATTTAACGGCGTGAAAAGTCCAGGACTATACCAGGAATCCTGAGATATTTTCAGGACATTAATCCAGGATAGTCTGGGACTTCCTGGATAATCCCATGATTTCCTGTTCTTTTTTCGCACGGGGTCGACTGTATTTTCAGATAAGTGGTGTTAATTTGTATGTTGTAGTATTCTTAACTTTAAATACGATGCATTATTCCATAACAGATTTGTAGTCTAGTGGATAGTGTGCTGGATCTCTATTCTTTTTATGTTTGCATGGTGTTGGTTCGAGCCCTTCTTTTTTAAAATGATTTTACTTATTATATTTTAGCAGTCATTTTACATCGTCTTTTGTAAGAGTTTTTTTTATTAAATTTGCACTGTTAATAAATTTAATATCTATTCTAATATGAGATCCTCTGAAAAATTTCAGTAAGTAATCAGTATAAGTGCACGAGAAGATCCTGATAAAAATAATTTTACCTGTATTCTTCTGCAGGTAAAAACATGTTAGAAATTTTTAAAAAATGTGACTCGTCCCATATTCTAACCAGCACCTTAAGCTTACAAAGCATACGTGTTAACTACACCACGCCGCTACTCACATCAGTTTCGACATATAAGATATTTGCCATGTAATGTGTCCACCTGATTCCCTATTTCATTGTTATGGGTTGATCCAGTATTAGTAAATAAAGGCCACAGTTATCGCGTTTGGTTAACCAGGTTTTCAACGAAAACCTGAGTTATTAGATTGGGGTAGATGTCGGTCGGTCGGGCGGGCGGGCGGCGGCGGCGTCAAACTGGTGTTTCCAGTCAATAACTTTTGTTTCGGAAAAGATATTTGAATAAAACTTGGTGTGTATGTAGCTTATGTCAAGACAAAGGCAGGGATTGATTTTGGGGTTTCTGGGGTCAAGGTCAAAGTCACTGTTACTTAAAATAGAAAAAGGGTTTCCGGTCAATAACTTAACTTAGGAATGAGTTATCATGATGAAACTTGGTGTATAGAAAACTTATATAAAGTTGTAGCTTGGGATTGATTTTGGGGTTTCTGGGATCAAGGTCAAGGTCATTGTTACTAAGGGTTAGGGTTAGGTTAGGGTTAGGGTTAGCATATCTTCTACATGCATGGAGGGTGAATTGATGAATGTTGGCACAATTGTTCACCATCATGAGACGGAGTGTCAGTCGCAAGAACCAGGTCCCTAGGTCTAAGGTCAAGGTCACACTTAGAGGTCAAAGGATACAAGAATGAAAACTTTGTCCGGAGCATATCTTCTTCATGCATAGAGGGATTTTGATGTAACTTGGCACAATTATACACCATCATGAGACGAAGTGTCTTGCGCAGTTCCCTTCTTTAGAATTACTTCCCTTTGTTGTTACTATAAATAGCTTATATTGTAACTTTTTCATTACTAGATGTAGGGAAAAATCGAGACCACTTTTCTGTAGTACAACATGCATGCTACATCCAATTTTGAGGTGTATTTTGACCAATCTCTACCTGGTAAGGATTTCTGTGTGGACTTACAATTTTTTTTTTTTTTTAAGATTAACTTCCCTTAGTTGTTACTATAAATAACTTATATTGTAACTTTTTTATAATTGACCGTAGGGAAAAACCAAGACCACTTTTCTGTGGTACAACATAGTTGTTACTTTCTAATTTTAGGTGTATTTTAAGGTATCTCTACCTGGTAAGGAGTTTTTTTGTGGACTTAGAAAAACAAAAGAATTACAATGATTACTAAACAACCACAAAATTAAAATTACATCTGCAAATACAGGTGCTAGAGTAAAGAAATTTGCTTTGACGGGCGTATATTGTGACATTCTGGCACTCTTGTTTATATTCTTATGAAAAGTGTTGAAAACCTGGTTTCGTGGCATTGCCGCGTTTCTTGTTAATACATGTCCCAGAAACTGTTTGGCCATTAAGGTTGTGTTCTACAAAAGAAAAACAACTCCTTTGACAAATGTCTATGTATTTAGTTTATTATACTAGATTTTCACCTTTATTTCATGATGAGTTTTGATGGCCATCAGGCACATTCAGGTTTCTAAAATTTCAGTCTTGTGGTTTATTGTACCCCTACAAAACGAGTTTTAGGGGGCTATATTGGAATCATTTTGTTGTCGAGCCCGCTTGTGGATGCGAAGACATAGTTGTCCAAATGGCTGTTCGGTGTATGTGCGTGCGTGTGTGTGTAGGTCCGTCCGGATTTGTCTGTCCGGACCATAACTTTGACATGCATGGAGCAATCTTGTTTATATTTGGCATGAATGTTAACCTCAGTGAGACGGAGTGTCATGCGCAAACCCCAGGTTCCTATCAGGGCCACAATTACAGGTCAAAGGTCAAATTCAAAAATGACTTTGTCTGGAGCATTTCTTCTTCATGCATGGAGGGAGTTTGATGTAACTTGGCACAATTGTTCACCATCATGAGACGGAGTGTCATGCGCAAGAACCAGGTCCCTAGATCTAAGGTCAAGGTCACACTTAGAGGTCAAAGGATACAAGAATGACAACTTTGTTCGGAGCATTTCTTCTTCATGCATGGAGGGATTTTGATGTCGCTTGGCACAAATACTCACCACCATGAGGCGGAGTGTAATGGGCAAGAACCAGGTCCCTAGGTCAAAGGTCAAGGTCACACTTAGAGGTCAAAAATCAGATATAAGAATGACTTTGTCTGGAGCATTTCTTTTTGATGCATAGAGGGATTTTGATGTAACTTGGCACAGTTGATCATCATCATGAGATGGAGTGTCATGCGCAAGATATTAGAATTACTTCCCTTTGTTGTTACTATAAATAGCTTATATTTGTAACTTTTTTATTACTGTTTGTAGGGAAAAATCAAGACCATTTTCCTCAAGTACAACATGTATGTTACATCCAATTTTCAGGTGAAATTTGACCTATCTCTGCTGGTGAGGATTTTTGTGTGGAATTAGATTTTTTTTTTTTCTTAAGATTTACGTCCCTTTGTTGTTACTTTAAACTAATATTGTAACTTTTTGCAATCTCTTTTTTTATTATGCCCCCCTTCGAAGAAGGAGGGGTATATTGTTTTGCAGATGTTGGTCGGTAGGTCGGTCGGTCGGAATGTAGACCAATCCGTTTCCGGATGATAACTCTAGAACGCTTGGGCCTAGGATCATGAAAGTTGATAGGGAGGTTGGTCATCACCAGCAGATAACCCCTATTGATTTTGAGGTCTGTATGTCAAAGGTCAAGGTCACAGTGACCATGAATAGTAAAACGGTTTCCGGATGATAAATCAAGAACACTTGGGCCTAGGATCATGAAAGTTGATAGGGAGGTTGTTAATGACCAGCAGATGACCCCTATTGATTTTGAAGTCAGTATGTTTAAGGTCAAGGTCACAGTGACCCTGAACAGTAAAACGGTTTCCGGATGATAACTCAAGAATGTTTAGGCCTAGGGTCATGAAAGTTGATAGGAAGGTTGGTCATGACCATCAGATGACCCCTATTGATTTTGAGGTCAGTATGTCAAAGGTCAAGGTCACAGTGACCAGGAACAGTAAAATGGTTTCCAGGCAATAACTCTAGAACGCTTGGGTCTAGTGTCAGGAAAATTGATAGTTAGGTTGGCCATGACCAGCAGATGACCCCTATTGATTTTGAGGTCATTAGGTCAAAGGTCAAGGTCACATTGGCCAGGAACAGTTAAAACGGTTTCTGATCTTCTTGTCCAAAACCATAGGGCCTAGGGCTTTGATATTTGGTATGTAGCAAAATTTAGTGGTCCTCTACTAAGATTTTTCAGATTATTTCCCTGGGGTCAAATATGGCCCCACCCTGGGGGTCACATGGTTTATATAGACTTATATAGGAAAAAACTTTGAAAAACCTCTTGTACAAAACCACAGGGCCTAGGGCTTTGATATTTTGTATATGACATCATCTAGTGGTCCTCTACTAAGATTGTTCAAATTATTCCACTAAGGTCAAATATGGCTCCGCCCGGGGGGGGTCACATGGTTTACATAGACTTATATAGGGAAAAACTTTGAAAATCTTCTTGTCCAAACCACAAAAACTATGGCTTTGATATTTGTAATGTAGCATCATTTAGTGGTTCTCTACCAAGTTTGTTCAAATTATCCCTCTAGGGTCAAATATGGCACCGCCCCAGGGGTCATATGGTTCATATAGACTTATATAGGGAAAAACTTAGAACCTTCATGTCCATAACTTACATCATTCAAATTTGGATCACATGTATAGTTATGAGTGGCAAGATGAACCTTGACATGAGTTGACCTTGATCTTGACCTAGTGACCTACTTTCACATTTCTGTAGCTACAGCCTTCAAATTTGGACCACATGCATAGGTTTGTGTACAGAAAAAAACTTTGACCTTGTTATTGACCTAGTGACCTACTTTCACATTTTTGAAGTTACAGGCTTCAAATTTGGACCACATGCATAGTTTTTTGTTCCAAATTAAAATTTGACATTGATTTTGACCTAGTGACCTACTTTCACATTTCTCAAGCTACAGCCTTCAAATTTGAACCACAAGCATAGTTTTGTGTACTGAAATGAACTTTGATCTTGAGATTGACCTAGTGACCTACTTCCACATTTCTGAAGGTACAGGCTTCAAATTTGGACCACTTGCATAGTTTTGTGTTCCGAAATAAAATTTGACCTTTATTTTGACCTAGTGACCTACTTTCACATTTCTCAAGCTACAGCCTTCAAATTTGAAGCACATGCATAGTTTTGTGTACCAAAATGAACTTTGATCTTGAGATTGACATAGTGACCTACATTCGCATTTCTGAAGCTACAGGCTTCAAATTTGGACCGCATGCATATTTTTGTGTTCTGAATTGAAATTTGACATTGATTTTTACCTATTACCTACTTTCACATTTCTCAAGCTACAGCCTTCAAATTTGAAGCACATGCATAGTTCTGTCTACCAAAATGAACTTTGACCTAGAAATTGATCTAGTGACCTGCTTTCACATTTCTCAAGCCACAGCTTTCAAATTTGGACCACATACACATTGTTTTGTACCAAAATGAAATTTGACATTGATTTTGACCTTGAGCTAGTCTTGAAATTTGGAACATTCAAAAATGGCTCAGTGGATGGCGCCAAGATCACTCTGTACTCTCTTGTTAGGTTAATAGGTTAAGGTCACGGTCAGATTAAACCAGAATGGTAGAACTTTTGTTTACAGTGAGCATATAATTTCTGTTCCTTGTGCATTTACTGAATGCATCAAGGGGGGCATTTCGTGTTCGACGAGCTCTTGTTTGGCATAAATGTTTGCCTCAATGAGACAGGGAATGTCTTGTGCAACTCCCAGTCCTTTTGACAGCTGGCAGGCTTGACATGTTGCCCGTGGGCATCTAGTCTTGTCAATGTGCCCCTCAGTGACAGTCCTGAAACACAGACAAGAACTTAGATGCCACTGAAAGCAATTTACTTAACCTTTACCCTGCTAAATTTCTAAAATGTACTGGTCTATCATTCAATTTGGCCAGGACCATTTATTATTTGAAGGGGTGTTCACTGAAAATTAACTGATCAAATAGCGAACAGAGCAGACTGATCTCAGACTGCACCGGTCACAAAGGCAAAATTACTTGCCACCAGCAGGCTAAAGATTAAGGATTGATATAAAGCACAGGACTTCTGGCAAATTCATGAGTGGCAATAGCGCTTTATCGGATGATTTGCTAGAAGTTCCAGTGCTGTTGATATCCATGTAAATGCACAAAAATTAATATTCTATTCTTATACAGTTGAAACTCGATGTCTCAAACTCACTTTCCTCAAAATTTCGGCTATCTCGAAGACATTTTCAAGTCCCATCCCTAAAACACATGCACAAAATACCATTTGAGCCGTGCCACGAGAAAACCAACATAGTGGGTTTGCGACCAGCATGGATCCAGACCAGCCTGCGCATCCGCAAATATTAGAGATTTTTTATATTTACCTCATCCAGGGCACATAATTATACTAGTATTACTTACATGTGGAAGCCCAGGATGAAGTACTCCAAAGACGAGTAAACTTCTTTTTAAGTATTAAGCTTTTTTGACATTTTTATTTTACTTTAAGTATTTTTAAGATTACTTATGGTTGCCATTCTTCTGTGACAAGACCGTAACTATGGTGGGGGTATGAGTCAATCCTGTGACAGTTCTTGTTAAATTTGACCTATGAGAAAATGTGATTCTCTCAATGACATGCACTAACATGCAATGCTGCTATCCTGAAAACTTTGGCTTGTCTTCTAGAATCTTGTAAAATCAGTGGAGACTTCTTTTTAGCTCACCTGTCACAAAGTGACAAGGTGAGCTTTTGTGATCGCGTGGTGTCCGTCGTCCGTCTGTCCGTAAACTTTTGCTTGTGACCACTCTAGAGGTCACATTTTTCATGGGATCTTTATGAAAGTTGGTCAGAATGTTTATCTTGATGATATCTAGGTCAAGTTCGAAACTGGGTCACGTGCGGTCGAAAACTAGGTCAGTAGGTCTAAAAATAGAAAAATCTTGTGACCTCTCTAGAGGCCACACTTTTCAATGGATCTTCATGAAAATTGGTCAGAATATTTACCTTGATGATATCTAGGTCAAGTTGGAAACTGGGTCACGTGCCTTCAAAAACTAGGTCAGTAGGTCAAATAATAGAAAAACCTTGTGACCTCTCTAGAGGCCATATTTTTCATGGGATCTGTATGAAAGTTGGATTGAATGTTCATCTTAACGATATCTAGGTCAAGTTCAAAACTGGGTCAGCTGCGGTCAAAAACTAGGTCAGTAGGTCTAAAAATAGAAAAACCTTGTGACCTCTCTAGAGGCCATACTTTTCAATGGATCTTCATGAAAATTGGTCAGAATGTTCATCTTGATAATATCTAGGTCAAGTTTGAAAATGGGTCACGTGCCTTCAAAAACTAGGTCAGTAGGTCAAATAATAGAAAAACCTTGTGACCTCTCTAGAGGCCATATTTTTCATGGGATCTGTATGAAAGTTGGTCTGAATGTTCATCTTGATGATATCTAGGTCAAGTTCGAAACTGGGTCAACTGCGGTCAAAAACTAGGTCAGTAGTTCTTAAAATAGAAAAACCTTGTGACCTCTCTAGAGACCATATTTTTCAATGGATCTTCATGAAAATTGGCCAGAATGTTCACCTTGATAGTATCTAGGTCAAGTTTGAAACTGGGTCACGTGCCTTCAAAAACTAGGTCAGTAGGTCAAATAATAAAAAAAACCTTGTGACCTCTCTAGAGGCCATATTTTTCATGGGATCTGTATGAAAATTGGTCTGAATATTCATCTTGATGATATTTAGGTCAAGTTCGAAACTGGGTCAACTGCGGTTAAAAACTAGTTCAGTAGGTCTAAAAATAGAAAAACCTTGTGACCTCTCTAGAGGCCATATTTTTCAATGGATCTTCATGAAAATTTGTCTGAATGTTCACCTTGATGATATCTAGATAAAGTTTGAAACTGGGTCACATGTGGTCCAAACTAGGCCAGAGGTATAAAAATAGAAAAACCTTGTGACCTCTCTAGAGGCCATACTCTTCATGAGATCTTCATGAAAATTGGTGAGAATGTTCACCTTGATAATATCTAGGTCAAGTTCAAAACTGGGTCATGTGCCTTCAAAAACTAGGTCATTAGGTCAAATAATAGAAAGACCTTGTGACCTCTCTAGAAGCCATATTTTTCAATGGATCTTCATGAAAATTGGGTCATGTGGAGACAGGTGAGCGATTCAGGACCATCATGGTCCTCTTGTTTTCTAGATCTACAGAGAATAATAAACAGAAGACGATTGGACGAGCCTATCCCTGCAAAACTTCCTCAGCCGAAATGGACTCCTGACAACCTGCATAGAACTGTCACTAACTCTTTTGGCAAAATCAAGTTTGTAAATGTTGAACATGTTGGTGGAACTAAACCGGCTAAGGTAGACATATAACATTTTTTTAGGCTTGAATGTACAAAGAATAGGTAGAGCTATTGAAATGGCCCTTTAACTGACGTCTGCATCAGTGTCCTGATCAGGTAAGATGAAATCTCTGTCACCACAAGTGGGAATGGATTGAAACTTTATTTATTTACTGTGATGAGCTGACATGCTTTGCACAGGTTCCATGAGTCTGTGTTCAATGCTATTGCACTCAACTGTTTGTTGGTTTCCACATGATGATTTAAACTGATATCTAAGTACCCACTAATTTAAAAGTGAATGAATTGAAACTTCACACACTTGATCTCTGTGGTTTTAGCCGCAAGACTTTTGAATAGCTTGCCTCAATAAAGTCTCAGATGAGTTTGATTCATCAGGCAACTTTTAAAAGACAAATCATATGTCACATTATAAAAAAAGCTTGGTAACACAGTAGAGGGCATATTTTCTACCCAGTCTGTACAAAACCTTGACATAGTGTTTTTTAAGAATTCTGAATTCAAGGGTTGTCAAAACATTGTATCTTGGGTATTTAAAGCAACCAGGTTACTAGGTCAACACACAGAAAAACCTTGTGAACACAACAGAGGCCAAATTTTTGCTTGATTAACATGGAACAGTGTCAGCGTATACTTTGCAAAATATAGGCTATGTTTGAAACTGGGACATCTAGGGTAAAAAAAAAAACTAGGTCACTAGATTTAATTGTAGAAAACACACCAGAGGCCACAGCTGCTACCTGATCTTCATGAAACCTAGCCAGAATGTTTAACTTATGAAGACTTTGTCAGATTTGAAACTAGGTCCTTTGGGTTCAGATACTAGGTTGATGGGTCAAAGTCTAGAAAAACCCTGTTACATTATAATATATGAGCCGTGCCATGGGAAAACCAACATAGTGGGTGTGCGACCAGCATGGATCCAGACCAGCCTGCGCATCCGCGCAGTCTGGTCCGGCTCCATGCTGTTCGCTTTTAAAGCCTATTGGAATTGGAGAAACTGTTAGCGAACAGCATGGATCCTGACCAGACTGCGCGGATGCGCAGCGCAGGCTGGTCTGGATCCATGCTGGTCGCACACCCACTAAGTTGGTTTTCTCATGGCACGGCTCAATTATATTTTCTTGCTTTGCATATAAATATAGTGACAAAAGATCTAAAATTCCAACAACGATATTTTTAACTTTTATTCACTAACATTAATTTTGCCATTGTTTTTATTTAGTACATTAGGATGGCAGCAGATGACTCTGTTGAAGACTTGTTTGAACTGATGGTAAAGTATTGGCGCATCAAGGATCCTCAACCACCTAACCTTGTTATATCAGTTGTGGGCGGGGCAAAGAACTTCAAACTAGATGGACGTATGAGAACCACTTTTTCTGCTGGGCTTATCAAGGTAATCACATTCAATTTGACAGATTTAATATGAGCTGCATTTTACAGTACATATCAAAATTTTTAACCCTTACCCTTCTAAATTTCTATAATAAATTTGTCCAGCTTACAAAGATACTGACTGGATGGCGAACAGTGTAGATCATGATCAGACTGCACAGATGTGCAGGCTGATCATGGTCTGCACCAATCGCAAAGGCAGAATCAGTTGTGTCCAGCATGATAAGGGTTAATATGTATGTCTCTCAATCACGTATTCCATATTTGCAGGCAGCTAAGACTACCTCTGCCTGGCTGATATCCTCTGGTTTCAACATGGGTGTGATGAAATCTGTTGGTCAGGCTGTCAATGAAGGTCAGTCATTTTGCTGGGACAACAATCGTATGGCGCATGTGCTGAGGTGTATAGGTATCGCTCCCTGGGGTTATGTCAGGAACAGACAGGGGCTCATAGAGACTATAGATGGTGAGGTATGTATAATGATGATGACAAGATCATTTACTTTAAACCTTTTTGATTTGCATACTTTCAAACAGATTGATTTTGTATCAGTTTCGAGGAAAGTCACTGACTTTGAATCACTTACCCCTTTCCACTGCTGGTTTGAATCCTTGCTTGGTCTGTAGAATTCTTTCCTGTGGGAAAGTTATCCAGCTTGATTTTGGAAGGTTGGAAGTTCTACGCAGGTGCCCGCCTCAGCCTGAAATAGCAGGGGCACCTCAGTGTCATGTTTCACCATAATAATTGTAGATTGTTGCCATTTGACTTATAATTGTAAAGTTGTCACATTTAACCTCTCCTTCACCCCCTTCCCACCTCCACTACAAAAAAATATTTTTCTTTCAGTGTGTACTTTTGCACTCAAATTAGGCACTCTTCTGAGTCACTGTGGTATTTGAACCCTGAGCCTCAGGGAATAAATAGTCAATTATTCTATATGCTATTTGTTTCACGTTCAATGAAGAAAAGGTTTCTGTATATGCTGAAAATCATAAAATATTTTTTTTTACCACAGGGTAAATTCTGTGCGGAGTACAGGACAAGTAATGTAATCTTGCACAATGAGCCTGTGCCACTCAATGCTGATCATACCCACTTTATCTTTGTTGATGATGGTTACAGGAATAAATATGGAGGAGTGGCGGCTATGAGGTCTAAAATAGAGCAAAAAATATCCCAGCCCGAGTCAGGTTAGACAGTTTCCATAATTAACAATTTTGACTGTACTGTAAAATCATTGATATTTGTGGAGGATTAATTTTCATGGTAACACCGTTGTGATAATATGCAAAAAATATTTAATTACTGTTAATGTTGTTTTTAAAAGTTTATAAAAAATGTAGGTCATTGTTTCTCTTCAAGTTTTACACATATTGGAGTCACAACAGTTGCTATTTCAACAGTTCAATCATTAAAGCAAAACTATATCTGTTTGTTTTACAGCTGGTGGACTAGGTATTCCAGTTGTTCTAATAGTTGTAGAGGGTGGGACAGATGCGTTAGCAGATGCCAGAAGTTCTCTCGAACATCGTATACCTGTTGTTGTCTGTGCTGGAACAGGAAGAGCTGCAGATATTCTAACATATGCTTACTCACATACCAAAACTACCTCCGTGTAAGTCTACCTCAATGTCAGTAGGCAGTTTCTGTGTAATTATATATTCCCCTTTGATATTCCGGGGCCTCTGTGGCCGAGGGGTTGAGGTCGCTGACTTCAAATCACTTGCCCTTCATCGATGTGGGTTCGAGCATCACTGGGGGCATTGAATTCTTCATGTGAGGAAGCCATCCAGCTGGCTTACGTAAGGTCAGTGGTTCTACCCAGGTGCCTGTCCGTGATGAAATAATGCACGGAGGGGCACCTGGGGTCTTCCTCCACTATTAAAGCTGGAAAGTTGCCATATGAACTATAATTGTGTCGGTGTGACGTTAAACCCAACAAAATAAATTGATATTTCAGCAATCTTGATCATGATTTTAACCCATTTAGCTCAGTAGGGAAAAGACCAGATTTATGTATCCAGGGGGCTGTGAGTTTGATCCATCAGTGAGGCCTATGTTCTCTGTGTGGACTGAATAAGACACATTGTGTCTGAAGTCATTTCATCCTCCACTGCTGATTCTTGTGGAGAAGTTGGCAGTTACATGTGGGGAATAGTATATAAGTTTTACAGAATTCAGGAACATCGGTTTGGTTAATTGCCATTATGTAACTAAAATGCTGTTGAAAAATGGTGCTAAGCCCGAAACAAACAAACAAAACAAAAGGTCATTATAGCCTGTGACCTGTTGTTATGTCCTAGTAACATTGAACTCGACAAAAATAAAAAAAAAAGGAAAAAATGTACACTTACATTTTATGAATTTTAGCCTAACAAAACTATTTTGGGATAGGCTTACACTTTGACTTAATTAAAATATTACATGATTTAGGTATTCCAACACATGCTTACGTGTTAAAACTAGGACAGAGGGTGATCTTGAACCTTAAACTCTTCTGGGTTGACATGTCAGGAAGCCATCCACCGGACTTTAAGAAGGTGGCATACTGTATTCCTGCACCAGTAAAGCTTGGAAATCGCATTCTGTCTTGCACTGTATCAGTGTGACAAATTTTAACAAACCTTGTGCCTTAATGAAACAAAATTTAAAAGAAAATTCATATTGACTGAAAATTTGACTTCAAGTTCAAAAGAGTTTGACTTTGATAAAGTAAAGTGTATTAAGTGAGGAAATTTTATAATACAAATAGACTAACCAAACTTGTTTCATTTACCGCACTGTATGCACATAGGTTTCACAGAGTTAATCAAGATATATAAATGATAAGTCCTGATTTGATAAAGTAAATTATCTACAGAAAATGATATTATTCCAAAGATAGACAAAGAAACTTATTGCCTTTATGTTGCAGTGGTGTGCGTGAAATGTCTGAAAAGCACCAGTCCAAATTGAAAGATAAGATTATTGAAGCCTATGGGAAAGCATGGAAAGAAGAGGAGATAGAAGACAAAGTAAATCCTATCAAAGAATCTGTAAAGATCTGCTGTCAGAATGCCGACTTAGTAAGTGTTTGGAAGATAACATTTGGCTTGTTTCTGCTTTCTGTTCCATATACATGTACTTTGAAATGTTAGATGCTTATGGGCAGGGCTCCGGAAATTTTGATAACTCAATCGGTCCGAAACGAAATCCTGACATCGGCGCTACCCCACCCACCGCATTCCCAATATTACGTATTTTGTAAAACGTGATAGGGTAAAGAAATAAGCATGTCATGCATTAAAACTGAGTTACCAGTCACCGCGCGTTACCATACAATGAAGACAGTTATTCAGTGTTATGTGTGATCGTTACTTTGTTTAAATTTCGATGTTTTTCCGAGATAATACGAGGCATGACACCGTGTGCGTAACTAGTCTAAAAGCCAACGCACGTGACTTCGATACCGTATACACGGCAGATACTTTGTGATGTTTCCTCATTCTTTGACGGAATTCTATAAAATACAATGCGTCAAAGTGAGTTACACGACACATATTCTCTGCTAAACAGCCTCAGTATTTAAAGAATACTCTGCCGCGGACCGAATGTGTACGTTATTTGAACGCTGAGATCGAATTTCCCGCATGTATAGTACCAAAACGTCACGCGTGTTGGCCACGGATATTTCATTTCACTTACGTTGTACTTCAATAAGCAACTACATTTTATAAAGTTATATGTTCTCTTCTGATGTAAACAAAATTTCATTTTGAAACGTTTTTTAAAAGACCGATTTGATAAACAGTGCCACGCCGGTTTTCTTTATCATTCGTGGTTGCCCGTCCATTTTTTCCTTTTTTGTACAGTCGGGTTGCAACGACGATTTTCTGCATTTGTTTCAACTGGAGCCCCAACAAATGAATCATGTAATTTTTTCAAATCAAATAATTATAAAAATTATTTTTATCGGTTTTCCGTGTGATGTCTCATTAAATCAAAGACCTATAATATAGCTCTTTGATTAAATGCAGCGACCATTTGTTTGTTACCGTGATCAAACATAGCCTTTTGAAATAAACCATCCGTCGGATTCTAAATAAAAGAAGTGGATCCCCGTCGAAATGATTTGGATCCAGTCAGAAACGTTAGGAAACCAGTCAAAAATGTTTAATACACCGCAGTCGGCTGTCTGCAAACATTAAAGGAGGTGCCGCGCGAGCACTGATTGCGTCACGCGCTAATTACGGACTGATTATCAAAGTGACAATCAGACCGATTGACACGTTTATTGATTATCTGAAGGTGCGACCAACAATTTCCTACTTGGCAGGTGATCGTGTATTGAGATATCAGACCGAAATTTATACTTTTCTCCATTTTTACGGGACCGATTTTTTTCGTTTTTTCACTTCTCGAATCGGTCTGAAAAGTCAAAAATCGGTCCAAAACCGACAAACCGGCAAATTTCCGAAGCCCTGCTTATGGGGGACTTACTTTTGTAGTTGTGTCAATACATGAACTGAATTAATGCATAATATGCAAAAAATGTTTCTGTTTATCTTATCTTGAAGTTTAAAGTATTAAATCTACATATTTAAGCTCCAATGAATTAGCTTTTTGGCAAAAACACCCACAAAATTGGATGCCCACAAAAGTGAATTGTTTCAGAATACCTGAATTCTAATTGATGCCATTAGCATTTCTTTCAGAAAAAAAAGTTTTTGCATGGTTCTTACAAATGTAATTTTTCATTTTTAGCTCGACTATTCAAAGAATAGTCTAGCTATTCTACTCACCCTGGCGTCGGCGTCGGCGTCACACCTTGGTTAAGTTTTTGCATGCAAGTACATACAGCTATCATTTAAAGGCATATAGCTTTGAAACTTATTTATTCTTTTTCTAGGTCAATTACCAACCTCTCTGGGTCAAGTCCCATAACTCTGACATGTATTTTGAGCAAATTATGCCCCCTTTTGGACTTAGAAAATTTTGGTTAAAGTTTTACATGCAAGTTACTATCTCTAAAACTAATGCAGATATTGAATTGAAACTTCACAGTCATGTGTCTTCGGGGTTATAAAACTAGTTGATAGCACCAGGTCCCATAACTCTGACCTTCATTTTGGCCAAATTATGCCCCCTTTTGGACTTAGAAAATTCTGGTTAAAGTTTTGCGTGCAAGTACATACAGCTATTACTAAAAGGCATATAGATTTGAAACTTATTTTTTCTTTTTCTAGATCAATTACCTACCTCACTGGGTCAAGCCCAATAACTCTGACATGTATTTTGGCCAAATTATGCCCCCTTTTGGACTTAGAAAATTCTGGTTAAAGTTTTGCGTGCAAGTACATACAGCTATTACTAAAAAGCATATAGATTTGAAACTTATTTTTTCTTTTTCTAGGTCAATTACCTACCTCACTGGGTCAAGTCCCATAACTCTGACACATATTTTGGGCAAATTATACCCCCTTTTGGACTTAGAAAATTCTGGTTAAAGTTTTACATGCAAGTAACTATCTCCAAAACTACTACAGATATTAAATTGAAACTTCACGTGTGTCTTCGGGGTTATAAAACTAGTTGATAGCACCAAGTCCCATAACTCTGATATGTATTTTGGGCAAATTATGCCCCCTTTTGGACTTAGAAAATCCTGGTTAAAGTTTTGCGTGCAAGTACATACATCTATTACCAAAAGGCATATAGCTTTGAAACTTATTTATCCTTTTTCTAGGTCAATAACCAACCTCACTGGGTCAAGTTCCATAACTCTTAACATGTATTTTGAGCAAATTATGCCCCCTTTTGGACTTAGAAAATTCTGGTTAAAGTTTAACATGCAAGTTACTATCCCCAAAACTAATGCAGATATTGAATTGAAACTTAACATGTTTCTTCGGGGTTATAAAACTAGTTGATAACATCAAGTCCCATAACTCTGATATGTATTTTGGTCAAATTATGTCCCCTTTCGAACTTAAAACACTTTTGATATTTAACATTTTGGGTAATAATTTCCTGCTTCTGTGACAATATTTCGAATAGTCGAGCTTGGCTGTCTTACGGACAGCTCTTGTTATTTTTGTTTAGTCAGAAAACTTTTCAAATTCCTTGGAGACCAAGTGGTTTTACTTCAAGAAACTTATACTTGGATCTAGTGTTTTTGCTAAAATGTTTTTCTGTAGCTTCATATATATATTTATATGTTAACATGACATCTACATTTTATAAATCTATGTACAATTTGAATGTTAACATGACATCTACATTTTATAAATCTATGTACAGTTTTTGGGAATATTTAGCAGCTTCAAATTCACTTTGCCACAACTGGCCACTCTGACTTTATGCCCAAAAAAACATACATTTAGATAGAATTTTGAAGGGACTAAATTTCCAGATAAATGAGTTTCAGATTCAAAGTTTCAGTTGTATATGCTTTCATTTAGGTTTGCTCATGCAGGAAAAAATGTATATTTCAGATTTTTAATTTATATATTATTAATTAAACTCTTACAGAAACTTTGATTTCTTTTGAATAACCCTTTATGCAGAATGACTGTTCAGTCTCCTTCAGTCATACTGGAAAAAGTCTCTTTTTTGTTTTAGATGATAATATTCAACATGAATAAAGCTGAGGACCTGGACATGGCTATCTTGTCCGTGCTACTGAAGGCTCAAGCTGGTGGGGACGAGAACCAGCGGCTCACGCAGTTGAAGCTGGCTCTCACCTGGAATAGAGTGGACCTTGCTCAAGAGGAAATATTTAGGGAAGATGTCCTTTGGAAGCAAGGTGGGTATAAATAGAGGTTTTAAAAGAGATTTAGAGCATCAAAACTTTTGTGGGTATAAGAAACGTGATGATAAATTCATGTATTGTGGCTATATATTTTTCACACCAAGTTAAAATTTGATATGCATGACTGTTTGTGATAAAGATCCATATTAAGTTCTTGAAAAATCACTTTCATTTTAATATGTTTGGTTTTTACCATGAAACACTTCATTGAAAACACTTCCTAAACAAAAAATAGCTCTGCTGTTAAACTTCATAGATTGCATAATATTATGAGATGCATTTTTACAGAAAAAAGCTGCTTGTTTAGGTAGGTGAAACATTTAATGAATATGTTTCTGATTAGTTCTGTTCAAAATTGCATTCCTTGTGTTATGTAAAAGAAATTCTCTTTACTACTGATACATATGTCCTGTTGGTAAAACACAAGAATCAAGAGGTCACAAGTTCATGAAGGAAGACAACATATCTTTTAAGTATTCATGCTCTGCCACAGATTTATGCCAGGAGGCTGTCACTGTCTTTATGAGGACATGACACATATACATCTGCAGAAGTTGTTAGTCGTTTGTGGAGAACATGTCACTGGTTTATGTGAGTAAGTGCTCAGTAACTGGCCGAGAATATGTCCATGATTCTTGTGGGAAGGTTGTCAGTTACTTGTGGAGAACATGTAACTGATCCATGTAGAGAAGTTGTCTGTTATTTGTGGGAAACATGTCACTGGTTCATGTGAGGAAGTGCCCAGTAACTGGTGGAGAACATGTCCATGATTCATGTGGGAAGGTTGTCAGTTACTTGTGGAGAACATGTAACTGATCCATGTAGAGAAGTTGTCCGTTATTTGTGGGAAACGTGTCACTGGTTCATATGAGGAAGTGCTCAGTTACTGGTGGAGAACATGTCCATGATTCATGTAGGAAGGTTGTCAGTTGTTTGTGAAGAACATGTAACTGATCCATGTGGAGAAGTTGTCCGATACTTGTGGGGAACATGTTACTGATTCATGTGAGAAGGTTGTCAGTACATTGTGGAGAACATGTCAGTTTCTTGTGGAGAACATGTAACTGATCCATGTAGAGTTGTCCATTACTTGTGGGGAACATGTCACTGATTCATGGGAGAAGTTGTCATTTGGAGAACATGTCACTGATTCATGTGAGAAGGTTGTCAGTTCGTTGTGGAGAACATGTCAGTTTCTTTCGGAGAAGTATAAACTGATCCATATGGAGAAGTTGTCATATTGAGAACATGTCACTGATTCATGTTTAACTTAGAAAGTTGTCAGTTGTGAAGACTATGTAACTGATCCATGTAGAGAAGATGTCCGTTATTTGTAGAGAACATATCACTGATTCATGTTAAAAGGTTGTCAGTTATGGAGAATGTGTCAGTTTCTTTTGGAGAACATGTCACTGATTCAAGTTTAACTTAGAATGTTGTCAGTTGTGAAGACCATGTAACTGATCCATGTAGAGAAGTTGTCCGTTATTTGTGGGGAACATGTCACTAATTCATGTGAGAAGGTTGTAATTTAGTTGTGGAGAACATGTCAGTTACTTGTGGAGAACATGTCACTGATTCATATTAAAAGGTTGTCAGTTTGTTGTGGAGAACATGTCAGTTTCTTATGGAGAACAAACCGATCCATGTGGAGAAGCTGTCATGTGGAGAACATGTCACTGATTCATGTTTAACTTAGAAGCTTAAGGTTGTCAGTTGTGGAGAACATGTCCATGAATACCTTAGGGTAAAGCTAGGGTAACATGATCACGAGTTTACAAGCCACAAGATGGAGCTAGGGCAGGCTTTTCTGTAATTTAATGTATGCTTAACATCAGTAAGCCCTTTTTGAAAATTATAATACAGTAGATAGATTTTTTTTAATTAATGGCATAAATTATCAAAGAACGCCAGCAGATTTTTTTTTTTGAAAATTGGCACATTTTGTTCATTAATATAGTGTTATTTCTAGAGCGACGCAGCGGGGTGCCCCACCCTGCCCTTTTTAATTGCTGCCACGCTGCCCTTATAGTGTGCCCTCCTGCCTTTGATCTTCTGCTAAATCCCGCCCTTTATCCTGTAGACATGCCTCGCTGATTTTTTGATCAGCAAATTACGTCACGGTGAGTGCACACAGGTAACGAGAATCAATGAGGTGTTATGATTAATTGATAAAGTATTGATTATGTGTACTGTCAAAAAAGCGCCAATTAATAAATTATCCGTAAGCGGCTAGCTGATTACCGAGCACGTGAAAAGCGCCCTGTAAAATTTCTTCATGCAAGCTTTAAATTAAACCATTGTTTAGTATAATAAGAATATATCTTTGCAGTCTAATCCTACCTTCATTTTAACTAGAAAATCCACAAATTTTAATGAATTTCGAAAGCAAAAATAAGTTAAAGATATCCGTTCACGATTCTAAATACACCCGATGTCGTATGCAAACAACAACAACAACATGCAAATTTTCAATTATTCCTTCAAAAAAGCTGAATATCACTATTTTTTATGATAAGTATCATCATAATTTGAGGAATTATCTCTGGTTTACCTTAGTGAGTCAAGTAAAGTGAAGGCCTTACTAAACTAAAGGAACCAGCGTGGGAGCCATCTGGTCTAGTCGCGTAATGGCTGCCAGGTATTTGAACACTAATTTTTCACTTGGCATGGCAACAGAGGTCTAAATTGAGGCTAATTTTTGTTTAAATTTCATTGTGGATGTATTGTTGACAGTTTGGTAGGAAAAATGGGAGAGCAGGTTGTATTTGGTGAAGTCAAGCTCAATTTTAGTATGAGTAGTACTTCCAGGTCACAGCAGTGTGATTTTGATGTCAGTTTACAGTAAGTAAATGTGACCAGAGAAATCTCTCTTAGAAGATACATGACCCCTACTTTTCTCTTCATTTTATATCAGTTTTATCATAACTCTTTAAAATGAGGTAAGGATTTGTTCTCTGAAATGGGTCTAGCTATGTTTGGTAGCTCTTTGAAAAAGGTCAGTTTTATATAGAATATATAAGGAAAACTATTTAGGCTATTGTGACCTATAAGAAAATGTGGGCAAAAATTAAGATTTGTCCAGATATTGATATAAATGAACTAGTTTGGTCAGATTTTGGTTAAAAATGAGCATTTCATTGAAATTTTGCTGCGAAAATTGATAAAAACCCAAAAAATCACATTTTCACTGTTTTGGGGGTATTTTTTTAAAAAAAATGCAAATTTGCACTCTAAATTATGCCCATATATACCTTTCATAGGGGACATTTGATACATTTCAAAGTGTTAATGTGTAATTTGCTTGCAAATTATGGTGAAAATTTATGAAATAGGGCAAAAACCAGCTCTGGCTAGAAGAACTGGTTAAAAATTATGTCGCGACATCAGTTTTGAAGGAAAATTGGCGCAGGGACCCGCGTTACTGAAAATGCCATAAAACCTGGAAAACTGATTTAATGAAGCTGAAACTTGGTATTTTTCATGCAGATGTGTTACTGGTACTATACAAATGAAATTGAGACTATTACAGAAAAACAGTTTTTCTTATAGGCCTTACTAAACTAAAGGAACCAGCGTGGGAGCCATCTGGTCTAGTCGCGTAATGGCTGCCAGGTATTTGAACACTAATTTTTCACTTGGCATGGCAACAGAGGTCTAAATTGAGGCTAATTTTTGTTTAAATTTCATTGTGGATGTATTGTTGACATTTTGGTAGGAAAAATGGGAGAGCAGGTTGTATTTGGTGAAGTCAAGCTCAATTTTAGTATGAGTAGTACTTCCAGGTCACAGCAGTGTGATTTTGATGTCAGTTTACAGTAAGTAAATGTGACCAGAGAAATCTCTCTTAGAAGATACATGACCCCTACTTTTCTCTTCATTTTATATCAGTTTTATCATAACTCTTTAAAATGAGGTAAGGATTTGTTCTCTGAAATGGGTCTAGCTATGCTTGGTAGCTCTTTGAAAAAGGTCAGTTTTATATAGAATATATAAGGAAAACTATTTAGGCTATTGTGACCTGAACAAAAACCACTTTCACATGTCATTCCGAAAGTGTACCTGTATCCGGATAGTACATTTTGGATACATTTTTTTACAAACTTTTATAGCACTTTTCTGTTAATGTTAAATATTGATGAAAGACCTAATTAATATGACATAAATTTTGATACATATTAGTTACAATGTGACCTGAAACTGACCTTTTTATTATGTTGTAACATGATCTTGGCTTCAAGCTTATTAGACACATGTAACATATAAAAACCCTCCACTATATCATGATTATCCATATGAATAAGTTGACATCCTTGGTAACATTTTTTTGAGAAAAAAGCTTCAGTGAATGGTTTGACAAAAATATAAAGTAATGTTAAACCCTTTGTAAACTCTGTTACTGGTTTTGGGAACATCTTTTACCACTTTAATTATTCTGTGATTTAAAAGTATGTGCACAAAAATCATAAGTGTAAAAATACATAACTATAAACATCTAGAAATGTAACTACTGCTGCGGTAACTTTCCAGTTTAAGGTTCAGGAGTATATCTCTAAAACACAGAAATATTTTATAAACAAACAACATCGTTACTAATATTTTACATGACCATTATATGTTCTGCCGTACTGTCCCGTACTGAAAATATTCTGAAAAAGTTGTCCCCCTTTGAAAATGAATGCCATTTGTAAAGAAATAAAAATAAACAATCGCTGAAAACTGTGTTCCGCCTAGTTATGTGAAATTTCAACACTCGCACGCTATTACAAATGCATCAAAACAAACATGTGTAACAGTTCCTTGAAAATGGTGAGAATTTAAAAGAGCATGACTGTCTGGAAGTGGGGCCTGTTTAAACAGTTCTTTTTTCGGAATTCAATGCTTATATCAGTATGCTGGCACTTGTTTTATAGAGTAATATAAGTAATATACACGCTATCATTACAAAAACAACAAAACAAGTGTAAGTATACTTATATAAACATTGAATTCCATAAAAAAGACTGCCTTAGGCCGGGATCGTTTTTCCAAATCGTTAAATCCGGGTCGAAATTCCGGGGGGTGGGGGGGGGGGGGGAAGGTGGTGGTATTGTGTCATCAATAAACAAAGCTTGAAAAATCAGTCGATCGGCGACAAACACAATCGACTCTGTTTATCTGCCGTTTGCAGCGCATCTCGCATATCGTCAATATGTAACGACAATTTTGATTGGCCCGCGTAGGCACTGTACTTCAATGAAAACAACTGTTACGTTTTTCATAAATTTTACATGCGCCGAAAAGTTTCCGCGCGTCAGAATTTGCACGGACTTCTGTCTGCAGCATGCATTTCTCGATTTCTTGCATGCACATGTAGTCGCCTCGTATATTGCGAGTTATGTCTTATACGAGCATTGGTGGGTTAAAGTCGGGATAGGGACGAGTGGACCTCTCTGTATGCTCATCCGATCGGACGCGTGGATTTTACCTCGTAACTTTACCAAATTCAGAAATTACATCCCTAAAAATAACCTAGATTGTGGAATTTACCCGCGAATCGTAAAGATATCAAAACGTCATACCAGTAATTTTCCATTCCACGAACACGTGCGACCTATGGTAATAATAATATCTAATTTAGGCTAGATCGCCGTTACTTTTGTTTATCGACACGTACACAAAAAACGCGCGTAGTGCATTCATTTTTTAATATAATCGCTTCAAATTTTCAACACCGCTTGAGAAGTAATACAGTTTGAATTCTATAACGATTTTAATAAGATATCGACAGAAATGTAGGCAAAAGTCTATAAAAACGATCGAATTTTCATACATTTATTTGTAAAATTTCAAACAGCGCGATCTTAAATATTTATTTATTTCTAAAAGTAAATAAATACTACATTCTATGGTCATAAAATTCAGACTTTTGACAAGAAAGTACAAAAAAGAAGAATTAAAAAATCTTAAGTAATAAAAAAGCGGCAGCTATTTCAATACATGAGTAAAACAATTTTTGGCAAACAGATTTCTGTGTAATGCGGCAGAATAGGTTACGTGACCTCGTGAACGTAAATAGAAATATGGTTTTAAAATAAAGCAGTATGATGTCGCTGTGGTTTTAAATAAGTTTGATAAGTAAATGAATATCTGTAGATGTATTTTTGACACGACACTATGTGAGATATTCTTCTCAAACAATAATGTAAAAAATTTTAGGGCAAATAGGTCACTTATCGTTTGACACATTTACCTGTCATTTTTTACGGGATATTGCACATTCGCTTTTAAAAAAATTAAAGAAGATACTTTTTTTTACTGTTTTAAAGAACCGAGGCGGTACGATCAGGCAGTGATGTGTCACATGGCGCGAAAACATGACGTAATGCCATGACAGTCTCGGGCAACTTTGATCTCCACTTCAGATGCCATGATACCGACACACTTCTTTTAGCTCTTTAAGGGGGTTTTAACTGATGACGAAAACAAGGCCAGTACTTATTTTATCAACAGAATATTTACCGATAATTGTTATTTTTTCCGCTTTGAACAGGGGTGGGTTGATAATTATTTTTCGGGATTTTCGAATCCAAAGCAATCTAGATCAGATAGCCATTTTTGGCAACTTTCGTGATGTCTGGATTTTATTATACACACCTTGTAAAGAGTTCCAATTTTAAAACAAGCGTCAACCACGGAAAAGTCACTTTTATAAAAAAATATTGCAGTGATGATTACTCGATCCCGTTACGTACCGAAATTTACTTCAACTGTTTGTTTTAAAACATCATTTTAGACGACCGTTTATATAACTATTCACTCACGTTTTTCATGACTTTCACGTGCGCCTAAAAGTTGCCGCGTCAGTTTGTACGGACTTTCACACGCATGTCTTGATTTCTACGGTTTGCACGCTTTTTATCTCCAAAGTATCAATCTTTCCACGAGGAACTGGAGGAAGATCAAGATTTCTTTCGGGGATTAACACGCCGTAATTAGGGCTGCACGGGTTAGTGCGTGAAAAATAATGTTTTTACCGCCAGCGTACAATACTTAGGACTTAGAAAGCAAACATGGTAACAAATGGAGATGGGCTTGGCTATCTGAATGTGACACTGATGGTGATCGATGGGGTCTTTGGCTACGAAAACCGGATATTGCAGGGTCTGCATTTTGTGAATGTTGCGCCAAAACATTAAAATATGGTGGCATGAAAAAACAAAAATGTTGCTAGAATTTTCAGGTAGTTTCAGTCTGAATCTTACAAAAATATGTTGAGGGTATATTGTTGAAGCAAGTCCTTGACTTAGAAAAGTTACTGTTAACTGAAAATCATGCATTTTGTGCAATATAATAAGTAAATTTTTGGCACACATATAAGGGTAGAATAGGGCTGTTCTAAGCGTTCAAAATCACTAATTCTCAGAAGCTTCCGGGGGGTTTCGCCACCCTGGCCCCCCTACCAAGGCTTTGCCCTGGACCCACCGGGGGCCCTAGCGGCCCCCAAGCCCCCAGCAAATTTTTCAGGATTTTCAATATTCCATACTTTCACCCATGTGCCTAAATGGGACCCACTTTCAGACAGTCAAACGCCTTCAAAAAGTCACCATTTTCAAAGAACTGTTACACATGTTAGTTTTGATTCATTTGCAATCGCATGCGAGTGTTGAAATTTCACATAATTAAGTGGAACACAGTTTTCAGCAATTGTTTATTTCTATTTCTTTACAAATGGCATTCATTTTCAAAGGGGGACAACTTTTTCAGAATATTTTCAGTACGGGACAGTACGGCAGAACATGTAATGGTTAAGTAAAATATTGGTAACAATGTTATTCGTTTATAAAATATTTCTGTGTTTTGGTGATATACTCCTAATTAAACCTTAAAACGGCACTATGCCCCTTTTTGGCAGCACCCTGCCCCTTTTATTCAGCACCCTGCCCTTTTTGAGCTCTAGAAATAACACTATTAATATGACTTTTTACTACAGTTTATCTAAAAATCTGATTCTTCAGTTTTTAGTGAAGGTGACTTTGAGAAAAAAGTTTAAACCTGTCAGGAGAATTGAATTTTAATTTTTCCATGAGGTGTAGCTAACAGATGATACATTCACTGTTTGTAAATAAGTCAAGTCAGTTTTTATTTACAAAGTCGTTGGTACATTAACAATATAGCAGAAACTCTTAAGAGCTTTTAAAACAGAATCAAGTAGATGTACTTATAAATGTACAAGCTGTGTACTTGTACAGCCTATATAGTGGACAAATCAGTAAAAAAAAATGAACAGTCTGTAGAACAGAGTATTACATTCTTATTCAATGAAAATGTTAGTAGTAGATTTAACTCACAATAGTCTAACAGTTATATATGTATTTGAACAACAATAACATAGATCTACAAGAAAGTATTTATAAATAGAACAAGACAGAGTAATAATTTCGCTGAGCATGCATAATTTCTGCTGTCTGCTTTTGCTGAGCTTGCATAAATATAACACACTCTGGTTTATTTTTAGATCAGTAGTGTTAATTGACTGACTGGTGTACCAGTGATGTTGCATTGTTGAAACATTTGTAGCCTGGCTTCCTGGCTGTATGTTTTTTTTTTTTTTTTAAATACTACAGACCTTCTAGCCTCTAAAATAGCACAGTCTATCTGAATGGCTAAACCTATGTTTGGAGCCAGGGGCAATAAAAGATGTGAATACAGAACAAACTGCCAGAGTTACTCCCACTTTTAATGAAGAACATGTATATATGAGAAATATGACAGAACAAACATAGGGATGGGAGCCAGTCTAGGTTTACCAGTGATGTTGTGCCTCCTTACTTAGCTGTTGAAACATGTATATTACCAAAGTTCAAACTATAAAAAAAACAGTGTTAAGCCAGTGTTTAAAATGGAGTAAATGTGTTGCAGGTAGTCTAGACGATGTGCTTACAGAAGCCATAGTAACAGACAAGGTGAAGTTTATGGAGTTAATATTGCAGCAAGGTGTTATCATGAAGGAATATCTCACACTGGATAGGCTGGACCAACTTTACACACAGGTTGTTATAAACAGTTTAATCTTTCTAGATCAACGTCTGTGATGAATTAGTACTTCTCTGCAGGGACAGATAATGTATGTCTTTCAGACTGTAATTTAAAAAAGTTTTTTTTTGAGGCAATGCAATATTTTATATATGATGTCTAGGGTCAGTTTGTTCAAATGTAAAAGAATATTCGAAGACATAAGAGAATTTATTACTTGCAACATTTATTCTATGTTCCCAAACACCATGTGGCTTTCATTACTTGCTTGTTCCCGAACACCACGTGGCATTCATTTCTTGCATGTTCCGGAACACCACGTGGCATTCATTAGTTGCATGTTCCCGAACACCACGTGGCATTCATTACTTGCATGTTCCCAAACATCATGTGGCATTCATTTCTTGCATGTTCCCGAATACCATGTGGCATTCATTTCTTGCATGTTCCGGAACACCACGTGGCATTCATTACTTGCATGTTCCTGAACACCATGTGGCATTCATTTCTTGCATGTTCCCGAATACCACGTGGCATTCATTACTTGCATGTTCCCGAACACCATGTGGCATTCATTTCTTGCATGTTCCGGAACACCACGTGGCATTCATTTCTTGCATGTTCCCAAACTCCACGTGGCATTCATTACTTCATGTTCCTGAACACCATGAGGCATTCATTTCTTGCATGTTCCCGAACTCCACGTGGCATTCATTTCTTGCATGTTCCGGAACACCACGTGGCATTCATTTCTTGCATGTTCCCAAACTCCACGTGGCTTTCATTACTTGCATGTTCCCGAACACCATGAGGCATTCATTACTTGCAACATTTATTCCAGGTTCCCAAACACCATCATATCAATAAACTGATGTTAAAGCTGACTGGCACAACTGAAATGAATAGAAAAAATGTCTTACGTCTGCTTTCCGTTTTGTTAGACAGGTAAGTGTCTGTTTAAGTGGATTAAGAATGGTAAAATTTATAGTGCCTGCTATTAGATGGATGACAGTTGACTATATCCTCCATCTTTATTTCCTTACCTTCACCCTGCTAAATTTCTTAAATGGACTGGTCCATCTTTCAATTTGGGTAGTACCATTTAATTATTCGAAGAGGTGTTCAGTGAAAATTTACTGACTGAATAGCGAACAGTGCAGACCAAGATCAGCCTTCATGGATGTGCAGGTTTATCCTGATATGCACTGGTTGCCCTTGTCCATTTGTTTGTCCTTCAATCCATCCGTCTTAATGTGTGTCATTCATATCTCTAAAAGTATTTGACCCAGAGTCATCAAATGGCCCTTGTCTTAGTCAAAAATAGGCTTAAAAAGGGCATAGGTTTGTGTTGCATGTATCTCAAAAAGTATTTGACCCAGTATTATGAAACATTGCAGGAATATTATTCAGCATGTGAAGTTGTGCATCTTGGGTTTCATTAGAGATATCACTCTGTCACACCAGAGTTATGGCCCTTGACTTAGTAAAAAAATATGCATGAAAGGGCATTAAAAGTTGTGTTGCACATGTCAGAAAGTATACAACCTACGGTCATGAAACATTATAGGAATATTATTCAGCATGTGAAGTCATGCACATGGGATTTTGTTCTGGATTTTTGTCAGTCAGACCAGAGTTATGGCCCTTGATTGTCAAAAATATGCATAAATGGGATACAAGTTTGTGTCACATGTATCTCAAAAATATTTGACTTAGAGTCATAAAACATTAGGGGATTGTTATACATGTCCCTTTTTAATTTTTTTACTGGCAAAGCTCTAATACAGAGTCAAGCACTGAGAAAAGTCGAGCGCGCTGTCTTACGGACAGCTCTTGTTTTCACTTTGCAAGTCAGACCAGTTATGGCCCTTGACTTTGTCAAAAAATAAAAGTTTGTGCTGCATGTTTGTCAAAGTGTACTTGACCTAGAGTCATAAAACATTAGAGAATTGTTAGCCTATGAAATTTTGTATCAAGTGTTCTCTTTGGGATTGTACTCAGCTAGGCCAGAGTTATGGTCCTTCACTAAGTGAAGAATACACATAAAGTTTTTAAAAGTTTGTGTTGCAAACATCTTAAAAAATGTTTAACATTGAGTCATAAAACCATGTACAGTGACAAGAGTGGGGGGTACCTGTGACCTGTGTCCTATGGACACACATCCAGTTCAATTTGTGCTTGCACCATTATCAGCCTATTTAAGTCAGGTGAAAACATATTAGTGTAGACTTTTATATACTGAATCATAAACACACTGAATCATATACATACAGAATAATGCATACTGCATCTTATGCATTCTGAAGCATTGTCACACTGAATTATTTGGATACAGAACCATATAAATATTTAGTAATACACATATTGAATCATATACATACTGAATCACATGCATGCATACCGAAACACATGTGTCATACAGAAGCATACACTGAATCCTATACATACAAAATCATATACATACTGAAACACATGCATACAAAATAACACGTACATACAGAAGCATGCACACTGAATCACATGCATACAGAAGCATGCACACTGAATCACATGCATACAGAAGCATGCACACTGAATCTCATGCATACATTACAGAAGCATACATACTGAATCACATG
Source organism: Mercenaria mercenaria (assembly GCF_021730395.1). Classification (NCBI taxonomy): domain Eukaryota; kingdom Metazoa; phylum Mollusca; class Bivalvia; order Venerida; family Veneridae; genus Mercenaria; species Mercenaria mercenaria. The sequence continues at coordinate 31,250,302 of NC_069369.1, read as the reverse complement.
CATACAGAATCATATACATATTTACAATTTACTGAATATTAGACATACTGATTCATTAAAACACACTGAAGCTTAATTTATAGAGGATATTTGTTTGTTTCACAAGTGAACACCAGATGCAATATTTTCACAAGTGGCATAGTCACAAGTGAATATTTAAGATATGTTGTTCTTATAAGTGAAAGATATTTTGATCTTACATGTAAAACAAACATATTTTCTGTTAATTTTCATGTTTTGATTAAATTTACCCATTTTTAGCTCACCTGTCACATAGTGACAGGGTGAGCTTTTTTGATCACCCTTCGTCCATCCATCTGTTCACAGTTTCCTTGTGAACACGATAGAGACCACTTTTTGTATTTGATTTTAATTAAACTTGCACACAGCTTGTATGGGCATGATATCTCGGTTCCTTTCGAAAACTGGCCAGATCCCATCATGGGTTCCACAGTTATGGCCCCTTAAAGGGCCAGAATTTGCCATTTTTGGCTTGTGAACACGGTAGAGACCACATTTTGTGATCAGCTTTAATAAAACTGGACACAAGTTGTATTTGCATAATACCTTGGTTGCTTTCGAAAACTGGCCAGATCCCGTCATGGGTTGCAGAGTTATGGCCCCTTAAAGGGCCAAAATTTGCTATTTTTGACCTGTGAACACGATAGAGACCACATTTTGCAATCAACTTTAATCAAACTTGCACACAACTTGTATTGGCATGATATCTCGGTTCCTTTTGAAAACTGGCCAGATCCCATCAGGGGTCCCAGAGTTATGGCCCCTTAAAGGGCAAAAACTTGCTATTTTTGGCTTGTGAACAGGATAGAGACCACATTTTGCAATCAACTATAATCAAACTTGCACACAACTTGTATTGGCATTATATTTTGCTTCCTTTCAAAAACTGGCCAGATCCTATCATGGGTTGCAGAGTTATGGCCCCTTGAAGGACCAAAATTTGCTATTTTGGCTTTTGCTGCCATATAGAGACTTCATTTACGGTTTGATTTGATACAGTCTGTAAAATATCTTCAACAACAATAAATCTTGGATTCCATGATGATACTGTCAGATCCAGTCATAAGGTCCAGAGTTACGGCCACTGATTTACCCCTGAAAGAGCCAAAATTTGTTCATTTTTACCTTGTGAACACAATAGAAGTGACATTTTATATTTGATTTTAACCACACTTACCCACAACTTAAGTCACAATAAGATCTCGGTTCCTTTCGAAAACCAGCTAGATTCCATCATGTGTTCTAGAGTTGCTGCCCCTGAAAGGGGCAAAATTTTCTATTTTGGCCCTTTCAGCCATATAGAGGTTTCATTTATGCTTTGATTTGATACAAACTTGCACAGAATGATTATCTTGATGATCTCTAGGCCTGGATCGAAACTTGGTCATGTCGGGTCAAAAGCAAGGTCATCGGGTCAAATCAAAGGAAAAGCTTGTTAACAACCTAGAAGCCACATTTATGACCCTATCTTCTTGAAAGCTGGTCAGAATGTTTATCTTGATGATTTCTAGGCCAAGTTTGAAACTTGGTCATATGGGGTCAAAAACTAGGTCATCAGGTCAAATCAACTCTTGTTCATTTGATGTGCATGAAACTTGGTCAGAATGTTTGTCTGCATGAAATATCGCATGTGGGGTCAAGAACTAGGTCACCAGGTCAAATAAAAGAATAAGCTTGTTTACACCCTAGGGGGCACATTTTTTATTCTATCTTCATAAAATTTGGTCAAAATGTTTGTTATCATGACGTCTTGGACGATTTCAAATCTGGGTCATGTGGGTTCAGAAACTAGGTCACCAGGTCAAGTCATAAGAAAAGCTTGTATACACTCTAGAGGCCACATTTTTGCTCCAATCTTCCCGAAACTTTGTCAGAATGTTTGTTTTCATGAAATTTTGGACAAGTTCGCATCTGGGTCATGTGGGGTAAAAAACTAGGTAACTTGGTCAAATCAAAGAAAATGCTTCTTTATACTCAAGAGGCCACGTTTTTTGGTCCAATCTTAATGAATATTGGTCAGAATATTTGTCTCCTTGAAATCACTAGGTAAAACATGTTTACACAGTTATGGTGTTTTACAAAGGTGAGCGAACTAGGGCCATCTTGGCCCTCTTGTATAGTTTCTGACCAGTGAAAAATATATTTGATATTTTTCACTGTGAAAATACCAGATATATATAATTATATAATTTCACTTTAATATTTCGATAATTTGCGGGAAAACATGTGATAAATTTCATAATTTAGGTTGTTATTTAAACTTCTATCTCACACACAAAGTATATTGAAAGCTATACCTGGAAGTTTTTGTCTGTGTTCTGCAGACTTCATCACCCAACTAATCTTCTTTTGTTGACTAACACCGCCCAAATTAATTGGCTGATAAAGTCTGCAGTACACAGATGAAAGCTTCCAGGTATAGCTTTCAATATACTTTGTGTATGAAATAGAAAAGTTTAAATAACATTCTAAATTATGAACATAACCATACAGTTGAATAAATTTATTTCTCCTCTGTTACAGGTTTGACACCGATGAGCAACTTGACCTAGACAATGACATGTTTGTTGAGGAGAATGAAGATACACATACAAGCAAGTTTATGTTTGCCAGACCATACAAACATCTTCTCATTTATGCAGTGCTACTACACAGGTATTTATAAAAACAAGTTTATGTTTGCCAGACCATGCAGACAATGTCATCTTCTCATTTATGCAGCGCTTTTACACAGGTATTTATAAAAGCAAGTTTATGTTTGCCAGACCGTGCAAACATCTTCTCATTTATGCAGTGCTACTACACAGGTATTTATGAAAACAAGTTTATGTTTGCCAGACCATGCAGACAATGTCATCTTCTCATTTATGCAGCGCTTTTACACAGGTATTTATAAAAGCAAGTTTATGTTTGCCAGACCATGCAAACATCTTCTCATTTATGCAGTGCTACTACACAGGTATTTATAAAAACAAGTTTATGTTTGCCAGACCATGCAGACAATGTCATCTTCTCATTTATGCAGCGCTTTTACACAGGTATTTATAAAAGCAAGTTTATGTTTGCCAGACCATGCAAACATCTTCTCATTTATGCAGTGCTTCTACACACTGTCAGGTATTTGTAAAAGCAGGTTTATGTTTGCCAGACCGTGCAAACATCTTCTCATTTATGCAGTGCTTCTACACACTGTCAGGTATTTGTAAAAGCAGGTTTGTGTTTGCCAGACCGTGCAAACATCTTCTCATTTATGCAGTGCTTCTACACAGGTATTTAGTCCTTTGGTTGCTTACTGATACTAAGACACCACCATGACAGAATGATACATGTGGACCTTTTAAGACTGAAAAGTGGGAGATTGACATTTTAAAAGTGGGAGTTTAAGGTTGTAAAGTAGGAGATTTTGTATGCAGCAAAAGTATGTGTAAAAACACTCCAGTTTTAATTAGTTAAATTTTTACATTCATTTAATGATATATTACTTTATCAAATACTAATTGTTATAAATATAAAATCAGAAAGAACAAAAATATCCAGCAAGCACTCTTCTATTTATTCGCTGTTATCTTGGGAAGTCAGGTGTCTAAATGTACATGTATTCCCTCATGAAAAGACACATGAAAAGCAAACATCTCCACAAAATCAAATACATTTTCTTGCTTGATATAAAACTCTTAAACAAATCAACACTTTAGGAATGTAATTTATTTGAATGAAAAGTGTTTCAGAATACTAGGACGATTGTATGTTTTTTTAGACAATCATTGGCAAAGTTTTGTTGGGAGATGGGAGATGAACCAGTTACAACAGCTGTGGCTGTGACACGACTGTACTCGGCTATGATACGTCATATCACTCGAGATGAATCTATCCTGCGTGACACAGTGACAGAATACAAAAAGTGAGTATTAATCTGTACCTATTTTAGTCAGTGTTTTGTTTGATCTTGTTTGGTTTGGCCATTTTCAACAGTATTCCACTTATATAATATACAGCAGTCAGTAAATCTAACCAGGGTCCTTGGACTTCTTTTCCAGCATTAACCTTTTTCTGCATGTAAATCCAAGATGAAGAATGAATGACTCTGGATTTGATCCTACACAACCTACTGATTTGAAGTCTTATGCTCCACCTATTGAGCTTACAGTGTGGACCCAACTTGGGTTACAGTATCTACTGTAACAGTTTTACTTCACTGGAGCTTCATTGGAACCAATGATTAAGGATTAGCTATTAGTTAAGATGAGAAATCCAGTGTCAGTTATCCATTCATTGTCAACATATTTCTTGAAACAACATCTTCTCATGAATTTCAAAATGTAACTTCACCAAACTTGGTTCACAGCATTTTTGTCTATGTAGGCCTCTCCTAGTTTTGTGCAGGCTGTATAAATGGGTTATGACAACCTCTCATGAATAGCTTGATGGATCTTGAAAAAAATGATTTGTAACATCCTTGCAGTGACTTGTTTCAGGATTGTTCAAATTGTTCCACTGTACTGCACATGGGCTGCCAGATCTAAATAGGAAAGCTTTTTTGTTCATGGCCTATGTTAATACTGCCTCAGTTTTCTTCAAATAGGGAATTTGAGAACCTTGCAGTGAAGGTGTTAGATGAATGTCAACAGAAAGATCCAAGTAAAGCTATGATGGTTGTTGAAAGAAACTCACCTGTCTGGAACGAGATGACCTGTCTACAGATAGCTGCAGCTTCAAATGATCGGGTAAACGTCACTCATTATCACGTAATTAACCTGGTGTATTAGAGAATGCTGGGAAGCATGTCAGTTATCCTTTAGCCTGCTAAATTTCTTAAAATGGACTGGTCCATCATTCAATTTGGACAATACCATTTATTATTGGAAGGGGTGTTCACTGAAAATATACTGACTAAATAGAGAACAGTGCAGACCATGATCAGCATGCACAGATGTGCAGGCTGGTCTTGGTCTGCACTGGTCGCAAAGGTAGACAAGTGGGTAGCACCCACTTCAAGTTTGGGAGGTCATGGGTTCTCTCCTTGGCCATTTCTTACCAAAGACTTGAAAAATAGTACAAGTAGCTTTCCCACATGTTGCTCAATAGGAGAGTTGTCTCTTAGCTTTATGGGGAGTGTACTGGGACTGGTCAGCCAGGTGTCTGTATAATTTAACTGGGTGGGGTAACATGTCATGGTGTGATATTTCATTGAAGCAGTACAGTAACTGTAAAACTGGGCATTTTGCTCACTGTTACAAGTAGACACTGTCGTTCATATGATTGAAAAATTGTTAAAAAGGAAGATAAACTCGAGCATACACACACTCAAACATTTGTCTTGGAGAAATGATCTTCAGCATGATTTTTGCCACCATGTTTTAATGTGCATGTTAAATGAAAATAAACAATTCCTTCTTGTGTTTGTTTTTACTGATTTACCAAGGCTTATTTGTCAGATGCTTGGATATTTAACCACTTAGACTTAAATGCCCTCTTTGTTCAATTCCTGTGCATCTAAACTCTGTACCATGGTAAATCAGACAACAATTAATGCATAGTCCTTGATTATTTGATAAACCACACATATTATGGTCTTACAAGATAAAAAAGAATTCTAGAGTTTGAAAAAAATATTGAAATCAAACTTTTTATTCCTGAACTGTTAGATGTATATATAGGCAACTCAAGATGTTTAAAGATTAGATTTCAGTATTTTTCCACTTATGTCAATACAGGTGTTTTTGTCATCAGAAACATGCATGGATTCTGTGTCCACGACTTGGAAGCAGGGTATTAGCTCTGGCTGGAAATGCGTAAGTTGATAATGTAAATTCATAGCTGAATATTGCCATAATTACAGTGAGAAAGTATGGGGCCTCTATGACCTTGCGGTTAAGGTTGCTGACCTCGAATCACTTGCCCCTCATCGATGTGGGTTCAAGCCTTACTCGGGGCGTTGAATTCTTCATGTGAGGAAGCTATCCAGCTGGCTTACGGAAGGTCGGTGGTTCTACACAGGTGCCCTCACGTGATGAAATAATGCACCGAGGGGCACCTGGGGTCTTCCTCCACCATCAAAGCTGGAAAGTCGCCATATGACCTAAAATGGTGTTGGTGCGACGTTAAACCCCCCCCCCCCCAAAAAAAATTGTTTTGGATGTAGAACGCATTGTGTTAGGTGGTTTGCTTATGGCAGGTTGATGGTTCTACCCAGGTGCCCAGCCATGCCTGAAATAATGCCCGGAGGGACACCCGGGATCAAAGGCTGGAAAAGTCACCTTATGACTTGTGTCAGTGTGACTGTAAACTTAATAAAAACAATAAAAAAAACATTCCACAATGAAAATGGAAATAATAATGTTGTGTAGTAGAAGTGAAAGACAGACTTAGAAATTATGCATTTTTGTTGGAAGATGGAAAACATTTATTTGACATCACATACAGAAATGATTTAATCTTTGCTAAAAAAGAAAACTATTTAGTCCATAGTCTAAGCAGAGTTAAAGTTACAAAAAAAAAAATTATGAGTATTAAAATATTACTGATACAGTGGTGACTTTAGAATAGTTCATGATGTGAAAAGAGAAGCTGACAATTTCAAAACTGTTTTTGTTTTCTTTAATTGGACTTAACTAGGTTTTATTAGATTTATTCTGTAGTTGTCTCCCTTGTATTTCAGATACTTCTTGCCACACTTTGTCCTCCCTTGGTCTTGTTTATAATTGAGACTGTACAAATAGGGGCAGAAACATGGTCCTGGAGTCAGAAAATAGGAAATTTTTACACCGCACCACTTGTGAAATTTGTACACAGCACGGTAAGTATTTTAGGATACCTAAATTGGGGATATCTCGTTCAAATGCAGGAGTCTTGCGTTTGATCCCTGGCCGCTTCATACCAAATATGTGGAAAAGGGTACCAGTAGCTCCCTTGCTTGGTACTCAGCTAATGATTCAATAGAAATATAGGGAAACTGGCTTCTCTTCTCGAATACCCTTGCAGCGATGAATTCCATCAGGAATGAGGTGTGGAGAGTGATGTTGTGGAATTTGCTTCACAATTGACCTAAAATCAATTAGTATAAACTGTTGAAGATATCTCACCAGGGTTCTGCTTTATGAATAATATTAATTTAGCAGTTTTAGATACTTACCACATAACTCCTTTTTCAAGTTTAGTCATAAAATAGAAATAGTATGATTTTGATATTTATCAAAGTGTATGGAGTTTGATATATAAATTTGTGGATTTTAAATTTTGAATATAAAATTAATGGAATTTTACATGTTCATTGAGATTTGATTTCGAGGATTTACTCAACCAAAAAATCCACGAATATTGGTCCCCCATGTTTATAAATGATTTCACAATAAAATGAATAATTTCTTTATTTTACAGTTGATGTACATAGCATTTTTAATCCTGTATACATACATGTTGTTGGTGGATATACAACCAGACAATGTAACAACTATAGAAGTAATTTGTGTCATCTGGATTTTCACCTTTATGGTGGACAATGTTCACACAGTAAGTTAAATAAAGCTTTAAAAGGTAGTTCTGCATGTTTATATCATTTATTTCTATCAAGTGGACTTTGATAAAACCACAGTTTCAAAGATATACTACAAAAATTAACAGTATACTGTCCTTACCACATGCAATTTAATAAAATTTGTATCAATTTCAGTTGTTAAAGTTTCCGGCGCCTACATTTATGTCAAAGATACGTGACTTCTATGGTATAATGGAATACCTGGAATTATATACTGTGGCGACAACCTTCATTGGGTTCATACTTCATTGGTTCGACTTCTACAGCTCGACAAAAGTCTTGTACAGTATTAATTCAGTTATATTCTTTGTGGGGATAATGCAGTCATATAGAGCATTTGAAAACCTTGGGCCGAAACTAGTCATGATCAAAGGAATGGTGAGTATATTTATTATAAAGGAATTCTTCCAGGGTTACCAAGGTTTATATAGAGGGTTTAGGGGCAATTTCACGCTTTTATACATTTTATTTAGGCATTACCCAAAATATAATTATACTATATGCATATGAATGTCAAAAATCTTGTCAAAAAAAAAATCTGGTCAGAAATAGAGGATAGTACATGATTGTCTTTTCATATTGATTTATTAAACAAGCTCAGTGAAATAAGGCCAGAAAAAAACCTTTGTTTAAGGTTACTTGACCAAAAAAAAATTATGGTTAGTAGGCATTTATTTTCTTTTCCAATTTTTTATCTAACTTTTTCACAAAGAAACTTCAATAATAATGGATCATTAAATAAATATTCATGTTCAGTTAAAAAGTAAGACAGGATGCAATATTTAACACTTGTATTCATTTTAAATTAGGTTAGAGTTACTTGTCTCATTGATTTAGTCAAAAATATGCATAAACAGGGCCTATAGGATTGTTTCATATGTATTTGAGTCACCTGCCTCTCGAAAAGTATTTGCTTTGGATTCGTGAAACTTGACAGGTTTGTTATATAGCACGTGAAGTTGTGCACCTGGTGTTCTGTTTTGAATTTCACTAAGCCTGAGACTAGAGTTATGTCTTAAAAATTATTTGACCTAGAGTCATGAAACCAAGATTGATTGATATTCAGAATGTTAATTTATGCACCAGAGTTTTGTTTTGGATTTTACTCTGAAAGACAAGAGTTATGACCCTTGACTTAGTAAAAAAATATGTGTTAAGGGCATACAAGTTTGTGTCCCATTATGACAAAAACTATTTGATGTAGAGTCATAAAACATCACAGGGTTGTTATACAGCATGTGTTGTGCACCTGGTGTTCTGTTTGGGACTTAACACAGTCAGCCCAGAGTTATGGTCCTTTGTTTTGCAGTTATTTACAAGTATTTTACATAGAGTCAAGCAACCATGTACAGTGACTGGAAGAGGAAGGAGTATGGGGGCATCAATGTCCTATGGACACACATCTAGTGATATCAATTTTACTCCTTCAGTTTCAGGGAGCTGCATCTATTCATCATTGTTTTAGGGTTTTTATGTCACTTTTACCCCTCCAGTTTGTAGGGCTGCATCTATTCATCATTCACATTGTATTAATGATATTAATGTTTTATGTCATTTTCCCACCTCCAGTTAGAAGAGCTGCATCTATTCATGATTGTGTAACTGTTTTTATGTCACTTTACTCCTCCAGTTTGGAGAGCTGTGTCTATTCATCATTGTATTACTTTTTTTTTATGTCACTTTTACTCCTTCAGTTTGGAGAGCTGCGTCTATTCATCATTGTATTACTTTTTTTATGTCACTTTTACTCCTTCAGTTTGGAGAGCTGTGTCTATTCATCATTGTATTACTTTTTTAGCCCACCATCATCAGATGGTGGGCTATTAAAATCACTCTGCGTCCGTGGTCCGTCCGTCCCTCATTCCGTCCGTCCGTCCGTCCGTCCGTTAACAATTTCTCGTTATCGCATCTCCTCATAAACTACTGGGGGGATTTTGACTAAACTTTGTCAGAATGATGTATTGATACCCTAGTTGTGTCCCCCTGAAAATCAGACTGGTTCAACAATTTGTGAGTGAGTTATGGCCCTTTGTTTATTTCTATAATTTATATAGATTTATATAGGGAAAAACTTTGAAAACCTTCTTGTCCAAAACCACAGAGCCTAGGGCTTTGATATTTGGTATGAAGCATCATCTAGTGGTCCTCTACCAAGATGATTCAAATTATTTCTCTGGGGTCAAATATGGCCCCGCCCTGGGGGTCACATGGTTTATATAGACTTATATAGGGAAAAACTTTGAATAACCTCTTGTCCAAAACCACAGGGCCTAGGGCTTTGATATTTTGTATGTGACATCATCTAGTGGTCTTCAACTAAGATTGTTCAAATTATACCCCTAGGGTCAAATATGGCCCCGCCCTGGGGGTCATATGGTTTACATAGACTTATATAGGGAAAAACTTCGAAAATCTTCTTGTTCAAACCACAAAGCCTAGGGCTTTGATACTTGTAATGTAGCATCATCTAGTGGTTCTCTACCAGGTTTATTCAAATTATCCTCCTAGGGTTAAATATGGCCCCGCCCCGGGGGTCACATGGTTCATATAGACTTATATAGGGAAAAGCTTTTAAAATGTTCTTGTCAGTAACTACAACATTCAAACTTGGACCACATGTATGTTTTTGAGTGGCAAGATGAACCTTGACATGAGTTGACCTTGATTTTGACCTAGTGACCTACTTTCACATTTCTGTAGCTACAGCCTTCAAATTTGGACCACTTGCATAATTTTGTGCACTGGAAAAACTTTGACCTTGACATTGACCTAGTGACCTACTTTCACATTTTTGAAGGTACAGGCTTCAAATTTGGACCACATGCATAGTTTTGTATTCTGAAATAAAATTTGACCTTGATTTTGACCTAGTGACCTACTTTAACATTTCTCAAGCTACAGCCTTCAAATTTGGACTACATGCATAGTTTTGTGTACCGAAAAAAACTTTGACCTTGACATTGACCTAGTGACCTACTTTCACATTTTTGAAGGTACAGGCTTCAAATTTGGACCACATGCATAGTTTTGTATTCTGAAATAAAATTTGACCTTGATTTTGACCTAGTGACCTACTTTTACATTTCTTAAGCTACAGCCTTCAAATTTGGACCACTTGCATAGTTTTGTGTACTGAAATGACCTTTGACCTTTACATTGACCTAGTGACCTACTTTCACATTTTTAAGGTACAGGCTTCAAATTTGGACCACATGCATAGTTTTGTATTCCGAAATAAAATTTGACCTTGATTTTGACCTAGTGACCTACTTTTACATTTCTCAAGCTACAGCCTTCAAATTTGGACCACATGCATAGTTTTGTGTACCGAAACAAACTTTGACCTTTACATTGACCTAGTGACCTACTTTCACATTTTTGAAGATACAGGCTTCAAATTTGGACCACATGCATAGTTTTGTATTCCGAAGTAAAATTTGACCTTGATTTTGACCTAGTGACCTACTTTTACATTTCTCAAGCTACAGCCTTCAAATTTGGACCACTTGCATAGTTTTGTGTACCGAAATGAATTTTGACCTTAAGATTGACCTGGTGACCTACTTTCACATTTCTATAGCTACAGGCTTCAAATTTAGGACCACATGCATAGTTTTGTGTACCGAAACAAACTTTGACCTTGACATTGACCTAGTGACCTACTTTCACATTTTTGAAGGTACAGGCTTCAAATTTGGACCACATGCATAGATTTGTGTTGTGTACGGAAATGAAATTTGACCTTGAGCTAGTCAATAAGTCTTGAAATTTGGAACACTCAAAAATGGCACATTGGTGGGCGCCAAGATCACTCTGTGATCTCTTGTTTAATGTAATTTTTACTCCTCCAGTTTGGAGAGCTGCGTCTATTCATTGTGGTATTGCTGGTATTCCTGCTTGCCTATGGTATTGCGCATCAAGGTTTGCTGTACCACGAGAGGTCACCATCATGGAATATATTACGGGATGTTTTCTACTACCCGTACTGGCAGCTTTATGGTGAAATATACTTAGAAGAAATTGATTGTAAGCATTTTTTGACTGACTGATTTTCTTTAGTTGAACCCATTTATTAATGTTTCATTCAAATTTTTTTTTCAAAAGGGAATATGTTGTAGTCTTTTCAAATGTACTGAAATAGTCTGGTAAAGTATATTGTAGATGACTAATATTCGCAAAGGTTTTACTTTTGCTAATATTTGCAATTGGAGCAACACACATATTCAGAACTCTTGTAAATGTTTAAAAGCATTATCTCCCAAAGTAGAAACAATTAGGAAGCGCATATTTTTAACATATTTCTAACAGTGTGAAAATGGCTGTTGTCTGTCAAAAAGCAAAATAAACTTAAAGAAAAAATTACCATATCTATAGTAACCTCTGATAGAAACACCTCTAAAGAGCCAACATCTCTCTGCAATGTTGGATTTTTTTTTTTTCCTTTGAAATTTTTTAGCAAATTAACATGTGCCAAGTAACACCATCTGTACAACAAATACGTTTTAATCTTAAAGTGTTTGCAATATAGTATCGGTACCATATATAATTTAGGATATATGAATTAAAGTGACAATTAAAACATGAAAAGTTCCATTGTTTACTTTTTAACACAGCGGATTCCAGTGGAAGTTGTGATGCAGAGCAAATAGATTGTAGGACAAGTCACTGGTTGGTACCATTTATCCTGGCAGCGTACCTTATGGTGGGAAACATACTTCTTCTCAACTTACTCATTGCTATATTCAGGTATAAAGTTTTTACATAAACTACTGTAAAGTCATTAATATTCATGGGTGTCTAATTTCATGGATTTTCTGGTTGTGTTAATCCATGAAATTAAATCCCAGCAAAAAAAGAAAATTCTCTTTCATTTTATCTTCAGAGGTTGAAATCCACAAACTCCTATCTCCATAAAAAAGTTGTTTTAGCCAAAACCATGAAATTTCATGCCTATGAAATTTAGTTGTTTCTGTCCTATATTTATGTCAAAGGTCATGGTCATATTGTCATATAAGACATGGGTACCAGCTTGTACTTCATGCATTTAAAGACTGCTGCTGTAAATTAAATCAGTAAGAAAATCTTCTGCATTGAATTTGTTCAGACTCCACATAAATGCTTTAGCATCATTGAAGAACCTCTCAAAGCCATGTCTATACATTTTAGCAAAATCTTACTTTTTTATATTCTTGGTATAATTTTGGTATAATTTTGGTATGTATGTAAGTGTTACATAGTACCATTAGGTAGTGGTGATATTTTTAGAAAGTGGATCACACCCTCATTTAGTATAGACACTAGACAGCTCTTATTATTAGAAACAATTACCTTTACAGCTTCTTACTCATTTTGGGGCCTCCGTGGCCGAGTGGTTAAGGTCGCTGACTTCAAATCACTTGCCCCTCATCGATATGGGTTTGAGCCTCACTCGGGGCCTTGAATACTTCATGTGAGGAAGCCATCCGGCTGGCTTACGGAAGGTCGGTGGTTCTACCCAGGTACCCGCTCGTGATGAAATAATGCACGGAGGGGCACCTGGGGTCTTCCTCCACCATTAAAGCTGGAAAGTCGCCATATGACCTATCATGTGTCGGTGCGACGTTAAATCCAACAAAATAAATAAATAAATCTTACTCATTTTATGAAAAAAAGGTAGACTTTGCTAAAGAGGCTGATGTAAGGATTTTCTCCGAATGTTTTAATCTGTCTAATTTTGTTGTTTAACTCTTAACATTTTTTCACGTCTCTCTTGCAGCAATGTATTTCAGCAAATAGAGAAGAACTCGAAGGAGATTTGGAAGTTTCAGATGTACTTTCTAGTCATGGAATATGATAAGAAGACATTTCTTGTCCCACCATTTAGTATCATTCCTCACACTATAGATTTGATAATGTGGTTGTTTAGAAAGGCGTGTTGCAAGAAAAATTCCATACGTAAGTATGCTATGTCTGTTTTATTTATGTTTTTCCTTCTTTAAAACATCAGGTTTCACCATTTAAAGTGTTTTTAGTTAAATAATTTATCTTTGCTTCCTTTATTGAAATGTGTAATTCTTGTTGCTAGAATAATTAAGATAAGAAGTAACTAACTATAAATTTTGTCATCAGTTCAATGAAGCTTCTTTGAAAAAACTGGAAGGAGATATGTTGTTGAAATTTTCTTGGATATTCTGTTTAACTTTGGACTGTGATAGAGGTTTGAACTCATGACCTTGAAGCCGACATACTGGTTCAGATGTAGTCTTGGGATGCAATTTGAGCTTGGTCTCTACCCCCGTTCCCAAGGATTGAGTACAGGCACGGGAGGCGCTCATGTAGTGCACTTAGCATCAGTTTATCACCACACACTTAAAAAAATATGCCAAAGTATCTCAGAACTTAGATAAAAAATATCAAAGCAGTGATTCAGTTTTAATGAAATCTGTTGCATTTACCACATTTACAGGACAGAGGCTAGGAAGGAGACATTTAGAATATTTACAGCTGTTTGAAAAAGAGATGATGACAAATTATTTGCGTAGAGAGAAGGCTAGTGAACACGAGAACCTGGAGATGACTGTGCAGAAACTGGAGAAACGGGTTGACGAGCTAACTAAACTGATCGAGGACGAGATTATCGGAGATCAGCTGCCTGATCCCATGAGCTTTATGATAGCAGAGTAAAAATTTCTTATTTTCTATAAATAGTAACAAAATTGTGCAATACAGAATCCTAATAACTTGAAATGTGATTAATAACTAGGTATTGGCTCACATAACAATGCTAAATTCTGTCCACAATATATTTATCATATAAAAAAGGATGTCATGTTGTTAATCATCTGATTTACCATCATTTTAATATGTGAAAATGATTAAATATAAAGGATTTGATTAATGAACTGTGGTAAACCAAATGATAAACCACAAGAAGGTCTTGTTTGTTTTCATTTTAATATGCTCATTAAAACATGATGATGATCGAAAAAATATGCCGATCTTCATCCATCTGAGTAATAATCAATCAAATCTTTTGTTTCCATTCAATAATTGAGCCGTGCCATGGGAAAATCAACATAGTGGGTATGCGACCAGCATGGATCCAGACCAGCCTGCGCATCCGCGCAGTCTGGTCAGGATCCATGCTGTTTGCTAATAGTTTCTACAATTCCAATAGGCTTTAAAAGCGAACAGCATGGAGCCTGACCAGACTGCGCGGATGCGCAGGCTGGTCTGGCTCCATGCTGGTCGCATACCCACTATGTTGGTTTTCTCATGGCACGGCTCAATTTTAGTTTTGGTTGAGATATTGAAATGAAACTTGGCCTATAGGCAGCTTATAGTATGACTAAATTTAGGATTGAATTTGGGGTCAGTGATGTTAGTGTCAAGGTCACTGTTACTAGAAATAGAAAGAAGTAGTTTCCGTTAGTAACTTAAGTTTTGATAGATGGATTGAAATTTAACTTGGCATGTAAGTAGCTTATATCAAAAACAAGGCTTGTAGGGGCCACAAGGGCTTGACATAAAAGTACCTTTAAACAACTTCTTCTCTTGAACTGCTTGATGGGTCTTAATCAAACTTAGTCTGTAGCATTATTATAAGGTCCTGTCCAAAATTTGTTCAAATGGTGGCACTTGGCCTCTTTTAGGGGCTACTAGAGTAAAAAAAGAAATACTGATTGATTGGACCATCAAATTTTGTTGGTAGCATCATTATAAAGTCTTAAGTGAAATGTATTCAACTGGGGGTGGTTGGTCCCTTTTAGCAGATACCAGAACCAGAAATTGAAAATTATTTTTAAAAACTTCTTATCATCAATTTTGTTTAAATGTTTATACATTTTTGGGCAGTCACACCTTTAGATAAGTTTTTCTTTTATATTAATGAACTGTTTACCAAACTTGGTCAGAAGCAAGGTCATATGGTTGACCCATTTGGGCCTCTTGTTTTCTTTTTTAGCTCACCTGTCACAAAGTGACAAGGTGAGCTTTTGTGATCGCGCGGCGTCCGTCGTCCGTCCGTGCGTCCGTGCGTGCGTGCGTGCGTAAACTTTTGCTTGTGACCACTCTAGAGGTCACATTTTTCATGGGATCTTTATGAAAGTTGGACAGAATGTTCATCTTGATGATATCTAGGTCAGATTCGAAACTGGGTCACGTGCGGTCAAAAACTAGGTCAGTAGGTCTAAAAATAGAAAGACCTTGTGACCTCTCTAGAGGCCAAATTTTTCATGAGATCTTCATGAAAATTGGTCAGAATGTTCACCTTGATGATATCTAGGTCAAGTTCGAAACTGGGTCAGGTGGGGTCAAAAACTAGGTCAGTAGATCTAAAAATAGAAAAACCTTGTGACCTCTCTAGAGGCCATATTTCTCAATGGATTTTCATGAAAATTGGTCAGAATGTTCACCTTGATGATATCTAGGTCAAGTTCGAAACTGGGTCACGTGGGGTCAAAAACTAGGTCAGTAGGTCTAAAAATAGAAAAACCTTGTGACCTCTCTAGAGGCCATATTTCTCAAGAGATCTTCATGAAAATTGGTCAGATTGTTCACCTTGATGATATCTAGATCAGGTTTGAAACTGGGTCACGTGCGGTCAAAAACTAGGTCAGTAGGTCTGAAAATAGAAAAACCTTGTGACCTCTCTAGAGGCCATATTTTTCATGGGATCTTTATGAAAATTGGTCAGAATGTTCATCTTGATGATATCTAGGTCAAGTTCGAAACTGGTTTACGTGCGGTCAATAACTAGGTCAGTAGATCTAAAAATAGAAAAACCTTGTGACCTCTCTAGAGGCCATATTTTTCAAGAGATCTTCATGAAAATTGGTCAGAATGTTCACCTTGATGATATCTAGGTCATTTTCGAAACTGGGTCACGTGCGGTCAAAAACTAGGTCAGTAGATCTAAAAATAGAAAAACCTTGTGACATCTCTAGAGACCATATTTCTCAATGGATCTTCATGAAAATTGGTGAGAATGTTCAGCTTGATGATACCTAGGTCAGTTTCGTAACTGGGTCATGTGCGGTCAAAAACTAGGTCAGCTGGTTGAAAAATAGAAAAACCTTGTGACTTCTCTAGAGGCCATATTTTTCATGAGATCTTCAGGAAAATTGGTGAGAATGTTCACCTTGATGATATCTAGGTCAAGTTCAAAAGTGGGTCACGTGCCTTCAAAAACTAGGTCATTAGGTCAAATAATAGAAAAACCTTGTGACCTCTCTAGAGGTCATATTTTTCAATGGATCTTCATGAAAATTGGTCAGAATTTTTTATCTTGATGATATCTAGGTCACATGTGCTCAAAAACTAGGTCACTGTGTCAAATAATAGAAATAACGACGTCATACTCAGTTCAACACTGGGTCATGTGGGGATAGGTGAGCGATTCAGGACCATCATGGTCCTCTTGTTTGTGATAAAAATGTCATTTTAATGCCATTGGGTCAAGGTCACAGTGATAAAAATGTCATTTTAATGCCATTGGGTCAAGGTCACAGTTACTGAAAATATTTTTAAAGAAATTCACTGTGATCATCAAAACCATGGTTTTCAGTTTATAACTTTAGTTAGGATTGACATACTGTCACTAAACTTGATGTATATATGATCATGAGAAGTATTAGGTAATCTGCTGTATATTTCAGTGATGGCCAGTCATTTGTATGGAAGAAGACAGACTCGGTGACTGAAAACTTTGCCCCCTACACACCATGGCCATATGTTTCTGATGTCTTGGCAGTGAAAGATTTAGTTACCAACACAGATATACCACAGGAATACATGAAGCGACCTATGGTAAGGATTATTTTAAACTACATTATACTGTAAATTGGGTTGTTTTAGTGGCAGTTTGATTTGCATTGTGTAGATTTGATGTTTTGTACTTTGATAGGTTTTGGTTATTTGAGATTATTTGCGATCTCACACTTGCATTACACAGGGGATATTACAATTGGTTTTATTATAAAAGATATATTTTTAATTTAAAAAATCCTACTACCACTTTGAGGGATCTTCAGAATGAGGTTCAGTATAACTGGAACTTGCAATATATATGTAAAATTCACGATAGCAATGCCATGATTTCATGGGCATAAAATGTTGTGGTTTTGGAAAAAATGACAATTTGTGAAGATACGAATTTGTGGATTTTTTTTTTTCAAAGATGAAATCAATGGAACATTTTTTATTCTTCAAGATTTAATGAAATTGAATTTTTAGCTCGACTATTCGAAGAATAGTCTAGCTATTCTACTCACCCTGGCGTCGGCGTCGGTGCCACACCTTGGTTAAGTTTTTGCATGCAAGTACATACAGCCATCAATTAAAGGCATATAGCTTTGAAACTTATTTTTTCTTTTTCTAGGTCAATTACCAACCTCTCTGGGTCAAGTCCCATAACTCTGACATGTATTTTGAGCAAATTATGCCCCCTTTTGGACTTAGAAAATTTTGGTTAAAGTTTTACATGCAAGTTACTATCTCCAAAACTAATGCAGATATTGATTTGAAACTTCACATGTGTCTTCGGGGTTATAAAACTAGTTGATAGCAGCAAGTCCCATAACTCTGACTTTCATTTTGGCCAAATTATGCCCCCTTTTGGACTTAGAAAATTCTGGTTAAAGTTTTGCGTGCAAGTACATACAGCTATTTCTAAAAGGCATATAGATTTGAAACTTATTTTTTCTTTTTCTAGATCAATTACCAACCTCACTGGGTCAAGACCCATAACTCTGACATGTATTTTGAGTAAATTATGCCCCCTTTTAGACTTAGAAAATTTTGGTTAAAGTTTTACATGCAAGTTATTATCTCCAAAACTAATGCAGATTTTGATTTGAAACTTCACATGTGTCTTCGGGGTTATAAAACTAGTTGATAGCAGCAAGTCCCATAACTCTGACCTTCATTTTGGCCAAATTATGCCCCCTTTTGGACTTAGAAAATTCTGGTTAAAGTTTTGCATGCAAGTACATACAGCTATTTCTAAAAGGCATATAGATTTGAAACTTATATTTTCTTTTTCTAGATCAATTACCAACCTCACTGGGTCAAGTTCCATAACGCTGAAATGTTTTTTGAGCAAATTATGCCCCCTTTTAGACTTAGAAAATTCTGGTTAAAGTTTTGCATGCAAGTACATACAGCTATTTCTAAAAGGCATTTAGATTTGAAACTTATATTTTCTTTTTCTAGATCAATTACCAACCTCACTGGGTCAAGTTCCATAACTCTGACATGTTTTTTGAGCAAATTATGCTCCCTTTTAGACTTAGAAAATTTTGGTTAAAGTTTTACATGCAAGTTATTATCTCCAAAACTAATGCAGATATTGAATTGAAACTTCACGTGTCTTCTGGGTTATAAAACTAGTTGGTAGCAGCAAGTCCCATAACTCTGACCTTCATTTTGACCAAATTATGCCCCCTTTTGAACTTAGCAAATTCTGGTTAAGTTTTGCATGCAAGTACATACAGTTATTACTAAAAGGCATATAGATTTGAAACTTATTTTTTTCTTTTTCTAGATCAATTACTAACCCCACAGGATCAAGTTCCATAACTCTGGCATGTATTTTGGGCAAATTATGCCCCCTTTTGGACTTTGAAAATTCTGGTTAAAGTTTTACATGCGAGTTTCTATCTCCAAAACTAATGCAGATATTGAATTGAAACTTCACATGTGCCTTAGGGGTTATAAAACTAGTTGATAGCAGCAAGTCCCATAACTGATATTCATTTTGGTCAAATTATTCCCCCTTTTGAACTTAAAACTCTTTTGATATTTAACCTTTTTAGGTAATATTTTCCTGCCTCTGGGACAATATTTCGTATAGTCGAGCTTGGCTGTCTTACGGACAGCTCTTGTTATTGATGCAACCACAAAATCCACGAATATTTGTTCCACGCACAAATTTATGACTTTACAGTAACTGATTGGGTGGATGAAACAGTAGTACTGAAATTTTATTCAGTTTCTATGTAAATAAAATGAGCCGCCCCATGAGAAAACCAACATAGTGCATTTGTGACCTAGTGCATTTGTGACCAGCATGGATCCAGACCAGCCTGCGCATCCGCACAGTCTGGTCAGGATCCATGCTGTTTGCTTTCAAAGCCTATTGCGATTAGTGAAACTGTTAGCGAATAGCATGGATCCTGACCAGACTGCACGGATGCTGCAGGCTGGTCTGGATCCATGCTGGTCACAAATGCACTATGTTGGTTTTCTCATGGTGTGGCTCAAATTATATTGTTTTTGATATTAGATGACCAGAGGGAGATCATCATCTGTGAAGAAGGAAGTATGTGTAGGTGTTGTCGTAGTTATGTTTTGTGAACAGATATTGTACATGTATGTTTAAAATATGGTGTTCAGGTCAATCCAATTTTAAGGCAGACAGTGTCTAGGAATCCTAGCTGTTTGTAACTGGAAGTTAGAACAATGTATGGGTATTTACATTTTTTGTTTGTCAGCAATAAAAATTAAACTATCTCTCAGAATTGAATTTCATAAATTAGATAGTGTAAATACTTTGTAAGTTATTGACATAGACATTTTAAAATTATTCCTGTAAAATTAAAAAAAAAAATATATGGTTGACCTCATTTTAATGATAAGTATGTTGGTTGAATTGACTTTTTCTGTGCATGTAAAGAAAGAAGAAATTTCAATTTTCTGCAGGAAAAGCAAACTGGTTGTAAAAAGAATATTACATTTGTGTCTTCTTGCATTCAATTTATTAAACTCTTTGAATTAAAATGAGGAAATTCTTAGTGAAGCTTTGCATAAGATTATTTTATTCAACTTGTATAATATTAGATTCAGTATGAAAAGACACACATGTAATATTCCCTATATCTGGCACTGAACAATGAAAAAGAATTGGACAACTGGTATTAATATTATTAAGGTGTTCTTAAGAAGTGTCTCGGATTCTTTACTACTTTTTGGTACAAAGTTACTGAAATTTAAAAGCATAAAAGCAAACAATTATATGTAACATGTATATTGATATTCTGAGAGATCATGTTAAAGTCTAACTTTCATAAAAAAGCAACTTAAAGCAAATATGGGGATGACCTTATTAAAAAAACAACATTTGATAACAAGTCACTCTAAGGCCATACCAAGTTAGTTCTGTGTTTAGTGTTTTTGAGCCTGAATAATCTGAGAAAACAACATTTCTTGAAATATCAAAAACAACCAGTGACAGACACATATTAGTGTATGAAACAGTTTTAAGTAATTTCTACATAAAAATACAGGTACATTCTTGTTACAGATTTTTTAATTCATTTAAAGCTTAAACTCAGGTGGTGATGTCAGGGGTAAAAAGCTATCCAGTTGATAGATTTGTTATTTTATCAACACTTTGTTTTTCCTGCCTAGTAGATAGATTATAAAAAAGATTTGGGAGGATAAACAGAGATTCAGTTTATTATGGTATAAAGTAAAGATTACTGTACAAATTCTGTTCACGACACCCTCTTAGAGTTTAGATTACCTCTCAATAGAGCATTGCTCAACTCTTAAATTGATCTATGTCCTCTTTTTACTTGTACATAGATTCCAAAACATTAACTTCACTTATTTTATGTTAGTTTCAAGAATTGAAAAAAAAGGTGTTGTGACGCTCCAGTCCTTCAGAATTATAGAAGTTTATGTCATAATATAGGGACATAGATCAATAGAAAAGTCAAAGAAAACAGATGCCCATTTAGTGTTTATCCTACTTTTTCAATCAGTCATATGCAACTCGTTGTCACTTTTTTCCAATACTTACTCATGAAGAGTGAACAAATCGAACATATTTGTGAAAGACAGTTATTAAAAGGCTGATCCATTTCTAATTGCATTGAAAAAGTAGTAAAAATACTAGAAGTTGAAATCTTTATGAATAAGAAACCACTGTTGGTCACTGTGCTCCTTCCCTATTGGTTTCTCAATACATAAAGATTTGGTTTCTTATTTATGAGGTTTTACTTCATTGTCTCAATGCTAAATACATAGTGCATAACTCTTAGCTTTCAATGACTAAGTTGACGTAGTAAGCTATTTCCATGATATTGCACAACCTTATAGTCAAAAGTATCTGTCAGTCATAGAGATAGAGCTAGGTGATAGGTGCTAACATAGTAATTGGCTGCTTTACCAAGGGTCCAGAAATAGCACTCTTTTAGACAAATCCAAGGGTATAATATCTCAGTATGTTTGAAAATAAACAAATATCACAATGAGAGGCAAGAGATGAAAGGCAGACTTTTTCTAATTCATCAGATAAATATATATATAGCAAATAAACATATCCATGGCAACTAGCTTAATGCAACAAACAGAATTTTAGTTCTCTAAGCACTGATCCCACTGAATAGATTGTATGGTATTTTGTTAATTTTTAAAGTGTTGTCTTTGATCTCATAGAAAACTGCTGTATGATTTGGTCCTAGCAAGCAGTTTTCACAAAAAGTCAGTATTCAAGTGTGTGTTGTACCGGCATGTGTGTTGTACCATAGCCATTCAAAAAGACTCTAAAAACCTATGAGTTCACTTTTATCTTCAGTATATACATTTGCCAAACAATTATGTCATTAAAAATGTATCGGTTGAACAAAATGTCAACTTAAAAAAAAACTCAGTAAATTGGGTGAAATTGAAAAGATGTTGTCTTGGAAACTGAACTCACTTTTTATATGCTAGTTGTGAAAAATGTGACATTTTTAGCTCATCTGATTTTTTGAAAAAAAATGATGAGTTATTGTCATCACTTGAGCGGTTGTCGGCGTCGGCGTCGGCGTCGGCGTCTGCGTCGGCGTTGCCTGGTTAAGTTTTATGTTTAGGTCAGCTTTTCTCCTAAACTATCAAAGCTATTGCTTTGAAACTTGGAATACTTGTTCACCATCATAAGCTGACCCTGTATAGCAAGAAACATAACTCCATCTTGCTTTTTGCAAGATTTATGGCCCCTTTTGTACTTAGAAAATATCAGATTTCTTGGTTAAGTTTTATGTTTAGGTCAACTTTTCTCCTAAACTATCAAAGCTTTTGCTTTGAAACTTGGAATACTTGTTCACCATCATAAGCAGACCCTGTACATCAAGAAACATAACTCCATCTTGCTTTTTGCAAGAATTATTGCCCCTTTTGGACTTAGAAAATCAGTTTTCTTGGTTAAGTTTTATGTTTAGGTCAGCTTTTATCCTAAACTATCAAAGCTATTCCTTTAAAACTTGCAACACTTGTTCACCATCATAAGCTGACCCTGTACAGCAAGAAACATAACTCCATCCTGCTTTTTGCAAGATTTATGGCCCCTTTTGGACTTAGAAAATATCAGATTTCTTGGTTAAGTTTTATGTTTAGGTCAACTTTTTCTCTTAAACTATCAAAGCTATTGCTTTAAAACTTGCAACTCTTGTTCACCATCATAAGCTGACCCTGTACAGCAAGCAACATAACTCCATCCTGCTTTTTGCAATAATTATTGCCCCTTTTGGACTTAGAAAAATGGTTGAATATTATGTTTAAGTCAACTTTTCTCATAAACTATCAAAGCTATTGCTTTAAAACTTGCAACAGTTTTTCACCATCATAAGTGGACACTGTACATCAAGAAACATAACTCTATCCTGCTTTTTGCAAGAGTGATGGCCCTTTTTAGACTTAGAAAATCATGGGTAGGACAATATTTCTATTACACAAAAAAAATCAGATGAGCGTCAGCACCCGCAAGGCGGTGCTCTTGTTATCTAATGGCATATTGTCTGTTTGTCCCCAGAGTAAATACATGAACTAGCTACAGCTTTCAAACTTTACATGATGCCTTATTACCGCTTTTATTAGGAGTATCCTTATAGTTGTTGCCTTTTGAGCCTTCCATTTCGTGTCCGTTCTGTATCTTCCAAACCCCTTGAAGGAAAGTCATGAAACTTGGGTCATATAATCACCTCATCAAGACGATATGCAGAACTCATTCGGCTCAAGGTCAAGGTCACAACTCAAGGTCAAATGTTTGAGCCTTCCATTTCGTTTCCGCTTTGTATCTCCTAAACCCCTTGAAGGATAATCGTGAAACTTGGGTAGAATGATCACCTCATCAAGGCGATGTGCAGAACCCATGTCAGCCATGTTGACCAAAGGTCAAAGTCACAACTCAAGGTCAAATGTCTGAGCCACTATCCATAACAGCGACGGGGGTCTTTCAAACTGCCTTGTGCTTTTTAGTTTTAACTCTGATTCCCATCCCTCACCCCAACCTTCCAATTAACAATAATCAGCACAAGTTTAGACACTACTTAGTGTTAGTGCATACATACTTGTTTTTTATGTGCAAAGCAAAAAAAATTGATGACTGTCCAGTGTAAAGTATTGTGCTATGTATAAAACCTGTATTTCTTTTCAGCTGAGATCTGGCTCTGGATTATTTGTTCTACCAGCAAAGATGCCAACAAACCTTGTTTCAAGTAGTGACAACACAAATAAAGAGGCAGAAACTGTCAAAACTGAGACAGGTGAAAATAAACTCACCAGTGATACAAATGAAGTGCCAAAATATGACACTGCTGAAATTGCGGAAAGAAAGACAGATTGTAAGACTGAAAAAGAAGCTCCTGAACAAAATGCTGATACCATAGCTGCCGAGGGGAATCAGCTGATCGAGAGTGTTGCAGACACACTGACTGAAAAAGAGAAGAGGAAAATGGAAAAGGCTAAAAGAAAGGAAGAAAGGCGTAAGAGGAAGGAAGAAAAGAAAGCTAGAAGAGAAAAAAGTCAGGAAAGGGATGAGTGGTTGAAAAAGGACAATGAAAACGAAGAAAGACCTTTAGCTGATTTAAATGGTGGCATAATAAATAATGTTAATCAACCACAAGGTAAAGATAATGGCTTGAAAATGAAGGTTTCATTTCACTTAGATGATTCAATTGTTAAACCAGGAGGTGATCAGCGTCCTCAAACTGCGCCAGGCCTTGAACAATCACCAGAAATTACAAATCATTTAGAAATGCACGAAGGAAGTAGGCAACAAAATGATCAGTGGAATATAGAGGAGGAAAAGCTTGAACCACGTGGCAGTAGATCAGCATGGTCACCTTACAAACACAGGGTCAGTGACAGTGAGGAGGAAAGAGAGGCCAGAAAAATGGAGGTAAACTTCTTTCTGTTCATGCATTTCCTTTTTTCTTGTCATTGCGTAATATTACTGTTACAAAGGCATTTAAAAGTAGAACAAGCAACAGTCTATAACTTTCTTTGATGTTTGGCAAACATGTCAGTGATAATAAAATTAATAAAAGTGTGTACAGTATCTTTTGCTCTGCAGTGTTACCCGGTGAAAATTTCACAATCTTAAAAATTGTGCATTTCTTTTTATGTTCAGTGCTTTGTACATTTGTAATCCAATTTTAACCAGTGGTGTCCTAATCTTATCTATTGACTGTTTTATGATCATGCAAACTCGTTAAGAAAAACAAATTATCAATACTATTCCAGGACATTCAAGGTAAGTAAGCTTTGGATTTACAGAATTACACTCACCTGTTAACTGTTGATTAAAATGTGTCACTTTCACCGAATTCAGGTGTCACATGCAACCTAATAGGCTAAGTTGTTTATTAGAACAAAATCCCAAGCCACAGTTTGTTTGTTTTATGAACAGACACTTCGTCCACAATACTTTTTCCAAAAACAGAATTTCGTGTTGACTGCAGTGCACATATCTAAACATACACTTTTTGTTGGCAATAATTTATTGATGTTATGTTTTAGGCCACTTAGGGTACTTTTTTAATATTTTCAAAGTAACATTGTGACTAGATAGAAAGGTGAATAACCGCTCTTTATCAACTTACTGGTATCCATTTTAAGACAAATGCGTATTGTTTTCTTAGGTAATTTAAATTCTGCAGATATACCATCTTGCATGGACATTACTGTAAAGTTGCTTGGTACAATGTCATGATTCATTGTTGATTTGTTGAAGGTATAAAGTCATGAAGCATTGTTGGCATGATTCACATGTGTTGCATTTTATCTACAACACTTTTGCTGATGTTTAAACAAAACTTTATTGACCAGCAATTAGATTTATTTCCATACACTACAATTAGGTATTTGTAAAGACCATCCTTTTAACTTTGTATGTAGAAAATGAAGCTTATATTCACGATCTGGGCGCTTTTGTTGTTGGAGACGATTTCAAAGAAAGACTGTATCTGAAGACATTCGTTCTCCATTTCTGACTTATGCCGAGGCATTGGCAAATAATTGCAGAGAACAAATCAGTCCTGGTACAGACAACAGGAACACGGGATTAGGTTAACTGAATGCCTTTGCATAACTGAAATATTGTTGAAAATCAGCAAACAAAAGCAACCAATTTAATGGATATTTATATATGTGTTACAGAGGAGACGGTTCTCACAACAGTTTGATGACACATCAAGTGATGATGCAGTCTCCCTTAGAGAAAAACTTCGCAAGAAAATGAAAAAGAAAAAATCCAAAAGGAAGAAGAAGCTTATTGAAGACAGTGATTGATACAATGCAATAGATATATAGTAGTATATATTGTTTTTAGACAAATTAACGTTAAAATGTGTAAGTTATAATGTTACGATTGTTATTGATTATATTTATACTGTTTATTATTTGCTCAGAATCATACCGTCCACTTTGTTCTTTTGAACGTTACAAGTTTATGTTGAATATTAACATATTGTTTGAATATCATTAGTATTTAAGGAACTCTCTTTTATGTAAAAGACAATCTTTTAGATTTTAGGTCAAGTATACAAACTATGTTGAGAACTATCCTACGATGCCTTGCGTGCCTGTCAGTTCCGCATCCACAACTTGGTTAGTTTTGATGCACGTTCACATGATCTCTGTTATTGCTTGACAGGTTTGCTTCAGACTTAAAATAGTTATTTCTCGTAATTAAAGACATCATATGACACAAGGGTCATAACTCTCGCAGAATTATTGTATGGATTATCTCCCCTTCATCTTTTCATTAATTATGACCCCTTTATACGTAGCTTTATAGGTTAATTTTGATGCAATTCACAATATCTCTGTTATTACAGAAGGGATTTAATTTTAGCTTGAACTAGTTGTTTCACATAATCACTCACATCATATGAAAGAAGGGCTATAACTTTTGCACCAATATTTCATGAATTATGCCCCTTTTTTAGTTTTTATTTAGAAGTTCAGGTTAAATTTCGTGACTTTATATATATATTTGTTACTTTTGAACGGTTTTGAATCAAACTTAAAATAATTGTTCCACATCACTGTTCTCATCATATGACTCAATGTTCATAACTGCGGCACAAATATTTTATGAATTATTTCCCACACACTTCTTACTTAGAGTTTTAGTTTTCTTCTGATTATATTTCACCATATCTATGTTGTAATGAAATGGATTTGTTTCAAACTTAAAATGTTTGTTCCACATCACAACTTACATTATTTGACAGAAGGTCCATAACTCTAGGCAGCAATATTTTATAATTTATGTCCCTTTTTACATAGAATTCATGTTAAAGTTATGATGGACTTTTGCTAGGTCTCATTTGCTAATGATTTTATTATACCCCCACCAAACATGTTTGAGGGGGGTATATAGGAGTCAGTTTTGTCGCGTCCCGTCACGTCGCGTCCCGAAATCTATTATCTCAGTTATTACCAAATGGATTTGATTCAAACTTAAAATACATGTTTCACCTTATCACCCACATCATGTGACACAAGGT
Organism: Mercenaria mercenaria; assembly: GCF_021730395.1. NCBI lineage: Eukaryota > Metazoa > Mollusca > Bivalvia > Venerida > Veneridae > Mercenaria > Mercenaria mercenaria. The sequence continues at coordinate 31,222,993 of NC_069369.1, read as the reverse complement.
GCATAACTCTTGACACCAAGTTTTCATGAATTATGTCCCCTTTTACTTAGAATTTAAGGTTAATTTTGTTGTATTTTCACTATATCTCAGTTATTACTAAATGGATTTGATTCAAACTTAAAATAGATGTTCCACCTCATCACCCACATCATGTGACATAAGGTGCATAACTCTGACACCATTTTTTTTATGAATTATGCCCCTTTTTACTTAGAATTTAAGGTTGATTTTTGATGTATTTTCACTTTATCTCAGTTACTACTGAATGGATTTGATTCAAACTTAAAATAGATGTTCCACCTCATCACCCACATCATGTGCCCACATCATGTGACACAAGGTGCATAACTCTGACACCAAGTTTTCATGAATTATGTCCCCTTTTACTTAGAATTTAAGGTAAATTTTGTTGTATTTTCACTATATCTCAGTTATTACTAAATGGATTTGATTCAAACTTAAAATAGTTGTTCCACCTCATCACCCAGATGATGTGACATAAGGTGCTTAACTCTGACATAAATTTTTTATGAATTATGTCCCCTTTTACTTTAAATTTAAGGTTGATTTTGATGTATTTACACTATATCTCAATTATTACAAAATGGATTTGATTCAAACTTAAAATAAATGTTCCACCTCATCACCCACATCATGTGACACAAGGTGCATAACTCTGACACCAATTTTTCATGAATTATGCCCCTTTTTACTTAGAATTTAAGGTTAATTTTGATGTATTTTCACTATATCTCAATTACTACTGAATGGATTTGATTCAGACTTAAAACAGATGTTCCACCTCATCACCCACATCATGTGACACAAGGTGCATAACTCTGACACTATTTTTCTTGAATTGTGTCCCCTTTTACCTAGAATTTAAGGTTAATTTTGATGTATTTTCACTACATCTCATTCTGATTGGCTTAGAGCCAAAGGGAAGTAACCTTTTCTTAACCTTTGTACTGAGTTTCTTCCCCTTAAATTCCAGGAATAAGTCTATTTTTAGAAATCCTATTTTTAGATTTTCAATATTTTAGGTATTTTTCTAACTTTTTTTATTATAAGTCCTATGTAAAAAGTAAAAACATTTTTCCGTGGTAACATGGGTCGGTAAGACACTTTTTTGTATTCACTTTTAGTGTATCTCTAATATTAGAGATTTAATATATTTACTAGTATTACTATAATAGTATTATACTAGTATTACTTATATGTGGAAGCCCAGGATGAAGTAGTCCAAAGTATTTTTAAGATTCCTTATGGTTGCCATTCTTCTGTGACAAGACCGTATGGTGGGGGTATGAGTCACTCCTGTGACAGTTCTAGTTCAAACTTAAAATAGTTGTTACACATGATTAGCCACATGATCTGACAGATGATGCATTACTCTTGCAAAAATCTTCCATGAAATTATGTCCCTTTTATATACTTAGTTAATGTTTTCATACATTTTCACTACTAAGTACTTTGGACTCAAAGTTGAGTCTCCTGTTACAGCTGTTTTTAACAATACTACTTTTTAAACTGACAGTGAAAACTACAACTAAGTGTATAAAAGCCTATTAATAATTTGTTTGATCAAAGCTTTGTCTTGTTTTGGTCTTATGTTGCATCTGTGTTTAATGATAGTGCTGTTTTATTTCTATAACGTTATGTTTTTATTATACAATTTACTGTGATATATGTTTGTGATTTACTCAGGTAATACGTATTGTAACTATCACTTTTTTCTTTGAGATTATATCATATCTGATATACATGTATGTTCAGAAAATGTGATATATACAGAGTGGTCCGTAATATATGATACCAATAAAAATTTTTACTTGTTAGTCCCCTACCGGTGGAACACTATAGGAATGACATTCGTCCGTCTGTCTGAGCCCACATTTGCATACTTAGGGGCTGCAGGAACAATAGGTAACTGTACTTTTTCTTTGATGTCATTCATTCCGTAAGGCTTTTATGTGGCTCTATTACGTGGCTAAAAGAACAATAGACATAACAAAAGAGTAGTCACATATATACACATGTAGGAACGTCCGTCTGTCCGTCAGCAAATCTGGGTCCTGCAATTACCTGAAAAGTATTCAAGCTAGGTTCTTAAAAGATGGTGTGTTTAAAGAGGGCAATATGTAGATAATGCACGTACGTAACTAATGCTTGTAAGTCAAAGGTTAAGGTAGCTACCGAAGGTGAAATAAAAATTGTTTCTGTTCCGTAACTTTTATATGCATTGATAGATTATCTTAGTGGTATACACAAAATTTCCCCATGATGAGACAATGTGCCAACACATGATCTATGCTTGTCGGTTAAAGGTCAAGGTCACTGTTTAAGGTAAAGTTAAAACACATTTCTGCCCCATAACTTTGAATTGCATTGAAGGATTTTTTATTACTATACAGAAATGTTTCCAATGATCAGACTGTCTCCCAGATGACGAATGGTTGTTGGTCAAAGGTCAGTATTGAAGGTCAAGTAAAAATTGTTTCCGCTCCATAACATTTATGTGCATTGATGGATTATCTTAATACTGCACACAAATGTTCCCCGTGGTGAGACAATGTGTCGTGTACATGATCAATGCTTGTAGGTCGGAGTCACTATTGAAATTTAAGTAAAAATAGTTTTTGTGTCTTATCTCCTTGATTTTTTATAATACGCCCGAAGGGACATATTATGTTATGGTCCCGGTGTCCGTCTGTCTGTCCGTCCGTCCGTCCGCCCGAGATTGCAATTCTGACCCTTGTAGGATTTAAACGCTTGAAGGTATTTCAAAGGACTTGCAAATGTCAGAGAGTCAGTGCATGCTTGGTGTGTCGCTTCAAGTCAAGTCACACTTAGGGTCAAGTTCATACGTTTGTTTCGTGTCCGCTCTGTAGCATTTGAACTGCTTGAAGGATTTCAAAGAAACTCGGCACAAATGTTCACCACACTGAGACGATGTGCAGAGCGCATTTTTCGGATGACTTGCTTCAAGGTCAAGGTCACACTTAGGGATCAAACGTCAATATATGACTTTGCTTTGTGTATATTGCTCTGCATTGCAGTGCTCTTGGTTTTATTTGGCAGATCCTTAATTTGGTCACTTACAATTATTCTTTTTAATTACTTCCCTTTCTTGTTACTATGAATAGCTTATTTTGAAATATTTTTATTTTTGGATGTAGGTAAAACCAAGACCACTTTTTTGTGGTACAACATAGATGGTAACTCCCATTTTTAGGTATATTTTGACATACCTTTACCAGGAGATTTTTGTGGACTTAGATTTTTTTTCTTTTGGATTTTCTTCCCTTTGTTGTTCAATTTTGCTCCCATTCTGTGATGTCACCCTTCGGGCGTATATTGCCCCGCTTTGCGGAGCTCTTGTTTTTAGTTGTAACACGGTTGCCAACAACTACAAGGAACGGACACTAACAAAGTTTTATACCAGTAGGGGACCTCTGTATTGCCATTGCAATACTCGGTCACTTAAAAGGGCTTTGCTACTTTGTGACTGTTTCAACTTTTGATGGGAGAAACATTTTCTGTAAAACCATACTTTTCAAAAATACTAATACGGCGCACCAACACAGTATAGGTTTGGCGCCATATAACCTATACTGTGTTGGTGTGCTGTAAACCCCAAATAAATAAATAAATAAATTTATTTGATATATAATGTCTATTTTAAAGGTATTTAGTATTTTTGAAAAGTATGGTTTTACAGAAAATGTTTCTGCCATCAGTATATATTTACAAATTGTGAGCCATGAATTATTTAACACCTTATGCTTTAACATAATTGTTCCCATATTTCTCAGTCATTTTTTTCTACCACAGAATGCTGAAAAATAAATTATAGATATAGTTAATAAATAAAAGGGAAGATCTTTAGAAAGGTTCTAAGGTTAACTACATGTTTTATGTCAAGACACCTGCCTGGATTATCAGGTTTTTCCATATAATGTCTGCCCTTACATATTATATAACTGCAGCCTCAGGTGTCGTTGCTGTATCTGCAGTTTGTCTTCTTTGTACAGAGCTATTCTTCATATGTCCTTTATTTGCCAGATGAATCGATGAAATAATATCTTACTTCGTCATTGATACGTTCCTCCGACAGATGCAGTGAAGATCCCAGTTGATGTGTTGTATTCGAAACCCTCGTGAGTTACGTTTCTATCAGATACATTGGTCTGGTCATGAAAAGCTGTAATTCGAGTGATCTATGCATTTGAGTGCCTACATGGTCTGAAGAATTGTTTTACTTTAAATCATTGCCTTTAACCTCATTCAAAGTTGTCTTATTCGTGTTCATGAAAATTTGCTATGATCATGTTGCTGTATTGTATGATGTTTAGAGGTTAAATCTGAGCACTTAAAATGAAGTCCTTAGAAGATCAGTCTTGGCACGTAAGTTTGTAGAATCTTGTACTAGATGGTCTTTATATTTGTAGATTTCTAGCGTCGGTAAATTCATTTGTCAGTTATAATTTACTGTTGTTTAACTTTGTGTTGCAAATGAAGAATAAAGCTAATGTTATCATTATCACTACTGGTTATGATCAAAGCAAATTTAAAGATATAGACATTAAAGTTCTTATCATTTTGTCTAGCTAGGGACACTTCAGTGTTCGCTCTAGTCCTGTTGATCATTTTGTTAACATATACTGATCCCTTCGTTATTTCCATTCCCGTAATTTCGACTTTTAATTTACACCTTATCAATTTCTCTAAAAGTTGGTCAGTGTTAGAGATCATTTAGTGTTTATTGTAATGAGAATGGTCATCTTGTGAACATATTCTAATATCATCGTTATTTCCGTTTCCATCATTTTCACTAACAGTTGTTCTTTACTAGTGATTCTACAGTGTTTACTGTGATCAGATTAGTCGTCTGGTGGATATATACTGATGTCTTCGTTATTTCCGTTTCCATATTTTCTACCTTGATTTCTGTTCGTATCATTTTCTCTAACAGCTGTTCGTTGCTAGCGATTCTCCAGTGTTAGTTGTGGTCAGATTAGTCATCTTGTGACTGGTGATTTTTAGCCCACCATCATCAGATGGTGGGCTATTCAAATCACTCTGCGTCCGTGGTCCGTCGTCCTTCCGTCCGTTAACAATTTCTCGTTATCGCATCTCCTCAGAAAATACCAGGGGGATTTTGACCAAACTTTGCCAGAATGATGTTTTGGTACCCTAGTTGTGTCCCTCTGAAATTGAGACTGGTTCAACAATTTTTGAGTGAGTTATGGCCCTTTGTTTATTTCTATAATTTACGTAGATTTATATAGGGAAAAACTTCAAAACAACAGGGCTAGGGCTTTGATATTTAGTATGAAGCATCATCTAGTGGTCCTCTACCAAGATGATTCAAATTATTTGACTGGGGTCTAATATGGCCCCGCCTCGGGGGTCACATGGTTTATATAGACCTATATAGGGAAAAACTTTGAAAAACCTCTTGTCCAAAACCACAGGGCTTAGGGCTTTGATATTTTGTATGTGACATCATCTAGTGGTCTTCTACTATGATTATTCAAATTATCCCCCTAGGGTCACATGGTTTATATAGACTTATATAGGGAAAAACTTTGAAAATCTTCTTGTCCAAACCACAAAGCCTAGGGCTTTGGTATTTGTAATGTAGCATCATTTAGTGGTTCTCTACCCAGTTTTTTCAAATAATCCCCCTAGTGTCAAGTACGGCCCCGCCCCGGGGGAGGTGGGGGGTCACATGGTTCATATAGACTTATATAGGGAAAAGCTTTTAAAATCTTCTTGTCAATAACCAACAACATTCAGATTTGGACCACATGTATGGTTTTGAATGGCAAGATGAACTTTGACCTCGATTTTGACCTAGTGACCTACTTGCACATTCCTGTAGCTACAGGCTTCAAATTTGGACCACATGTATAGTTTTGTGCACCGAAAAAAACTTTGACCTTGACATTGACCTAGTGACCTACTTTCACATTTTTGAAGGTGCAGGCTTCAGATTTGGACCACATGCATAGATCTGACCTTGATTTTGACCTAGTGACCTACTTGCACATTTCTAAAGCTACAGCCTTCAAATTTGGACCACTTGCATAGTTTTGTGTACCGAAATAAACTTTGACTTTAAGATTGACTTAGTGACCTACTTTCAAATTTCTCAAACTACAGCCTTCAAACTTGATCCACATGCATAGTTTTGTGTACAAAGAACTTTGTCCTTGAAATTGATCTAGTGACCTACTTTCACATTTCTCAAGCTACAGCTTTCAAATTTGGACCACATGCATGGACCACGTGCACCGTGTTGTGTACGGAAATGAAATTTGACCTTGAGCTAGTCAGTAAGTCTTGAAATTTGGAACACTCAAAAATGGCACATTGGTGGGCGCCAAGATCACTCTGTGATCTCTTCTTGTTATTTCCTTTTCTACGGTCTCGACTTTAAGTCTACTTAATACCATTTCTCTAGCGTTTGCCCGACCGTCCATCTATCCGTCCGTCAGCAACTCTGGATGCTGCAATTGCTTTAAAAGTATTCAAGCTAGGTTCATAAAATCAGGTATGTTTATAGAATGCAGTATGAAGATAATGCACGTACATGATTTATAGTTGTAGGTCAAAGGTCAAGATCATTATTGAATGTCAAGTAAAAATTGTTTCTGCTACATAACTTTTATATACATTGATGGGTTACCTTAGTGATACACATAAATGTCCCCCATAATGTAACAATGTGTAAACACATCATCTATGCTTGTCGTTTAAAAGTCAAGGTCACTGTTGAAGGTCAAGTGAAAAAATATTTCTGCCCCATAACTTTTAATTGCACTAAAGGATTTTTTATTACAACAAGGAAATGTTTCCCACGGTTAGACTATTTGTCTCCCACATGACCCATGGTTGTTGGTCAAAGGTCACTTTTGAAGGACAAGTAAAAATTTGTTTCTGCTTCATAACATTTATGTGTATTGATGGATTATCTTAATTCTGCTCACAAATGTTCACCATGATGAGACAATGTGTCGTGTACATGATGTATGCTTGTAGGTCAAGGTCACTATCTAAATGTAAGGAACAATAGTTCCTTAAAGCATTTGTTGCCAACAACCACAAGGGACGAACACTAACAAAGTTTTATACCGGTAGGGGACTTCTGTATTGCCACTGCAATACTCGAACACTTGTTATATATAACCATAAAGGGTTTGACACTTTTTGAATGTTTCAACTTTCATTTGATATATAATATCTATATTGAAGAATATTTTGAAAAGTATGTTTTTAATAGAAAATGTTTATCCCATCAGTACATATTTACAAATTGTGAGCCCATGAATTATTTTACATCTTGTGTTTTAATATATGTTCCCGTATTTCTCTGTCATGTTTTTATCTATCAACAGAGAGCTGAAAAGAATAAATTATAGATAAAAAAGCAAGATCCTTAGAAAGGTAATAAAAATATATTTTTAAACTATCTTCTATATGTCATGACATTTTCCTGTATTATCAGGTTTTTCTGCATAATGCCTGCCCTTATATAGTATTTAACTGCAAACTCAGCTATTTTGACTGTATCTGCAGTTTGTCCTTTTTGTACAGAGCTGTTCTTCATAGGTCCTTTATCTTCCGGATGAACTGATGAAATGAAATAATATCTTACTTCGTCATTGATATGTTCCTCCGACTGGTGCAGTGAATTTCCCAGTTGATGTGTCGTTTTCGAAACCCTCGTTTAAATTAGTTAAGTTAACGTTTCTCTCAGATACATTGGTCTGGTCATGATAAAAGGTAATTAGGATAACACGTGCATTTGAATGTCAACATGGTCTGCAAAAGTTTAAGTCATTGCCTATAACCTTATTCAAAGTTGTCTTATTCTTATTCTTCTGAATGTGCTATGATCATGTTGCTGTATTGTGTGATATTTAGAGGTGAAATCTGAGCACCTAAAATGAAGTCCTTAGAAGATCAGTCCTGGCACGTAAGTTCGTTGAATCTTGTAGATGGTCTTTATATTTGTAGATTTCTAACATCGGTAAAGTCATTTAGATATTGACACAGTAATTAGTAATTATTTACTGTTGCTTAACTTTACGTTGCAATTGAAGTATAAAGCTTAAGTTATCATTATCACTATGGTTATGATCAAAGTAAAAAGATGTACACTTTAATTCCAGTTCTTATCATTTTGTTTAGCGATACTTGTGTTCGCTGTAGCCTGTTGATCATTTGTTAACATATACTGATGCCTTCGTTATTTCCATTCCCGTAATTTCGATTTTTAGTTTAGTCCTAATCAATTTCTCTAAAAGTTGGTCAGTGATCGACTTTAATTTCAGTATGTATCATTTTCACTAACAGTTGTTCTTTGCTAGCGATTCTACAGTGTTTACTGTGATCAGATTAGTCGTCTGGTGAATATATACTGATGTATTCGTTATTTCCGTTTCCATAGTTTCTACCTTGATTTCTGTTCGTATCATTTTCTCAAACAGTTGTTCGTTGCTAGCGATTCTCCAGTGTTGTGACCATAGACTGGTGTTTTCCTTATTTCTTTTTCTTCTGTCTCGACTTAATACCATTTCTCTAGCGTTTGCCCGACCGTCCATCTGTCCGTCCGTCAGCAAATCTGGATCCTGCAATTGCTTTAAAAGTATTCAAGGTAGGTTCATAAAGTTTGGTATATGTATAGAATGCGATATGCAGATAATGCGCGTACATGACTTATGATTGTAGGTCAAAGGTCAGGGTCACTTTTGAAGGTCAAGTTAAAATTGTTTCTTTTCCATAACTTCTATACACATTGATGGTATATATATATATGTATATATATATATAGTGATACACACAAACGGTCCCCATGATGAGACAATGTGTAAACACATGATCTATGCTTGTCGTTTAAAATACAAGGCCACTGTTTAAGGTAAAGTGAAAACTTGTTTCTGCCCCATAACTTTTAATTGCATTCAAGTATTTTTATTACTACACAAATGTTTTCCATGATTAGATTATTTGTCTCCCACATGACCCATGGTTGTTGGTCAAAGGTCACTGTTGAAGGGCAAGTAAATATTTGTTTCTGCTTCATAACATTTATGTGCATTGATGGATTATCTTAATACTGCACACAAAATAATGTTCACCATGATGAGACAATGTGTCGTGTACATGATGTATGCTTGTAGGTCAAGGTCACTATTTAAATTTGAGTAAAAATAGTTTTTTGGTCTTAGCTCCTTGAAGCATTTTTAGTCTTAACACTGTTGCCAACAACCACAAGGGACGAACACTAACAAAGTTTTATACCGGTAGGGGACTTCTGTATTGCCACTGCAATACTCGGTCACTTGTTATATGTAACCATAAAGGGTTTGACACTTTGTGAATGTTTCAACTTCCATTTGATATATAATATCTATATTGAAGATATTTAATATTTTTGAAAAGTATGGTTTTTATAGAATACGTTTATCCCATCAGTTCATGTTTACAAATTGTGAGCGCATGAATTATTTTACACCTTGTGTTTTAATATATATATTCCCGTATTTCTCAGTCATGTTTTTATCTATCAACAGAGTGCTGAAAAGAATATGTGATAGATAAATAGTTGATAGATAAAAAGCAAGATCTTTAGAAAGGTTATAAGATTATCTTTTTAAACTACCTTCTTTATGTCATGAAATTTTCTTGTATTATCAGGTTTTTCTACATAATGTCTGCCCTTACATATTATTTAACTGCAAACTCAGCTGTTTTGGTTGTATCTACAGTTTGTCCTTTTTGTACACAGCTGTTCTACATAGGTCCTTTATCTTCCGGATGAACTGATGAAATGAAATAATATCTTACTTCGTCATTGATATGTTCCTCCGACAGATGCAGTGAATATCCCAGTGGATGTGTCGTATTCGAAACCCTCGTTTGTTAACGTTTCTATCAGATACATTGGACTGGTCATGAGAAGCTGTAATTAGTATGATTTTTATGTTCTTTTTCGCTGATACATGCATTTGAATGTCAACATGGTCTGAATTATTGCCTTCAACCTTATTCTAAGTTGTCTTGTTCTTGGTCAAGTAAATATGCTATGATCATGTTTCTATGTTTTGTGGTGTTTAGAGGTGAAATCCGAGCACATAACATGAAGTCCTGAGAAGATAAGTCCTTCCCAGAACATTCTTTTATGGTGGTTAAATATTAGTGGAGGCTGCTATAGTTATATTTTTCAATTGTCATACAGAAATGTACATCTGTCACCATGCATTTCGAAATTGGTATGAACGCATTCAGGTAATGCACTCTATCCTGTCTCACCAAGTCGATTTTGACACGTATGTGCGTAGAATCTTGTAGATGGGTCTTTTATTTGTAGATTTCTAGCATGGGTAGCTCCATTTGTCAGATACTTGCACAGTTATAATGTACTCTTATTCTTCTTCTCCAATAGTAATGGCAAACGTTCAATAATGATATAGTATGGCCATGCGTTGGCCATCTTGTTTAACTTAATCTTGCAATTGAAGTATAAAGTTATCATTATCACTACTGGTTATGGTTAAAGTAAAAGTAAAACAAAATGTAGAGTTTAATTCCAGTTCTTATTTTATCAAGATGTCTACCTAGCGATTCTTCATTGTTTACTGTGGTCCTTATTGATCATTTTGTGAGCATATACATGTACTGTACTGATGCCTTCATTACTCCCTTTCCCGTAATTTCGACTTTAATTTCTGTCCTGATCATTTTCTCTAAAAGTTGTTCATTGTTAGCAATCGTTCAGTGTTTATTGTAATAAGATTGGTCATATTGTGATCATATACTGATGTCTTCGTTATTTCCGTTTCCGTCGTTTCTACTTTTATTTCCGTCCTTACCATGTTTCTAATAGTTTCTCAGTGTTAGCGATTCTTCAGTGTTTACTTTGATCAGTATGATCATTTTGTGAACATATACTGAAGTTTTTATTATTATCTTTTCCATAGTCTCTACATTTATTTCAGTTCATACCATTTTCTGTAACCGTTCTTTGCTAGTGATTCTACAGTGTTTACTGTGATCAAATTAGTCATCTGGTGAATATATACTGATGTCTTCGTTATATCCGTTTCCATGGTTTCTACCTTTATTTTCGTCCTTATCATTTTCTCTAACAGTTGGTCAGTGTTAGTGATTCTTCAGTGTTTACTGTGGTTGTGAACATATACTGATGTCATCGTTATTTCCTTTTCCGTAGTTTCGACTTTAATTTCAGTCCTAATCAATTTCTCTAACAGTTGTTCATTATTAGCGATTCTTTAGTATTAATTATAATAAGATTGGTCATCTTGTAAACATATACTGATGTCTTCTTTATTTCTGTTTCCATCGTTTCTACTTTTATTTCCGTCCTTATCTTTTTCTCTAGCAGTTGGTCAGTGTTAACGATTCTTCAGTGTTATTAGTAATCTTGTGAACATATACTGATGTCTTTATTTCAGTTTCCATCGTTTCTACTTCTTTAACTTCCGTCCTTATCATTTTCTCTAACAGTTGGTCCGTGTTAGCGATTCTTCAGTGTTTATTGTGATAAGGTTGACCTTCTGGTGAACATATACTGAAGTCTTTGTTATTTCCATTTCCATAGTTTCTATTTTTATTTCAGTTCGTATCATCTTTTCTAAAATTTGTTCTTTGCTAGCGACTCTTCAGTGTTAATTGTGATCAGATTAGTCATCTAGTGAACATATACTGAAGTCTTTGTTATTTCCGTTTCCATAGTTTCTATTTTTATTTCAGTTCGTATCATCTTTTCTAAAATTTGTTCTTTGCTAGCGACTCTTCAGTGTTAATTGTGATCAGATTAGTCATCTAGTGAACATATACTGAAGTCTTTGTTATTTCCGTTTCCATAGTTTCTATTTTTATTTCAGTTCGTATCATCTTTTCTAAAATTTGTTCTTTGCTAGCGACTCTTCAGTGTTAATTGTGATCAGATTAGTCATCTGATGAACATATACTGAAGTCTTTGTTATTTCCTTTTCCATAGTCTCGACTTTAAGTCTAGTTAATATCATTTCTCTAGCAGTTGTACTTTATTAGCTATTGTTCAGTGTTTACTGTTTTAAGACTGGTTATCTTGTGAATATATACTAATGTCATCATTATATCCTTTTCCGTAGTTTTGACTTTAATTTCAGTCCCAATCATTTTCTCTAACGTTCATTGTTAGCGATTCTTCAGTATTAATTGTAATAAGATTGGTCATCTTGTATACATATACTGATGTCTTCTTTATTTCTGTTTCCATTGTTTCTACTTTTATTTCCGTCCTTGTCATTTTCTGTAACAGCTTTGGTCAGTGTTGGCGATTCTTCAGTATTTACTGTGATCAGATTGATCATCTTGTGAATATATACTGATGTTTTCGTTACTACCTTTTCCAAAATCTCGACTCCAAGTCCAGTTAATATCATTTCTCCAGCAGTTGTACTTTATTAGCTATTTTTCAGTGTTTACTGCAATAAGATTGATCATCTTGTGAATACATAAAGATGTCTTCGTTATTTCCTTTTCCGTAGGTTCGACTTTGATTTCCGTCCTAATCATTTTTTCTAACAGTTGTTCTTTGTTAGCGATTCTTCAGTGTTAATTGTGATCAAATTGATCATCTTGTAAATATATACTGATGTTTTTTGTTATTATTTTTTTCCGTAGTCTCGACTTCAAGTCCATTTAATATCATTTCTCCAGCAGGGGTACTTTATTAGCTATTCTTCGGTGTTTACTGCAATAAGATTGGTTATCTTGTAAATATATAATGAAGTCTTCATTATTTTATTTTCCGTAGTTTCTACTTTTATTTCCGTCCGAATCATTTTTTCTAACAGTTGTTCATTGTTAGCGATTCTTCAGTATTTATTGTGATAAAATTGGCCATCTTGTAAACATATACTGATGTCTTCGTAATTTCCGTTTCCATAGTTTCTACTTTTATTTCTTCCCTGTGTAAATATATACTATATTCGTTATTTCTTTTTCCGTAGTGTCGACTTCAAGTCCATTTAATACTATTTCTCTAGCAGTTGTACTTTCTTAGCTATTCTACGGTGTTTACTACAATAAGATTGGTTATCATGTAAATATATACTGATGTCGTTATTTCCTTTTCCGTAGTTTCTACCTTTATTTCTGTCCTAATCATTTTTTCTAACAGTTGTTCGTTGTTGGCGATTCTGCAGTGCTTATTGTGATAAAATTGGCCATCTTGTAAACATATACTGATGTCTTCGTTATTTCCGTTTCCATAGTTTCTACTTTTATTTCTGCCCTGGTCATTTTTTCTAAAAGTTGCTCTTTCCAAGCATAGTTTGTGTGGGGTATTTTTTTTTATTTTGTATCATATTTAACAATAAAAGAATTTATATATGATTATTATATGATTATTATATTTAGATTCTATTAAGATTATCATTTATGTATCTAATTATTTAAAAAAATCAGTTTCACAAAGACAGGAGGCTATATTGGAGTCACACACGTCCGTAGGTCCAGAGGAATATCCCTGAAACTATTATGAAAAAAAAGTTTTTATTCAAGAATATTTGTTAACTAATGTTGACTGCTAAATACTCTGTTATTAACTTATTCATTATACATGTATTTGTAGTGAGATTAATTGAAAATGTGATTATGGTTTTTAATAATTTGTTATTTTTTGTACGATATACAATACAATTTAGAATAAATTTTGTGTAATAAATTTTCGTCTTCAAGTTGATTACTGATATTTCTCTTGAACTTTTTAGGTAGGTTATAATTGGAATGATGTTATTATAGGGCCACAGACCAGGTCGTTCACGGTCACAAACGATTTTTAATTTCATCCGATTATAAAAAAAAGGTTTGTATGTTTTCTTTGTTCAGTTAGGGGCCTCCGTGACCGAGTGGTTAAAATCGTTGACTTCAAATCACTTGCCCCTCATCGATGTGGGTTCAAGCCTCGCTCGGGGCGTTGAATTCTTCTTGTGAGGAAGCCATCCAGCTGGCTGGCAGAAGGTCGGTGGTTCTATCCGGGTGCCCGCTCATGATGAAATAATGCACGGAGGGGCATCTGGGGTCTTCCTCCACCATCAAAGCTGGAAAGTCGCCATATGACCTATAATTGTGTCGGTGCGACGTTAAACCGAACAAATAAATCTTGGTGCAGCCATTTTCCCCGTTGTGCATTTTAAGGATAACATGGTGTAATAGCCATATTTCATATCTTGGTCACTAAATTAAAAACTTTTCACCGAGAGATTTTTTCAAATTTTGTCATTTTTTAGGGAGATAATCGGTATTGAAGGTAACATTGATGCCTAAGGGAAATATATAATTTCTTTGATTATGAGAATCTGAACTTGAGTTTCGAGAAAATTTTGAGGTAGAAAGCTGCATTATATGATTCTGATACAAATATCAAAAAGAAGTCAAAAATTCCCCGTAGAGAAAAGGAGAAAATCATGTTTTTCTAGTTTTCAGTGGAGATAGCTCATGAAAAACCAAAATTATCAGGGGCGGTAATCTAAAGGAATTTCTGTTAGAACTTCTGTCACTATATAACTTGTCAATATGCACCTTATTTCTATCTTTGACATCTTTAAAGCTTACATTATCAAGTTGTATGTACGCTTTTGGTGAAACTGAGGCTTATTACACCATGTTATCCTTAACCACTAGTATACGGCAATATTCTGTAGAGTTAAAGAACGAGTGACGTAAGCGTATGTTGTTCTGTCGTTTGATCAGCTCCAATTGCCGGGTAGGGCCATGACCTATTAAACGACCCTATAAAAGACCGGTGCATATTTGACAAACGAATGAAGTATTAGTGCCATGAAATAAATTTGAATTTAATAAAGTACTTCAATTTACAAATGTATTACATTACTGGGCCTTTAAATAGCAAATATTTATTGCTGCTTCGATAATGTTCAATGGCAATAAAGTTCTATTGCGTTATTTCGTATAGATCGGACGTGTTATTGGAGGTATTAATCATATTTATATGGTCCAGAATTAGCGAGATGTAATAACCATACAGCTGTTTGCACTTGGGGGAAATAAAACAAGATTATCATTACAGACTCTAGCTTCAGAATAGCAAGACTGTATATAAATTTGGATAATATTTATCTTGTTGTGTACATAAAAGGCATTATCAATAGGAATTTGTTAGCTGATAAAGGCGCGAGGAAAAATCGTGTAATAGGGTTGTGAGTACGCAGTTCAACATCAGTTAAATAATTTCTATAGACTAATTATTAAATTATTGATTTTGCGTACGTTTAGCAAGAGAAGCACGGAGTTTGCGTGCGCTCAAAAGTGGCTACAGAGAGTGCTCACGTTTATCACGAATTTCGATGAAAGCCCACGTTCAACGGTCACTACTGAGTTTGCGCACGTTGAAAAGTTATAGGTTCAATACATTTACTTCAAGGGAAAATAAAATGTTTAGTAAAAGTTTCTCTTCCTGAGAAACCGTCGTGCTCTAAATGTACTTACTGTATATGCAATTCAGATTCCACACTTACCAGTTTTTTTCGACGAAGTTTCTCATACACTCTGAACTAGACAAATAGGATGTATCGGTGAAACACATAATTTCCATTAGACTTTGCCAAAGATCAGTCTTGTATTTTCTTTAATAACAAAGTTTACAAGACTTGAATAAAGGAGCTAAATAGCAAAATAACAAATTTCAACGGCATAAATTTGCAGCACTGTTTTTACAAATTTACTTACTTTAAAAAAAAACTGAAATGATTGATATTTTCGTAACAGAAATGGGCCAGTCCACGACAGAGTTTGGTACTGAACGCTGCGTCTGAATTCAACAAGGACTTTTATGAAATGCTTAAACACAGCTCGACAAAATTAAATGAACAAAATTTACTGTGAATATTTTTATTAAACCATGCATTAACTTGGAAAATGTGTAAAAATCTAATTGACCCGGCTACGAACGAGTCAGTGTTTACCTTCATGTCGGAGTTCTACAGGCCGTGGCAAGGTAAGCAGCACAGATATACACGGGAAATAAAATAAAATCAGTTCATTTAGTTTTAGCTCCACTGTTTGGAGAATAGTGGGGGGGGGGGAAGCTATTCTCCTCGCCCGGCGTCGGCGTGACCTTTTTTTGGTTAAAGTTTTTCGGCAACCTTTGTTTTTCTGTCATATCTTTGTTACTATTGCTTATATCTTACTGTAACTTCATATAAATATTGTCCAGTATACAAAGTATGTGTAAGGGCTGAGCCCATAGTACCCACGGTCAAGGTCGCCAAGGTGTAATACTTGGGTTATTTTTAAGGTTAAAGTTTTTCAGCAACCTTTGTTTTTCTGTCATATCATTGTTACTATTGCTTATATTTTACTGTAACTTCACATAAACATTGTCCAGCATACAAACAAAGTAGGTGCAGGGGCTCGGCCCATTATACTAAAGGTCAAAGGTCACAAAAATTTTATACTTGGAATTATTTTCATGTTAAATTTTTTCGAAAGCTTCGTTTATAGACATATCTTTGGTACTTTAAAAGATGATGACTTGAATTAAAAATATTTCTTTATAATCATCATTTGCATGTGTGGTTACAAACCCCATAACTCTAATTGTATTTTTGATAGAATTATGCCCCTTTTGTACTTAAGTTTTTTTGCAATCTTCGCTTTCTGGATATAACTTTAATGCAATATAAGATAAAGACTTGAAACTTAGAATGTATCTTTATCATCATCATCTGCTTGTGTAGTAACAATCCCCATAACTCTGATTTGTATTTTTGACCAAATTATGCCCCTTTCGTACTTAAATTTTTTAACAAACTTCGTTTTCTGAACGAAAAATAGTGTTAAACCGGTCAATAGTAAAATCTATGATGTCAATATTTTCTTAAGCAAATAGAAACTCTCTGCAGATTTACAACTATGGCGCTGGTTTACCACAATTAAGCGCACTATCTTGCATAAATAACGGCGATTATTTGCTTTTATTCTGTGCTTTCGGACGATTTTCAGACTATATTTGCATTTGTTCTTCACACCTTTGATGTTTAGTAACACAGCCAATTACTGAACGTATCATTATGCTCATGATATGATAACTGTGGTCACTCTTAATATGTTTAACTTGGAATATTTTATTTAATGACACTATCTATAATCTTATGTAGCGAGCCTTTTGATGGAAACATGTCAAAAAATGATGATTTTGCTTCCTGAACGGGAAATAAGTTACTAGATTTACGAACAAGTTTCCCATTCGGGAAGTAATAAAAAACATAAATTGATTTCCCAAATGAGACGTTTCCCCCACTGTCTAATGCAGGCATAATTCCAGATATCTATCACTCTTAAACGGGTATAATTCTAGATGTTCATCAGTCTTGAACGGGTATAATTTCAGATGTAAATCTCTCTTAAAGGGGTATGTATTTAAAGGAATATATATACGGCTAGATGTATATCAGTCTAAACAGGGAATATATCTAGATGAACATCGCTCATATCGTTTTAACGCAATCTATACATCTAGATGTGCATCACTCTTTAAGGGATATACATGTAATTCCAGCTGTACATCACTCCTAAAGACGTATAATTTTAGATGTACATCGTATATCAAACCGTTTCAAAGCGGATTGAAATCAATATTATACAGAGTAATTTTAAAGTATACCGTACTTTCACATCACAAAATTGTATATGCAATTCTCTGTCTTTCCACATAGTTTGAAACAAAATTGATACAGATAGATATTTTTCAGGCCAGACTGTCATAGAAGTGATCATATTGTCACTGATATTTTTGGTAGGGGTTCCCGGAAATGCAATGGTAAGATTTTTTACGTGACTTATATACATTTATCACGACTACTTTGAAAGACCGATTATCCACATTTATGAGAAAGCTACTGCTGTAATGTCTGTACCAGTTAGTTGTAACTCCCGCACTGATATTTGTGGTAGGGGTCCCCGGAAATGCAATGGTAAGATTTTTATGTGACTTATATACATTTATCATACTACTTTGAAAGACAGATTATCCACATTTATAAGAAAGCTAACTGTAATGTCTGTACCAGTTAGTTGTAACTCCCGCACTGATATTTGTGGTAGGGGTCCCCGGAAATGCAATGGTAAGATTTTTTATGTGACTTATATACATTTATCATACTACCTTGAAAGACTGATTATCCACATTTATGAGAAAGCTAGCTGTAATGTCTGTATCAGTTAGTTGTAACTCCCGCAACCGTAATTAGAGAACGTAAACAGTTGCAGCCCCCTTTTCGTAAACGTTACAAGTCAGACTGGGGTGAGAAACTTTTTGCGTCTGTAATAGTTGCAATTTTTATACATTTGCGACATTGGGATCTTATGTAAAGTCACGATATATGCTATAACTTTTGCCGAATGAAGTATACAAAATGATCCGGGTAGAATACGATTTCTAATTTTCAAAACATTTACCTGGGAAGTAACAGATGCCATTTTCTGATACTGTAGTAGGACAAGTGTAACTTTAACCGACTGCGATACAGGTAGCGACGACGTTACAGGCGATGACAACTACAGTGTTTATCGATAGTAACCTGCAAATATCATTTAATTTACCAAAAATAAAACAGTTGAACTTAAAACTATGGTAAAATGATGCAAGTTGTTTTTTAAAACAATTATATATTACATGATCTTCCGCGGAGCAATCGGTAAAAAAATCGGGTCTTGTTCGTGTCTATGTCGGTAATGGATTCGATTTCCATCTCGAAAATGATATCAAGTGAAACTATTTTCTAAGACATTGACTTTAACCGGCAAAAAAAAAAATCGTAACTATTTGTTGAAACTTACTGAAAATATAAAGTAATAACACAGTGATGCTTACATTTTAATTGTTGTAAAAGAAAAGCAAATTCATTTAGCAAAACTTTCGTTTGTTACATTTAAGGTTACATTGAAGGCACTGATAATGCTGTTTTATTTCCAAATTGCATATTCTAATACTGGCACGCATTTTAACTGAAGTTGATTTGAATGTATCGAAATTGTAAATGAATTCAATTTTTTTATTATTCCTGCAGGTCCTGGCAGCGGTTATCAGAAACAAGAAGTTGAAATCTAGCACAAACTTCTTAGTGTGTAACCTAGCGACCACTGACATCCTGTTTGCTTCAGGAATTCCATTCATTGCCGTAACCCGGGTAACGCAACACTGGATATTCGGCGAGTTTGTGTGCAAATTTGTGACGTACGTGCAGTTTGTATCCGGGGTATGTTCGATTGTAACCATGGTAATGATCAGTGTCGAACGTTTTATATGCGTGTGTCTGATGAATAAATACAAAATACAAAACAGAGATTTGGCCTTAATCATAGTGGCAATCTGGTGTCTTTCTGCCATTTTCCCAATTCCTGTAGCTTTGTCACAAACAGTGAGAACGGTTCATACCGCAAACGAGTATTTCATGTTTTGCGGCGTGCAGTGGTTGAATGGCTTTCATGCAGAGATATATTTAGGATTCATGGTGTCAGTTTTCTTTGTTATTCCTTTAATATTTATCTCTGGATTTTATTTACGGATATGGCGTGTGGTGAAAAGCTCGGACGCACGGACACAAGGCGCCAGTAGAAGATCTGAAAATTCGATTAGGAAACAAATTCGATTGGTTAAAATGTTTTCATCCATAGTTATATTGTTTGTCTTAATGTGGTTGCCATTTTTCATCGTGAGTTTTCTTGGTGTACATTATAAACAGATCACGTCCACGCATTTTACAGTCACGTTAATTCTCGCGCTTGCCAACACGTGTCAGAACCCACTGTTATACGGGTACTTTAACCATCGGTTACGGGAGGAGTTCCGAATAATGTGCTGTAGTAGATTCAAAGGACTAGGAACCAGTACTGCATCTGCTTACGCAGTTCAGGGGACAGAACTCGGTAGTGCTGTCAATAACTCTTCCACAATTGGATAATTAAAAATGTAGAAATAAAATATCTGTTTAGGGGACAAAACTCGATAGCACTGGCAATAACTCTTATATAGTAAGATACCAGGAATGTCCAAATGGAAACGTGGTGCCTCTGCAGTGAGATAATTGTCTGCTGTTCAGGGAACACAACTCTATGGTGCTGGCAATAACTCCGTCGAAGTACGATGTCTGAAAATTCCATTGGAAAATAAATGCTATCTTGGCTGATTTGACAATAATTATAATTGAAATATACGTAATCCTGGAGGGAAAAAACTCTTCTACGGCGGGCTACTAAAACGTCGAGATGAAAATAAAAATCCTAGGGGATGTGACGGATGTTGCACATATCTTTGTCTCTCATGAAAAGACTTAATCAAACCAAGTCTGCCAGTATTCTGCTTAGTTGCACTTTATGTTTCCAGAAGGATGCTATTATGTTTACTTGTTATTAGTATTACAAAAAAAAAAAAAACATACAATTTTTTTTGATTAAAATATTTGCGGACATATTACTTCATATGTCATTTTACCTGGATTTGTGTCATTAGTTTCACATATTGTAGGTCATTTGCAAAACTGTTTATAATTGATTAAAGTACCTTTAAAGACCTCGATCACATGTATACGTAACGATCGTAAGCGGATCAGGGAGCTTAACCTGAAAGATTATAATTTTCCCAATTTAACTTTGAATATATTTAAATATTTATTTAGTTTATGGTCTTTATTATTAGTAGTACTTTTCTTTTTCCTGTTTAAAATATCGCGATGACACCAGGACTATGTGTTGAATAAGCGGCACCGTAGAATAATGGAATTTATTTCATGACTGTCGGTGTACTTGACTGATAAAGTGGAAAATGAAAATATAATCGAAAGTTCAAAATGACGAGGTGGAAAAGTGTTATTTTTACGTTTATTTTAGTTTATTTCGTCGGAAACTATCAAGTTAAGTACGTTGACGCCTCAGTTACCGACAAATGGGGAAACCATGTTGCCGACGACGGTTCTGTAACATGGGTTGACATTCCTGTCGGCAATAAAACGTACGTAACGACTAATTCCTACGATGACGGCGGGCTGGGACAGATCTTTGCTTTTTCGAGAAGTTTTATAAATACCGTTCAACCATCCAATTTCCCTCTAGGTAAGTCTTTCATCTTTTAAAAAGTCAAACTTGTCTCTGATGACGTTGCATGCCTTAAAAATAGCAAGTGTATATTCAAGAATACAATATATAGCACAGTCAATTGTATATCAAAACAATAAATATAGGTTATACGCCTTCGGAATTATTATTATACGTGGCGTAAAAAACGATTCGGATATGTACACTTACGGACCTTAAAAACGCCTCTTCTATGCATTTGGAAAACTTGATCTAAGAATATTTTTGCAATTCATATAAGTATGAAATATGCATGATAAATAAGAGTATAAAGGTGGTAATTTGTCCTTGTTAAATGAAGCGTGACTACCGCTCGTGAAGCTAATATTCGGGTAAGTTTTATTCGGATGTATAGACGTTCAGTTTTCGTCGCCGCATAATGTCGAATATCCTTCGAAGTCGTGACACTGTTAAAAGATAAACAAACTGGCAAGTGCGTTCAATGATAAAAGGACAAATTGAGTTTTACATTGCAACACGCAAACGTAGATGACGTTGACGTAATTTAAAACGTTCACAAGGTGGTGTCAAACGCAGAACCCGAGAGCCGCAGACTGACCAGTATAATGTCGATGACTCTCCCATACCGGTATAACTGATATATGTTTGACATTTTCGCTTTATAGCGTTTCAATAAAAGATTTTTGAAACGCCAGCTTTTGAGAAGAATAGAATTCAACACACCTACAACGGTCACGCTAAAGAAACCACCACATGGGATTAGATTTAATGAAAAATGATAACTGAATATAGAAATACTCGAATACAACTTGCAAGAATGAAGTAAATGCCATACTATATGGATGAGGCGTTTTTAATGTCTTTGAGTGTATATCAAAACACTTGGTCCTTCTGTATTTCATTTCGACTGTTATATATCTTTCATGTAAACAAGTACATGAAATAAGGAAACACTATTTCATGGTGCATATAAGGCGCCAAATAAAGTAGGTCGACGTGACGTCAACGCGTAACCGTGTTTTAATGTAAAAACGAGCTGTGACACGTCTCGCAGAATTACCTAGGAGTGCGTAGACGTCTGGTGCCTAATGACAGATTCAGATGTTGCGCCGTTCCATTGTATCTAAGTTTGCTAAACGTTGGCTAAGAATCGCTTAATTATTTTTTTTTCAATTTTAAATAATTCAAAGATCATAACTCAAGAATAACTGGAACTATCCAGCTGGTTATCAAATGTTTCTGAGATATTATGTTCATAAATATCTTGGCGGTGTATGGTGAACTTTGGGTAAGATCTAAACAAGCCAGAGAGAGGATACTGACAATTTTCGCAAGTTTTAACTTGAGCCGTGCCATGAGAAAACCAACATAGTGGGTATGCGACCAGCATGGATCCAGACCAGCCTGCGCATCCACGCAGTCTGGTCAGGATCCATGCTGTTCGCTAATAGTTTCTCCAATTCCAATAGGCTTTAAAAGCGAACAGCATGGATCCTGGCCAGATTGCGCGGATGCGCAGGCTGGTCTGGACCCATGCTGGTCGCATACCCACTATGTTGCTTTTCCCATGGCACGGCTCATTTCATGGTGCATATAAGGCGCTAAATAAAGTAGGTCGACGTGACGTCAACGCGTAACCGTGTTTTAATGTAAAAACGAGCTTTGACAGTCGGAATTACTAGATGCGAGACTCTGTCTAGACAGATCAGATTTGCGCGTTCATTATATAATTCTTTCTGCCATAACCAAATACTATCGCTTATTATCAACATGGCTACTATCTAATTTGTAACGTTGGCTAGAACCGCTATATTTTTTCATTTTAAATATTCCAAGACCAAAATATGGACTATCAGTGTTATAAATTTTCTGAGAATTATGTTCATAATATTGCTGTCTGGACCATGCTGGTCGCAAACCCACTATGTTGGTTTTCTCATGGCACGGCTCACACTTAATTCAACCGGAGCTGTACCTCTAGAGCCACTGGGACAATGCCAGTGGTTATCGAACTTTGCGGACATACAATGCCCATGAATAATTATGTGACCCAATTTACTGAGTATATGTTATAGATTTGTTGTAAAAATAATATCATATGCAAAACCAAAGCTGAAATTCACGAA
The DNA here is from genome assembly GCF_021730395.1 of Mercenaria mercenaria. Lineage (NCBI taxonomy): Eukaryota > Metazoa > Mollusca > Bivalvia > Venerida > Veneridae > Mercenaria > Mercenaria mercenaria. Next base: position 31,199,732 of record NC_069369.1, on the reverse strand, counting down.
AATCCCCTTTACGGGTTTGTGGATAAAAACAACAACAGCACTGTTACGGTGTTCCGGTAGGGCCATATTTGTTTCGTCGCTTTGACCTGAATAGTCATACAACGGTGACCCTAATACTTTGCATAACATGATTTTCCTAACATTATTTCAGATGTGTTAGAAAAAGCTCTGAATGGAAGTTTTGACATCGGAAAGGACTATATGGAGGTAAGCTTAATCAACCAAATATTTGAAATATAGACTTGCTTTTTTAATTAAAATGTGGTGTGGTCAGAGGTTATAAATCGAGTATAGAGACCAGTCGCAAAACTCTAGCACTTCATCTGTTAATTTTGAGCTCAGTTTTAAAGTTAATTAATTATTGCATCAAAACTTTATTCTTATTACCTTTGATAATGTTCTACATTAATGTGTACAATCTCCTTGGACTGCTTCGAGCGGGTACTGAGATTGCGATTTTAATTATACCAACCACAGTAAGAAACTATATTTCATACCGCTATCACAAAAATTAAAGAAAATATACAGTAGAATATCGCTTTGACTGCCTTTGAAAGACCTTGTGAATCTTTTTACCTTAAGATTCAAGATAAGTTTTCGTTACCGGACTTGGCCCTTTGTCGATATATCTGTTATTTTACTGTTTATAAGTTATGCCTCTGATTTCTATCCCTTTCAGCTGGTGGACTACTCTATGGGATTTGCGATCTGTTTTGCTATTGGTTTACTGTTTGTGATATTACTTCCGCTGTGTGGTTGCTGCATATGCTGCTGTCGTTGTTGCTGTGGTAACTGTGGAGGGGACCTCAAGGCGGTCGGTGCAATGTTCAAGTCTTTGCATATATTCGCTAGTCTCATAACAGTGGTTAAACGAACGTCTCATAAAGTCAAATTTAAATAGAATTTTATTTCTAGTCAGATGACAGGAAACAACATACGCTACTAGCTTATAAATCAGAACAAACCTCAGCTAATCTGTGAAATTGAAAACTTTATGTATGATGAAATCTTGGGAAAAATCATTTTTAATTGATTAAGGGAAAACGTTCAAAATATTTTTTTTGTCGCCGTTACTTGTATGATCTTCGTTACTATAGTGCGCTTATTTTCAAAGACGAAGCTTGATGCTTCAACTGTTAGCTAAACTTCAGTATGCTATAAAGTGTAACGCGTTAACAACTTTTCGTTTAATCAATACAGGTTTTCGCTATATTTTTGTTAGTATTTATATATACCATAATAAAAGTCTTTCATGTCAATCAATATTTTATTTAATATTATATTTATACTAGGTATACAACAAGAATGAGGACTGTAAAAGGATGGGTCTGGCACAAGCATTATTTCTTATGGTTGTTTTAATGGCGTAAGTCACTTAAAGAACTCAGTCTTAAGGTAGATCTGCACGTTCAGATCATTTTTTCTACCGTGTAGAATTTGATTAAACCCTGATTTTCACAAATTTCAGAGTATACTTAGAAAATTCGGCATATAAAAAGATACGGTCGTAAGCTCGATTTTTTGCTAGACTGATATGAAAAATTTTGACCTCACACAAGTTTTCATAATGGGAGTTTATGGGAAAACCAAAATTTTGATAACATTTTCGCAAATAGAATTTTTTCTATAATGTAGATTTTAATGAAATTTCTCGTGCTCATAGATAAACATATGGCCAATAATATGGTGAAATAAAATCATTTAAAAATGTATAGGCCGATGCGCTTGTGTTTGAGATATTTGCTCGTAATTAAAGAGGTCCGCGCATTTCAACCTTATTTTAAAATAACTTTTAGAATTATTTAAAGTGTTTGATGTTTAAATGTCATATATTAACTAACGTTGCCGTTAAATTAAATTTATTAACTGGCTGCCCTTAATTCATGAAATGTTGTTGATTTTTTCATTTCCGTACGCCGAATCCAGAATTTATTCTACGTTTTCCGGATAAATGACCTTACGCCATTACATCCGGTTTATCAAACGTGCAGAACTACCTTAAATATACCCCGTATTCAACTGTATTCTTTGCACTTCTGGCAGTCAAACATAACAAGCTTTAAAAGAAGTTTTAACGATCCGCAAGGGTTTGAAGCCACGGTCTTCATGAAAAGCGGCAAACATTATATAAACTACTAATGACTCATATAAAGGAAATCCCTACCTAGAATTAAGAGGTTTTCTTTTTTTTTTTTTTTTTTTTGGTCGAAACAAAAAGCTTGAAGACTTGTTATGTTCAAAAACGTTACTTAAGTAGTGTATATAACACTCGTCATATACAGGTAGTGAAAATTTCATTGTCATTATGTAGTCATAACGCTGTTTTAATTAAAGTTATTTCACTTATTTCAGTGGAGCAGCAGGTTGTGTTTGGATGACGAACGGTCGGTTTACTACGGCCATTGACTACACGGAGGACAATCTAATCACTAACCTAGACGATCTGGAAACATTTTTTGAAAATATTGTTGCTGTAAGTAAACATTGTTTTCCCCAAAAAAATGAGATATGCAACGTAAAAATATAAGCGAAACAGAAGTTCTAACCTAATAATTGATATGTTTCATTTTGATAACTATCAAAAACTATTGCTTAGGAAATTGAAGAATGTTTTGATGGAAATATTGATTTTGTTCTAACCAAAATCTCATGAACGTTGTACAATTATCCATCGACAAATAAAACGACTGTTCCTTAAAGTTTACACCGGAAATCATTTTAATTTTCGTTTCAATACTTATCAAGATATTCTTAAAATTTTTAGAGTTCATATTACCATCCTCGGAGTTCTTCAGACTTATATGATATGCATTGTATTTCCATAAAGAAATTAAGAAAAAACTTGTAATTGAAAGTATGTTTCAACGCAGAATTTATGTAAAAAGTCTTCCTTTAATTTGAATTTTGGTTTCAGCAATTTCAATACCTGTCACAAGACATGTATAACCTGATACAGACTGCGATTGTTGACGATATATCAGGTAAGTTTTTCAAGGTCAAGGACAATAGTTTCTTCTGAATACATTAATGTAACAATGTATATATGTAACATATATATACTGGTTAAAATATTCCATGAAATTCAGAGAAATACTGAACAGATGCTAAAAATTCAGACAATCGACGATACATATTAGTACTATAAGCACTATTTAAATACGATGTCGTAAAATATGGCAACCTTAACTGAGGTAAGTAACTAAGTAACTAAAAAAATTTCATTCCACAGATTCACAAGAGTAAGTTGAAAACGAGTTAATTTTATAATGTTTCCATTTTAACCGTATTTAACGTTGATATAGGTACACGATTTTAAAGCTTATGGGGTGGAGGGGTGGGGGGGGGGGGGGGGGGAGAGAGTTGGGAGTTGGGGATGTTTCAAGGGAGAAGTGGGGAGGGGGGCTTTCAGAGCCATCTGTTTTTCTCGAACAAAGACATTTTCTGTTGCACTTCAGTATATTGTTTTACCAGAAATACTGAATTATATGAGTGCGATCTTTGACATAGTACATGTACCTTTGATCAAAATATGATTTAGATATGGGAGGAGTGATAGAAGAAGCTATTTTCAACAACCTTGGCATAGACGCAGTTGTGGTTGCTGTTATCGAACTGGACACAAGTAAGCTTAAATAATTTTATTCCATCAAGAAATCTGACGAATGGTGTGTGCAGAAAAGAATCCCTTAATCATGTCTATGCTGTATAGAACATTTAGAAAACTGTTTCTGCCTTTATAATAGAGCGATGCTGCTACCCATTTGCTTCATTTTCATGACTAAAACAATTATGTATTTAAATTATATGCCCTCACTCAAAATACATTACTGCTGGTATTATGTGAAGTAAATAAAATAAATAAAGTGTGCAATTTTGGGCCTGTAGGAGGTGATGTTCAACATTAGACAAGTAGCGATGTCTTGTGTCTGCAATGCAGTTTTGTTGAAAGTTTTACATTTCCAAGTCTCCTATTTCTGAGATCTAGACTTTCAAAGAAAAGTCCTGAGTATGTGACCTTAGCGTCTCATTAAATAACGTAGATGCACCAGCTTTATTTTCTTATAAACTCACTTTAACTGTTTGATTAATGACAACATTTTACAGCGATATGCAATATCAGCGATACGCTTGCACAAGTAATCTCCGACCAGAACACACTGATTTCCGCGGCCGACAACCTGACCACGGCAATGAACGATCTTGGCACGGACATTGATACCACGAAATCTACATGCTCTTCTTCCGGTGTTGCATGCCAGACGGCTTGCGACAATATGGACACTACGGCTCTGAAATCTGGGAGCGCAGATTTCAGTTCGGTAAGTTCCTTCGTACATTACTTCAGTATAATTGTGTTTTTGTTTCAAAGAAAGTTATACAAAGCACAATTATAGAGAAAGCCACCAAGATAAAATGATCATTGGCATAGACCAAGTACTAGTGATCTTAAAGCTTTTGAACCAAGGAAAAAGTAGGCACTCAGTACTTGCAGTTGTTCTTTTTTTTCAGTGCAAGTTGTTGAAAAGTTGACTTTCTGGCAACAGCTTTTGTGCTAAAAATATTGATATCTATAATTAAGTTTTTTTTGGAATGAAATGTCTTTGTTTGTCTTGCAGCTGCCTGATCTGACATCAGTCCAGTCCAATGTTGATGATATAAAGAATATGAATCTCTCGGACATAGCCCAGTCTGTAAGTGTTTTCTTTTATTGTGTATTGTGTTTGTGGCTAAAAACCAATTTAAAAAACAGTCTGAAAATATACGTTTTTCATTGGTCAGATTCAAAACTAAGCTAAGAAACAACCAATCAGCCGCTCGAATTTGCAGCTAATCTGCATATTCAGTTTTATAACCATGAGTCCATTTTTTAAAAACATTCTATGCAAATGTTTACATTTACAGCACATATAATGACATTGTCCATTTGCAAGCCGATTGAATTGGGAAATGAGTATCTCTGCACATGCGTGGCTTTAGTTAAATATAGTTAAGCTCCAAATATTTTGATATTGATTCATACCCGAAAGACGAAAGAAGTTCGGGAATAATAATTGTTTCTTCATCAAAACCTCTATTTTGTAAAGATTGCTATAAACACTCAATTAAGTAATTGCGCAGAATACCATTTTGAAACATTTTTCCAGAGCTTTTATAAAATAGAATCATGAAATTGAATACTTAATCATGTATAGTGATAATTTTTATTTCCACTGATCACTGTTTTATAGGCAAACGCTTCGATACAGGACGTATCAACTATTGTCAACAACAACACTGCATCAATCAAAGCTGGTAAATATAAAATCCATATGTAAAGTACATGTATGTTGAATGTTGTTATTTTTTTATAAAGACAGACCGGTTTCTTTTTATGTGTTTATGCTTTTTGGTGAAAAAAAAATGACATTGTGGTTACTGAAAGACAAATATTTGTGTTACCTATTTATTTATTTATTTTGTGGTGGGATGGGGATTGGGAGAGGGGTTGGGGGTTATTGGGGGTTATTAAAGACTAGCATATAGCTGTACCAGAGAGCTGAATATTCTTTTGACTGGCAGTAAACAGGAATTTTAGCGAGAATTTTTGTTTCGTAATACATTTTGTTTTTCACGCAATATGCTATCAAACTTGCATATTTCACAGAAAGCTAGAGTTCAGATGTGTTGGGTTTTTTTTGCAGATGTAAATACCACGATGAATGAGTTTGCCGGTACAATCGGTAACATGACGAACGACCTTATCGATGCTCTGAATGGGGTGAGTAATAACTGTTTGGGCATTTTCATAGCGAGCACGTAGTTTAATATCTGTTTGGGCATGTTCGTAACGAACACGTAGTTTCGTAGCGGACACGTATTTTTTCACGTAGTTTCGTAGCGGACACGTATTTTTGTAGCGGATCATAAAAGAAAACTTGTACAAATGACAAGACCAGAGAAAATTGTATAGTATCTCATATCTGCAGTATGATTATTCGCAAGTGGTTAATGAATTGAAGACAGACTGCTTTAAGTTTTTAAGTTTTTTATGTAGACGGGCGACATATATTGTCAACGTTTGTAGCTTGTGTGATTGCAGAATTTAGGCAGAATCGAGCTTCTAAAAACTTGAATGCAAACATTGTATTTTCGTGAGAATATTAAGTAAAAGTAAGATGTAAATCAGGGTTACTAAAAGAAAAATCACATAAAAATCCGATCCATTTTTGTACTTCTTTGAGACTCAATCTACTGTATTTTTCTTTTTACAGACAGTCGACTCGTCCGGGTTAAAAACTGGCCTAGGAGATTTCTTTAGTATGGTCAAGAACTATGACGGATACAGGTGACATATCTTTCGTTTTGGAACTTCGATATAATCCAGCCTTTTTGGCAGTTACACCCATTAGTAGTGAATTGTCGCAATTTCTTTAGAACTATTCACCTCAAATTATGGGTCGAACATTTTCATGTGTAAAAGCAACACACGTGGCGTAAAATGTTCCGCCCCCGCTTCTGTCGCCTAAGAGTCTTTTAATCAAGGTCTGTCCTCCCAGTCGCCAAACTGCTTGCTCTTGTTTGGCAGTGGTGTCTGTGCTTTAACCCTCACCATGCTGGACACGATTGACCCTGCCTTTGCGACCAGTGCAGATCATGATCAGCCTGCACATCCGTGCAGTCTGATTATGATCTGCACTGTTCGCCATGTAGTCAGTATCTTTTTGGTATGCACCCCTTTTAACTGTTAATGGTTCTATCCAATTTGAAAGATGGACAAGTTCATTATAGAAATTTAGCAGGATAAGGGTTAAATTTGTTTCAGGTGCCCACAACTTCGAACACATCCGGAACAGTCTTACATTACTGTTGCGAGATTAAGATTTTGCAGTAACAAAGAAGGGTTGTTGAAAAAGTACCGGTAATGTTATCATTTCAGAGTATACTTCGGGTACGCTTTGACGGCATTGTTTACTATCATTGTGGTTCTGGCTTTACTTGGGATCTGTTGCGGCTGCCTCGGACAGGACTCGGAAAAGTTACCTACAGAAAGAGGCGCAATGTCAAACTGTGGAGGGTGTCTGCTCATTATGTAAGTGTGTATATAGTGGATAATAGTTTGTAATTTCTGGTTTCATGACATTTTAACAAAAATGATTGAATTCACAAACAATTTACATTATAATTGTGATGTCTTCACTCAGGAAAACTAGGGCAGATGTTTGAGCATTGTTTTAAAAATTTTGCATAATAAGTTGGATTGGTTAAATAGGCCTGGAGGAACCGGGACAAGATAGTTATATAATCATTTATAATTAATATATGCAAAAATCGTCTCTATATAAAATAAATGGTTTATTTTGTCAATTCCTTTTTCTACAGACCTGTGGTGATGATGTTTGTCGTTGGGTCCTTATTGATGTTACTAACGACCTTGAGCTTTATGGTTGGAGGCAACATGGAGAAACTGTGCCAACCCCTGCAGGACTTGACTTTATTCAGCGAGGTTTGCTGTCTTGTTTATTTTTATTCGCAACATACATTATCATTGTAACACAGTAGGCAGACATCCTAAAAACGCCTCAACCAATAACAAATGCAGCTGTTCACACCGTTAAATAGAAAATCAGACGCATTAGTGTACAATGCAATGACAGGGTAGTTCTGTGATTGTAGTTATAATGTTGTGTATTGGATGTCTCAGCGCCGTGTGTCAAATGAAAGTCTGCATGGTGGCGGAACGGTTGAGGGTAAAATGTTCAGATACGAATATATAAAGTTTGATCTAATATTCATAAGACCTGAACACATTTTAAAGACAAGATCATTCGTTTGCAAGTAAAAGTCATAATGATCCTGACGCTTGGGTCATGTTATCTTTTCTTTCGTGACATGAAATCATCGAACTCAAAACTAGGTTTCTTGGAATACGGACACAATTGACCCCGGACGAATCCTTCACACATCCCCTCCGGCTCTGCCCTTAAATTTGACAAAGGCAGACAAATTACCCCTTTAATTTTCCCAGTCAGATCCTTAATTTTACTTACAAACCCGATACTAGAATATAAAAGGTTCCCCCATTTTTTCTTGGCATCTTTATTTCAATTAATCAGTTAAGAACTAATATCTCACAAACAAAGCTTTTTTGTTGAATAAAATTATTGTCTGAAATTCAGATGTGAAGAATTCAGATCGCGCTTTCAATTCTTTTATTTAATAGTAAACGGTATGTTATAACAGTTGCATACAAAATAAAGGTTGTTGAAACAGAGATTTTTATTTTTCATATGAGGAAGCTATCAATCTAGCTTCCTGTAGGTCAATGGTTCTACTCAAAAGACCGTCCCTCCCATGTTTGAAGTGATGACTTGAGATACACAAGGGGAATTCCTCTTTTACCTTATTACGTGAACGGTAAAAAATGAAGTACTGTTTTCTCTTTACAGTTTATTGACAAAGGAGCTATAGGCGGTCTTAGTATAGGGGAAATGCTGCATAACAACAAATCCTATAAACTTGGATTTTATGACCTTCTTCTGTAAGTAATTCATTTTCATTTGATAAATTCTATACACCATTTTAAGAAAACTTTGCATAGGGCTGTCGGATTTGTGCCAGGATCAGGTTCAGTCGAGTGGATTTGGAATTGTTGGAACCCAACAGTGGGGCAACAACAACAAACAAGCAAACAAACAATGTGGTATTGTCAATGTTCAGTTACCCAGTAATCCAAAGTTTCAAAGTTCATTTCATATATCTCTCAGTTTGTACATATACAAAAACATGAGACAATACATTTATATAACTAAGACATAACACATGATACATGGAGGGCAACGATAAAACTTTATCCAAAAGATGAATGCGAATATGGTAACTATAGAATATCCAACTCTTGTTCCTTGGAATGTGTGACCCAAATTTCGGCGTTCTTTCAGTCAATTACAATTAACTACTAAAAATGCACAAGCAAAATTGTTCAAGAAATCAATGACTAGGCCTACATTCACACCACTTATTTGATGAAACAACCATAGCTGTTACTGATTCGAAATTGACATTCTTCCTGTTCTACCTGTCGGATTTTCCAATGTAACTTATCGTTATATAACTTGTCGTTGCGAATGGGTCAAAAGAATAAAGTATTGTAAAGGAAACATTATGAATAATAATCGAACGAGAAATAGAACAATAAAACATTTACCTCCTGTCCTGGAGAAAGTACCCGGAGTAATCGTAAACTTTACATATTGTATATAAATGGAATTTGCTTTGAAGTGAAGAAATACACGTTTTTTATACCTTTCTGATGCATTCATACTTGTCAAAATATTTGTATTTTTATTTAGAATCTCGATTTTGACTTTGACAATGTGATTGGTCATTTATGATTTTGTTTCATTACGGCAAAGATCTATACAAAATAATTCTTTTTCTTTTATTAGGGGATGTCGTGCAAACAAGTCTCCGTTCAAATTGCTCGGCCTCGATCATCTTCTACCCCTAGAAGAATACCTGAATCATTCACAGGTATTTGACTTATAATTGTATCGCATTATGAATATTGCTTTTTAAAACGTATTTTAGCAAAAAGAACAGATAAACTCTATAACGTATTCAATCAAGTAAGAAGTTTTTAATGGAATGTAAGGACCTAGTTGCGAAATCCAATGCATTTTAATTTAGACGTATAGTATATTTTCCTAGATTATGGCATATTAAATATTGCTTTAATATCTGTATGAATCAATTAATGTGCTGATAAAAGATTTACACTTTAATATGTATTTTTATTAAAAAATAGTTTTGAATTTTCCAACGATTATTTTGGACCTTGTAATTTTCAGTATACATCAACTCTAAAGGGCGATATGTCCGGAATGTCTTCCATTGATCTGTCAAGTTTTTCTATATTGACTCGAGACATGGAAAACGCCTTGACTGACATGCAAAATTCTGGCCTGTCAGACATAGACTTTGCCGCTATTAACAGCACGGTATGTTATTGCCGCTATTAACAAAGGGATACAATGGTGACACCCTACCTTAAGGGTGGGGAGTTAAGGTTACATTATACCAATTCAGTTCCTTCTTTATTTCATATAAACAATTAAATCTTGAGACCGCATATTCGGTGCTTTAGAGCATTTTAATGATGTGAAATTCATATATAGCCATTTAGTATAACATTATAACATGTCTTCTTACCAAAAATGAATATTTTTATAGATATATAGATATTATGTTACATATAAGAAAATGCTCCCATGAAATGTGTCATTTAGCGATTACGCGTATGAAGACGTTTTCTAAATGAATGAAGCTAAAACCTGAAATTTACAGTGAAAGTGTTCTAGATCTATTTTCAATACAATACGCAAAACAACTAAGCCAAAATACAACTGCCACATCTTTACATGACTCGTTATACCAGATCTCATCAACAACATGGAACTATATTTTAGGCTACTTCACATGAAACACTGAATAGTCACTTCCTATTTGGTGTAATCAGTCCTTAAAAGCCTGTGTAAGGGGAGATAAATGCAGTACATTGTATCCGCAGTATAAGTAGAAATAAAGCGTTCTTTCGCACATACTTGCAAATATCTATTTTGTATGAAACTCTTTGTTTGAATTATTTCAGTTAAGTCAGAGCGTAGTCAGTGTTGATTTTGATGCACTAATTACGGCTATGGAGACCATTCGAGACTCGTGCAGTGGCGCTACATATGTAAGTATACTCAAAAGTGATATGTGCTTTGGCTCAATGTTATAAAGTACAGAGACCAACATCAAATATTGCTCTAATGTTGGTCAGTTTCGAATTTGTACTGAAAAACAACCAAACAGCTGCTTCAGTATCAGATTGGTTAATATCTTTCAGTCACACAATTCTTATCAAACGATATACAAATAGTTTACAGGAGTTGAACTTAAAATTTCACAAAACTACTGAAGCAATGACATGTTTTACTAGTTATTAGAGATATATGGCCCATTTTAACCTGTCTATACTTAACTTTTTAAAGAATGTATTCAGTATTCAGCTCATTATTTGAATAAGAAATTAGCATTGAGCATTTATCATTTATTGTGTCGCATTTTCTCAATTAAATGTTAGCATTTATCACTGGACAAATACACTGAGCTTTTAGCAAAAAGCATTTTGCATTAACTATTTTGGCATTTAATATTTTGCAATTAGCATGGCACATCGGCCTTCCATAAAAATGACCTAATATGATGTTTGATATATTATGCAGGAGACTCTTTAATTTCAGACAAGTTGGGACAATCATATTACTGACATGGAGACTATACGTGACGTCACTTATCCCGCAGTTACTACCGCGCAGGTCAGTTATTGGTCCATATGACTTTGTTCCGTCAATTAACGTTCGTCCGTCAATACGGACAGCACAAGGTTGACACGGTCTTGAAATCGATAATATTGATAAGACAATGAAAACTAATGTCGAGATATAAATAAAACCTGCAACTGTGGTAAATTTTTTTGAAAACATTTGGTTACTGGTTAAAACAAAGATAGATTATTAGAAAAGCGAACCAGTATGAAGTCGAAGATTGAAACTTGGATGTTTACTTGCTCAGAACTGCAAAGCTATGCTATGTATCTTTTGTCAAACATCCTATGATATATAATAATCTGTTTGTAAATTTATACAACAGATGCAGTTATGAAATTAGCAATCGCTAACGCTATCATAATTTAGGTTTCATAAGTGAAATGCTTCAAATTTTACAGTACTCTGGGTATTTTTTTGCAAATCTGACAGTTTATAAAATAAATTAACACAATTGTTCTATGATAAAAGCAAATAGAAAGGTTTGCCATCTACCTTCTGCCAGACCTAGATTGAGATGTAAAACATTGTATTTGTAAAGAATCGCCCAGTACATTACTCTATTAAGGCATCTAGAGTTAGAGATCACTTCAACATTTTTTCTAAATGTTTTTTTTCCAGACTAATTTGAAGGAATCCATTGCGCAGTTGGAATCTCTTTTAAGTGGATTAGATGTAAGTATAATGTTAGCGCTTTCCAAATAGTTCATTGCTTGAGAATCTGTATACCTTTGTTCCTTTTTAATACGCATTTAGAATTCCGTAAAAACTAAGCTTCTAAAACTGTCATTATTTCTACTTTAAGCTTGAAACTGATTCCAGTATTTCATATACAATGTATCTGATTTCTACAACAAATTATATAATTGAGCCACGCCATGAGAAAACCAACATAGTGCGTTTGCGACCAGCATGGACTCAGACCAGCCTGTCGCATCCGCGCAGTCTGGTCAGGATCCATGCTGTTTGCTAACAGTTTCTCTAATTGCAATAGGCTTTGAAAGCGAACAGCATGGATCCATGCTGGCCGCAAACGCACTATGTTGGTTTTCTCACGATGCGGCTCGTTTATAATGTTTTTTTTATAGTTGTCAGTGTTCTGAATTTTCTGTTCATAACATTAAGAAAGTTATATTCGTGTATAACAAAACAAGAAAGCAGTGGCGGAATCATGAATTTATCAAAATAATGATTTGATTAAGTTCTTGAAACATTCGTTTTAAATTAAGTTCTTCATAACTTTTAGATGGTTCATACAACAAGCCTATTCACGGTGATTATATTTTACGACTCAGACAAACACGTTTGACGGGGAGAATAAATGGGGTTGCCCAATATTTGGGGTCCGAAAACGAGGAATATACGAAACAATCTGCAGAAAAAAGTACTTTCTGAAGTGATTGTCTTTTTGCAAGAATTATCGATGAAACTTGCTCATTTTCATAGTTAGAGTATTGCCGATTTTATATATTACAGGAAAAAATAAACAATACATTGGAAACTGCCAGGCATGCAGACGACCAATTACAAAACAACGTAACTGCTGTAATAACAGATGTAAGTAGCCTATATCAACAAAATCAAAAAGAAATATATTCGTTTCTATTCATTATAGCGCTTTCGGTCATATATTTTCTTTTCCTGTGATACGACATATTGTTTTAATTTAAGGAAACCCCTCTTGAACTATGTCAAACTACAGAACATTACATGTGTTTGTAGTTCTGATAATAATAATTATTAGGACCCCGCCTTATGGTGTTCGTCCGTCCGTCTGTCCAAACAAAGTATGTGCGATAATCAAATACATTTTGTTTCTCTGTAATCAGAAGTTTATGTTGATATCAACATTCACAACTAAGACATAATTAGTTCAGCCCTTTTTAAGGGTTCCAATTTTCTTCCTTATAACACTGAAGCTGAACGTATACTAGTATATAAAAATACATGTCTGAGGAGATATGAAAAGAAAATTTTGAAAAATCCACCCTGATACCCATAGTATTTTCGTTATAAGAATATGAGTATTTACATATTTGTGGAGTTTCTGTAGAAAGGCCCTTAAAGACAACAACTTGCTTAAATCATGATTATTCGTAATTGTTTAATACATTGTTGTTTAAGGCTATAGACGACTTTGTCACGAGGATAACTACGTACCTGGAACAGTATGGAGATGAAGCTGTCGATATGGTTTGTTATTTAAATATCATTGAATGCTTAGAATTGGTATAAACGAAGAAATCTGCATTGAGACAATCTTACAATTAAGCATTTAAAGTTATTGGTAATTATCTTTATATAGTATATATTATTGGCTCTTACGGCCTCATTTGTTAAGGTGTCGAAAACTCTGACTGAAGTTGGTCATGGTAAGTATGCATGTTGGTTAAACATAATTGCAGTTAGAAAAGAGCATTACCAAGTAAATTTCTTCAAAGTATACGAACAGTATACATTATGATTATGATGCAGAAATACCGACACTTTGGTTAAATTAAATGCATATTTTATATACCAAGAATGAAAACTAGGTAAGCAGACAATATTTTTTATAATATGTCGGATATTTCGATAGGTTTGATAAATTAGAAACCGTATTTAAATGGACAGCCGGTTTTTTTTTGCTTTGGTCTTCTTTTTTTGGTTTTAGACATAGTATATTGTGCGCCGCTCTTCGACAACCAGTGTTAAGAATTTGGGACCAGTATAAATCCAGATAAGCCTGCACATCCGTGCAGTCTGATCTGGATCCATATTGTTCGCTTGTTAATTTCATACACGTGCAAAAACTGGTAAACGCACAGTATGGATGATGTACACAGATCTGGACCCTTACTGGTCGCACAGTCTCAACGTTCGTTTTTGTACAACGGCACTCATAACATCACCTACGATACAAAATGACTTTTTATTGAAAAAATAAATTTGTAGGTTACATTCCAAGTCAGGATTCAAAATACTGAATTCATGCTCAGGTACATATAGTTAAAAATGTATTTGTGTTTTTATTTCATACAGGTTTATAATGAATTTGGAAGATGTTTGCCATTATGGAACCTGTATGATTCAGTTACATCTATTATATGTAAATATATGGTTGAGTCACTGGTAAGTTATTTATACGCCTCCAAATTACTTAAACTTTAAGAATTTAAATGCAGATTAATTAAGATAATGAGTTATATTTTACGAGCGGTCACAACGGCGTGTTTATATATGTCTGAATGTATACGTTTGTACGATAACATTTGATTTGTTTCAATACAGAAAATATTTTTGTATAACATTACAACTTCTATCATTGACAACCTTTCTGAGTTCAACGATGCATTGGAACAATAACAATCAAACGATAATATAAACATGTTGTCGTTGGAGTAGTACTTGTGGTAAATTATGAATAAACAAACACGATAAGAAATGATCGATATTGAACTTCACGTCGGAAATATTATTAGAAAACAAACATTCGAATGTCAATTTTTGAGTTTAATCTACATATATAATATATTCATTTTACTTCTGATTTGTAAATATTTTCATTTACATTGCATTTTGTATAGAAAGAAAATAACCTTTATTTTCGTGAAAACAACATCAGTTAAAAAATATCAAAGGCGACTCTTTCCGCGAGACTGCATGTGTGATTGACGTCGTTCATGAACACTGAACAACCTAAACAAAATGGCATCATTCGAAAAAAGAAATCTTTGAGTTTAGCAATTAGAATTTCAAGAAGAACATAACTCCTTTATTCTCATGATAAAGAGTAAAATCGAACGACACTTCTATACAATTTTTACATTTGCTAGCGCGTTTCAGGGACTAGCCAGAAGTCCCAATGCGGTTTATAGCCGTATAAACGCCCAAAAATTAGCATTCAGTCCTTAAGTATGCTTTCTTAAAATCCGTCACGTTATTCTGTTGTTAAGCATTGAAAAGTCTGTTTTTTCAGGCTTCTTAAACAACATTCGCGATTTTGGGGATTTGTTTTCGTTGTTAACATTTATTAAAATGTCATAACTCTTGTTTTCACATGATTGACAAGTAACATTTGTGATTTTTAGAATGCATTTTGGTTTGGCACTGGTTGGGGATTGCTATTCTTCATACCTGTGATGGTATTGTCCATGAAACTGTCAAAGTATTACAGGAGAATGGAAAAACAAGAAGGATTTAAAGAGTAAGTGACGTCATGATTACTATCTAAACAGCCAATGTTTATTCGCGTGGTTTAACATATGATTTACAACGGTTCAGAGTCCAGATGCGTAGGAATTGCGCAACTGACAAGGCGTTCGTCTGGATGGGTAAATATCCGGGTATCTGTGCGATAACCTGTGGTAAGTCGGACGACAAATCACATGAAGACATTGTTTTGTTTTATTCTAATTGTCCATTATTAACAAATGAAGATAAAAATATGCTAAACGTTATCGGGCGTTTTGTGGCTTATTGACGTCATAGTGACGTCTCACCGATTTGGCGTCAGCCATTGTTAATTGTCGGCACAGTGGCTCACTGCTGTCTTTTACAAAATCATATTAAGTAAACTTTACTACATTTTAATGGGAAATAATAAAAAATATGAGTATCCACATACAATTCTTTCGTAACAGGTAACGTTTTGGGCCCCTTGACGTTTAATGGCTTAACTGCATAATTCATACTTTGACGTATTTATTATTTATGTTATTATAAGTCTATATTCATGATTTATTATTCAATTACAGAGAAGAGGATCCGTTGGACGAAGAGTGAGTTGATTTATAAAATACTTCCTATCATTATTTGATAAAGATATAACAGAAATCAGTAGAAAACACTGAAGCTTTTAAGCCGATGGTGTTGCACATGTCCGTCCGTCAGTAGTCTGTTGCACATGTGCTGTTCATCCGTTATCTTCAAGAGTTCCATAATGGCATGTGCGTGAAAAGCTGAATGTGATATAACGTGTGGTCGGACCCATTTAGGGCATCTGTAGCTGAATGGTTCGTTAAATCGGTTTCTTATCACACGTCCGGCGCTACCTACCCGCCCGCTTAGTACAATAAGGAGAGCGCAGATCTGCTGATCGCGGGGTTGTGAGTCCGATCCTCGTACTAGGCGCATGTTCTCCGCGACGATTAGATAGAAGACATTGTGTCTGAAATCAATCGTCCTCCACCTCTGATTCATGTGGGGAAGTTGGCAGTTACTTGCGGAAAACAGGTTTTTACTGGTACATCCAGGAACACTGATCAGGTTAACCGCCCGCCGTTACATAACTGAAATACTGTTGAAAAACGGCGTAAAACCTAAAACAAAAGAAAACAAAACAAAATAACAAAAAACTTTTGATTACTGAACTATAAAATAATGTTTCCACACAACAATAAAACAACAACATGGATCTTTCTTATTTATTTCTATTTATCAATGATCGATATAGTCAACAACTTTTATGATACATTCAATGATCTAACTATTATATTGTTTATTTTATTTTAGCATTGATGATTTTGAAGTCCGTTACGATATGATGAGAAGGTATAAATGAGCCGTGCCATGGGAAAACCAACATAGTGGCTTTGCGACCAGCATGGATCCAGACCAGCCTGCGCATCCGCGCAGTCTGGTCAGGATCCATGCTGTTCGCTAACAGTTTCTTCTATTCCAATAGGCTTTAAAAGCGAACAGCATGGAGCCTGACCAGACTGCGCGGATGCGCAGGCTGGTCTGGATCCATGCTGGTCGCAAACCCACTATGTTGGTTTTCTCATGGCACGGCTCAAATATGTTTATTTGAGTGCATATACGCTTTTTATAATTTCTTCTTCAAATTTTTCGTTTTTACGCATATTGTTTTCTCCGAAATGCTATGATAACAACATCACGCAAAGTATTTTTATAATCGAAGCATATTTTCTAAGTATGCTTAAAAATATAATTAAAGCGGTTGCATGTAAAAAATGAAACCGAAACCATAAAGATATGAATTTGAATAAAGATCAAAGGGTCTTATAAACGTATAAATCAATACAGAGAGATTAAACAGTATGATTTCTTGATTTCTTTATTAATGATATGTATTTATTTTATAGTTAACATAAATCTTTAATGGTTGAGTCATAATGAAAATTTGGTGTATTGTCTTCATTTGTACTAATCCAAAATAAGTGTAAAGGGATAAAACGAAATTACGTTATCGCCGTTGAAATTTAAAAAAATGCTGAATTATGTGCACGTGGTTGAATTTTTTTTCAGACAAAACAAGGTTGCCCCAGACCCGGATTTCATGGATTGAAGAGTGCATTTATTCTTAAGAGTACTGTGTGGAGTTAATATGAGCCGTGCCATGAGAAAACCAACATAGTGGGTTTGCGACCAGCATGGATCCAGAACAGCCTGCGCATCCGCGCAGTCTGGTCAGGCTCCATGCTGTTCGCTTTAAAGCCTACTGCAATTAGAGAAACCGTTAGCGAACAGCATGGATCCTGACCAGACTGCGCGGATGCGCAGGCTGGTCTGGATCCATGCTGGTCGCAAACCCATTATGTTGGTTTTCCCATGGCACGGCTCATATATTTTACAAAACAGAACAGAAAAGAACATATGTTTTATTTTGACTTGTACATAGTACATCATTGAGAATGAAAAAAAAATGATATTGTTGCTTATAATTTTTGATGTATCAACGGAACTCATTTTAGTATTGCATTCTTGATATAAGAAATATGTAACAATATGTAAAATATTTGATGCCTTCAAGACAGTAACTGAGTTATGACGCATGTCGGTCAGAGTAACCACTACAGATATGTATGTATACCATTAGAAACATGGATATAACAAATTTAAATTTTAATGATCTTTTGAGTAAGTTAAAATCTCATATAAATTGATACTTATTCTAATTCATTTAAACTAGAATGAAAAAAAAATAATCAGTCCACGAAATTTTATTTCATGAGCAATTATTTTAGAAATGAATACAAACCACTATTGTAAAGGTCCCCCATTAAACGTCAGCGACGGAATGGTAAAAAATTCTCAATGCCTTTTTGTAGAACAGTTAGTTTCAAAAGAGAATATTGAATGCTAATAAAATCGTAAAAGTATTACAATGTTGTTTGTTCTTACCACAACAATGTTAAATAAAAACAAAAGTCGACATTTGTAGCTCTACAACGATAATGTGACGACTGTGTACGTTGCAAAATAATCCTCCAGCATTATGAACAGATATGTGACGATAATTTGGCAGTTAACTTAACTTGGGAACGTACTAAAAAGAGTAAATCTGAAAACGGATGACACTTTGGTTTGAATAATATTACATTAACATGATTGCATTTGTTAACATAGTACTACCGTAACGTCTAAACTGCAGAAAGGAGTGAGTAAGGACTACTAAGGCTGGAAACCCTCTCCCTATACACATTATAATCTGTATGGTAACAAAGTAATTGATATGCGTGCAGTTTCGGCGGCCAAAAAGCAATATGCTTTCAGATATAAAATACAAACTTAAATCTAGGCTGTAATATCATTTTTTATGTGTATGACTGTATCTGTCGTATTGCATAAGCGTTAAGGTCAATCAGATAATCTGTTATATTTGTGTGTATATTTTAATTTGGGAACGTTTTTAGAAATGTGAACAGATTTCAAACTATCATCATAGACCTGTATAATCATTATTGGCCATATTATCGATTCATACCTATATATCAATATTCAACAATTTAGTCATCAACAATTTAGTTAAAGTATCGCATCCTTACGTGCCAAATTACCAATCTATACCTGTATCTCAATTCAACAATTGAGCATCTGTCATTGCACACTTTTATTGCACAAGTTATGATATATATTGTGACAGCTCTAGACATGCTATGATTACCGTTGACGCATTTATGTTAATGACCATTTTCTCCAAGGTTTTGATCATTGTGGCTAATGTCAATCTGAAAAATAAGTACAGAAAAATGTCTCCGAAAACAAATTTCCTCGGGATTGTGTTCGTTTCTTGCATCAGATATGCGACGATGATGTTTCCTCACATGGTAAGTTGTTTTCTTTCTTATGGTTTCTTAGTATTTTTTCTGTCATAACTGATTTTTTCCCTTGAAACGTGTGCAAGTCCCGTGTAATTGCTATCGTAAAATAAGTGATATTTTCAAATGCTTTTCCAACATACCATGCCCATGTAACGTACAACTACATGTATAATATGTCTGAAAGGAAGTATAGAACAAAAGTAACAAAAAAAAAATTAATTCTCATTATCAAATTGAATTATTGTAACTCAAAAGATATATTTTGAACAGAATATGGGACATTCCGCTGTGCCAATAGAGGTTAAATCTGTTGATGTGACAACGTCATTGTCCGGATGTACAAATGTTAGTGTGTCATTTACTGCGATGGAAAACGTAACAGCTTTGTGGACTGTGAATGAAGGTTTCTTACCAAGAGGTAGTTCACATCTTTATACTAGATATGACATTACATATTAGTCTTTCATTTATTTCCTCAGCAAATTTGTGAACGTCGTTCTTCTAGGCCTAAATACAAATGAATTAAGACTGGAAATAAGTAAGCTTATCTATCGAAGTACAATAGAAATCATCTCAAATATTAATCATATAACTTTAAACTAAATCGAAACGTATTCAAACCAACCATATTTACTTTATTTTTTCCCTTCTAGATTTAAATGGACAGTCAACGACAAACGTTTATAAGACTGGCAAAGGAAAGGTAGCCTCTATATGTTTACCAACAGATATGAAATTTGACTCTATCCGACTTCATTTGATTTGTGAGATGCATTCGTTTGAATTACACCTAAGTCTGCAAGTTTCACATAATATGACAAGTACCCAGGAGAATGTGAAGCAGTATGTTCTGATGGTTCCTCAGAGCAATGAAATTGGAATAAGTTCTCGTGGTGAAGCGAGATTCCACGTAATGGTTGACACTTCCGGTACGAAATTTTCATTTGGGATGCTTCAGGCGGAAGCTACATTACTGTATGGTACAATAGCTCTGCATGACTCTGCATTTTCATTTCTGCCAGACAACAAAAACAAGATGTTGAGACTGCGAAAGATTGCTGAAACTGGAACTGAATACCATACCGACGTCGTGATAAAGTCTGCCAATTTACAGAAGAGTAAAACAATGATTTCCGTATCTGTTGCGTGCAGTCAACCTCAAAGCATTGTTCAAAGACTCGACATGAAACACGTGACTTACCTCAAGAGGAACCAAGTCGGCTTTTCTGCGAGCCAAAAGCACCCTGTTGCGGTTTTAGGAGAACAAAAACAAGAATTGTTAAATGTAGCAAAAAATGGTAATGTTTTACTCAGATGCAGGGCCTTCGGGTTCCCACGACCGAACATTACACTTCACAAAAAAGAAGGCAATAAAATCCGTTCTCACACCGTTCCGTCATATACAACATCTCTTGAATTTGAGAAGACTACGGTTTTTCAAATACTGAATGCAACTGCGTCAGATTCTGGACATTATATCTGCAAAACTTCAAACGGGTTGTCGTCTGCTGAGAAGACATATACGGTGAAAGTTCAATAACATTTCTGTTTGCAGAAAAAATATAAATCCATCGAAAAGGAAGCGATTATCATGACCAGTGTTACTTCAGTTCATGTAAAATACTTGTGTATTAATTTTGTTTATTCTAATGTTGACAAGAAATACAAATAATTTTCCCCTCGGTATGGTGAACGTTTGTTATGACGCCAGTTAACAATCAACAGCATTGTATTATGATTATACTGTCATGTTTGCTCACCTTTAAATGCATGCCAGTTAAAACTAGGTAAAGTTTCTTATTTAATATGGGTAGCCGACGAAAGTCCCCACCTGGAATAGATGGAACAACTTATTTCCAGTCGAGTCCATGGCAGGTGTCATATTTACCTCCCCAGCATCCAGTCTAGGTCGATACTGCTTGAAACAGTACCAATTTAATATAAGCCTCGACCAGGAATCTAACCCGGATCGCTGGCGTTGTATTCCAACCTGCTAACCACTGTGCCACTGATTCTCCTTGAACGATAAAAAGCCAAGGGTTTTTCTGATATTTTTACTAAATACTAAATACCAGTAATCTACTCAAGCATATTTTTCATAAGGAAATTGTGACATTGATTTACTGGCTTAACGGAAGATTGTTTTCGAGCACTGACTTCGAATTTCTACTGATGCTGGAGCAAAGTTTCAACACTTCATATACTTGATTTAAACAGGAATGTAAAATATTTATCATTCCTTTCGAAAACTGACCGGATCTCATCTTGGGTTCCAGAGTTATGGCCCCTTAGAGGGCCAAAATTTGCTGGCTTTTGCAGCCATATAGAGACTTCAAAAAACTTGCAAAATATCTTTAACAACAATAGATCCTATCATGGATTTACGGTCCCTGAAAGAGCCAAAATTTGTTAATTTTTACCAGTCCTTGTGAACACGATAGAAGTGACTTTTTATATTTGATTTTAATCACACTTGCAAGTTAAGTCACAATAAGATCTCGGTTCTTTTCGAAAACCGGCTAGATTCCATCATGGATTCTAGAGTTACTTGCCCTGAAAGGGGCAAAACATTTTATTTTGGCTCTTTCAGCCATAAAGAGGTTTCATTTTTGCTTTGATTTGATACACACTTGCATAGAATGATTACTTTGATGAACTCTAGGCCTGGACCGAAACGTGGTCATTAGGTCAAATCAAAGGAAAAGCTTGTTAACAACCTAGAGGCCACATTTATGACCTATCTTTATGAAACTTGGTCAAAATGTCTATTTTGATGATTTCTAAGCCAAGTTAAAAAGTGGGTCAAGTAGGGTCAAAACCTAGGTCACCCGGTCAAATAAAATGAAAAGCTTTTTAACAGTCTTGAGGCCACATGTATGTTCCTATCTTCATGAAACTTGGTCACGACGTTTATCTTGATGATTCCTAGGCCAAATTCAAAACCGGGTCATATGGGGTCAGAAACTAGGTCAAATCAAAGGAAAAGCTTGTTAACACTTTTGTTCATTTGATGTGCATGAACTGGCTCAGAATATTTGCCTGCATGAAATGTCGTATGCATTTTTAATCTGGGTCATATGGGGTCAAAAACTAGGTCACTAGGTCAAACAAAGAATAAGCTTGTTTACACCCTAGGGAGCACTTTTTTTTTTATTATATCTTCGAAAAACTTGGTTGGAATGAAATCACTAGATAAAACATGTTTACACTGTTATGGTGTGCTATTCATGTGAGCGACCTAGGGCCATCTTGGCCCTCTTCTTTTGTTGTTGTTTTTTCGAAGGGAGACTCATTTTACATGCTCTCTCAGAAATATAAATCGTAAAATGTTTTTACACGATACCATAAAAAATTACTTGTGAACTTGAGTGTTCATGTAATGTCCAAATTTGTTCAAAATGAAAACCGTTTTGGAAGAAAGTAATCTATTTTCTCAAGGCTCACAATTGCACCACGAGGGAGCACTTTTCAAGAGGCATTGCTTCCACACGAAATAATTTATCATATATACTTATGACGCTCCATATATAGTCTAACAAATTTATAGCAAAATGCTATGAGATTCGTATCCGTAAAAAATCTTCCTCCTTTCATTTAATTCAAACCATGTCCAAATCGAAATCTTGAGGAAGAGGAACTTTCTACCCAAAGTACAGTTTTAAGCTACAAATTCAACTTTAGACGATCTGGTTCCACTCGAACCAATGACTAACAGCAACAAGTTCGCGTCAGACTGCATGCAATCAGGTGATATTTTCCAACTTTCTTTAAATGGGTCTAGGGCCTTGTAAACTGGATATTTTTCTTCTGGTTTGTCTTCTCATTTCCGTAAAATAGGTTCGGTTCTAAATGTGTAACTACAAATGACTTTAAGCTGTCACGCTTCGTCTGACATATTCAGAAACAGACAAATATTTACATTGCGAGAACGTTATTTCAAACTCTTGCCAAACTTTGAATCATAAGTTATGTCTTAAAAACCTATTATGAACCGGAAACGTTCATTCATACCAGACAAATATAGTCTCAGTTAACACTCGTATAGAAAGGGGGAGAAAAAATTCTAGTTTAATGAAAAATTCTAACACGATCCGATTCATTTTCCTATTAAACAAAGAAGACTGAAAACAGTGAATTATTATACAACAAATCACTGTTCTGACGTCACAATTATTACGTCATGGCGTCAAACGGCATAGCGGCGCGCTGGAAAAGAAACCGATTGAAAACCGGAAAATATTTAATGAATGTCATCAAGGATGTACTTAAAAATCCTTGGTAACTTGTTAGAATCGAAATAATATATCTCATTTAGTGATTTGCTCTTGAATAAATCATTGTTTGTCGTTCAGATGCGTATTATTATATCACTCGGGCTGCGCCCTCGTGATATAATTCCTTCGCATCTGAACTCCAAACAATGATTTATTCAACGACAAATCACTGGATGAGATATATTATTTCTTAAGTAAAGCTCTTGCAAACTGAAAATCATGTTTATTTCCTGAATCATTGCTTATTCTAATATATATATCAATACATATTTATGCTAAAACACGGTAATTTGGACGTCAGGTCTATGGCACGCCAATTGTCCTATTTTTACGTGAACCCTAGTTCGCGGTCGAAAAACTAGGATTAACGTTCGATAAAACAGATTTTTCGAACGTAAAACCAGGTTTTTCGAATAATAACCTATATTTTCGAGCGAAAACATAGGATAACGCCGTGAACCGTAGTTCACACTCGTAAATGTTGGTTCACGATTGTAAACCCAAGTTCACGGTCGTAAACATAGGTTCACGTTGGTAAACTATGGTTTACGAGCGTGAACCGGGGTTTACTTTTGTAAACATAGGATCAAGATTGTAAACATAGGATAACGACCAAAACTCAAAGTTCAATCGAGAAACCTAGTTTATCAAACGTAAACCATGGTTTACGGTCGATATATTAGGATTATAGAATCAACAATGAATTTCGGGCGTGAACATGGGTTTACGGCAATGAACCTAGGTTTACGGACGTGAACCTATGTTTACGACCGTGAACCATAGTTTACGTACGTGAACCTATATTTTCGAACGTGAACCTATGTTTACGAACGTGAACTTGGATATACGAGCGTGAACTTAGGTTTACGTTCGATAAACCAGGTTTTTCGAACGTAAAACCAGGTTTTTCGAATACTTACCTATTTTTTAAAGCGAAAACATAGGATAACGTCGTAAACCATAGTTCACGCTCGTAAACATAGGTTCACGTTCGTGAACCCAAGTTTACGGTCGTAAACATAGGATAACGACCGAAATCGAGAAACCTAGTTTATCGAATGTAAACCATGGTTTACGATTAATATACTAGGATTATCAAATCAACTATCAATTTCGGCCGTAAACCTATGTTTACGGTCGTGAACCTATGTTTATGAGCGTGAACATAGGTTTACGGCGGTGACCGTAAACCATAGTTTACGGACATGAACCTATATTTACGTGCGTGAACGCAAGTTTACGGGCGTGAACCTATGTTTATGAGCGTGAAACTAGATTTCTCGAACAAAACTATGATTTTCGGTCGTAAACCTAGGTTCACGCTCGTAAACTATGGTTCACGCTCGTGAACCCATGTTCACGCCCGTAAACCTAGTTTCGCGCTCGTAAACTTAGGATAACGACCGAAATTTATTGTTCAATCGAGAAACCTAGTTTATCGAACGTACATATGGGTTCAAAAACGTAAACTATGGTTTACGACCCCTGTGTTTTCGCTCGTAAATATAGGTTAATATTTGATAATCCTAGATTTTCGACCAAGAACGTATTTATTGGATAATCGGCTTGCTGTGAACCATAGTTTACGGACGTGAACCTATGTTTACGAGCGAGAACCTATGTTTACGACCGTGAAATTTGGTTTATGAGCGTGAACCATAGTTTACGAACGTGAACCCAGGTTTACGTTCGATAAGGTAGGTTTTTCGATTGAACTATGAATTTCGGTCGTTATCCTATGTTCACGAGCGTGAACCTTTATTTACGGTCGTAAACCAATGTTCACGGTCATAAACCCAAGTTTACGGTCGTTAACATAGGTTCACGTTCATAAATCATGGTTCACGCACGTGAACCCAGGTTTACGCTCGTAAATATAGGTATACGCTCTTAAACTTAGGATAACGACCGAAATTCATAGTTCAATTGAGAAACCTAGATTATCGAACGTAAACCTAGGTTCACGAGCGTAAACTATGGTTTACGCCAGGTGTAGGGTGAAATAGGTGGACATGGAAAAATGTGGAGACCAGGTCATGTACGCATGCGCTAATCTATATATAGTTTATGGGCGGAACGAGCTAAATGTAATCTCAGGGTACATCTCAAAACCTAAAATCACTGGTTCGCCGATTGATAAAAATGGCCAGTAACAAATAGATATCCTCTAGATTCAAGACATTTAAGTTTCCGTGTATAAACTGGGCTAATATACTATATAGCTGACTAATCTTAATACGATGGACATGGATATCATCATAAGGTCTAAAAACAGTTTCTGAGTTTTCCAGGTTGTATTTTACCTATATATAATATGCAGCATAAAATCTCTAGCGAATAGCGATAGTTGTGGATTCGAGTCCAGTCAGAGATTTTTTTTTTCATTTTGTCTTTTACTTTGTAATTGTTTCATGGTTTTATAATAACCCAATTATGTAAAGAGTAGATTTACAGCATATTTGGTTTAAAGCAATAGTAATTTTCCCAATTTGTCTTTTTCTTTATAATTGTTTCATGATCTTATGATAACCAAAGTATGCAAAGAGTTGATTTACATATTCGGTTTAAAGCAAGAGTAATTTTGCCCAACGGGTATTTATATTTGAATGGCATTTCTCTTTATTGTTTGAAAAGTTTTAATGATATGGGCTTTAGATGAACAGAGTAATGTGAGAATGGCATGTCACTAGAATATAAATGTAGAAATAATATGATACGTGTACATACATAAGATACACAGCTTAGGAATTAGTAGACATACTAACAATCCACTAGGAAATAGGTGGACGTTTAAGGTAGAGATGAGGCATTGGTAGATATACTATTATTATTATTATTATTATTATACCAGATTTATATAGCGCCCTTTTCATGATCAATTTCACGTTCAAAGGCGCTTTACATAGTTCAAATGCAGCCACACAGGGCTGATAATTCATCCTCTACTAGAGCGATCTGACCAGAGGGACAGAGTGAGACAAAGCCCCACGATAGAGAGACCAGAAATGTGATACAGGCTTGTCCGGCTAACTTAGCCTAGCTCGTTTCGAATAGACAGCCTGATTCTTTAACGTGCCCAGTGTATAGCACTGATACACACAAGGTTTGCCTGGGTTCCTGACCATTACACCTCTAGTTGGGTGGGAAACACTGAAAAGCGTTTCTGAAAATTCCCGAGTAGCTGCCGGGGATCCAACCGCCGACCTCAGGATTGGAAGGCCAGTGTGCAAACCACTGAGCTATCCGCCCACCCCTGCGAAATATGTGGACACAACACATATGAGACATAGCTCACGAAATGGTAGACACAGTAAGAATCTCCTGGGAAATAAGCGGACAAACACAGCTGTGTTACAACCACATTTGTAATAAAAACCAGATTTGTAATAATTATAACAATTCTTGTTTTTATTACAGAAGTGGTTGCAAAGGTTCAACCACATTTGTAATAACCAGATTTGTAATAAAAATCGCAAACTTTTTTTTCGGGAGATGTGTTTTCCCACGTGATATTCAAGCTTATGCATGCGTTATTAAGCACGTGCAGGTCGAATTGAACTGTCCTGGGTCATTTAAGACTCCAAATGTTTTACCTGAAATCCTTGTTCATGGACATATTTTACTTTAGAAAATTATTACATTTCTCGTTCTTATTACAAAAGTGGTTGCATGGTTCAACCACATTTGTAATAACCAGATTTGTAATAAAAATCGCGAACACTTTTTTCGGGAGATGTGTTTTCCCACGTGATATTCAAGCTTAGGTATGCGTTATTAAGCACGTGCAGGTCGAATTAAACTGTCCTGGGTCATTTAAGACTCCAAATGTTTTACCTGAAATCCATGTTCATGGACATATTTTACTTTAGAAAATTATTACATTTCTCGTTTTTATTACAAAAGTGGTTGCAAAGGTTCAACCACATTTGTAATAACCAGATTTGTAATAAAAATCGCGAACACTTTTTTTCGGGAGATGTGTTTTCCCACGTGATATTCAAGCTTAGGCATGCGTTATTAAGCACGTGCAAGTCGAATTAAACTGTCATGGGTCATTTAAGACTCCAAATGTTTTACCCGAAATCCTTGTTCATGGACATATTTAACTTTAGAAAATTAATACATTTCTCGTTTTTATTACAAAAGTAGTTGCAAAGGTTCAACTACATTTGTAATAACCAGAATCTCAAACACTTTTTTTCGGTCGATGTGTTTTCCCACGTGATATTCAAGGTTAGGCATGCGTTATTAGGCACGTGCAGGTCGAATTAAACTGTCCTAGGTCATTTAAGACTCCAGTTGTTTTGCAAAGGTTCAACCACTTTTGTAATAACCAGATTTGTAATAAAAATCGCAAACACTTTTTTTCGGGAGATGTGTTTTCCCACGTGATATTCAAGCTTATGCATGCGTTATTAAGCACGTGCAGGTCGAATTAGACTGTCCCGGGTCATTTAAGACTCCAAATGTTTCACCTGAAATCCTTGTTCATGGATATATTTTACTTTAAAAAATTATTACATTTCTCATTTTTATTACAAAAGTGGTTGCAAAGGTTCAACCACATTTGTAATAACAAGATTTGTAATAAAAATCACAAACACTTTTTTTCGGGAGATGTGTTTTCCCACGTGATATTCAAACTTAGGCATGCGTTATTAAGCACGTGCAGGTCGAATTGAACTGTCCTGGGTCATTTAAGACTCCAAATATTTTACCCGAAATCCTTGTTCATGGACATATTATACTTTGGAAAATTATTACAAAAGTGGTTGCAAAGGTTCAACCACATTTGTAATAACCAGATTTGTAATAAAAATCGCAAGCACTTTATTTCGGGAGATGTGTTTTCCCACGTGATATTCAAGCTTAGGCATGCGTTATTAGGCACGTGCAGGTCGAATTAAACTGTCCTGGGTCATTTAAGACTCCAATTGTTTTACCCGAAATCCTTGTTCATGGATATATTTTACTTTAAAAAGTTATTACATTTCTCGTTTTTAATAATTATAACAATTCTTGTTTTTATTACAAAAGTGGTTGCAAAGGTTCAACCACATTCGTAATAACCAGATTTGTAATAAAAATCGCAAACTTTTTTTTCGGGAGATGTGTTTTCCCACTTGATATTCAAGCTGATGCAAGCGTTATTAAGCACGTGCAGGTCGAATTAAACTATCATGGGTCATTTAAAGGCAAAGAAAATCTCCTATATAAGTGACCTCCCCCCCCCCCCCCCCCCCCCCCCCCCCCCCCCAAATACCAGACTTTTTAATCCCCAATATACAAGATCCTGTCTGGTCCACTCTGATAAGGGTCCATAAAACGCCCGTAGACTTGACATGTAGACTAATTGTTGTCAGAGAATCATAAATTTTATTGCCTACAGATAAATTGGTTATTTCCTGTGTTTTGCATTTTATTGATTGAAGTGCTGTTTTTTTTTTTTTTTGTTTTTTGTTGTTTTTTTTGGGGGGGGGGGGCGGGGGGGTTGTGTTTGTTGTTTTTTTTTTTCAGAATGTACACAAAATCATTTTAATTGATAATATATTAATTTTGATTGACAAGTTTGTTTATTCAATGATTATGATCTTTTTATCAAAAGTAACAAAATAAAACCAGAAAAAGATAATAACGCATGCCTAAGCTTGAATGTCACGTGGGAAAACACATCTCCCGAAAAAAAAAGTTTGTGTATTCTATTACAATTCTGGTTATTACAAAAGTGGTTGAACCTTTGCAACCACTTTTGTAATAAAAACGATAAATGTTATTATTTTTTAAAGTAAAATATATCCATGAACAAGGATTTCAGGTAAAACATTTGGAGTCTTAAATGACCCGCCACAGTCTAATTCGACCTGCACGTGCTTAATAACGCAAGCATAAGCTTGAATATAACGTTGGAAAACACATCTCCCGAAAAAAATCAGTTTGCGTTTTTTATTACAATTCTGGTTATTACAAATGTTGTTGAACCTTTGCATCCACTTTTGTAATAAAAACGAGAAATGTAATAACTTTTTAAAGTAAAATATGTCCATGAACAAGAATTTCGGGTAAAACAATTGGAGTCTTAAATTCCCCAGGACAGTTTAATTAAACATGCACGTGCCTAATAACGCATGCCTAAGCTTGAATATCACGGGGGTAAACACATCTCCCGAAAAAAGTGTTCGCGATTTTTATTACAAATCTGGTTATTACAAATGTGGTTGAACCTTTGCAACCACTTTTGTAATAAGAACGAGAAATGTAATAATTTTCTAAAGTAAAATATGTCCATGAACAAGGATTTCGGGTAAAACATTTGGAGTCTTAAATGACCCAGGACAGTTCAATTCGACCTGCACGTGCTTAATAACGCATGCCTAAGCTTGAATATCACGTGGGAAAACACATCTCCCGAAAAAAAGGTTTGCGATTTTTATTACAAATCTAGTTATTACAAATGTGGTTGAACCTTTGCAACCACTTTTGTAATAAAAACGAGAATTGTTATAATTATTACAAATCTGGTTTTTATTACAAATGTGGTTGTAACACAGCTAAGTAACCTGTAGTCATAATAAGAATCTTCTGTAAGATAAGTGGACACGACATTTCGGAAACACAGCTGGGGAATTAGTAGACATACTAACAATCCACTGGGAAATAAGTGGACGTGTGAGGCAAAGATGAATAACTGGTAGATATACTAATACTCTCCTAATAAGTGGACACAACATATATAAGACACAACTGAGTAACTAGTAGACGTTATAAGAATCTACTGTGATATAAGTGGACACGAAATATAGGAGACACATCTGAGGAATTGGTGGACATAATAAGAAAATACTGGTAAATAAGTGGAAACGATATATAGGAGACACATCTGAGGAACTGGTAGACATAATAAAAAGATACTGGTGTATAAGTGGACACGATGTATAGGAGACACATATCTGAGGAATTGGTAGACATAATAAGAAGATACTGGTAAATAAGTGGACACCATATATAGGAGACACATCTGAGGAATTGGTAGACATAAATAGAAGATACTGGGAAATAAGTGGACACGATATATAGGATACACATCGGAGGAACTGGTAGACATAATAAGAAGGTATTGGTAAATAAGTGGACACGATATATAGGAGACACATCTGAGGAATTGGTAGACATAATAAGAAGATACTGGGAAATAAGTGGACACGATATATAGGAGACACATCTGAGGAAATGGTAGACATAATATGAAGATATAAGTAAATAAGTGGACACAAAATATAGGAGACACACCTGAGGAATTGGTAGACATAATAAGAAGATACTGGAAAATAAGTGGACACGATATATAGGAGACACATATCTGAGGAATTGGTAGACATAATAAGAAGATACTGGTAAATAAGTGGAAACGATATATAGGAAACACATCTGAGGAATTGGTAGACATAAATAGAAGATACTGGGAAATAAGTGGACACGATATATAGGAGACACATCTGAGGAAATGGTAGACATAATAAGAAGATACTGGTAAATAAGTGGACACAAAATATAGGAGACACACCTGAGGAATTGGTAGACATAATAAGAAAATACTGGTAAATAAGTGGAAACGATATATAGGAGACACATCTGAGAAATTGGTAGACATAAATAGAAGATACTGGTAAATAAGTGGACACGAAATAGAGGAGACCCATCTGAGGAATTGGTAGACATAATAAGAAGATACTGGAAAATAAGTGGACACAATATATAGGAGACACATCTGAGAAATTGGTAGAGATAATAAGAAGATACTGGTAAATAAGTGGACCCAAAATATAGGAGACACATCTGAGGAATTGGTAGACATAATAAGAAGATAATGGTAAATAAGTGGACACGATATATAGGAGACACATATCTGAGGAATTGGTAGACATAATAAGAAGATACTGGGAAATAAGTGGACACGAAATATAGGAGACACATCTGAGGAATTGATAGACATAATAAGAAAATACTGGTAAATAAGTGGACTCGAAATAGAGGAGACACATCTGAGGAATTGGTAGATATAATCAGAAGATACTGGTAAATAAGTGGACACAAAATATAAAAGACACATCTGAGGAATTGGTAGACATAATAAGAAGATACTGGTAAATAAGTGGACTCGAAATAGAGGAGACGCATCTGAGGAATTGGTAGACATAATAAGAAGATACTGGTAAATAAGTGGACACAAAATATAGGATACACATCGGAGGATCTGGTAGACATAATAAGAAGATACAGGTAAATAAATGGACTCGATATATAGGAGACACATCTGAGGAATTGGTAGACATAATAAGAAGATACTGGGAAATAAGTGGACACGATATATTGGAGACATATCTGAGGAATTGGTAGATATAACAAGAAGATACTGGGAAATAAGTGGACACAATATATGACAGACACATCTGAGGAATTGGTAGACATAATAAGAAGATACTGGGAAATAAGTGGACACGATATATTGGAGACATATCTGAGGAATTGGTAGACATAATAAGAAGATACTGGGAAGTAAGTGGACACGATATATAGGAGACACATATCTGAGGAATTGGTAGACATAATAAGAAGATACTGGTAAATAAGTGGACACGATATATAGGAGAGACATATCTGAGGAATTGGTAGACATAATAAGACGATATTGGTAAATAAGTGGACACGATATATAGGAGACACATCTGAGGAATTGGTAGACATAATAAGAAGATACTGAGAAATAAGTGGACACGATATATAGGATACACATCGGAAGAACTGGTAGACATAATACGAACATACTGGAAAATAAGTGGACTCGAAATATAGGAGACATATCTGAGGAATTGGTAGACATAATTTGAACATACTGGAAAATAAGTGGACACAAAATACAGGAGACATATCTTGGAACTGGTAGATATAATAAGAAAATGCTGCGGAATTAGTGGACACGATATATAAGCGACACATCTGAGGAATTGGTAGACATAATATGAAGATACTGGGAAATTAGCTGACACGATATATAGGATACACATCGGAAGAACTGGTAGACATAAGAAGAAGATACTGGGAAATAAGTGGACACGATATATAGGATACACATCGGAAGAACTGGTAGACATAATACGAACATACTGGGAAATAAGTGGACACGAAATACAGGAGACATATCTGAGGAATTGGTAGACATAATGAGAAGATACTGGGAAATAAGTGGACACGATATATAGGATACACATCGGAAGAACTGGTAGATATAATACGAACATACTGGGAAATAAGTGGACACGAAATACAGGAGACATATCTGAGGAATTGGTAGACATAATAAGAAGATACTGGGAAATAAGTGGACACGATATATAGGAGGCACATCTGAGGAATTGGTAGACATAATAAGAAGATACTGGGAAATAAGTGGACACGATATATAGGAGACACATCTGAGGAATTGGTAGACATAATAAGAAGATACTGGGAAATAAGTGGACACGATATATAGGATACACATCGGAAGAACTGGTAGACATAATACGAACATACTGGAAAATAAGTGGACACGAAATACAGGAGACATATCTGAGGAATTGGTAGACATAATACGAACATACAGGAAAATAAGTGGACACGAAATACAGGAGACATATCTGAGGAACTGGTAGATATAATAAGAAAATGCTGGGAAATTAGTGGACACGATATATAAGCGACACATCTGAGGAACTGGTAGACATAATATGCAGATATTGGGAAATAAGCTGACACGATATATACGAGTTACAGCTGAGGAATATTTATACATGAGAAGACTCTCCAAGGACTCTCCAAGGACTCTCTAAGGAAACAAATGGACACGATATATATGAGACACTGTTGAAAATTGTTATACTTAATAAGAATCTATTGGAAATTATGTTGAAGCGATATATATTAGACACAGCTGGTAGGCATAATAAGAATACAACGCATTTGTTTGATTAAGTGTATTGACTGTCAAGTGTACGTTACATCACATTAAAACAATTCTCTCCGGTATATATTTCTATATTTGTATGTCAAGTTTACCTTATACAACATTAAAACCTTTCTTTTCTCCAGTACGTACTTTCATGTTTGATGAAGTAGGTGGTCTGTGAAGTTTGCCCTATATGACATTAAAACATTTCTCTCCAGTATGTCTTTTTCATGTTTGATTAAGTGTACGGGCTGTCAAGTTTACCGTACATCAATGAAAACATTTCTCTCCAGTATGTATTTTCATGTTTGATTAAGTGTACAGACTGTCAAGTTTACCGTACATCAATGAAAACATTTCTCTCCAGTATGTATTTTCATGTTTGATTAAGTGTACGGACTGTCAAGTTTACCGTACATCAATGAAAACATTTCTCTCCAGTATGTATTTTCATGTTTGATTAAGTGCATGAACTGGTAAGCTTACCTTACCTTAGGAAATAAGTGGACATATGAGACACAGCTGAGGAATTGGTAGACATAATAAGAAACCTCTGATAAAAAGTGGACAGAATATATATGAGATACAGTTGAGGAATTGGTTGACATAATAAAAATTACCTGGGAAAATTTTGATATGGTATATATAAGTCACAGCTGCGGGATTTGTAGACATAATAGGCATCTCCTGGGAAATAAGTGGACACGAAATGTATGAGACACAGCAAAGGAATTCGTAGACATAATAATAATCCACCTGGAAATAAATGGACACATGAGACTAAGCTTAGGTATCGGTAGTCATAATACGAAACACACAAGTGAGAGCTATCTGCAGAATGAAGAAGGAAGAAATAAGTATTGTAAATCCACGACAGCCTGGAACCAGCACAGACATGGCAATGCAACAGCACTGGCATAAGCACGCAAACATGGCAACGCTGGCACAAGCATGATGGATAGCTCACAAATATATAATTGAGAATATTTAATAACATAAATGTATTTTGCTCAATTCTAGAATAAATAACTGGAGTAAAAATGAGGATTTTTTTTCAGAACACCGATACATACTTTTGTTTAGACAAAGCAAATATTTCAAGATCGGTTATTTTTGCAAGATAAATAATAGCTGAATCTCATTACTCGGTTTAAATAAATTCAAATATGACATACAAGTAATGCCCATTTCCTATAGCTCAACATAAGACAAAGGACATTAGTTCCAGTGCAAGATCGAAATACAAGATCGTTCTGTAAAATCGCCTGAAAATAATTCGATTTACATATAAATTAAATTCCATGCATTCTTATACTTTTTTTCCAAAATGTTACATACTTTTCCAACGTAACGTCGCCACGCAACTTCGCATGTTATGAGCAACGTCACGCTTAATGTCATGGCGTCAAAATGAATATGTTGAAAAAAGTTAGATATTTCTGTAACATTTTAATAAAGTAGATGTATTTTCTAATGCTAAGGGTCTCCTATAATTAAAGCGGTGTATTTATTGAAGCATATTTTCGGTTTATGTAATTCTTTTTGGATTTAACGTCGCACCGACATATAATAGGTCATATGGCGACTTTCCAGCTTTAATGGTGGAGGAAGACCCCAGGTTCCCTTCCGTGCATTATTTCATCACGAGCGGGCACCTGGGTAGAACCACCGACCTTCCGTAAGCCAGCTGGATTGCTTCCTCACATGAAGAATTCAACGCCCCGAGTGCGGCTCGAACGCACATCGATGAGGGGCAAGTGATTTGAAGTCAGCGACATTAACCACTCGGCCAAGGAGGCCCCTTTATGTAATTCATATTTTTGAGTATTAGGATGTAGTTTCATGCCAATGAACGCCACATTTTGATTTCTCGTTGTTGAAGCAATAAGATTATCAGGATATAATGTATTGTTATATTTTGATAATCCCCTGAAAGTATTAAATATAATTCCATACTCTACTAACTAAAACTGTACAAATAAAAATCAAATTTCATTTGATTAAACTTATATTATACTGTCCTTTGTCGGAGATGTCTAAATCTAGCCTTTTAAAGTCATTTTAGCCCCATTTCTTACACTGCATTTTACACT
Organism: Mercenaria mercenaria; assembly: GCF_021730395.1. Lineage (NCBI taxonomy): Eukaryota > Metazoa > Mollusca > Bivalvia > Venerida > Veneridae > Mercenaria > Mercenaria mercenaria. The sequence continues at coordinate 31,163,990 of NC_069369.1, read as the reverse complement.
GATTGGAATTTATAACTCTTAACTGACACCTAACTCGAACACTGACATTAACGCTTGAGACTGAAATAACTTTTTAAAGCAGGTTTGTCTTTTATAAGTGCAAAGTTTAAAAATTTAAGACTGGTATATGATGAGGGGTAAAAAGATGCGTTGATTAAATGTTAAGAAAAATATGTGCTTTTAGTCCTAAATTTAAGGGGTTACGGAAAGATACACATGTAATTGTAAATATGACCTGACCAAGGTCATTGAATTCAAACACAGAGAAATTCCAACATGATGTCCATTGTAGAACTGCACCTGATCACAAAGATATAAATTAGTAAGAAGTGGATGATTTTATTGAAAGGACAGAGCTGTATACAATGCTATCAAAAAACACTAAATACATACAAAGAGAAACAATATGTATCTGTAAACTTATAAACATAGGTATTGGTACGTCCATTAAACTGCTTGATTGAAGATATAAATGTCATTTAAACTTTACAGCGATCAAACATTAGCTGGAATTAACTTTTTATTATACGCCCGTCTGCTGAAAACGCTTAGCTCAGTAGGTAGACCGTTGTCAAACGATCGCAGGTCGTGAGTTCGATCCTCGGGTGGGGCGTATGTACTCCTGACTATTTGAAAACGACATGTGTCTGAAAACATTAGACCTCCACATCTGATAACATGTTGGGAGGTTGGCAGTTACTTGCGGGATCATGTATTGTACTGGTCCAGAATCCCAGGAACACTGGTTAGGTAACTGCCCGCCTTACAATGACTGAATTCTGTTTGAAAAACGGCGTAAACAAAACCCAACACAAACAAACCAACAGCAAGCGCGGGCTTTATGCAACACCCATGGCGGCGGTCGGCGTCCAAAATTATGCCCTATCTCTAAGTCAAACAGTTTTTCATCTGATCTTCTCCCACTTGGTAAAATGTTTGTAGGCAATAATATCTTGCCAAATTTGAAAACCATCAAAATCGCCCAGACGGCCCACTCATGAGTTAGTACCCTTGAATTTACGCCAGATCTGCAATGTTAGCCTTGGCCGCCCAGTAGTCAAGAGTTTTCATCTGATCTTCATCAAAATTTGTGACAATGTTTTATGGGCAATAATATATAGACCAAGTCGATAACCATCAAAATTCCCCACCCTCTTGATGTTATGGCCCTGATTACTTGAAAAATCTGCATATTTACTTGTCCGCCCTCTAAGTTAAACATTTTTTTTCATCCGATCTTAACCAAACTTGCTGACAAAGTTTATGGGCAATAATAACTTGTCAAGCGTGATCAGTGCAACAATGAGCAAAGAAAGAACGTTAGGTAGTTAGGTGAAAAGAACGTCATAAAATTATCTGGCAATTTTTATTGGCAATTCGCAATTTAACATACCTTTATGCATAACGTTTACAAACACTTCTTTTAGTTTGCATTTAATGTTTCCTTAATAATAGCACCATATTGTAAAACATATTCTTTGTAAAATAAGCTAGTATAACAAAAACATGTCAATAAAAAAACTTCTGATGATTAATTTTTTAAAATTATATATACATAGAAGATTTTCTTCTTCTTATATACTAATAGACCAATGAAAAGAATAACCATATTCAGCATATTTCAACCTTCTTTAAATTTGAACCGGAGCCATTTTTGGAAGCCAGTTTTGATCCGCTAAATGATAAACTTGTTATTTTATTTAAATAGTTCTTAGTCAATGCAACACAAATATTCAACAAAATTTGATAACCATACTTGATTTGTTAAAAGGCAATTGTGGCGGCCATTTAGCCTCCATTTTGCATTCCGTCTAAATGCCATCTTAGATTAACTTAAATTAATAAATACATGTATATAAAATGTTTGAAAATTTAAAGAACAATCAATCTGCAAACAGCAATTATTTAACTTATTCTTGCACCACTGATATATTTATCTGATTTGGCGGCCATGTTGGAACGCCATCTTAAATTTCACGCAACACGTTTACTGATGCCAGCTGGGCACATTCAGATTCATTCAATAACAAATATACCATAACAGAATGTCCCATTTAAACAATTTACGATACAATTCAATGCCATGTCACTTTTAGGATTGACAGTACTAGAGTTTTTATAGATCATATTCCAATTCGAACATAGCAATCTTCATATTCCAGAACATTAATATTTTATTTGCATCTTAAATGGACCATGGTAATAGCGACTCGAAATCGTGTAGCTTTAACGGTACCGCAAGTATACTTCACACACTTGGTGATGGATTTGAAAAGTTTCGTCGAAGTTTTAAAAAAGCGCACACCTACGGACTGGTCTCACAGGAAGGTACTTCTATCCGGATGAATAATACAGAACTTCTTTCTATTGCTAAAAATATTCATTCGCTCAACAAAAATGAAAGACTGATTTCCAGTTGTTTGAAAAAAAATATATTTGCATTTAAAAGATCAAACTCGCCAGAAAAGATGGAAAAAAAATTCATTAATAAGCAGAAAGAAACGGGAACGCGGTAATGACGTCCACCGTTACACACGCTTCCCCATAAATTTTGCAACGTATGATATTCACTGTTTATAGGCAAGGTGACACTAAATGTAGCTTTTTTTCAAGTGAATCGTTCTCCCCCTGAATTCATGTGACTAGTGAAAAAGTTCTTTTGGTGACAAATAAATGATGCAAACTATTTTTAGGCTAACTCCGATTTCTTAAGTCTCGCTTGAGGCTTTGCCTTATTTCATATTATAAGACTACTTTTGCTATTTATTGCAGCATGAACATTGAATAAAAAGGCATGACATTTTGTTAGAATATTTTTATTTGAAGATAAAAAACTCATATAATCTATATATTTCCACCCAAGTTTACCTCTTCCCTCCTTGGGCCATTTTTTCACTATCAGTGAAGGTCAGCATAACCGACCACGATTTTTTCTTTCAAAGTTACCTCCCTCCTCCCCTTGGACGCCATTTGCCAGAGAAGGGGGGTCACCAATCAACTTGTTTCTTTCTCCATCCAAAACCCTTGACGTCATTTGAAAATGCAGGGCACGTCACCTTTACAAACTCGATTTCTTTTTCATCCAAAACTCACCTCTTCTCCTAGACGGCCATTTCCAAAATGGAGGTCCCCCAAACCGACCTTATTTCTGTCAAAGTTACCCCCTTTCATCTTGAACCCGTGTGGTTTACCACTCTCTTTGCCATCTTTAACGCCATTTGCCCAGTGCACGAGACGAAGTCCTTTTTATTCCCTCAAAGGTTACCCTTTTTACAACCAATCGACGCCATTTGCAATTTCCAGGGGAGGCCACTTTAAAACCGACCTTTTTCCTCTCCTTCCAAGGTTTACATCCCCTTGCCGACTCGACTCCACTTGCAATTACAAGAAAGGCCACCTAGACCGACCTTGTTCTTTGTCCTACCAAGGTTACCTCCCCTTGCCGCCTCGACGCAATTTGCGATTTTCAGGGCGGTCACTCTAACCGACCTTGTATTTATGTCCTTCCAAGGTTTCCTCCCCTTGCCGCCTCGAGTCCATTTGCAATTTCGGGGAGTCACACAAACCGATCCCCTATTTTTTGTCAATCCAGGTTACCTCCCCTTGCCGCCTCGACGCCATTTGCAATTTTCAGGGGAGGTCAATCTAACCGGACCTTGGTTTTTTGTCCATTGGCCAGGTTTACCTCCCCTTGCGCTCTACGCGCATTTTGCAATTTTAGGGGAGGTCACTCTAAGCCGACCTTGTTTTTTTTGTCCATCCAGAGTCAACCACCCCCTGCCGCCTCGACGCCCCATTTGCAATTTTTCATGGAGGTCACTCTAACCATTATTTTTGTCCATACAGGGTTACTCCCCTTGCGCCTCCACGCCATTTGCAATTTTCAGGGGAGGTCACTCTAACCGAACAGTTTTTTTTGTCATGCAGGTTCCCTCCCCTTGCCGCCTCGACGCCATTTGCATTTTCAAAGGAGAGGTCACTTCTAACCATGTTTTTTTGTCCATGCAGGGTTCCTCCCTTGCCGCCTCGACGCCATTTTCAATTTCCAAGGGCGGGTACTCTACACCCGCCCTTGTTTTTGTCCTCCTGGGTTACCTCCCCTTGCCGCCCTCGACGCCATTAGCAATTTTCCAGGACGGTCACTCTAACCGACCTTTTGTCCATCCAGGGTAACCTCCCCTTTCCGCCTCGACGCCATTGCAATTTTCAGGGGAGGTCAATCTAACCCGACCTTGGTTTTTTTGTCTCATGCAGCGTTACCCCTCCCCTTGCCGCCTTCGACGCCATGTTGCAATTTCCCAGGAGATGTCACTCTAACCGACCTTTTTTTCTGTCCATCCAGTTACCTCCCCTTTGCCGGCCTCGACGACCATTTGCATTTTCAAGGAGAGGTCACCTCTAACCGAAACCTATTTTTTTGCCATACCAGGGTTACCTCCCCTTGTCGCCTCGACGTCCATTAGCAATTTTCAGGGGAGGTCACTCTAACCGACCCTTTTTTTTTCCCATCCGGGGCTACCTCCCCTTGCCGCCGCGACGCCATTTGCAATTTTCAGGGGAGGTCACTAACCGACCTTTTTGTTTTCCCATCCAGGGTTACCTCCTCTTGCCGCCTCGACGTCATTTGCAATTTTTAGGGGAGGTCACTCTAACCGACCTTTTTCCCCCCATCCAGGGTTACCTCCCTTTGCCGCCTCGACGCCATTTGCAATTTTCAGGGGAGGTCACTCTAACCGACCTTTTGTCCATCCAGGGTTACCTCCCCTTGCCGCCTCGACGCCATTTGCAATTGACGGGAGGTAGGAAAAGGAGTATAAATGTATTGCAAATGGCGTCAAAGAGAGAAGGGACAATGACTGGATAGGGAAAAGGTGCGTTTGAGTGACCTCCCCTTCGTATTGCAAATGGCGTCAAAGGGAGAAGGGGCAATAACTGGATAGGGAAAAGGTGCGTTTGAGTGACCTCCCCTTCGTATTGCAAATGGCGTCAGAGATGGGGCAATAACCGTTAGGGAAAAGGTTTTGTTAGAGTGACCTCCCTTCGTATTGCAAATGGCGTCAAAAGAAGGGGCAATAACTGGATAGGAAAAGGTTTCATAGAGTGAACCCTCCTTTCGTATTGCAAATGGCGTCCAAAGGGAGAAGGGCAATAGCTGGATTAGGGAAAAAGGTGCGTTTGAGTGACCTCCCCTTCCGTATTGCAAATAGGCGTCATAGGGAGGGGCAATAACTGGATAGAGCAAGGTGTGTAAGAGTGACCTCTTCGTATTGCAAGTGGCGTCAAAGGGGGAAGGGGCAACAACTGGATGTATGAAAAGGTGTGCAAGAGTGACCTTACCTTCGTTTTTCAAATGACGTCAAAACGGAAGGTGCAGTAACAATGTGGGAAAAGTCTGTAAAAGTGACCTACCCTCTGTATTTCAAAAGGCGTCAAAGGGGAAAGGGGCAATAACTTGGTTAAGAAAGAAGTGGGTAAGTGTGACCTCGACCTCAAATTGCAAATTGCGTCTGAGGAAGTGGCTATATCTGGATTGTGATAAAAGATTGTAAGAGTGGACCTCCCCTCCGTATTTCAAATGGGCGTCAAAGGGGGGAAGGGGCAATACCTATATGGATGAGGAAAATGTCGACAAGTGACCCTTATTTGACGATGGTGTTAAGGGAGATGAAACCAGAAGGACAAAGTACGTGTTGGAATAACCTCAATTAATTTTGCAATGGCGTCACGGTGAAATATCATTGGTGGTTGACAAAATGCATATCAATAAGGATAATCTCTGGATAAAGCATGACCAATTGAACACACCTGCATTTTGTGTACGATGTGACGGTAAGTACTAAGAGATATTAAAGGAAAGTCATTTTTGATTTCCGAAACAGCAATAACCAATGCAATTGAATGACATTTTAATTTCTTAAAATAAAATAATCAACAACAACGAATTCCATTTTTATTTCATTTTTCAAGCAGAAATAAAATGTAAAAACATAATCAAGGGGCAAATAACATTTAAAAAAGTATAACTAACAGTGTTTAAAACAATAAAATACTTTTAAAAATATGATTCATTTACAATTTTAAACGATATGTACAGAAATTCATTAAATTCCAACTCATTTCGAAAATATGTGTAAGCTTGGATTATATTTTAAAGTATCTACGTTACTATAATACAAGTACAAAATGTATATCATTAATAAATCAGTATAAAACAGACAATATTTTGCACCAAAAAATGAAATTTTGTCAATAAAAATGATAAGGGATCGTTATACTTATTTCTGTCTCCTTACGTTATAACCACCCATTGCTATTGTAAAAGGTATAGAAGACATTCGTTTCTTTCAGCACCGAGTGACATAAATCTGGTGTTCCCAATGAAAATAATTCATTACGAAACATTCATATCTACAATCTTAACTTCTAACAATTTTAAACCAACTTGTACACATAAATGTTGAATTGCTTTATGACTTGTGAGTAAACTAATTATTTATTCCATATTATCTTTACTTATTTCAGTCCAGGTAAACATGCGTCAGTGTAACGTAACGCTATAATTTATGACTCACAATGCATATGTTGGAAAATAAGTTCAAAGGTCTAAGAGACGTATAATGAATCTTTTTATATTTCAATGATTTTTCTCGTGTATTATCGTTTTTTTTTTTTTTTTTTTTTTGCTTTTTTAATTGTTTGTTTTTTTGAAAGCATTACTATAACGCTTTGTTTGCTTTTAAGCATATTTCACGTCCTTACCATTCATATCCTTTCGCGTTCAAGTGTAGTTTCGTTCTAAGTGAACATCATATTTCTCTGCCTGTTTACAACAATAATTTATCATGTTATAATCTAACATTATATTACAGAACCTTCAAATTAAATGCGAAGGTCCAAAAACCTGAAAGTTTTGCCAACATTTTACCCATCATTTTTATTAAAGATATGCTAGTCCTTGTACCTCCCATAAAAGACAAAGTTGCTTTACCAGTCACTTCAGCCCGAATGGTTAAAGGTTATGCTCAGAGTTAGGCGTTGGTTTAAAAGTTATGCCAAAGAGTGTGTAAAATTCAGTGTACAAAAATGAGGCCAAAATGACTTTTTAAAGCAACATTAAAATGCCCAGACAAAGGACTAGAAGGCGGATTTGAATAAAAGAATTCAGGTCTTATTGGTACATTCTGCACATACTAGCATAAGGTAAATATAAACCATATTTTGAGACGATTTCAAGAAAACGACGATGCATTATACCCTGATAAAGCCGCCTTAAAAGGTGAGAAATCCAAATAAACAATATTCACTTGTATGTACCACAATTTAACGCAAGAATATGAATAACGTAAAACGATATTTTTTAACTAAAACATAACTTACATGTAGATTGAAATGTCACAATGTCACACTTTTTTTCCAACATAAGTATTGCCATAAAATGTAAGTAACGTTGCACAATAGCGTATGGCGTTACGTTGGCAGAAAATATAAAATAAAAATAATCATAAAAGGCATTAGAAAAAATCCCGTGTGATTTCTTTTTACAAATTTTCACGTGAACACTATAAGTTTTCTGTTTCGAGCTTACAACCGACACAAAGGAATGCCTCTATAATTTTTTTAAAATATAAGAGGGTTTGGAATTAAGCCCCCACTCAAAATGTACAATTGCAAAAAGTAGCTTTTTATACATCAACTAAACTACGCATATTTATTTCTGAAAACAATCCCTAACATTAAAACGCACTGTTCAAAAGAGCAAAAAATTTGAGACACTTTTTTTGAAATATTTAACCAACTACATTTGTTCCTTACAAAATTCGCTTCCACCTGCTTTTTAACATTATGTCAAAAGTGCTACATTTTGTATTTGTAATAAAATATCATTAAAGAAAAATACCTTCCATAAAATATGGACGACAACAAATCAAGCTAAAAATATTCGCTGAGTCCTAAAAAAGATCCCGACTGTATCAGTGTTAAAAAAAATCCAAACAATTTCCTGATTTTTTGTTTTAAATAATTATATCCTAAAGTTTAGAAATATTTATCAAATGGTTTGATAAAATTACAAATTTAGGTCTGCTAAAAAATGTAAACTAGAGCTACTGTTACCCCCCAGACGCTTGCTTTATGCAGGTAGCAATGATTTCCTTGCCTACCTATGCCGGGAAGTAAACATTTATCCGAGCACGCGCCCCTGAGGGTAGATATTCCTGTCGTTCCCAAGGGAAAAACCTTGTCTAAAATAGCGTGCACTAAAGTTTGACGTCAAACAGTACTGGTACCATAGTGACGTCCTAAACTTTAAAAATAATGTCAGGAAGATAACCCAAACCTAATTGTCTCCACGATCGATTTTGAACATGATAGGTAAAAAAATGATCTAACCTGTCTGCCCTGTGTAAGACATTGTTTCCCTATCTCTCGGGACAGCATGGATAAAACAACCTCGCTAACCATCGGTTTTCCATTCCACACTGTCCTCGGGTTGGAAAAACCCTGGGGGCGTCTTACACAGGCATGTAGTGAAAGATCCTTATATCATCATTTTGACATCAAGCTTAACCTTGACCTTGGAATCTAATAATCTGGGTTCTATACAGGTCTTCTTGATATTTATTGCTAGTTTTATGAGTGTAAGGAAAATTGGGTTACAAGTATGTAAGCAGAACACAAGCTATTTGACACTTTGACCTCATATGTGTCCACACGACCTTTAACCTAGTGGCTAGATGGAATTGACAGTTAGTGCATACTTTATTAGATTAGACCTTGACCGAATGAACCAAGGGTTGTGAGGCTTACATCTATTTACTAATCCTAATTTAAATCAAGAACTTGTTTGTAATCCCGCGTGACTATTCGGAAAATGCAGAACCAATATTTATTGCTAAGGATATAAGTAAGCGTGAGTGAATGAATAAGACCTTTTTCCTTTGGGTAGAGTAGGGGGTAGTGGGCGGGTGAATGCTAAGATATAAAAACAATCTACGATTTAATCGCACAAATACAAAATATGACCAAGTAACTTTGACTTTTTGGTCTGACCACTAACAAATAAATGCTGCGTTTTACCACAATCAACAAAGTGATGAATTTGATGCTAAATATGGGCAGTATTAAGAAAATATAGTGAATTTGAGAATCAATCAACAATTAACCTAATGCCAAACGGTGACTGACCCTGAAGACAGGGCGAGTACAATAATCGAATCATGAACTAAATATCGATGCATTAAACCAGTATGGAGCGGACCCAAAATAAAGTTAATTTGATCTTTGTCCCCCAAGAGTCTTACAGACCTTGGGCTTAGTAACTTGGTTGTGCACAACGAACATTCTGTGAGGCTAACAAAGAAGCCATTTTTTAAAATCTTCCCAGGACATGATGGACAGATAGGCGACCGGACGAATGGACCGCTGACAAGTTGACTCCCATATAATCCCGTGTACTTTGTACAGTGAAGGTATAATAATATACATGTTAGTATTAATCAAGTCACACAAAGCAGAGCCTAGGACTGTCGTGGATCTACCGTAAATTGATCTTTCTTCTGCAGATACTTCTGACGTGAATCTTGAAAATGAAAACATATAATAATATACAAAATACTTCAAGATGTAATGTCAAATTAAAAACTGAAACATATTTTCAAGCTATAAGCTTTTTTGCCAGAATTCAAGAAAGGTGGATTTTAACAAAACCTTTAAACCCAAGAAATCAAAGTCTTCTTAGTACAATAAGGACTATAATTCCTGACAAAAGAAAAGTGAGACTAAAAAATTGTACAAAGTTGCAAAGCTATAGCCTTAAAAAAATAAAAATGTGAACCTTAACCAAAAACTTTCATTTTTCGATGTACAAAAACGGTCAAAATATAATAAAAACGCAAGTAAGAGTATCCAGTCATACTTAAACTAACGTAGGACTAACAAAGACACCGCCTAGCGATGCAGACGATATAAATCTGAATTTTTTTTTGTCTCTTAAGTCCCCATACTTCGTATATTGAGCTAAAATATTCATTCAGTTGGATCAATAGCTAATAAAAAGATATTACTTGATAAGAAATATTGATAACTGTCTGACGTATAGGACAATCTTTCCCGACCTAACGTACCAGCGTTTTAGAAGGGAATAAATCATGAAAGATTGGGGCAAGAGTTAAAGCGAGTTATCGAACATGCTGGATGAAGGAATGTAAAATAACATTTTTAAGAGTTGTAAATCAAGTTCCAATATAGTATTTGGGAAGGAAGGCGACTGACTTTCTCTGGCTTTGGGGGGTAAATTAGTAAGTGGGTCTCTGTGTGGGATGAGAAGGATAATCACTGTGAGCCGTCGCTCGTTTGAGTTAAGTTGTCGTACGCTCGGTATACAGGCCACTACTGCAATTAGAATTCCGATAATATCACTAAAACACTTCAGGCGATGATATATCTAAGTTCCATTGAATTGGTACACAAGGTAGGTTGTAGTTGTAATACATTTATTGCGAAACCAAAGAAACAAGAACTGTCCGTAAGACAGTGGACTCTCCACTATTCGGGGATTTGGCATAAAAATGAATATATCTCGAATATCACCTCTACTTCAAACGGAAGATACACCAAAGATATATTTTGAGTTTCAAGTCATTATCTTATATGGTACCAAAGTTATGTCCGGCAAACGAAGTTTGTAAAAGTTGAAGTTTAAAAGGGGCATAATGTCAGTCCAAAATACACATCCCAGTTTATGGGATTGTTACCACACATGCAAAAATGATGATAAAGATACATTTTCACTTTCAAGTCTTTATCTTATATTGCATTAAGTAATATCCAGAAAGGCGAAGGTTGCAAAAAAGTTTAAGTACAAAAGGGGGGCCATACTTCTGTCAAAAACACAATTAGAGTTATGGGGTCATTAGCCCACACCGGCATAATTAATAAAACGAAATATTTTTATTTTCAAGTCATTATATTTTAAAGTACCAAAGATCTGACAATAAATGAAGTGTCGACAAACATTAACAAGAAAATAATTCAAGTATAACATCTTGTGACCTTGACCTTGGGTATAATGGGCCCAGCCCCTGACATGTTTTGTTTGTGTGCCTGACAATGTTTATTTAACTTACAGTATGATATAAGCAAAATTAACAAGATAAGACAAAAAACAAAGGTTGCCAAAAAACTTTAACCTTAAAAATAACCTAAGTATAAGACCTTGATGGCCATGACCTTGGGGTATAATGGGCTCCGCCCCCATAAATTAACATGTTTGTATGCTGGACAAAGTTTATGTAAAGTTACAGTAAGATATAAGCAATAGTATAACAAAGATATGACAGCAAAGACAAAGTTGCCGAAAAACTTTAACCTAAAAATAACCTAAGTATAAGACATTGGTGACTGACCATGGTATAATGGGCCCATTCCCCTAAATATACTTTGTTTTGTTATGCTTGACAAAAGTTTATGTAAAGTTACACTAAGATAAAAGCAATAGTAACACAGATACGACAGAAAAACAAAGGATGCCGAAAACCTTTAACCTTAAATATAACTTAAAGTATAAGACCTTGGTGACCCTACCCTTGGGGTATAATGGGTTTCAGTCCCTACACAATTTGTTGCATACTGGAAAACGTTTAAGTGAAGTACAGTAAGAAAACAGCAAGAGTAACACGGATATAACCAGGAAGGAACCTCTACGAAGAATATTGACTCCCATAAAAAAACGACCCCGGTCATTGGTCGAACGCTTTTAGTGATAACTCATGTATCTAAGGCCTAATGCCTGCATTTTTAGCCCCACTAGGGGAGGGGGGCAAATAGAATTTGCCCTTTCTCGTCCGTCCTTCCGTTGACCTACGCCCCAGATACCACCTTGACACAGGAATCAGAGCATTCCGCAACGGGAAAAGGGAATTTCTATTTCTAACGCTGGATTTTGCTGTAACCATTTTTTCAGGAAGTAACAATACACCATACGTGTCACAAAATACATACCAGTGTTACTAATCCATGCAAACTTCGGTAAGCCCGTTTAGAAGTAATTCTTCAGAATAATACCTGCAACAAGAAACTGCTAGCATAGAACTTAGTATTAATATAAGTTGCAATACTTAGCAGTGGCATAAAGTACGGTAGCGGCAACAAAAGAAGTCGTAGTAGTAGTATTAGTAAGTAAGAAGTGGTGGTGGTGGCAGTGGAGTGGCATTAGCAGCAGCCGCAGCAGTAGCATCAGCAGCAGCAAGGATAAGTGAACAGCAACACAGCAGCAGGAGAAGAAGAGGTATATGTACAAGAATGTATTAGTGGAGAGCAGGTATAGTAATATCAGTTGTAGTAGTAAGAGGAAAAAGTAGTAGTTGTATAGTAGAAGAAGTACATGTAGTAATAGCAATAGAAGTAATCGGCAACCAGTAGTAGTAGTACAATCAAAATGTTAACTATTGCAATGGAGGGATTAGAGTTGTAGATCTAGTAAAATGTCCGTTAGTTTTGGTGGTGATCACTTTTTAATGAGATAAATCGTCGAAAGTCTATTTTAGGAGCCGGTGTTTTTACACGAAAGAGTAACTTTTTAAATAGAATAATTGTCCGGGAATCGATATTGTAAAGAGTTGGGTTTAAACAATATTTATAATTTTATTTTCCAAAGGGCCAAAAGGTATTACCACAAACATTATTATTTACAACAAATCCAAGGATTGAAGAGAAGCTAAGCTTATTTAGAAACCTTTTCCATAAAACTTTAACTAAAGTGGACATAATTCATGAGAGATTTGACACTAGAGTTTTGGACCTTTGTGTCACATGCTGTGGATGATGAAGAACCATCTTTTAGGTTATGAAGAAAACCCATTTAGTAATAACAGAGAAAAAGCGAAATTACATAAATAGCTGCCGGCGACGCAAGGGGCGAGTAGGATAGCTTCTCCACAAAATTCGCAATGACGTGCTAAATAAAAACTGTTGCTGAATTTAATTGGCATAAATTTAATAAGAAAATTAGACCTTTGTTTTTCACGAAACGTTATGCCTCCCACCATTTGCCACGCAGAAATGGCAAAATGCCAGCCACTTAAGGCCAGAATTCCAGAGAAAAACGGCGGACCATAACATTCCAACATGGACACAACTTACTTTGGCATATAAATCATGTGAAGTTTAGTGGAATCCACCAGTGGTATAGAAATAGTGCGCTGATCAAAGGATTTAACAAATCACGGTCCCATGATTACCACTGAAACTTTAACCACAACAGACGATAATATGCACAACTACGCTTCACACTGATCACTCGTAAAGTTGGTAGAAATTCAGCCTAATTATATACAGCAGAAGTGTACACACTGTAAAATATGACAAATCACAAGGATCATAACTCTGCTGAAAATCACTGAATCAAACATGTCGACGATACGTATCTATAGGCTTGGCCTGATAACTCATTTTAGATCTGGTGGAAATCAGCCTAAAGGTAAAGAAAAATTGCCGAATATCATAAAATGTGACAAAGAAAGGGCCATAACTCCTCTGAAAATCACTAAACCAGAACAGTCCAAATATTGCATATTGTACTTAATTCTCTTGTACGGTTTTGGTAAATCCGCCAAATCGGAAAAGAGAAGTGGCGACAACATGCAAAAACAGTTGGGGGCGATCAAGGGTCGATGCTTCCACAGAAATCATCGGACCAAAAACTACCGATGAAATGCACAATTAAGGCCACGCAATGATCGCCTCTGCGAAATTTGGTGGTAAATCCCTTCAGTGGTGTCGAAAGAGTTGCGGGGATAAACTTTGTGACAGACCGACGTAAATACACACGGACGGACAGCACTAAAACAGTATGTCTTCGCTTGTGGTGAGGTGGGGGGAAACACTACATATTGGAGGTATAACTGCTTACGACAGAGTCAAATATCAACCAAAAATTCTGAAAGTATTAACCCTGGCTTACATCGACTGTCATCTGTTTGGAAACATTTCAGACAAGACGGTTGGTGATATTTGTTTTCTGTCATTGCTTATTATCTAGTCCTTTCAATTAAGCAAAAACTGTCTTTCTTGCCTTTTAGATCGAAAATACATCATACTTTATGTCCTGGTGCTTACAAGGAGCCAGTAAGTTATCAAAATCATGAAAATATGCAGAGTAGCTCGAGGTCATTGAATTCTTCTCTCAGGTTTGCTGAGGTTTTTGGTCAATATTTAGACATAATGACCTGTACAATTACGAGGAATATATGGTTAACTAACTTGTTTATACAAATTGAAAGCTTTCTTTTGGAAAGGCCTCCCTAGTTTTATTAGTCTTTGATGTTCTACTTGTTTTCGTTTTTTATCTTTAATGTTTAAGCTTTTCTGTAACAACGCTTTCCTAATTTCTGTTAATTAAATAATATATTATATGCATGTTATACGACTGTATGTCCATGATTAACAATTTAAGTTTCAAATATCTTCGATTTGTTTATGAATTTAACGTAAAAAACGATTTTAATGGAGGTTTCCCATTGTCATTTCAACCATTTTGACACTAAAGCCATCTACATGTCTAATTTCCATTTGAAATGGATTGTTGGAAAATGACTGTTTCTGGCTATCTAAATTAGAATAAAGAAATACACCGTTAATTCATTAGCAAAAATTTGAAAACAAGCCTGCCTCGAGCATAGAGCCATGCTAGTTATCTATAGAGAGTTGAAAACTATTTATTACAAATGCAGATTTCTCAAGCGCCTTGAAAATCATGCAAACAAAATTGAACAATGGATTTGTGTAAATTTTAAAAGGTTAAATCCATTTAGTCTGGTATTTGTGGAATCGATGTCATCATCATCGCTATAACACGTGCTGTCAAAAATGTTCGATGGAATAATACAAAATTAAAGAAGGGACAACTCTCCATAAACATTCGAGTTAGGCAACTCCACGAAAAATGCGCTTGTGTTCTAGAAGTTGACGATTGCCTACTAAAAATTCCACATGGATTTGAGGGATTGAGTACACAATATTATGCTGTAGTTAAGTATTTTCCCAAAGTCCCTAAAACGAGTCTAACGCCAGGAAAAAAAACAAAGAGTCTGTCCGATAATAACCATCAAGCACGACTATTCGAAATATTGACCAGAAAACAGGAAAATATTACCCAAAATGTTGAATATCAAAAGAGATTAAAGTTCAAATGGGGACATAAATATGACCAAACTGCATATCAAGTATGGGACTTGGTGCTATCAACAACATGTTGTTTTTATAACCCCGAAGGTAACATGTGCATTTTTCAATTCAATATTTTGTATTAGTTTTGGAGAAGTACTGTCATGTAAAACATTCCACAGAATGGTCAAAGTCTAAAGGGGGCATAATTGCCCAAAAAAATACATGTCAGAGTACGGACTTGACCCAGTGAGATTGGTAATTGACCTAGAAAAAGAAAAAATGTTTTCAAATCTATATGCCCTTTTAGTATTTTCATTGATGCAAAATTTTAACGAGGATTTTCTCATCCAAAAGGGGGCAAATTTGGCCACATGAAGATCGAGTTATGGGACTTGGGGCTATCAACTATTTTAATACACCGAAGACACTGAAGTTTCAATTCAATATCTTATTATTTTAGGAGATAGTAACTTGCATGTAAAACTTTAACCAAATTGTCCAAGTTCCAAAAGGGTGCATAATTTTCTCAAAATACATATCAGAGTTTATGGGACTTGGTGCTACACAATCTAGTTGAATATAACACAGTGGGGGGGGGTCGAAGACATGTGAAGTTTCAAAACAGTATCTGCATTATTTGAGATAGTAACTGCATTTAAAACTTAACCAGAATTTTCCTAAGTCCAAAGGGGGGCAAAATTTCCTCCAAATGCATGTCAGAGTTATGGGACATGACCCAAGTGAGGTTGGGATTGAGCTAGAAAAGTACAAATAAGTTTCAAATCTATATGACTTAGTTAATAGCCAGTATGTACTTGCACGCAACTTTAACCAATTTTCTAAGTCCAAAAGGGGGCATAAATTGACCATAATGAAGGTCATAGTTTATGGGACTTGTTGCTATCGAACTAGTTCTATAACCCCGAAGACAACATGTGAAGTTTTCAATTCAATATCTGCATCATTTTGGAGAAAGTAACATGCATGTAAAACATTAACCAGATGTTATATGTCCAAAATACATTCAGAGATATTGCACTTGACCAAGTGAGGTTGGTAAATGCCCTAGATAAAGAAAAAATAAGTTTCAAAGCTATTGTGCCTTTAAAAGAAGCTTTATTTACTTACATGCAAAAACTTAACCAAGGTGTGACCGCCGACGCCAGGTGAGGTAGAATAGCTATACTATTTCTTCGAATAGCCGAGCTAAAATGACTATACTATTTTCTTATATAATTGTAATGTTTCAAAAGTCCGAAAATGGCAATTTCCTTCCAAAGAATCGGAATAAAACCCGACAAAAATGTAAAAGCCCCGTCACGTTTGGGGATTACACAAAGTTCAAATTTTTTCTTGATACGTAATAAAAAGGAGGAGTTAGAGCACAGAATAATTATGACTGACAGTCTTACTGAAGAACGGACTGACATGCGGAATGACGGGACGAAAGTTTAAACACTATGTAAAGTCCTCGCGGGTCTTGACGCCGTAGATAAAAACTGATCCTAAACCAGTACACTGCAACCTCATCAGCTATGAAGACCTGAAGTCAATTTATCCTCTCATCAAGATTCGAATTCGCACTCCAGACAACAGGTCAAATGTTCAACCATGATAACCACTTTGTCTGTTGTGTACGGACAAGTAGTTCACGAATACATGTGGCAAAACATATACAATATTATTTGCGAGAAGAAATAATTGCCACAATACATGTTCTTGAAACAACTTTTAACACTTTTTATTTTTTTTGCAGACAGCTGCAGTTCCAACGAGAGCAATACACATGATCTAAATTATCTCTTTACCTGACCGATTCTTCGTTCGAGGGGGTTCTCTGTGTGTACGAGGTGTAGACCAGCTGTCTACCACAACAAGAACTGACAAATACAGAAGAAAGGTCCACCAGGCTTGAATTCCACTATATCCATGCATTTCTTGCCTATCGCAAAGTGATGATAATAAACTTCTTACATTTACAACTTTTTATTGCACTATATCAAATGACAGTAGTATTGGAAAAAAAAACACAAATATCGCTCACGAAAGCAGATCATAAATTGCCAAAAAGTTGCACCACAGAACACGCTCTTCAGTTGTTTTTTTATTCCGCACAAACAGCTTATCAATTTAAATCGCCTTTGATTGTACGTTAAACAATCCAATAGTCACTACATATATAACGTTGACAAATAAGTTTCAATATAAATCTTAATAAAGTTACTTCTAGTCGCTTTGTCTTTCGCTACTTGGGTCGTCTAATATAAAGACACGTGTCGTTCTGCTAGAAGCAACACTAATGCCATGCTATGAATCTCTTATATCACTGGAAATAATTCTAACTGTAAATACGAAATTATTAGTTTGTAAATATAAAATAAAATACCACTCAATATTACGTTACTTTATAAATCACTCAACCTGCTCAGGAAAAATCAAAGTTTCTCGTCACAAAACCAGTTGTTTATACTAACAGTAAGCTTTTCGGTGTGCATGTCGCCAAGTATCGTTGTTTTAAAAAAATCGACGAATCAGTTCCCCTAACCCTGGTACAAACCAGTATATAGTAGCTCTCAACAACCGCATGGTTAGGCAGTAACAACAAGATCTGTCCGTAAGACAAGCGCGCTCGACTTTTCTCAGTGCTTGACTCTAAATTAGAGCATTACCAGTAAAAAAAATATCTAATTAAAAGGGACTTAACCTGTCAAAAGTCAAATCAGGTTTTATTGGAATTATGTCCTCTGGTGTAGACTTCGATAGTAAATAACTATTTTGAGTTTCAAGTCAAAAGCTTTAATAGTAACAAGATCTTTGACATAAACATATTAACAAAAAATCTAAGTTAAAAAGGGCATAATCTGGTCAACTTTAAATCAGAGTTATGGTGCTTGTTCTCCTAGTTAGACTTTGATGGTAAAATAAGTATTTAAGTTTCAATCAAAAGCTTTGATATAACAGAGATATCTGACCTTTTATCAAAAAACTTTAACCAAAAATTCTAAGTTAAACTGGGGCATAATTCTGTCAAACTTCAATCAGAGTTATGGAATTAGGTCTCCTGTGTAGCCCTTTGATAGTAAATAACTATTATGAGTTTCAAGTCAAAAGCTTAGATAGTAACATAGATATTTGACTAAACAAAAAACTATAATAACCAAAAATTCTAAGTTAAAAAGGGGCATAATCTGGTCAAAATTTAAAAATCAGAGTTTTGGAGATTGTTTTTCACCTGGTGTAGACTTTTGATAGTAAATAACTATTTTAAGTTTCAAGTCAATAGCTTTGATAGTAACAAGAGATTTGACTTTATCAAAAACTTTAACCAACGGCGACGCCGACGCCGGGCGTGTACAATAGCTCTACTTTTTCTTCGCAAAGTCGAGCAAAAAAATGTAATCTGACACCCATTATACACACTGTTACTACAACTCGCACCGCATAAATTATAATTCCTAGAGTAATTCGGAGCTTACCTTGTTGATAAGGGGGGGGGGGGGGGGGGGGGGGGGGGCTGATTACCATGTAACCAAGTGTTTTTGCTAGTTTCAATGCACATCTGATGACCGGCTCGTTTGGGGTTCCCACAAGGTAGTTCTACTGCGCTATTGTTCCATTAACTAACATTTTCTTCCTATGATACAATACAGTAAATAGCCACATTGTTTTTTTTCTTCTTGGGTTTTCGCACCAATTCCCATTTCTCACATTCAAAGCCACGTAATGGAAAGCTGGCACTAATTCAACTTCTTAAAGAAAAGACACTTTTATCCTGTTTACTCTTACAGAATAAAATTTAAAGTTCGTATATATATGTTTACATTTGTAAAACCGCGTCTGAAATTCCATAGCGGTGATCCGAATTCGAACCCCGTCTCAAGCTAATATGTCGTAATCCTATGCCCTTATGTAAACCCATCACTTCAGTGGATTCAAAATAAAGTTGTGTGGACATAAAATTACAATAATCATGAAAATCTTCGAATTATACATCTACCAGTTAAAGAAGTGAAACCTCATTGAATTCTGTCATTCCCTAAACAGACTTTTTCCAAAATGCGTAACAGATATAGTAAGTTCCTTCCTAGTATAATCCAAGAAAATTGCTTTCCGTCGGATATTTCGAGTACTTCTTTGTTACCAAAACCAGGATCGGTGTCCACATGCCATGCTACTTGAATTACACCAACGTGTGACATTGACCTCTGCTTCCTAAATGATTTGAAAGTTATACTCTGCCTGACTGAATCCTTAACAATAATTGGGTTTAAAATAAAAACCACGGAGCTGCGTACCAATAAACTCCTGATCCCCCGGTGGCATCCTTGTCGATACGAAGCAACCTAAGTCCAAAACAGGGTCAAACTGTGGTCAGATGATGTTTGAAGATTACAGGTTACATCTGTATTAGAATCAATTCATTTTTGTAAGTGGTATTGATGCTAGACGAAACGGGCCCATTTGGTTAACTAAGAGATGGCCCATAATAAAGCAATCTATAGTCCAAAATGAGGTCAAGTCAAGGTCATACTGAGGTCAGTGATGTCTGAAGATAAGGAATGCGTCACAGGTTACATCTGCATTAGTATCAATTCAATTCTAGTAAGGGTTTGATGCTAGACGAAACGGTCCCATTTGGTTAACCTCGCACGGACGGACGCACGACGAACGGACGGACGACAGGACGGTCACATAGCCTCCGCATCAGCAGAAGGCGGGGCATATAAATGAATTAAAACTATGAAAATTAAAAACAATGTAGACCTACATAATAACCAAAAAATCCCAATTTATAGAGAATATATTGTGAAATGAACAATGAATGTGAGTAATTTGGCCTGAAAAACTAACAACAAATATAAAGCTAGCAAAAGAAAAACTTAAATGTACAGGACAAATTATATACCTCATGCGATCAAAAAGAAGAACCAAGCTGCGTCGTCCACAAACCAATGTCACATCTACATCAGACATCTTAACGCGTGTCTGTACAGTCAACATCAGCCGCGCTATCTTCACCATTCCCACCGAGACTCAGTTGTGTCATCTTCAATGCGACATCGTTTACACCGGCTTGTATTCAACTTGAACAACAGCGAAGAGATGCATACAAAAATAGAATAATATAAAAAGCACACATACGCACCTGTTCCTGATAAACAGTAACCCACATTTTGTCTGGTTATGCATCTTCAATATCCGTCTGCGTCTCGTTCTTCACGTGCCCCCATATCTAGTGGGGAAAGCATCAAAACAAAAGGAATATCAAGCAGAAAAAAACAACGGCGCACGCTTCCCAGCCCAGCCTTCGTCTGCACATGATGCCTATTCTCCGCATATATCTTCAAATGTGTTTCCGGGTATCTAAAATTTGCTGGACAAGTAAAAGTTATAACACAATGTACTATTGAAACTTATTCTAATAATTTTCTATAGACAGTATACAAAGCGGAATAATAATACATGGTAATGCAGAAAGAAAAAACACCATGACGAACAGCCAATACAACAAACAAAACGCACCAAAAGCCCGTTTTTTCAACAAAAACAAGCAACCAACAGAATAAAACCGAGAAGACCACACTGAAACCACCACAGACACCTCCACATACCCCAAAACAGCCGTCTGACAAACACCACCACAAAACAACCAAGTAGCCACTGCAAACAGATCCTGACAAAACAGCATACACTAAACATACATCTAACGAAGCGAAAATATACCCAGACAGATTAGGTCACTTTAAGTGCATCCAGTTAAATTTTGCTTTTTGTTTCAGTTTTGCCTGACTTTATTTCCAGGGCTTAGCAGGCTTAGATTAGATAAAGCTAAACTGTAGCGCTTGATCGACAGCACTGGATTTCTCTCTTTGGCAGGACTTGAACGCCGGTCATCAGTTTATACATTGCCTAGATGAAGAGGTACTTTTTCCATGTAACCTGTTTAGTGTATAGATGATAAATGCATGTGCTAAAGAAGCAGAAACAAACTATATATCATCTTAGTATTACCTTTATACAAATTACACATCAAAAGAAAAGTAAATATACAAACCCCTTTATGTTCCCAAATTTGCGTATAACTTAGTTACATCTGAACGTCGGTTATCCATTATACCATTGCATTGATGAGGAACATGCGTTTCCGGGCTAAAACCTGTTGTTTGTATAAGATACAGCCAGGCCATGTGTAAAAACAAAAACAAACATAACAATGTATGCGCAAAACAGCAAGAAAAAGTAAAACAACACACCTTACTTGCTTCATCTGCTTAAAAACTTTGTGTATCAGAACGTTCTGCATTCCGTTTATATCATGGCCTTTAGTATATACACGGTGATTCGCGTGGTACACCCTGTTGAATGCATAAGATACAAAAGGCATGTTGTAAAGACAAAGACCAAATTATCATAGTGTTAGCAAGAAATTAAAAGTAAACTTCATACCATTATACTCCAAAATATGCTGTATACCCTGCAGATCCTGGAGCCATCGGACCCCTCTATTCCACTGCCTAGATGTATGTTTCCATGGTAACCCTGTTGAGTGTATAAATGCAAAAATGCATGTGTAGGAACAGAAATAAAGATAGTTTAGGAGAAAAGCTGACCTAAACAAAAAACTTAACCAGGCAACGCAGACGCCGACGCCCGCTCAAGTGATGACAATAACTCATCATTTTTTTTTCAAAAAATCAGATGAGCTAAAAACTAGGAGGCGAAGCCAGATAAAAAATAAGTTTTTTTTTGTTTTTTTTTTTTTTGGTTGGATTTAACGTCGCACCGACACATGATAGGTCATATGGCGACTTTCCAGCTTTAATGGTGGAGGAAGACCCCAGGTGCCCCTCCGTGCATTATTTCATCACGAGCGGGCACCTGGGTTTAACCACCGACCATCCGTAAGTGGTTCTACCCAGGAGCCCGCTCGTGATGAATAAATGCCCGAGGGCACCTGGGTCTTTCACCACCATTAAAGCAGGAAAGTACGTCATAAGATGTGCACAAGTTTCATAACAAAGATATAAAGACTTATATAAGATTTAATCAATTTATATGAAATACTTTTTGAGCTGGCCACCGTCACAAGGTGAAAATTGGACATTTTTATCTATTTCGGGGGGGGGGGCATGGGGGGGCCCATAACTCTAAAAGTTGGGGCAGACCAAATAAAAACAAGACATCTGAAAGACACCTAAAAACCCGCTGCCACTGCTACGGATAGTGAAAGGGTAAACCCTTACCTTTAGCTGTGACCTGACCTTGAACTGACACGGCTGACTCATGATTGTGGCGCAACGATTTGATGAAGTGTCAATTGACCCAAGTTTCAATGAAAATCCTTACGGTTGAGAGCTACCAGAGCTCAAACCTTGACCTTTGAGTAGTGACCTTGACCTTGGGCTGACATGGCTGACTCATTTCTTGAATGAGGTGAGATCATTTTACCCAAGTTCTGATGAAAATCCTCCTCAAGGGTTTAGAGAATCTGATACAGAGTGGACACAAAATGGAAGGCTCCAAGCTTCACCCTAAGTGTGTGACCTAGACCTTAGGCCGATATGCTGACTCATAATTTCTGCACATAGTATTTAATGAGGTAATCATTTGAACCAAAGTTTTATAAACGTTCTTCAAGGGTTTTAGGAATCGAGAGCGGACACAAATGAAAGGCTAAAACCTTTGACCTTATTGTGACCTTGACCTTCATCCGCATGCTGATTAAGGAGTTCTGTACATTTCCTTGAGGTGATCATTTGACCTAGGTTTCATATGAATCCTTCAAGGAAATAGGATATACGAAGCAGGACACAAACTGGAAAGCTCAAACCTTAGACCATCTGTTGAGACGTTACCCTTGAGCCGGCATGGCTGACTCATAAATTCTGCACATGCATTGACGAAGTAATCATTTGACCCAGGTTGTATGAAAATCATTCAATGGGTATTTAGGAAGATATAGAGCGATACACAAAATAGAAGGCTCAAACGATTCACCCTAAGTTGTGACTTGACCATGAGCCGGCAAGGGCTGACTCATGTTCTGCCCATCGCCTTTGATGAGGTGATCATTCACCCAAGTTTTATAAAAATCTTTCAAGGGTTTAAGGAGTATAAAGCGGAACACTAAGTGAAAGGCTCAAACCTTTGACCGTTGAGTTGTAGCCTTGACACTTGAGCCGACAAGGCTGGGTTTTAAGGTTCTGCACATCGCTTGAGAGGTGATCATTGACCCAATTTCAAGAAAATCCTTCAAGGGGTTAGGAAATTTGGAGCGGACACGAAAGTGTTACGGGACAGCGGATGGGCGACGGAAGGGCGAGGAACGGACGGACGGAGACCATTCCTATAACCCCCCCCCCCCCCCCCACCCATGTGGCGGGGATAAAAATAGATTCGCACAAGTCATATCATCGATTAAGACTCATGCAAGGTTTCATGAATCTTTATCAAATACTTTGAGCTAGGAGTGTCACAAGGTGACAATGTGCATTGTGACTATTTTCATGGGTCATAACTCTAAAAATAGGGGGCTGAGACCAGACCGAGCAAGAAACTGCGCTCAATAAACGCTCGGTGCCCCCGATGGCATCCTTGTCGATACAAAACAACCTGAGGTCTAACACGAGGTCAAGTTCAAGGTCAAGGTCAAACTCAGGTCCAGGTGATGTCTAAGATGAGGAATGGTCAAAAGGTTTTCATCAGCATTAGTATCAAGTAATACTAGTAAGGGGTATTGATGCTAGACGAAACGGTCCCATGTTGGTTAACCTCATACGGACGGACGGACGGACGAACAGACTAACGAACGACGGACGAAAGACAATCTCTATATGCTGCCCGCATCAGTAGATGCTGGGGCATAAAAATAGGAAGTGCGCAAGTTCAAATCATCATGATAAGACAATGGTTCATCAATTTTATATCAAAATACTTTTTTTAACTAGGCGCGTCAACGAAACTTCAGAACTGACGCAAGTACGGGCAAGACACATCTATAGCATCCACCACGCATGGGGCCCAAAAAAGCATGCTTAAGAACAGAAACAAATACTACACTAGAAATTGCTTTTGTAAAAAAGCACATGTCTCCCCCAATTGCAGTCCTATAGGCAAGAAGTTCACTAGAGGTCAGGAGTGAAAGTCAAAGATACACTGATGGTTGGCTGCAATATGGATCATCTACTTGGCAAGTCCAGTGATCCGCTAAATTACAACACTATTGCCTGGTGGGTTCTCAAGTCACTGTTCATGCTCCTTTGACCATGACCTTTGATCAAGTGACCTCAAAATAAAGGGGCATTACTCTGCATGACCAATCATTCCTATTAGTTAAAACAACAATCTAGGTCAAGTGGTTCTCAGTTATTCTCCAGAACGAATATTCAAGACCAGGCTCCTGTGACCTTGACTTTTAACAGACCTGACCCCAAAATCAATAGGGATCCCTACACTGCATGTTCACCATCCAATGAAGTTTCAAACATTTTTGGTCGAGTGGATTCTCAAGTTACTGACCGGAAATGGATTTCAATGTTCAAGGCCCCTATGAAACCGTGACCTTTGACGGAGAGACCCCAAAATCAATAGGGGTCATCTAATTCTTTATGACCAATCAACTTATGAAGTTTCAACATTCTGGTTAAGTGTTCTCTAGTTATTGATCGAATGGTTTTCAATGTTCAGCCCCTGTGACCTTGACCCTTGACGGAGTGACCCAAAACAATAGGGGTCGTATACTACTAGCATCCTACAATTCCTATTAAGTTTGAAGGTTCAAGGTTAAATGGTTCTCCAGTTATTGCTCGGAAATGAAGGGTGACGTACGGACGGGCGGACGGAAGGATGGACGGACAGGGCAAAAACAATTTATCTCCCCCAGAGGGGGGAGACATAATTCTAGTGTTGCTTTCAGAAAGTCTTGACAAAGAAGATAGGAAAATATGCATACCGTTTGTGCTCCAGATCTAACAACACCTTTGTCCATGATTTGTATGTTGTGCTTGATCTTTGCCACTAAAACACAACTTAAAATGCAAGAAAAACAAGCAAATTCAATGAATTGGTATCCCCCGCCGAAAGGGTTTGTGGTGAGGAATAGCAAAAAAATATATCGGGCAAAAAGTTCGGGATGTTAATAATAATTTCATTAGTCAAAATCAATTTACATAATAAATGTATGATACTTTGATCCTGACTAAAGAATTTATTTTAAATGGGATGTTACTGTAATAAGCTTAGCTTTTAAAATTAAATGCAGTTAATTGAGGTTGGGGAATGGTACAACTTGCATGTTGATAAATATTCATGGAAGGTTTGGAAAAAAAATCTGAAATAAGGCATAAAAAACAAGAGCTGTCCGTAAGACAGCGCGCTCCACCATTTGGGGATTTGACAGTAAAATGAATATTTGTCTGAATGAAAGACCTCTTCCATAACAGGAAGATACACCAAGGGGCATAATTCCATCAAATACACAAATTAGAGTCATTAGGATTGTTACAACAAATGCAGATGATGATGATAAAGATATACTTTAAGTTTCAAGTCATTATCTTATATAGTACCAAAGTTATGTCCAGAAATCGAAATTTGTTAAATGAATTTAAGAATAAAAGGGACATAATTTGGTCAAAAATACAAATCAGAGTTATGGGGATTGTTATCACACATGCAGATGATGGTGATATAGATACATTTAAGTTTTATCTTATATTGCATTAAAGTTACATCAAGAAATCAAAGATTGCAAAAAAAGTTTAAGTACATAAGGGGCATAATTCTATCAAAAATACAATCAGAGTTATGGGGTATGTAACCACACATGCAGATGATGATTATAATCAAATATTTTTAATTTCAAGTCATTATCTTTTAGAGTACCAAAGATTTGTCTATTAATAAAGCTTTCGAAAAAAAATAACATGAAAATAATTCCAAGTATAACTTCTTTGTGACCTTGACCTTGGGTATAATGTGCCTAGCCCCTGCATATACTATGTTTGTATGCTGGATAATGTTTATGAGAACTTACAGTAAGATATAAGCAAAAGTAACAAAGTTATGACAAAAACAAAGGTTGCCGAAAAACTTTAATCTTAAAAATAACCTAAGTATAAGACCTTGGTGACCTTGAACTCGGGTATAATGGGCTCAGCTCCTACTCATACATTGCTTGTATACTGGACAATGTTTATGTGAAGTTACAGTAAGATATAAGCAATAGTAACAAAGATATGACAGAAAAACAAAGGTTGCCGAAAGACTTTAACCAAGAAGAGTCACGCCGACGCCGGGTGAGTAGTATAGCCCCTCCCCCCTCCCCACTTCCCTATTCTCCGAATAGTGGAGCTAAAAATGTTTTATGGGTGTGTAGGGGGAAGGGGTGTTGGGACGGAGAGGGGGTGTGACCAAGGCAAGTGGGTGACCAGGTGTGGGTGAACAACTTCACACGTTAATAATAAATGTTCAGGGAAAAGAAATGAAAGAAATTTAATGAAATTCTGCCAAATAGGAAGTTTGTTATGTACAAATATTTGGATTTTTAGATAATTAAAGGGCAATAACTCTGAAGTTACAAAAGAAATCCGTACGAAATTGTGTGTGCATAACTACATTATAGTGTTCTAAATTCTATTTAAGTTTCATAGTTCTAGGTCAAATATATCAAAAGTTATGATGCAGAAATTGCCATATTTACAGTACCCTATACAGTTAACACTAGCAACTTCTAAGGGTCATAACTCTGGTGTTATTTTGTCATTCTGACTGGAACTTGATGGGCCCCATAACCTCACAGTGGTGAACATGTATATGACGTTTGTAAAAAAAATCTAAAATAAGGAATATTTTTTTTTGGAGGTGGTAGGGAGGGGGAGGGGGTGTGATCAAGGTAAGAGAGTGACCAGGTGTGGGTACACAACTTCACATGTTTACAATAAATGTTCACGGAAAAGAATGAAAGAAATTTAATGAAATTCTACCAAATGATAAGTTTGTTACACATGGCGGGCCGCAAAAACTCATAGTGGTGAACATGTATATGGAGTTTTATATAAATATTCCCAACTATTTCCTAGATATGGCTCCGGACGGATAGAAAGACAGACGGACGGACGGACGGACAATGCCAAAACTATATTCCTCCTACTTTCGTCGGGGGATAAAAACATGATTTTGTTAAACTTGAATGACTCACTTGCCATACAACTGTTTCATAAAACACGTTTTCATGGCAACATCACTTTTATTAGACAAATGACTCAAAATCAATGAAGGCAATCCAATATTACAGAATCGGTCAATCATTTATAGCACCTGTATCAGAATGTAGATGTACGTTTCCATTGTAACACTGTTAACTGAGTAAAATACAGAAAGACATGTGTACGAACTGAAGCAAATATAAATCAGTTTTGCCTTAAAAATCCAGATAAAAAGTGGTAAAATACATACATTTAATATTCCATATTTGAAAAACACATCCACCCGTGATCTGTTTCTTTGATCTTGAACTTTGTCCCTTGAACACAACCTACATAGCAAGAAAACAGAAAACATAATGTTGCTCTTCCTAAATATCTCTTCTTTTAAGCTCACCTGTCACATAGTGACAAGGTGAGCTTTTGTGATCACCCTTCGTCCGTCGTCCGTCGTCAGTCCGTCCGTCCGTGCGTCCGTCAACAATTTCTTGTCTGCATGATAGTGGTTTCATTTATAATTTTATTTTAACCAAAATTGCACACAACTTGTATCACCATAAGACCTCGGTTCCTTTCTTGAACTGGCCAGATTCCATTATGGGTTCCAGAGTTATGGCCCTGAAAGGGCCAAAATCAGCTATTTTGACATTGTCTGCACAATAGCAGCTTTATTTATGATTTGATTTTTACCAAACTTGCAAACAACTTGTATCACCATAAGATCTCGGTTCCTTTCTTGAACTTGCCAGATCCCATTATGGGTTCCAGAGTTATGGCCCCTGAAAGGGCCAAAATCAGCTATTTTGACCTTGTCTGCACAATAGCAGCTTCATTTATGATTTTATTTTAACCAAACTTGCACACAACTTGTATCACTATAAGATCTTGGTTCCTTTCTTGAACTGGCTAGATTCTATTGTAGGTTCCAGAGTTATGGCCCCTGAAAGGGCCAGAATTAGCTATTTTGACATTGTCTGCACAATACCAGCTTCGTTTATGATTTTATTTTAACCAAACTTGCACACAACTTGTATCACTATAAGATCTTGGTTCCTTTCTTGAACTGGCTAGATTCCATTGTAGGTTCCAGAGTTATGGCCCCAGAAAGGGCCAGAATTAGCTATTTTGACCTTGTCTGCACAATAGCAGCTTCCTTTATGATTTGAATGTAATCAAACTTGCATAAAACTTGTGTTGTCATAAGATCTCAGTTCCTTTGATGAACCGGCCAGATCCCGTAATGGGTTCCAGAGTAACGGCCCCTGAAAGGGCCAAAATCAGCTATTTTGACCTTATCTGCACAATAGCAACTTCATTTATGATTTGATTTTAACCAGACTTGCACACAACTTGTATCACTACAAGATCTTGGACCCTTTCTTAAACTGGCCAGTTTCCGTCATGGGTTCCAGAGTTATGGCCCCTTAAAGTTCCAAAATTGGCTATTTGGCTTTTACAGCCATATAGAGACTTCATTTATGGTTTTATTTGATACAATTTTCCAAAATATCTTCAACAACAATAAATCTTGGATTCCATGACAAATCAGATCTAATCGTAGGTTCCAGAGTTATTTTATATCTGATTACCTCCCCTGATTGTAGTCAAAATGGATTTATATCAGTAAGTACTTATAGGACTTATTTGAAATTTCATTATTGTCATTAGCTGGACTGAGCCAATCAGGGTAGATAACTACGGACTGATTTTATGTCAAATTACCTCCCTTTATTTCAAACTAAAATGGGTATATCTCGGTAACTAATGAAGATACTGATCTGAAATTTCATTTATGTCAACAGATTTATTTGGCAGATCCTTCTTTTGTACACTTACAATAATTTTCTTTTTAATTACTTCTCTTTTACGTTACTATAAATAGCTCATTTTTAGTAACTTTTTTATAGTGGCCGTAGGGAAAAACCGAGACCACTTTTCTGAGGTGTGTGTGTGTTCGGGTTTAACGTCTTTTTCAACAGTTTTTCAGTCATATAAACGACGGCACTTTTCTGTGGTACAACATGGATGGTACCGCCAATTTTTAGGTGTATTCTGACATATCTGTACCTTGTAAGAATTTGTTTTTTCTTTTTGGTTAAATTTCTTTCCTTTGTTGTTCCTGTCCTTTGGACTTAGATATTTTTTTCTGAGGACCTTCTTGTCCTCAAATGCAATGATAGCAGGTGAGCGATATAGGGCCATCATGACCCTCTTGTTTTGTTATGGGTTTAACGCCCTTTTTCAGCAGTATTTCAGTTAACCTTACCAGTGTTCCTGGATTATGGTCACAGCAAACCTGTTCTTCGCAAATAACTGCCAACTTGCCTACATGAATCAGAGGTGGAGGACGAATGATTTTAGACACAATGTCTTTCATCAAAATGTGAAATCGTCATGGAGAACATACGCCCCCGTCACGACCCGGCGATCCGTAAACCTACGCTCTTCCTATCGAGCTAAGCGCGCGGGCTTATCTCATTTTGTATTTAAAACTATTCTAAAGTATTTACTTCCATGGCAACGCCTCGACAACCAACTTTTTGTTGATTTTTTTGTATAATAGAAAAATTGTCCTACCCATAATTTTCTAAGTCCAAAAAGGGTCATAATTCTTGCAAAAAGCATGGCAGAGTTATGTTTATTAATGTACAGGGTCAGCTTATGATGGTGAACAACTGTTGCAAATTTCAAAGCAATATCTTTGGTGGTTTAGGAGAAAAGTTGACCTAAACATAAAACTTAACCAAGAAATCTGATATTTTCTAAATCCAAAAGGGGCCGTAATTCTTGCAAAAAGCAGGATAGAGTTAGGTTTCTTGCTATACAGGGTCAGCTATTGATGGTGAACAAGTGTTGCAAGTTTCAAAGCAATACCTTTTATAGTTTAGGAGAAAAGCTGACCTAAACATAAAACTTAACCTGGCAACGCCGACGCCGATCAGGTGATGAGAATAACTCATCATTTTTTCCCCAAAAAATCAGATGAGCTAAAAATCAAATATTGGTCAAATGTTAATTTAGTTGAACGTCGGGCATTCACTTGCAAATAAAACTATCAAAGATATTTTAAAACACTTGTTTTCATTGGAACAACACTTTTACAAAAGGCTTGGCAATCGGTAGAACATAAAATTTAACCAAGAAATCTGATATTTTCTAAATCCAAAAGGGGCCGTAATTCTTGCAAAAAGCAGGATAGAGTTAGGTTTCTTGCTATACAGGGCCAGCTATTGATGGTGAACAAGTGTTGCAAGTTTCAAAGCAATACCTTTTATAGTTTAGGAGAAAAGCTGACCTAAACATAAAACTTAACCTGGCGACGCCGACGCCGACGCCGACGCCGATCAGGTGATGATAATAACTCATCATTTTTTCCCCAAAAATCAGATGAGCTAAAAATCAAATATTGGTCAAATGTTAATTTAGTTGACCGTCGGTCATTCATTTTATATCATTATCTAGATTTTCGTTTACCTTACTAAGGATAAGAAATACAGAAAGGGGTGTGTAAGAACAGAAACATATATTTATCGTAGTGTTGCCTTTAGAAATTTCAAACACAGAAAGTAAGACAACATACGCACCTTTTTACCCTACAGTAGAAATCTGAAACCACGTGGACCCATCTATGATCTCATATACACCACTTTATCTCTGCCACAAAGACACAACCTTAAAAAGAAATAAGACTTTGTTAAATATAAATGTCTCACTTGCAATTAAAACTATCGAAGTTATTTTAAAACACTTGTTTTCATTGGAACAACACTTATACAAAAGGCTTGGCAATCGGTAGAAAGACTCACGACCAAACTTACAAAAAAAAAAAAAAAAAAAAAAAAAAAAAAAGATTCTGAACTGACTGTTTTCACTTCTACACTCAACAAAATTTCTATTCGGTCATGTTATATTTGTATTACTATTTTGTCAATAATGCAGGTGTATACACGAAATTTCACATACCGACATTTAAATAGGCACTGTAGCTAATTATAATTTATTTTTGGTGACTCATGGCCAAAGTAACCGCATTAGGCGTTTTGCCTATAAGTAATATTGGCTATTTTGCACGTGCAGTGCATGTGCACAAACATGCACGTGTTCGTTTACAATTTTGGCATTACTGACGAAAGTCCAACTAGAAAAACACATATTATGGTGAAATTGACACAAGAGCAATGGGACAGAGCTGTCGGAATGTTGCCAGCTGGGACACATTTACAGCACATGTGCTATTGTTTTTACAATTTCAATAGAATTTTGATGTTATTTGTTTGTAAATGTTATTTGATGGTTATTTCCATTTGTAACCTTATTTCTGTTTATAAGAACCTTCACTCGTTGGTTATCTACCATCTGCGCTCTTTTTTCGAAATTTAACCTAAGTACAATTCATTGAATTGACCGATTTTGAATTTTGTTGTATAATTCCGACAGCCCGGGCGCGTTGCTCTTGTGTCAATTTAACGATGATATGTGTTTTTCTAGTAGGATTTTCGTCAGTAATGCCAAAAGTATTCATTGGCGCACATGCCATGCGCGTGCAAAATATGCTAAACTGGCCAAAACGCCTAAAGCGGTTACTTTGGTCATGTTGGTGGTGATTCGGTCAAAAATAAATGAAGAATTAGCTGCAGTACCTATTTAAATGTCGGTATGTGAAATTTCTTGTAAATACTTGCATTATTAACAAAATAGTAATACAATAAAAACTGACCGATTAGGAATTTTGTTGAGTGTAGGATAAGAAACCCTCGGAATTTGACCAAAATAGTTTTGATATTTGTCAAAAGACGCTGTAAAAGTTTCATTCAGTAAGTAATAAGGAAGTTTCAAATAAACATTTTCTTCGAATTTTGTACATGCATGTTGATGATAGACAGGGGATGGGCCTGGGGCAGGAAGCTATACCATGCGTCCCCAAAAACACTTTTTTCATGGGTGTGAGGTTGTTTGCGCCATCAACAATGTTCCCATTAAAAAATACATTTGCACAAAACATAATTTGGCTATTTCCATAGTTATCGTTCATTTCAGAAAATAGGAACATGTACACGCGGAAATTCCATCATATACACGTCAGTTTGAGCATAATCATGGTCTCTCTCCCGATGTTTTTCACTCCGAGTTAATCAATTAAAACTATGAAAATTCTGATGTATTATTCTTTTTTTATCAATCCGCAGAACTGAGAAAGCAGTTGCATAAGCTATTTCTCTATAAATAGTTTCCATTGTTTACACTACAGTCGAATTTGCAGGATTTTTCATCACAGGTAAAAACATGTGGTAAATACAAAATGAATAACTAATATATGTATCGGAAGAAAAGAGAAAAAGAAGAACGACAGAAACAGAAAGAAAATAGAGAAAAAAATTAGAGGAAGAAAAAAATGTACATACCTTTTTAGACGTGTCACTTTGAATATATCCGCGCTAGCGCCAACAATAACAATATGTAGTCATAAAAATCACGTGCTATGTGAACTGAACATAGGCATTGCCTCGGGAAAAACGTGTTGATTGATTTACAAAGGATGAGTGAATTGTGTGAGACTGTGTCAAACATGTTTTGTACGAGTTCATCAGGCTTACCGGGTCGTTGCACCGCTGTGCTGTGTTACAATTTATGCCTTCCTCATTTACTTCTCACGTTACATGATTAAGCCGGATTCTTTTCAAACAAGATTATCAACTCCGGGATGACACCTCATGGCCCATATCTGACAGGCCGTAGCTGAGGTTTCGAAAATTAAAAAATGATTTTTTCTGGGAGAGCATCCGCACACATGCGCTTACATCATCTTCCGCCACTTCTTCAACGTTGTTGATTTATATGCATTTAGTAAACATGGGACGTAACCTTTTCAGACTGATGTCTGTGAAAAAAATATGTGCACGCTCGGTTTACGAAAGACTTAAAGAAGTTTAAAAGCGTACTTGCGACTTTTCGTAGCATACATAACGCATTGAATAACGTAGGTACGGCTTTTTAAAGCATGCATGCGCCTTAAATAAGATATACGTGCGACTTTCCTTTTACGCCTGACGCAAAAAACCTTGCTACGATTCTCATCACACACATATAATAAAAAGTACCAGTATATTGAGATTTTCAAGTTTCCTTTCTGTTCCTTGTCCATAGGACGCCTCCGTGGTCCAAACGGGGTTATATTTCTTGTATCTGTCTCCTGTACTACAGCACGTGAGGAGCTTTGATCTCCCTTCCCCAAAATTAAGGTTCACTGCTTGATACACTAATTTCATGTCAGTGTTTTATGTGTAATTGACAATTTATCGACAAGCCACTCACTTTGTATTTTATTACATGACGTCATAAATATACATATTCGCAGGTTTCATGTCTTCAAATTTTGACTTTAACACAGCACACCGGTGTAGAGCTATTGATAGGTCAATATTAAAAACTATAGACCGGTGATTTATACAAAGAGTCATGTAATAAATATCTCGATGTGGTGTGGTAGCAGGATTTTTTTTCAAATTGCGAAGATATTTTTACAGCTCATAATTTGTGTATTTTCGTTGAAAAACTTTGACCTGTGAAACAAACATACCCAGAAATCTAAGTCAATTTGCTGGCTTATTGGCGAAATTGTCTCCCTTGAAAACAGCTTATCGAGTGTATCGATTAGCCAGTATCGGTCAATTTACGCCTATTGAAATATAGAAGGGAAAAAACTTTAACACATCAAATGACATCAAAAGCATTATCTGACAATATTTATTAAGTTATTGTAGTAATCTGCAATATTTGCACTTTCTTTCAATATAATTTTTAATAAAATAAGATGTGATCTTCTTGCTTCCCTAAGCGTTTGGAATAAGTAACTATTTTTGATCCCGAGTTCTATTGAATTCTATAGGAAATGACAGAGTTTAAGCTTTACATGGTGTTTTTAAATGATATATTCTCATATTTTTACTCATCTCAAAATATTTATTAAGTTATTGAAGTAAACTAGAAAAGTTAATTTTTCTTTCAATGAGTTTATCTTTAAGTTATTTTTATGTCTTTTTGCTTCCCTAAACGTTTGAATATCACTGATTTTACTAATTTGGAAAATTTTGCCCGTCTTAGTACACGTGTACTGATGACACCGGATAAACAGGTACAAGTCTCTGAATTAGATATCTAATTCCGTGTTTAATGTCATTACTATGTCAGATTTGATATAAAAAAATGTTATTTTGAATTACACGTTTAAATATATAATATTTAATTTTTAATCAATTTAATACTAATTTTCTCCAACTCTACTAGAATTATTCATTGCATTAAAACGTAACATTCATAAAAAAAAATAGGGGGAAAAATCTCAAAACTTCAAAAGGTTTTACAGAATTTGTTGCTTCTATGCTAACACAGATATTTTGAAAGTTCTTAAAGGACTTGACAAAAGTTTTAGCTGGACAATCTTCTTTTGTACAATAAATCAATAATATGTCTTGACAAAAGTAAAACCTTACTATGAAAAAAAGAAAATAAGGAAATGTATTTTGGTCCCAGTGGGTTTGAACCTACGCCCTCTGAAAAATTTCAGTCAAAGTAGATTAATTGTAGGAATTGAATACTCTTCAAAAAGTAGGTATTCTATTACGGGTCTAATACTTATATATAGAACAGTTTGACAGAATCAGGTAAGAAAGTCCAGGTAGTTTGTTTGATCCGTTGAGCGCTGGTATTAATTTATTCATATCGAATCTGACAGTATCGCTCATGTTCAAAGTTTCCACCTCATATAGTCCAATGAATATAGCAGTGCAGCATAATATATGTATCCTTACTTCTTGCAACCTGTTCAGTTCTTTTAAAACAGTCATCTTGTAAACCTAATGTCCGACACAAATTGTGTCAGCTTGTAGTTCTAAAAGTTTTACCTTATCCCAACCACTAGATATGAAAGTAGTATTGTTTAATGTAATATGTTAATAGTTCCAATGTCAAGTGCACGTTTATGGAACAATGTTAAGGCAAAAATTGTATGTTGCTTTCGTACTCATGTAAGCCATTATTTTACACAGTGGCATCAACATTTTGACATTTGAAAATGCATTTTGCATTCTTATATGCCCATATCTCTATATCATATAAGTAAATTTACATGTGACCTTCTGCATAAGTCTGCAATATTTATCTTGTTTTTGGACATGCTGCAGTGTGACATGCAACATTCGATGCATTGGCAGGTGGTAAACTTACATCGTGCATTATGCATGCATTTGTGTTGTATATTCGTAAACGATAAAAAATAAATTAGTTCCTGCAATGTATGGATGAAACAGTTTAACTTTGGCGAATTCGCTAACGTATTGCGATTTTTTCTATCTTTAATAAAATTAGACATTTATAAGTTGTGTTATTGCTTCTCGTTTCTGTTATACACATTTCTCGTGAAAAGATGCTCATTCGAATAAATGAACGGTTGGTTTAAACAATATTTTATTCATATATATTTACAACATGAAACGTTACATAGTTACAGCATGAAGGATTGAGTAGAAAGCCAAGCTTATTTGAAACTCTCTCCTTAAATGAACGGTTGACCTATATACCCCTAAGTTTGCACTTCACATGTCTTTAAGCCGAATACAACATAGCATAACGCAGCATGCAATGTAACATGTCACGTTCTAGCACCAGAGGGCGCTTTTTGCTCGGGATCTTCCGCTTAACCACGGAAAAACACGACACAGCGTGTCGTGGCTACGTATCCGGTAACCGGACCTTTAAACCTGTTTGATTTGTCGATGCGTCCATTAATCAAGTTCGGTGTATCATCAAGCCTGTTCACAAGTTATTTTATTGCATAAAATAAAGATTCTTGTATTTTATAAGTCTTATACCGTTCTCTAAAAGTAGACTAAAAGCTATAAGATCCATCAACCTTTTTTTTCATTCTTGAAAGCCACCCTTTATATCTGTATTTTGCAGTCTATAAATAGCTTTACATCGTGGTGTAGTGGATGCAACGTCCGCCTTGTAATCTAGGTTCGGATCGGACTGTCGACATAATTATTTTTCTTTGTTTTTGTTTCCGGTTTCTTTTTAGTTCTAAAACATGATAAACATGTTTGAAAATGAACATAAGGATTAAACATCTGGTAATGAACTATTGAAGGCTTGTCGGCGTTTATCACATCTAAAAAAAGCAAACATTTAGTTATTTGGTTCACATTACAGGTATACGTAAACATTAACTTAGTTTTGTAAATGATTAATATTAAATAGGAAACCGTCATTAAAAATGTACATGTATAGTCTATTGTCTCAAATATTGAAAACTCTCGATGATAAATGGGCTATATATGGAATGGACATGCTTGTGTCTACATACATTTCTCTCTATACATAAATCAGTGGCCTCATACCATTGTATGTTCGAGAGCCGCTCGGATCGTCATATGAGGTAGCCGTCCAGATTACTTATGACTGGTAAGCGACCGCCCGTGCTCGAGATATTGCCTGGCGGGGCACCCGCAGTGCGGTATTCCCCACAACTAGAAAGAAGTTGTCATATGGCCTTAAAGGCACTCGCTACAGTTTTTCCGGACGGGTCGATATTTACCCCAACACCGTGCCAATTTGGTTTCGATGATTTGGTGCGGTCTTCTGCGCATGCCCGGAAGTGATTATCTATGTCGCGTACGGCAAAAAAATCGCAAATTACTGTGTGTTCGCATGCATTTAATGTACAAAATGTATAATATACTGACTAAAGGTAAGGGTAACTATCACCATGGTCACAAAATATATACATTTAAAGTACTTTTAGTTCAAATTGCTTCAATCCGACATAATACTGGAGTCTGTTATTTATACCAGCGCTCAAACTCTGCATTGAGTCACAGCTGTTTCTAATCCCGTACCGTACCCGTACCGTACATTCGTAAACTATAGGTTTTGTTAGAAAAAAGGGGCGGAAACTTGCATCGTTCTATGCCATCAAAATGCTTCAGAGACACCTTAAAATCCGCTTAATAAGATATCTGCCGTGATAATTTTATATATATATATATATTTCTAAGTCATTTGCTCAAACACTGAATGAGTATTTCGTACCAACCTGCGTTGTACAAATGCCCGCTACACCCCGCCTCGTTGTAATTTGATTTAAGCGAAGTCTAATATGGTGACCTATCAATTTTCTTTTTGTTTTAGATTAGGTAGACATAACCAAAGGTATGTGCTGAATTTGATTAAATTCTATTATGTGAAACTCGATAAAATAGCAGAAGTACCAACTTAAAATTGACAAAAATATGCAAAAATAGCCCTTGGGTCTGCTGAACAAGTATTCATTTCTTTACAAAATCATGTTCTTTTGATTTCTCTGAGCATGTTTCAAATAGATATATTGTTTTCCGTTATAAAAATGCTTAGATAATCAAACTTATGCTGATTATTGTACTTTACTGATCTTGATGAAATATATTTTAGGCTTACAAAAATTTTCAAAAATGTTTAAAATAGCACCATATCTAGGGGCAAATTAAATTGAAACAAAGCTGGTGACCTAGTATTTTTATTTCATTTTTCAATACATCATAACATGATCTTTTAATACAAAACATTTCATCAAAATCTATTATTGAGAAAAAAATTACGAAACTGTAGCGAGCGTCCTTAAAATAAAAGTTTAGTGATTTTACGGGACAGGGGGAGGGGAGTAATAATTTTTAAACTATTCAAGCTAGGGTCTTGAACTCTGTAAATTTCTCTTTTTACTATTTATGATTGTGTAAGGAGTCTTGTTATTATTTATTCAACAAATGAAAAAATATGTAAAAGTATAGCGACGGGATAGGATTCAAGAATGTTATGGCTTCAGCGCAGTGTTAAAACATATTTTTCACATTAGTTGAAAAATAACTAGAGTACAATAAGGGAGATAATTCAAAAACTAATAAGCGATTGGTTCTTACGCTTTGTACTTCCTCACTTACTTTCTTGAATACCCTTCAGATGTCGAAAATATTAAACGGGAAACAAGTACAAAATTGGAAACCATTCACACATTATTCAAGAGAGTTCTGGTTCTCGTGGTCAGACTTTCCCTCATTACATGTACTTTTTTTTTTAAATTCCCTATTTTTATTGCAAGTTAATCGTTCAGACAAAACAGCAAAATATGAAGTTCCTAAAACTATTTAAGAAGAATTTATGTTTTTTTAGGTAACATTATCTGACGGACTGGAATTCGATATCTCCTTCCCGCTTTTCATTGAAGCAGTCTGAAAGACAGTTATATCCCCCACCGCTGCTATGGGTAGTGAAAAGGTTGATAGTATTGAATATCAAGTATATCTTATAATGACCTTGACCTTGAACATGAATGGCTGGCCCATGGGTTTTGCGAACCATCTCAATAAGGTGAACACCTGGTCTAAACTGCAAGAAAATCCTCCAAGAGGAAGGGACAGAAAACTGAACATTTTAGTTGTGACCTTGACCTTGAGCTGGCACTGGTGAATTTTAAATTCTGCACATCGTACTGATAAGGTGAAAATCACAGCCAAGTCATATTAAAATCCTTCAAGGGGTTAATGAGATACAGAGCGGACACAAAACGGAAGGCTCAAAACTTGACCTTGAGTTGTAACCTTGATCTTGAGCTGACACTGCTGACTCTGAGCTCTGCACATCGTCAAGATGAGGTGATTAAGTGACCCAAGTGTCATGGAAATCCTTCAAGGAGTTTAAGTAATAATGAGCTGGCACGATTGCTACGGACGGACTGACGGACGGAGACCATTCCTATTGCCCGCACAGCCCCCAAACCCCACCACCACTCATGGTGGGGGATTAAAAATGTCAACTAGCAATGGCTGCGTAGCTCAAGTGAGCAATATTGGAACCTACAAACAAAATAACTTAAAATACATCGGGAAGGCGTTATTGCACAAAGCTTCATTCACTTGATAATGTTTCCACTTTTGTATATGTATCTGGGAAGTAGACATTTACGATCGAAGAATCTGGGGTTTAAATTGTCTTTTCCTTGGTATTCATCTATTCAGAAGGTAAAGTTTGTTTTCGATTACTTAATACTGCCAGGTTCTAGATTTGAGCATGAAACAAAAAAGTTAAGGAAATACCAGAAAGTTGCAGTCATCTTTATATTTTTATATTCATAATTGTTCATTATGTCAACACAAACAGATGGTTAACAAATAAAAGGAAACACATATAAATTCGCTTTGAAAATGCCATGATAAATCTGTTATTATACAGTATGATATAAATGAATAACTTCTTAAAATCTATCTTTTATTTGCAGACTGTTAAAGATATGCATGCTCATTTGAGCAACATTGCTGAACCTTTTTCGCGCATCATATACTTTGTCCAAGATAAAAAGGTCCATCACATAGTTAGATCCCGACAGAAATGTGTGTTAAATTGTCTTTTGTAAAATTGAAGGCACTGACCTCCAAAAATACTTTTCTTTCACCGAACCCGGACCGCCGCGGCAATAAATAAGGTTTTCGCTGTCGCTACTATCGCTACCAAGAGCGCTATGGAAGATTTTGTTTTAATGCGCGTTAAATCGAGGCAGTTTACCTCGAGTAAACCTTAACAAACGTTTTTCAATTTTCATCGTAAAATAAGTAAAAACAACTATTTCTCATATGTTTTCATGATAGTGTGTCAGAATTAAGTTTCAAAGCATTCTTCACAAGTACATGGACACGATATTATATGAGACACAACTGACGAAATGAATCTCCTGGGAAATAAGTGGACATAATATATATGATACACAGCTGATAAATTAGTTGAGAATATGAATCCACTGGGAAATAAGTGAACACGATGTATATGAGACACAGTCGAGGAATTAATGTTCAGACATAATAAGAAACTTCTGGGAAATAAGTAGACACGACATATATGACACACAGCCAATGAATTGGTAGATATGAAAATAATCTCCTTAGAAAAAAGTGGACATATGAGACACAAGTGAGGAATCGGTAGAGAAAACAAGAAAAGTCTGCGAAAAAGTGGTATGATTTATATGCGACCCAGGTGATAAATTGGTTGACATTATTCTAATCCACTGAGAAATAAGTTGACAAGAAATATATGACACACAGCTGAGGCATCGGTAAATATAAAATGAATCACCTTGGAAAGTAGTGAACAGCTCTAGCATTGGTACACATAATAAGAAACCTCTGAAAAATAAGTTAACACCATATATATGAGACACAGCTGAGGAAATGGTAGACATGAAAAGAAACACAATATACATGAGACATAATAAGAATATCCTTGAAATACGTGGACACGATATATATGAAACACAGCCAGTGTTACGTACTCGTTGCTACAGTTGACTTGGGAAAGGTGTTAATTTCATTGTGAAGCTCACTTCTTCTACAGTTTTTGCTGCATTTTCTTCAGACCTCAAAGAAGTGGTTGACATTTTAAGACGCATAATCTGACATAAACAGTTTTGATCGGATATAAGATTGCCGACTGGCGGCCGTATTATATTTTTTTAGTTTCCTTGTGCAGCGAACTACTTCTATAGTTTTTTAGCTCACCTGTCACATAGTGACAAGGTGAGCTTTTATGATCACCCTTCGTCCGTCGTCCGTCGTCAGTCCGTGCGTGCGTCCGTGCGTGCGTCCGTTCGTCAACAATTTCTTGTCTGCACGATAGTGGTTACATTTATGATTTAATTTAAACCAAACTTGCACACAACTTGTATCACCATAAGATCACGGTTCCTTTCTTGAACTGGCCAGATCCCATTATGGGTTCCAGAGTTATGGCCCCTGAAAGGGCCAAAATTAGCTATTTTGACCTTGTCTGCACAATAGCAGCTTCATTTATGATTTGAATTTTACCAAACTGGCACACAACTTGTATCACC
Organism: Mercenaria mercenaria; assembly: GCF_021730395.1. Classification (NCBI taxonomy): domain Eukaryota; kingdom Metazoa; phylum Mollusca; class Bivalvia; order Venerida; family Veneridae; genus Mercenaria; species Mercenaria mercenaria. The sequence continues at coordinate 31,122,719 of NC_069369.1, read as the reverse complement.
ATAAGATCACGGTTCCTTTCTTGAACTGGCCAGATTCCCTTATGGGTTCCAGAGTTATGGCCCCTGAAAGGGCCAAAATTAGCTATTTTGACTTTGTCTGCACAATAGCAGCTTCATTTATGATTTGATTTTAACCAAACTTGCACACAACTTGTATCACCATAAGATCTCGGTTCCTTTCTTGAACTGGCCAGATCCCATTATGGGTTCCAGAGTGATGGCCCCTGAAAGGGCCAAAATTAGCTATTTTGACCTTATCTGCACAATAGCAGCTTCATTTATGATTTGAATTTAACCAAACTTGCACACAACTTGTATCACCACAAGATCTTGCTTCCTTTCTTCAACTGGCCAGATTCCATCTTGGGTTCCAGAGTTATGGCCCCTTAAAGGTCCAAAATTGGCTATTCTGGCTTTTGCAGCCATATAGAGACTTCATTTATGGTTTTATTTGATACAAACTTCCAAAATATCTTCAACAACAATAAATCTTGGATTCCATGACAAATCAGATCCAATCATATGTTCCAGAGTTATTTTATATCTGATTACCTCCCCTGATTGTAATCAAAATGGATTTATATCAGTAAGTACTTACAGGACTTATTTGAAATTTCATTATTTTTATTAGTTGGACTGAGACAATCAGGGTAGATAACTATGGACTGATTTTATGTCAAATTACCTCCCTTTATTTCAAATTAAAATTGTTATATCTCCATAACTAATGAAGATAATGATCAGAAATTTCATTTATGTCAACAGATTTATTTGGCAGATCCTTCTTTTGTCCACTTACAATATATTTTTTTTTAATTACTTCCATTTTACGTTACTATAAATAGCTTATTTTAGTAACTTTTTTATTATTGGCCGTAGGGAAAACACGAGACCAGTTTTCTGTGGTACAACATGAATGGTACCTCCAATTTTTAGGTGTATTTTAACATATCTATACCTTGTAAGATTTTTTTTCTGTTTGGTTAAATTCCTTCCCTTTGTTGTTCTTGTCCTTTGGACTTAGATATTTTTTCTGAGGACCTTCTTGTCCTCAAGTGCAGTGATAACAGGTGAGCGATATAGGGCCATCATGGCCCTCTTGTATTGCATTCCCTTCAAACACCACAGAAGTGACCGATATAATTATGCACAGCGCGTGACATAAAAAATGTTCTTATGTTCCTTTGGGCATAGATGTACACAGAATCTGTTTTCTGGTATGAAATGTCGTTATCTAATGCAAGATGGCCGTCTGTATCAGTGCGCCATTTCGGGGGCATTTGTAATCCTTCATGACTGTTTTAGTGTCTACTAATTCCACACCTATAACTCATATATATCGTGTCCACTTATTTCCCATTTCGGGGGCATTTGTAATCTTTCATGGCTGTTTTAGTGTCTACTAATTCCACACCTGTACGTAACTCATATATATCGTGTCCACTTATTTCCCAGAATATTCTCATTATGTCAACCATTTCATCAGCTGTATATTATGTATATTATGTCCACTTATTTCCGAGGATATCGTGTCCACGTATTTCCCACTGGGTTCTTATTATGCCGGTCTACCAATTCCTCAGCAGAATCTCATATATATCGCGTCCAGTTATTTCCCATAAGTTCCTTTTATAGTCTGCATATTTCTCAACTATGTGTCATATATCTACTTATGTCCAAAGGCTACAAATTCCTGTCCCTCAGCTTAGTCACATATATATTGTGTTCACTTATTACCTAGTAAATTCTTATTATAGCTACCAATTTCTCAGTTGTGTCTAATATATATTGTGTTCACTTATTCACCCGGAGATTCGTACTGTATCTACAATTTCACTTATTTCCCAGTAAATTCTTATTATTATATCTACAAATTATTCAGCTGTGTCGAATAGATATCGTGTCATCTTATGTCTTAATGGAATCCTATTATGTATAGCATTTCCTCAGCTGTGTCAAATACATGTCGTGCCTACTTATTTTTCAGGGATTCTTATTATGTCTACCCATCTCTATCTCATATATTTGGTGTCTCCTTATTTCCGAGGAGAATCTTACTATGTCTCCCATTTCGTCAGCTGTATCTCGTATGTATTGTGTCCACTTATTTTCTTGTAGATTCTTATTATGCCTAATGTTTCTTCACCTGTGTCTGGTATATATCGCGTCCACATAGATAGATAATTTAACAAAAGGTTACAAACCCATGAGTTCACATGTAACATATAATCATATAACATTTAGATAGTAATGTCAATGGCGGTGTGAAAAATAAATGGTTTTACAAATACACATAAGCTCAGATGTATACCTGTGCAATTTGACATATCTTTAACCAGCTGTCTTGATCACAAACTGTTCTGTCAGCTAACTACATACTAAACTCGTTATAATTAAGTGGGAACCTACATAAACATGTAATTATCTGGATAAAATGTCAGTTAATGTTAAGTGCGTTAAGGGTTATCGATAGTTTTACGAATTTCAAAAGTGGACAGTTTTTTCAGGGTCGAAATGTTTTCAATTGACAATACATAATTCCCAATAGACTCTTATTAAGTATAGTATTTCTCGACAGTGTCTCAACAATGTCTCATACATATCGTGTCCACTTTTCCCCCCGCTGGAGAGCCTTACTATGTCTACCATTTCTATACCTGTGTCTCATATATATCTTGTCCACTTATTTCCTAGGAACTTCTTATTATGTATACCAATTCATGAGCTGTGTCTCGTATTTATTGTGTCTACTTATTTCTTTATTTCCCAGGAAATTCTTATTAAGTCCACCACTTCGTCAGCGTGTCCACTTATTTCCCAGGAGATTCTTACTATGTCTCCCATTTTGTCAGCTGAAACTCGTATGTATTGTGTCCACTAATTTCCTTGGGGATTCTTATTATGCCTACTGTTTCCTCACCTGTGTCTGGTATATATCGCGTCCACTTAATTCCCAATAGCCTCATATTGAGTATAGTATTTCTCAACAGTGTCGCATATATAGCGTGTCCACTTATTTCACGGCTGGTGGGTTTTATTATATCCGCCATTTCCTTAGCAGTGTCCCATATTTATTGTGTCTACTAATTTCCCAAGAAATTCTTATTATGTGCACCACTTCGTTAGCAGTGTTTCATATACACTTAACAAAATTCCTAATTGGTCAGTTTATATTGGGTTACTATTTTGTTAATAATGCATGTATTTACAAGAAATTTCACATAGGTACTGCAGCTAATTATTGATTTATTTTTGGCTGACTCACGGCTTGAGTAACCGCATTAGGCGTTTTGACCAATATTGCATATTTTGCATGTGCAGGGCATGTGCACCAATATGCACTTGTTAGTGAACATTTTTCGCATTACTGACAAAAGTACTACTAGAAAAACACATATCATTGTGAAATTGACACAAGAGCAACGCGCCCAGGCTGTCGGAATTTTACAACAAAACCCAAAATCGGTCACTTCAATGAATTGTCCTTGGGTTAAATTTTGCCAAAAGAACGCGGATGGTAGATAACCTACGATTGAAGGTTCTTGGAAATAAGGTTAAAAATGGAAATTACCATGAAAGTAACAGCTTAAGATAAATTATATTAAAATTCTTTTGAAATTGAAAAAATAATTACACACGTGCCGTAAATGTGTCCCGGCTAGCAACATTCCGACAGCTCGATCGCGTTGCTTATGTGTCAATTTCACCATGATATGTGTTTTTCTAGTAGGACATTCGTCAGTAATGCCAAAAGTGTAAACGAACAAGTGCCTGTTGGTTCACATGTCCTGCACGTGCAAAAAATGTAATGTCAGTCAAAACGCCTTATTCGGTTACTTTGGCTAAGAGTCGCTAAAAATAAATCAATAATAACTAGTTTAATCGTTAGAGATTAAACCCATTTATTTTCCACATTTAGTCAGCTACTAGCAGACATATTGTATAATACCGTATAATTCTAGTACCACTAGCAAGTCAGTTGTCTTTGAGTCTGCGAGCTATTTTTAGCGCACTATATAAGCAGGAACTTTTCCATTCTCGGGCCTTTTACGTTTGTGGAACTCAGAGAGCAGGTAGAGGACATATTATTTCACGATTGTCCTTAAAAAATCAATTTTCCTGAATAAAATAATAATTTAAATATAATTTTAATTTTATTATATATAAGACACCTAATCATCGCTGCTATCTTGACATGGAGGTTTAAAAAATTATTTTAAATCAGTTTTTCTACAAGTTTAAATATTTCCATACATCCGCCACGTGGTAGATCTATCCTCGCGCTATTCAGAATTATGATGAATCCTAGTCATGGACGACATTACATAGATATACTAATAAATAAATAAATAAAAAGATCTAGATCTAAATAAATATATGAATAAGTGATATTCGAAACGCGTAATTTCTCATCTAAACGTCTCTTTGCATATATTATGTCTATTAGTCTTTGAAGTTACATTTCGATAATTTCATTAACATGTTACTGCCGTATAACGAGATGCCACCGAAACGTGCAAAGACGCAGGAATTGGCAGACATGGTCCGAACAAAGAGGTCTAGAACCAACATGCAAACATCTCCACCGCCAGAGCAGGGGGGGATCAGGTGCTGTAGACCTACATCACAACAAGCCGGCACCACCACCGTCAGAACAAGAATCGGGTGTTGTTAATCCACCACAGCCAGAACAAGGAGAATCAGGTGCTGTAAATCCTACATGTTGTAATTATAGTTCAAATATTCTTTCAGCACATGTTCCTTTGGCTATTAAAGAAAAAATATGGGCAAACAAGTACATAGAATTACATCACCTTCTTCCTAAAAGTAAATCTGAGTCCGATTCTAAACAAAGAATACAATTTGAGAACGGGGAATTGATTATTGCACCAAAAGAGCAGTCGCCTAAGGTCTTAGAAAATATTCGCACCTGGACTGATACATTTCATATTTTTATTGCCATATACATTATGAAACATCCGCGAGAAATGAGCAATTTATTACAATATATCGCGAATGTTAGGCAAGCTGCTTCCAACCATACGGGTTGGTCGACATATGATTCGCGTTTCAGGTTAAAGAAGTCAGTTAATGAAACATTAAAATGGGAGACAATCGATCCCGAACTTTGGATGTTACATATGCAGCCCATGCATTCTGTTGGTGTATCGGTTACGACCCCTGTCTTGAAAAATGTTTCACTTTTAATAACAAAGGATACTGTGCGAATAAACAGTGTACCTATGCTTATAAATGCATAAAATGCGGATTTGGCAACCACCCGGCTTTACACTGCTATGTAATTCAGGGACAACAATTTCAGGGGCGTTATTTAAGACCTAACGGCTCTCGTTTCAGGCTCAACAACCCTGCTTCACAAAATCCAACATTTGCACCAAGAGTATCCCAGTCAAACAGAATGATTATGGGGCCTAGGTTTAACGCCAATTAACCTATCACGTTTGGGGGAAAAGTTGTCAGATTATAATCAGGAGGACGCAAACTATTTACTGTCTGGGTTTAAATATGGTTTCAAGCTAAATTACTCGGGCCCCAGAATACTGATTTTCTCGTCAAATCTGGTGTCTGCAAAACAAAATCCAAATATTTTACATGGAAAACTAATTGAAGACAAAAAACTAGGATGGATTATCGGACCTTATGAAAAACCACCGATTTCAAATCTCCGAGTAAATGCAGTAGGCCTTATTCCAAAACGAACAGGTGGCTGGAGGCTTATAACGAATTTATCATTTCCTCCACAACAAAGTGTTAATGATAACATAGACCAAGAATTTCGTCATGTTAAGTATGCTCAGTTTGACGAAGCTGTAAATATTGTACAAAATTTAGGGAAAACAGCCTACTGCTGCAAAGCAGACATTAAATCAGCTTTCAATTTATGCCCTATTTGGCCGGGCGATTTTGATTTACTTGGTATTAAAACAGAACAAGGTTTCTGGATACAGAAAATGCTTCCCCAGGGATCAGCCTGTGCGTGCTATATCTTTGAGAAGTTCGCTTCTTTTCTTGAATGGCTTGTAAAGACAGAATCTGGAACAAATAACCTAACACATCTCTTAGACGATTTCTTCATGGCACATGTAAATTTTGAATCTTGTTTACAGCTTTTTCATTCCTTCCAAAAAGTATGTTCGAATCTTGGTGTTCCTTTATGTCCTGAAAAACTGATAGGTCCAGTTAAAGTCATAACGAATTAGATGTTGAACACCAAATTATCCATGTCTCGGAAGACAAAATAAATAAAGCAAAAAATGAATTATCTCGTCTAGTTACACTGAAAAAAGTGCGGTAAAACGAACTAGAATCCATTGTGGGGTTACTTAATTTTATAACTAAAGCCATCCCTACCGGTAGGGCATTTTTACGTAGATTTTATGATGTCATGTGCCAAGGAAAAAGGCCGTTTCACTTTATAACAGTTACTAATGAGATGCGTGAAGATGCGACAATCTGGCTTTCTTTTTTATCTGATTTTAACGGAGTAGCGATGTTTAATGACAAAGATTGGTTAGAAAACACATACTTCGAATTACATATAGATTCCTCTGGTAATAGAAATTTAGGATATGGCTGTTACTTTCAAGGTCAGTGGAGTGTATTTCAATGGCCAGATCACTGGGAGGCCGACATATTTCTTGATATTACGTATCTCGAACTCATTCCCTTAGTTCTAGCACTTCAACTTTGGGGAACGTTTATGAAAAACAAAAAGATCATGATAAAATCCGATAATGAGGCTTTAGTAAATATCCTCAACAGTAAATCGTCTAAAAATAAGCGTGTTATGAGCTTGATCCGGCCCTTAATGCTTTAAATATTACAGATTAATATTCAGTTTAAGGGTAAGCACGTGCGTGGGAAGCAAAACAGCATTGCTGATTCTATTAGTCGCTTTCAGTGGTCAAGATTATACCGGGAGTTACCGACAGACGCAGCAAAGCAGCCATGCAACATCCCAGAAACCTTTCTTCGGATATTCAGCCGGAAATAAATAGACTTGTCACCGCGTCCCTATCTTTAAATACCCAGAAACAGTACAGCCATCTCCTTGTTTACAAACTTTTGCTCTCTATCTGGTCAACAGCTTATATGGCCTCCCAATGTACAGCAAATCACTGAATATATTGCGTACATGTCTTTACAGCCATATGCATATAAATCAATAAATAGTTATATTTCCGCAATCAGCAATGTCAATAAACTTAATGACTTTGAAGATAACACGAAGAAATTTATAGTTAAACGTATGCTTGAAGCCCTACGTAGAATAAGAGGCACAAATGATTCAAGGCAGCCTATAACAATACACATATTACAAAAGCTTATCTCGGCATTGCAATGTATCTGTCGCTCTCAGTATAAGAACATGTTATTTGCAGCTGCCTTTTCGTTGGCTTACGTAGCTTTGCTTTGTTAAGTGAGTTTATGTCATCAAATAAACGGTCACGTGACTCTGTATTAAGAAAACAAGACCTCATTATAGGCTCGAGTAAGATACGAGTGTACTTTAAATCTTCGAAGACTGATCAAACTGGAGTCGGGTCCTTTATCGATATCGATATTATCGATATCGATATAGATGAACAGAACAGGTTCTGTTATGAACATATTCAGACATATCTCAGGTATCAATCTTCGCGCGACGAAGCTAGTCAATTGTTCTGTCATTTTGACGAAACCCCCTTGACTTCCTTTCAGTTTAATGCTGTTCTTAAAAAAGCCATCAAGTTCATAGGGTTAAACAACAAGAACATAAAACCACATTCATTTAGGATTGGTGGTGCTTCTGGGATGTATCGGGATGGCTATCTTGTAGATACTATAAAAAGTGCAGGCAGGTGGAGGTCAAACGCATACAAGTCATATATTCGCCATTGACATTCTATGAATCCGACGCCGGCTCATATTGCGACTCCGTCGAAGGGTCACTATCATTAGTTTCGAGAGTTTAAAAAGCTTGTCTTCTGATACCTTAAATTAATTCTCAAAAAAATCTGCACTCATTCATTAGCAAAGCTAGTTTGTACTTTATCAAACCCTTACAAAATGTACATATCGTTGTTCATTGTTACTGAATTCTCGTTAATTGTTGTTTAATAGTTTTACTTCTTTCACTTTTAATATCAATTATGAAAGTTATGATTCATATTTCGTTTAATAATTCGAAGTTTGCATACTCACATTTATGCTACAACAATAAGGTTTGAATTGAGTAGCCCCTTTAAAAATGATCGATCCAGGTGCCGGATGCCGTTACATAGTTTGAAACCAGTTGGTAGCAGTTACCCCATTTCAAAATCACAATGAATGTAAAGGATCTGCCAAATGCCGTATATAACGATAATGTATTGCATATGAATAAATATATAATGATTCTTACATTTATTTTGCGCCGGCGATCCGCTTTTGGCTAGTAACTAGTAACTTGCTACCATGTATAGGAAGACCGCTGTTGGATTCCTATACAATTTGAATCGGGTGTTCATAGATAATCATTATGTGATCATAGAAGATTTGTAATGCATAATATAATGAAGTATAAGATTAGAGTGTCCAGTAAATATAAATAACTTATATACTGATAAATAACTTGATAAATATATTTTCCTGATGGAATCATAAGACAAATATATAATGATATATTTATAAATATATATATATATATATGTGTGTTACAGCTTATATATAAATATTTTATCAGACCAGCAATCCATTTAGTTGTAAATATTAGCTCCCAGAAGGGAGACTGACCCCGGATATCAATACATTTTGTTCTATGCAGTTTCAAAATTACGTAATTTTTCTTGTCTGGAACATACTGTTTGGACTTCTTAACATTTCACTTTTAATGGGAAATTCATAACACTTGTACTTGATTAAGTGAACTCTATATTTCCCATTTGCATACGTACCCTAAAAACGAAATACGTTTCAGGTAAGACGGTCTAATCAGTCACATTGGAGGCCACTTATCTCTTAATTTTCAGGTCCCTGTAATGTATGGATATTGGGTTCGTCTTTAGTACGTGGTGCATATCAGAGGTTATGTTACAGGTCTGACGGTATAAATCTAGGACTTTACAAATCTATAGGGGCGAAGTTATTGTCGGATTTCATGGGCGGAATGAGAATACACCATCTTGAACAGTCAGTAGGATACATATTAGAGTTTAATGAAACACCCGACTACTTAATTGTACATTGTGGAGGCAATGACATTGGCAGTATGACATCAGCCGCGATAATTGGCCAGTTAAGGTGCATTTTGAACAAACTGCATTTAAAGATGCCTGAAACAAAAATTATATGGTCCCAGATCCTTCCTCGTCGTACATGGAGGTACGTTGAAGTACATCAAGCTGAAAGAGCAAGGAAACGAATAAACAGTGCTATTAGTACCTATGTTATTAGGCATGGTGGCCATTTGATAAAATATCCAGAAATAACAGATAATCCACAAATGTTTGACAATTACGACACTCATCTTTCACCTATGGGCTATGACATCATGTTGAACACAATTTCAGGAGCAATCTATTATTTCCATACCTCAAAACAGCCTGTTTTTCCTCCATTGCAGTGACTAATTGATTCGTTCGTTTAGTAATAAAGCTGTCTTAATAAAAATCTCACGTATTATCAAATTGCTAACGACTGATTAATTGAATTATTGATTGACTGATTAAATGATGTTTTACAGTTTACCGAGTTTTTCTTGGCATCACTACATTTTGCACATGTCCACATCATGACTGGGTTGTCATCCGTTATGTTAAACCGTTTGGCGGAAGGTTCTCTCATCTTTCGAGAACCTTTTGGCGAAAATTTAACATAACGTTGAACTTTTTGCGGCCGACGTCGGAGCAAATCAAATTTAATATTTAACATTTTATCTTAATCAATTACCAGTCATGATGGAAATTTTCATGCCAAGCATTAAAATAAAATAATAACGAAAATTGTAGAGCTTTTTCTTACATATAGTTTAGTTATGCACCCACGTAATAAGACGTGTGTCAGTTGATTGACCTCGTTTTTAGCTAGTCATGTTTCAAGACTATCATATGTCCTTCATCTGGGCTCGAACCCTAAAACCGCTGACAGCGTAACCTCTTTCCTTTACCCCATTTAATCAAATGACTTGTTGGAAAATAATAACTAGTTTAATCGTTAGAGATTAAACCCATTTATTTTCCACATAGTCAGCTACTAGCAGACATATTGTATAATACCGTATAATTCTAGTACCACTAGCAAGTCAGTTGTCTTTGAGTCTGCGAGCTATTTTTAGCGCACTATATAAGCAGGAACTTTTCCATTCTCGGGCCTTTTACGTTTGTGGAACTCAGAGAGAAGGTAGAGGGCATATTATTTCACGATTATCCTTAAAAAATTAATTTTCCAACCCACCACTCCATGTTGTTTGTGCGTTTGATTTATAATTTTAATGACCCAAAGCTTCATCATGGCTGGAATGAAATCCTTCTTGAACAAACGAGGAATTAATTTTACACTGTGACTCGGTGACTGTTTTGCAAACGTTCGATCATCTAGTTCGAAGGATTCAGATGAAAACACACTCATGTAATACGTAGCACAGGAAGTGCAGGTTGCAGTAGCAAACTATACAGACTCAGGAGCTTAGCTCGTGTAACCGTTGTCGGTGCACGTGACATGGCTCAAACGAAAAGATAGACTGATTAATATTAAGTTTAATACATCAGTGTGAAGTATATTGTATTTGACTGGCGAAAATTTAACATAACGTTGAACTTTTTACGACCGACGTCGGAGCAAATCAAATTTAATATCTAACATTTTATCTTAAGGTAAGACCTGTGTAATGGGCAATATCAAGAACCTAAAATTGCAAACTGTATTGTTATTCTGTATCATATTGTACATCTAAATGTGAAATATTAAAAGATTTTACCGCGTCATTTAATAGTTACAGGTGTTTTTTGATACTACCCCTTTTAGGCCATTTGACGCCAACAGAACCAAGAGACATGTTTTGCATTATAATATTTTTTTTCATCAAAAAGAAAAAAAACACTCTTTCTAGCAGGTATTCTATTCCTCTATATATATATTGTACCAAAAAACAACAATCCATGTATAGTAAACAAGGCTTTCATAAAATATAAGCAAAAATATATAGCGATATGGGCTAAAACTGACGACTTGTGGGATGAAATTTTTTTCAACTATTTGTTTCAAAGTTCAAAATTTATACATTCAAAGGTATGTAATAATGTAATTTTGGTATTAAAATTTTCCTCAAAGTGTAGGCAATAAGATGTATGAAAATCAAAAACTTTTACCATCTATTTTTTTTAAATAAGTCCAAGCAAAAAGGTATCCCCTAAAATTACGATAACAATTTTTTCATGAAAAAAATGCTCGAAATGTCTTTCACGATTATTTTCACAAAAATAAGTATCTAGTTTGCTTGCCATACATTATTCATAAATACAGTACTCTTCTGAAAGATTCAATACTTCTTTGAAAGATAAATAACTTGAACTAGTGTCAAATTATTTATAAAATTAATCAAGACATAGTACAGTTTGACCTTGAATTGACGAACAAACCTAATTTTTGCCTTCAAAATACGACACTAATTTTGGAATTACAGCCTCCAAAACCCTCTTAGAATTTGTCACTCTTGGCAACCCTTCACTGTTTCTCATAGTAAATACATTGTACAGTCCATCTTCTCCCTTACGTAGAAAGATTGTATGAAATGTTTGAAATTTAACCCCGAGCTAGCCACATTGTCGGCAGTGGACGACTTCATGACACCATTTGCTACCAGAACAGAAAGAGATGGCATGTTTTTCTTTTTCCTATGTTGGATTCCATGCTGTGTTTGACATCTCTAGGAGGAAAACTCTTCACTACTACACACTTTTCATCATGTTTCACAGCGTAACTGACCAGCTCTGACAAACACTTGACATCATCAAGAGCGTTATGAGCGTTATACACTTTGGAAAGCAATGTACGGGCCAGATCCTCCTGTTTGTAAGACTCCCTTTAGGACATACGGATTTAAATACTGGAAGAGTGTCTACCAATCCTATTACACATGCACAAAGTTCACTAAACATTCCAGTAGCTAAGCAGGCGTTGATAATGATAGGAAAGTCAAAACGTTTTCCATTATGTGCAATTAGAAACACGTTTCTGAACTGTTTCAGCCAGCTAAACAATTCTCTGAGTGCTGATTCAATAGTTTTAGTTTCAACAGGAACACCATTTACAAACATATCACTACTATTTGTCACAACAATTTTAGTCACTTGTTCGGCAGAGGCACTCATCGGTAGTTTGGGTAACACATAGCAACTGAAGCTCTTCTCTGTGCTCACATGTTTGCGGCTATCTGTGTTATATGAGGATACACCTCTCCTCGAACTGAAAAAATAGCAGCAAATGAGAAGTGAAATAAATAAAATAGTAACAAGTGTAAATAAACACAAGAGCGATCAGTGATCACAGGTGTCGCCTGCCGGGAACATTCAGACAAAGGGAGATAATTCAAAACTAGGACAGGTAGAGTTATGGTTCTTTGACACTGCACACCCCCTCAATGAGTTCTATCATTGTGTGAAGTAGTAAGTTTGTATCTTTCAAAGTTTTCGAGCTCTGCACCAGACAAGAAAAGGTGACGGCCAGACAGAAAGACGACGGAGAAGTGATCCTAATATATGACGCAGCTACTCCATAGCAGGCGACATAAAAAAACCTTTGGTCGAAGCAATGCATGAACAAATCCTCTCCCATAAAAAGATCATTCGATTAGAAACAGCCATTGCCACAAAGCATAGAATAGGCAAACAATGCAAAATCGTAACTCTTGAGTTGTTTCTTTGTCTGTGTTTATAAAGGTAGACAACTGTATTACAAAGGGAAAAGATAACAATACTAACTAAGGTCTGTAGTTTCAAGGTCCACAGTGATGTACGATGGTTCGCCACTTGAACAGACTGGCTTGAATACTCCACGCGGTATAGGATCAGGATTCTGTCTATGTCAGTACAATCTTCATGGCCAACTTCTGTAGAAATATAAATTGGTGAAAGTTAACAAGTCATACAATTTATATATATAAAGTGAGGTTGAGGTATATACATGTATGTCAATTACACAGCATGGGTGCCCAGTACTGCCTGATACACATGATAAAAGTCTGATAAATTCTTAGACCAAAAGATTTTTTAGTTATAACATAACAAGGTCATCACTTGTAAATAACAGACAGAGCAAAAACTATGAGCCAATTTGAATAAAACTGTTGCAAACATTACACTGAGGTTCAAGATTTAAAAGTTTACATGTATGTTTGAATGAAAGCATCATATACATGTAGGTACAATACAGATACAAACAAAACAGGCCAACTGTAAGTGAAGAAACTTACCTGACTGATATGTCATGCCTTCCAGTGGCTCTGTAGCCGACTGGTTGACAGCACGCTCTTTCTTCAGGAATAAACGTCTTCCTTTTGCAGAAGGCTTACAGAACGTTTCTTGACTTTTTTGCGTTTGCTGGCACACTGCTTTGCATACTCTTGGTGTGGTGTCCAGGGACAAATCAGCACTTTTGTTTACCTTTTATAATGATGAAAAAAGTAGTTATTTAAAGACATATTTTTAAAAAGCCTACAGTTACATCAATTACAAAAGTTGCTCTTCTGTACAATAGTTTGAAACAAGGAATAGATTTATTATTACCACTATCAGATAATGGCAGAAATGTATATTATTAACTGTACAGAAAACTTGCTTTCAAAGAACTTATAAAAATCATTACAATTAATCTAAATTACTAGTTGATGGTGTAATTATTGTACAGATCATACAATTGGTGAATTTACAACATTATAAAGACCTGAGATTGTACACTTACTTGTAACTGTAGAAGACAACCAAACAATGTAACTATCAACTGCAAAACGTAGTAACTGAAAATCAAAAGAACATCTGAACTGTAACTATAAAACGGGTAAACATCGACAGACGCACAACATTTAAAAGGCAACAAACAAATACAAACAAACAAGTTCAAATTCAATGATTGGAACACTTATCAGCTGTAAGACAGTCCCATCAGAAATTATGTATACATTTTCAAATATACTTCATAAATTGAAACAGTTAACTTGTCTTTTGTTCCAATAAATTTCTAGGTTGGCATTCATAGAAATAAATATAGTAGGAATGTGACTCATGCTCACTTATGACCAACTAGGCTACTTTGGGATCATTGTGGCCAGGTTTCATTGAAATCCACCTTGTATATTCAGAGATGTGGTAACAAAATTTGATAAGAATTTAAGTTGAAGGTTATTGTGACCTTGACCTTTGACCTAATTCTCACTTAGGACCAACTAGGTCACAGGGTGATCATTGCGGCCAAGTTTCATTGAATTCCATCCAACAGTTTCAGAGGAGATGCAATAAAAAGTTAACAAACAGATGGAATGACGGACGAATCACAGACAAGCCATCTCATGTAAGGTGGGCTAAAAAGATCACTACTGAAAATTACATGATTAAAACATTTGCCAACCTAGTGACTTTTTCCACCATTGTAAAACAAGACCCCTTCCCAGAAAAGAACTTGTAAACAACATTAGAACAATTTTACAACTGTGTTACCTCTACTATATAGTTCCTGCCTTCATTGATAAAAGCTGCTGTGGCCTGTACTCTAAAGTCAAAGCCTCAGTCCCGCCATAGTAGATGTTCTTTGGAGCTTTGAGCGATACCTCACGGTTGGCGTGCTCACACTGCTGACTGGATCCCAATTCAATGAGCTGGCTCGCTTTGGCAATGAAAGGTGTCATAATGTCCTCTAGCCGTTTTCTCAATGTCTCACCAGTCAAACTAGATTTGTAGGGTAGTGAACGGTGAACATAGGTTACATCTTTATTCCTTAGATAACCACAAAACCTTGGCTGACATAACTGATGATCACCGAAGTTATGAGGAATAATTGCTCTCAGATTCTCTTGTAATCCATGTAAGTCCCCGCTATTCTTTGAAAGGGCATATGAGACACACTTTTGGATATGACTTATTGATATCTTGCTTATTTTGATTCCCTTCTCATTTGTTAAACCATACAAGCTTTTGCCTAAGTTTTTGATCACATGGTTTTTGTCATATTTCTTTTTCAGACTAATTCCATGCTTGCTTTTCAGTCTGGCCAATAAAGTGTTGTCACCATCACCTCAAGGATTTCCACCGGGGTGCCTGCTTTAGCTAGATCAAGTATAGCTTTCTCTCCACTTTCACTCTCCATAGAACGGGCACTACCGGAGTGGTTCCGTACACAGCGATGTTGCCGTAGTGGCTGGCCAGGTCGGTGACGTCTCCACCAGTTGCAGGTTGAGCACTGCCGGTGGCTGATGACGCTCTTTACAATCTTCTTCCCCTTTGAAGAACTCATAAAGAATGTATGAGCTGAAATAGATATAACTTGACTATAACTGAAAGTTACCCTTTATTACTGAAAAATGAATATATATGGCTGCAAAAGTCAAAATAGCCAATTTTGGACATTAAGGGGCTATAACTCTGAAGCCCATGATGGAATCTGGCCAGTTCAAGAAAGGAACAAAGATCTTGTGATGATGCAAGGTGTGTGCAAGTTTGGTTAAAATCAAATCATAAATGAAGCTGCTATTGTGCAGACAAGGTCAAAATAGCTAATTTTGGCCCTTTCAGGGGCCATAACTCTGGAACCCATGATGGAATCTGACCAATTTAACAAAAATAACCAAGATCTTATGGTGAAACAAGTTGTGGGCAAGTTTGGTAAAAATCAAATCATAAATGAAGCTGCTGTTGTGCAGACAAGTTCAAAATAGCTAATTTTGGCCCTTTCAGGGGCCATAACTCTGGAACCCATAAGGGGATGTGGCAAGTTCAAGAAAGCAACCGAGATCTTATGGTGATACAAGTTGTGTGCAAGTTTGGTTAAAATAAAATCATAAATGAAACCACTATCGTGCAGACAAGAAATTGTTGACGGACGGACGGACGCACACACGACGGACGAAGGGTGATCACAAAAGCTCACCTTGTCACTATGTGACAGGTGAGCTAAAAACATCTTGTCCTAATGAAGATGTAAGCAGTTCTTTATTTTTCTATTTTTAGTAACACTCACATGATCTTTGACGGGTGAAAATAATCGTATACTTTTCATGTTATCGCAGGAACAATTTTTGTGCCCGGACGGACAGGCAGACAGATCAACAATGGATAAACCTTTACTCCCTTCCGCTGAAACATTCCGACCAATTTTCATGAAGATCCATTGACAAACATGGTCTATACTGAGGTTACAAAGTTATTCTGTTATTTGAGCTAATGACCTAGTTTTTTGACACCATGGAACCAGTTCAAACTTGACCCAGATATCGTCAAGGTGAACATTCTGACCATTTTTCATTAAGATCTATTGAAAAGTATGGCTTATAGAGAGGTCACAAGGTTTTTCTATTTTTAGACCTACTGACCTAGATTTTGACCCACATGATCCAGTTTCCAATGTGACCAAGGTATCATCAATATGAATATTCGGACCAACTTTCATAAAGATCCAATGAAAAATGTGAACACAAAAGAGAAGAAAAAAGCTTACACGTTAGACTGTCAAATCCACGTTTCTGCCAAGCAGTATCAGCAGAGCAAGACATACCATATCGACTCTTGGCCTTGTACTTGGACAGAAGATTTTTTCGGATGGTCGTACTCCTACCATGGCCAAACGGTCTACACTTTCTTCTGTGTCTACGTGGTAAGGGAGATGGGTGTCAGCACTATCTGTCACATTACTTGGCATACTTGCTGTTACTAATGAGCTTTGTAAGATGGACCTGCAAGTGATTCAAAGTTTGTGGTGTTTCATAACAGTAAACTGTTACTGAAAAAATGATAGAAATTATGTACAAAAATCTGTAGGAATTAAAAGGTACAGATGGTCACATTTGCAATATTGATATGTCTGTATACTGCCAGTTCCAAATATGAGCTGTGCCATGAGAAAATCAACATAGTGGGTTTGCGACCAGCATGGATCTAGACCAGCCTGCGCATTCGTGCAGTCTGGTCAGGATCCTTGCTGTTCGCTAATGGTTTCTCTAATAACAATAGTCTTTGAAAGCGAACAGCATGGATCCTGACCAGACTGCACGGATGCATGCTGGTCGCAAACCCATTATGTTGGTTTTCTCATAGCACGCTCATATTACTTTATTAACATACATATTAACGTGCAAACTCTATGATGCAAAATTGTAATTCTATAATGTTCATTTAAACATAACTTTTCATTCACTGTTGAAATAAATTACATTAAATTTACTTAGTTGCTGGTGATGTATCTGGTAATGCTGCAATACCCAGATCTTCTATTAAACACTCCATGCTGGCTGCAGCAACTTTGGACTCCTCTTGGGAAATTTCACTGAAATAATCAATGTATTTTACTATGAACAAACATATACATATTATACATGTCCCAAATGAAAACAGAATAATGTGTGTATGCATCTATATATTTATACAATGTCTGATTGGTTTGTGTTGACTATCAATTTTTAATACATATGTATTTTCATACAGTTATAAAGAAAGTGCAAGGTACAACTTCAAGTCATGTTTAGCAATCTGAAACTGAAAGTATAGGATCCTTTTTCCAGAGGATGTTCAAGAAATTCCCTGGCCAATGGACAGGATAATTGCAGTACACCTCCTTTATTACTCACTTATGGGACTGGAGATAAAATTACTACATGTATATACCTTTATTTACATTAATTAACTATAGAACACATATATATATTTAATTATGTTACCTCATTTCTTCTGAAAGGTTTCTTGGCTGCTGTGTCAATAGATTGTTGGGCAACAGACTCTACAAATCTTCCTGCACGTCGTTCCATATCTTGCAGATTCCTCTTATTAATCGGGGCTATGTTTAGAGTGGAGAGCATGTTGTTAACCTTCCCGGAACCACCAATGCTATCTATCATGGCTAAACAAAACCAGAATAATTAAAATTACCTTTCTGTCGAACATTTGTATTTTATCTTTTGAATAACAACTGAAACTTGTAAAGCCAGCAAACATACACAATAACACTGTACAGTGGTCAGAATGCATTTAACCATACATCAATCGAACCCTGGACTTAATAGATTTTTATAATTGAGCCGTGCCATGAGAAAACCAACATAGTGGGTTTGCGACCAGCATGGATCCAGAAAAGGCCGGCGCATCTGCGCAGTCTGGTCAGAATCCATGCTGGCCACTTTCAAGACTATTGTTATTACAGAAACCATTAGCGACCAGCATGGATGCGCAGGCTGGTCTGGATCCATGCTGGTTGCAAACCCACTATGTTGGTTTTCTCATGGCACGGCTCATATTTATTATTCAAACATCCTTTATTATTCAGTGTTCCCACTCATTTTTAAAAATTAAGTAAGGGTAAAATCTACACCCTGGTTACAAATTTATGGGGTAAATAATTAAACCTGGAGGTTAGATGTATGGAAACAAGGCCTTATCCGAAAATACGTCTGTCCAAAATTCTACATCTGACAGTTGAAGTCTTAAGCATATTATATATATTATTATCAAGTTTTAAGTCTGTCAGAAACAATATTAAATTGTCAGTTATAGGAAAAATTTGGCCTTATTCAGACAAAATTTGAATACCTGTTTTCAACAAAAATCCATTGTCTTCTCTTGATTTATCAATAAATGCCTGTGCACTGTGTGCAGTAAAGGTCGGCAATAAATCTCCCGCATCAAGTGTACGCACACATTGAACAGTACACTCAATACATTGCGTACATCCAATAGGGGCGATTTAATGTTGACGGTGCAGTAAATAAAGTGATATATGCATTGTACTCGGTCCATTTCATACGCGAGCAATCTCGCACCAGGTCAAATTTTAATGTGAATGGGAACGCTGATTATTTTGTTATTTTCTCAGACCTTCACAGAAAGACGTCGCAAATGCATATTCTCACATGTAACATTCATTTTTCTGATTGGCAGTGGCTTGCTTGCCGGTTCCGGCTACGTAGACTAAAGGACAGATAGTCAGTCCTATATATGGCTAAAGTGTTTACGTTTTAACCCTTATTTGGACTAGTTATTTTCTTCACCACTTTCAATGGATTGCAATATGTGAACAAAAACAAGTGACACAAAACTTTGAATAAATATCAGTGGACTTACCAACACCAAGCTTTGTATTTGCTGCAAAGCAAGGCATGCCTTTCTCTTTTACTCTGTGTGTCTTTCCATACGGACTCGATTACATGTTCACAGTCCAAGTTGCTGCACCTCACATATAGGAAACCTGACAAACCTTTTTTTAACTCCCCAACAACAGAGTATTTATTCATAGATACAGGGCCTAGCTTACACTTTTCACAATATTCTAAATTGTCCAGTAACACACCCAACTCGACAATAATCCTTCTATCCCTCCACCCATCTCGACTTGCGTTCTCCGGCAGATTTAAGTGTTTGTCACTACGATGGCGTTCCTGAGTAACTGTCGGTTTCTGTCCACAGTATACATGGTCTAAAGTTACCGATAACGGCTTCTTAATAGCCTTATTCACCTTTTTCTGGCCAGCAAAACGACCTTTCGCATCTCGGGCCGCCATTTTGATGCCCCGGATGTAAACATGTGGTTCCCATCACTCATTCTATTTTCATTTTGAAAGCAGGGAACCACGTTCGGAATTACGGAAAAGGTTTGTTTATGTCCGGATCGCACCGAATTGTTACGATTTTTGTCGAAATAAGACGAATGAACCGGAAGTGTATTACGCAGGTCTTACCTTAATCAATTACCAGTCATGATGGAAATTTTCATGCCAAGCATTAAAATAAAATAATAACGAAAATTGTAGAGTTTTTTCTTACATATTATAGTTTAGTTATGCATCCACGTAATAAGACGTGTGTCAGTTGATTGACCTCGTTTTTAGCTAGTCATGTTTCATGACTATCATATGTCCTTCATCTGGGCTCGAACCCTAAAACCGCTGACAGCGTAACCTCTTGCCTTTACCCCATTTAATCAAGTGACTTGTTGGAAAATAATTAGCTGCAGTACCTATTCAAATATCGGTATGTGAAATTTCGTGTGAATACATGCATTATTAACAAAACAGTAACCCAATATAAACTGACCAATTAGGAATTTTGTTAAGTGTATATCGTGTCCACTTATTTCCTTTGTGATTCTTATTATTTTCACCAATTCTCAGCTGTGTCTCATATGTCCACTTATTTCCAAGGAGACTCTTACTATACGTCTACCGTTTCGTCAGCTGTGTTTCATATGTATTGTGTCCACTTATTTCCTGTATGATTCTTATTATATCTACTTATTTCTCAGCTGTGTTTTTATAGACAGTGTCCACTTATTTCCAAGGAGATTCTTATTACCTATATATATCTACAAATTATTCAGCCGTGTCTCATATTATC
The DNA here is from genome assembly GCF_021730395.1 of Mercenaria mercenaria. Taxonomy (NCBI): domain Eukaryota; kingdom Metazoa; phylum Mollusca; class Bivalvia; order Venerida; family Veneridae; genus Mercenaria; species Mercenaria mercenaria. Next base: position 31,102,155 of record NC_069369.1, on the reverse strand, counting down.
GTGTCCACTTATTTCCCAGAACATTTAAATTATATCTATCTTTTCCTAAGCTGTGTATATATACTGTGTCCACTTATTCACCCGGATATTCTAACTGTATCTACGATATCGTCAGCTGCGTCTCATATATATCGTGTCCAGGGGCTGGGGGGTGGGGTTGGGGGGCTCTGTGGCTGAGTGGCTGACGTCAAATCATTTGCCCCGCATCGATGTGAGTTCGAGTCTCACTCGGGGTGTTGAATTCTTCGCGAGGAAGCCATCCAGCTTGCTTACGAAAGGTCGGTGGTTCTACCCAGGTGCCTGCTCGTGGTGAAGTAAGCACGGAGGGGTACCTGGGGTCTTCCTCCACCATCAAAGCTGGAAGTCGCCATATGATTTATAATTGTGTCGGTGTGACGTTAAACCTAACAAAAAACAATATATATATATATATATATATATATATATATATATATATATATATATATATATATATATATATATATATATATATATATATATCGTGTCCTCTTATTTCTTAGTGGAATCTAAATGTGTTTGCCATTTTCTCATCTGTGTCTCATAATTCGTGACCACTTATTTCCCAGATAATTCTTATTGTGTCTTTCAATTCCTCAGCTGCGTCTTACATATATCATGACCACTCATTTTCAAGAAGATTCTTATTATGTCTTCAAATCCCTCAGCTGTGTCTCATATATATCGTGTTCAAATATTTACCAGATGATTCTAACTCTATGTCTTCCAATTCCTTAGCTTTGTCTCAAATATATCTTGTCAACATCTTTCCCAGCACAGGCACGTGTCCAGGTGGGGGGCCAGGGGGCCCCCCCCCCCCCCCCCCCAGCTGGCTGGCTAGTTACGATTTTTATTACTATGGGCCCCTCAATTAACAAATTTATACACCAGCGCAACTGGCTTGATTTGACAGCAATACACAGGCTAAAGAGCCATAAAACCGTGTCCGGTAGTGGAAATTAGCCCCAGGTATGTCACAGGTAAAAGTTTATCTGTGCATGCTTCATTGATCGCTTGATCGGTATTGATTGGGTAGTGGAGAAAATATTATGTTTTTTACTCTTTGGAAGTGTTATAAAATTATCAGAACATTGTTGGTTTTGTTAAGTAAATCTTAAAATGAATCTGAAAATTGAAACATTATGATGGTTTTATTTTGTATTTACATTAAGACACATTCCCCAAATTTATTAAATTGATAGATATTTATCCTATCGTTTTATTTTACAACAATTATGAATTTGAAACTACTGTATCAATTTTACTCTTTTGGGTCCAATAACCTTACTTAAAAGCTCTCATAGTTTTAAAAGTAGTCTCTCAGTAAATCTTACAAAACGCATCTAAAACTCGTTACTTATGAGGGGTTTTATACATAAAAATATCATTTAATATGTGCTGTGATGTTTATAGTTTGTACAGTCAAAGAAGTATAAAATACACATCTATTCAGGCCCGTGTGCAGGATTTGATTGCTGGGGGGCCCAACCTGGGGTGGGTTCGGGAGGGGTATCCCCTCCCGACTGCGAAATTTTTTTAATATGGCACATGAATAGATGCATTTTCCTGCTACCTGAAACACCTTTAAGGATGCATGAATGTATCATATATTTAAGGAAAAGTGTACTTTTTAATCATTTCATCAAGCCTTTTTCAATGTATGTATGATTGTAAAGTCACAGTGTATGGACTTATTTTACTGTATGATACCCAGTTGAGAAAAATGCTGAAGTTTTAAGATGATTATTAAGAAGACTAGCTCCTAGACTGATAATTTTTTTCACATTTTTATGATTTCATGTAGTGAACTGAGCCAGTCTATATACTATGTCCAATATTACAATTTTAACATCAGTCCTCTTAGAAAATCTCTAGAATAGACTGGCTTTTGTCTCTATGAACATAAAAAAGAAAAAAAAAGTCATAGAAATATCGTAATTATCAGTCTAGTGGCTAGTCTAATTATTAAGGGTATCCTATTTGCAAAATGGCCAAATGTTTTTAGATTTCCAACAAAACAAACGAAGTATTATGACAATTACTATTTACATCATAGATTTCAAATGACAATGAACTCTTAACTGTACCAAAGATCTATAAAAATAAATAGATGTGTATTTTATACTTCTTTGACTGTACAAACTATAACATCACAGCACATATTAAATGATATTTTTATGTTTAAAACCCCTCATATAAGTAACGAGTTTTAGATGCGTTTTGTGAGATTTACTGAGAAACTACTTTTAAAACTATAAGAGTTTTTAAGTAAGGTTATTGGACCCAAAAGAGTAAAATTGATACAGTAGTTTCAAATTCATAACTGTTGTAAAATAAAAAGATAGGATAAATATCTATCAATTTAATAAATTTGGGGAATGTGCCTTAATGTAGAAACAAAATACAACCATCATAATGTTACAATTTTCAGATTCATTTTAAGATTTACTTAACAAAACCAACAATGTTCTGATCATTTTATAACACTTCCAAAGAGTAAAAAACATAATAGTTTCTCCACTACCCATTCAAGTACCGATCAAGCGATCAATGAAACATGCACAGATAAACTTTTACCTATGACATGCCTGGGGCTAATTTCCACTACCGGACACGGTTTTATGGCTCTTTAGCCTGTGTATATCTGTCAAATCAAGCTAGTTGCGCTGGTATATAAATTTGTTAATTGAGGGGCCCATAGTAATAAAAATCGTAACTAGGCAGCCAGCTGGGGGGGGGGGGGGGGGCCCTGGCCCCATGGCCCCCCACCTGGACACGTGCCTGCTATTTATTTTTATAGATCTTTGGTACAGTTAAGAGTTCATTGTCATTTGAAATCTATGATGTAAATAGTGATTGTCATAATACTTCGTTTTGTTTTGTTGAAAATCTAAAAACATTTGACCATTTAGCAAACAGGATACCCTTAATAATTAGACTAGCCACTAGACTGATAATTACGATATTTCTATGATTTTTTTGATTTTTTTTATGTTCATAGAGACAAAAGCCTGTCTATTCTAGAGATTTTCTAAGAGGACTGATGTTAAAATTGTAATACTGGACATAGTATATAGACTGGCTCAGTTCACCACATGAAATCATAAAAATGTGAAAAAAAATATCATAGTCTAGGAGCTAGTCTTCTTAATAATCATCTTAAAACTTCAACATTTTTTTCAGCTGGGTATCATACAGAAAAATAAGTCCATACACTGTGACTGTACAATCATACATACATTGAAAAGGCTTGATGAAATGATTAAAAAGTAGACTTTTCCTTAAATATATGATACATTCATGCATCCTTAAAGGTGTTTCAGGTAGCAGGAAAATGCATCTATTCATGTGCCATATTAAAAAAATTTTGCAATCGGGAGGGGTATCCCCTCCCGAACCCACCCAAGGTTGGCCCCCCCCCCCCCAACAAACAAATCCTGCACACGGGCCTGCAGAAGATTTTTATTATGTCGTACAATTCCTCAGCTGTGTCTCATGCGTCCACTTATTTCCCATGTGATTCTTATCATGCCTATCAGTTCCTCAGCTGTGTTCTATATTGTAATAATGTGGGCCGGGGTTCGAATCCAGGTTCAGACACTGAACATTTATGTGATGCTCTTGAGCGTCTCCAACCTAACTAAGACGCCTGTACTTGTTCTCCAAGGAAAGACGGGTTCGCGTGTAGCGGTGCTATACACCGGGTACGTCAAAGAACTTGACTGTCTATTAGCAAATAGCTAGGCTAAGTTATGAAATAATGCTTTCCTATTTCATCTACTTGTTGACATATAATAATCGAAATAATATATTGCACAACCATGTTGTCATTATAATGCAATGTATATGTTTTACTCGGGCTACGTCCTCGTGAAATTATTCCGCAGGCGTATTGTGATTGGTTTAGATATTCTATAGTTTATGAATATTACGGTTTTAATGATAAACAAAACATGCTTGTAAATCCATACCAATCTGACTAAAGTACTTGATCTTCTAAACGAAGATCTGAGAACGACCCATTCACATTCGTCTTCTGTATATTTTGGATTTCCAGTATTGCTATTTTTATTTTATCCAATCAGACGACATGTTCGAATGTCAAAGAGTAAGAAAAATGTGCAGTTATTCCAGGGCTCGAACCCAGGACCCCTCGCTTACAAAGCAAGTGGCTTACCGACTGAGCTAACCGGCTATCTGATACATTATGACATAAGAATTGTAAATATCAAAAGTCAAGGCTACAGGTAGATTTGCAAGATGTTGTAAGTTAGGCTCTGATTGGCTAGCGAAAGGGTTGTCAGAACGAGGCAATGAATAGGTCGTTTTCAGATCCTATGCGTAGCGTAATAGGATATGTACTTTAGTCAGATTGAATCCATACATACGTATCTTTATCAGCGATATTCATGAATAACTGCATGAAATTCACGCGAGTTTCCTAGAATAAATGAAATGACCTTTATTAAGTCATTTATTAGGAATACTAAACAGAAAATAGTCATTATAACGATTCCCGACCAGCCAAGACACTTTGATGACGTCCTGTCATCTGCTGCTGAAGAGAGCTTCCGTCTGGTGCTAGACAGTTGTGACCTATCAACCGTCAAGTTTCTTATTATATCATTTACAACTTCGTCAAGGCTCCTGTCACTTTCTTCATCTTCTTCGCATACACAAAAAGCTTGATCATCTGTAAAAAAAAAACGGTGTCTGTCAAGTGTATCAATGTAAAACTAATGACTGAAGGGATTTTTAAAAAAAGTTTGCTTAAATCTTCGCCATAGCATAACCACTTGTCGGGCTCCAGGCCGTCGTAATTATCTCCTAGTTCAAGATCAAACTTAGGAACAAATTGCTTAATCTACAACTTATCAGCAATGCCAGATACCCAGGGGTCAAGACCACATTAAAGTAGAGCACTAGTAATGACAACTGGAAAATGATGTATTCTTCGTATATGCTACTGCGACATTCTCCGGTTTTTGTGGAATGCCATGCGTGGAAATTGCCGAGTGTCATCCAAATAAAGATAATCCGAATTTGAGTTCACATTTCAAGTTGCACAAAAGAATTATCATTGACACCCTTACAAATAATGCATGTATGACAAATACAAACAAACAAGAGGGTCATGGTGACCCTGGATCGCTCACCCGAGTATGAGCTACATAGACAAGTGTAAGACATCAGGTAAAAAAGTCAAATATAATTAAGCATTGAAATCTTTTCCCAGTTGTGTGAACATGTTTCAAATGTCAAACTGATGCTAAAATAGTAAGAAAGTAGGTCAGTAGGTCACATTCATGGTCACTGAAAGTCAGTTTTAAGATCGGTGTGTAAAACTGTATATGTCATCCAAATTTTAAGGCTGTATCTTAAAATAAAAGTAGGTCAGTAGGTCAAGGTCACAGTCAAGTGACCTCTAATTACTTGGGGTCATCATGTAATTATAATTAAACAGTCTAGGAAAAATGATCAGATAATTTTTGAAAATTTTTTTCCTATATAACTCATATAAAAAGTGACACCTGGGGCATAATTTGAATAATCTTGTTAGAGAACCACTAGGCAATGCTACATACCAAATATCAAAGGCCTAAGCCTTGAACTTTCAGACAAGAAGATTTTACAAGTTTTTTCCTATATAAGTCTATGTAAAACTTGGGACCCCCGGGGCGGGGCCCCTTTTCATCCCAAGGCAATAATTTGAACAAATTTGGTAGAGGACCACAAGGCAATGCTACATTTAAAATATCAAAGGCCTAGGTCTTGTTGTTTCAGACAAGAAGATCTTTAAAGTTTTTTCCTACATAAGTCTATGTAAAACTTGGGACCCCCGGGACAGGGTCTTTTTTCACCCCAGGGACATAATTTGAACACTCTTCATAGAGGGCCATTAGATGATGTCACACGCCAAATATCGAGGCTCTATGCCTTTCGGTTTTGGACAAGAACATTTTTTAAGTTTTTTCCTTTCGGTTGCAATGGCAACAAGAGTTCTACGTGGAATTCAATTCTTTGAACAATTTTGAAAGGGAACTACCCAAGGATCACTCCTGTGAAGTTTGGTGCAAATCTGCGAAGTGGTTTTGAAGAAGATGATTTTTTTAGAAAATGTTGACGGACGCACGACGGACGACGGACATCGAGCGATCACAAAAGCTCACCTTGAGCCTTTGGTTCAGGTGAGCTAAAAACGTTTTTGAACAAATTCTTTTCAATGATTATTATTAAATTTCTTGCGTGTTTTTTTTTTTACAGTGAGTTATATGCATGCATTAAATAAAAAAATCTCTGCACAAAGTTATTGATCGGTCAAAAAAAGTCGGACGGATGAATTAGAGACGACAATTTATATATGTCACCCTCCGTTGGCATAGAAATATATAAAATTGACCTTTCCTTCCCCTGAAGTATTAAGTATGTTCTTAAATCAACTTACCGAGGCAACAAACCGGAGTTGGATACCAACTACCATTCGACTGACATATAGCTGTAGAAGTGAGCGATGTATAACCATAGTCACATATGACGTCATGAACACTGCCTTCCGTTGTATTATGGGATATCGTATTTCCGTTTGATATATTCAATGTACCACAATCTGCAATAGTTAATGTCTTTGAAACAGTTTGAAAAGAGATTTAAAGAAAAAAAATATCTTGAAAATGTTAAAAACTCCTTTTATGAGTCATTCTTCTAGATTATATACCCTATAGTTTACAGTTTCGACCATTTGCTTTTTTACGTCAGAAGGTAACTTGAATGACGTCTTCGGACGTTTTTTGTCTAAGACATCAGCAACTAAATTTATTTGAGATTGTTACGGTATACAGTTCTAGGACTGTGTTTAGAGCAATATAATCATAAAAATCAAAAGCTTTTCAGTTTCCTGTTTTGGAGTTTTTAAGTTGCCATTATTTAAAATTTGCATGGCGAATCCCGGATTACATTTGTAATTGGTTATCTTATATATACAAATATATTTTACCAGCAGTACCAGATATCAAAGAAATTTCAGTGTACTTTTTGATATACACAATGATTAGATGTGAAAGTTTATTACAAAATATTAGATATTAACAGGAATACAGATTTCAAGTAGCCCGCCACCCCCATCCGTCCCTTAAAATTGGGACATATTAAGCTAATTTTACGCATGCATTTCTGGCATTCTAATAAATCTTGAGGATGTAACCGAGTATGATATTCCTGGGTTAATTACGGTAGATGCCTGTAAATGGTTTACTTATCGCAGCTCCAGTGATCTTCCTAAAATACTGAATAATAAGTTTCTAATTAATCACAGTGGTAAATCAGCTGAATTTCAATTATTACTTATCTTATGCAAAAGGGAGATAATTTTAAAATTAAAAAAGTAAAATTTCGCTGTAATGCTACTGCAAATTAGTATGTTTTTCTAATTCAGTCAATGATTTTCTTTATATTACGATGAAAACCTGCATCATTTTTAGATCAGCCATGCTATTTTTGGGCTATTTACTGTTTCAATGAAATAAGCGATAATTTGTACAAGGAATATATGAATTTAACTTAAAAATGATGAGAATGCAGTCTTAATCAAAAACCGTAATCACAAATGTAATAAAGGAATTTATGTTCTCTTGAGAAATAAATCTGTTATTTTTCAGTAGGTACGCATGTAGGGATAATACACGTTTTTTTGTGTATTAACGTCTGCAGAAGCCCGCGGGATTGTTTGTGACCGAGACCGAAGGTCGAGGTCACAAACATATCCCAAGGCCTTCTGCAGGCGTTGATACACAAAACAAACGTGTACTGTCGCTATTCTTGCATAAAAAAAAACATTACACGACGACTAAATGCATTGTTTTCATATGTGATGACTTGACGATTCCGGTACATTTTTTATTTTCCATTCTTGTTGTTCTTGGAAACGGTAAACATGTTTTAAATATCCATAACCGGTGCACACATAACAACAACACTACTAAAAGCGTGTTTTGAAGGTTTTTGAGCATCTTATTTTTATTTTTTAGTTATTACAAACGTTACATTACACATAATTTTGCATATAACTAAAAAAAAATTGATAAACAGGAACACAAGTATTTTAAGAATAACAACTTTACATTCGAATTATTTTGAGTACGAACAAACAGAGTACGGATGAGTACGAAGCTAGTGACTAGCTTTCGAGGTTTATTATATGAATTCTGCGAACAAACAGGTAAAAACTAACCGACTGATACTAACAAAAATCATTGATATAATAACTAAAAACGGGCAATAGCACAAGTTACACGCGATACTTATTTATTCACAGTTATTTACAATAACTGAACAGACGCTTTGTAAAGGGAGTAAACTCTAAGAGAAGCTAGTGCGTACATTGATGGGGGCAGTACGTTTGGGGATGGAAACTGATACAGCTAAACATACTATAGATTACATTGTATCTATAATGCTACAAGAAGAGGTTATTATGGAAGAAACAAGATGCAGATGCCAAATATCAGTCTGCGCAGAAATACATACATATATATGTCCCTGGCAAAGCATTTCAAAAATAAAAAAATCATGTATTAACAGCACGTGAATTGCCTTGTTTGCACACGATTTTTCTCCCGTTTAAACATGGGCGGATCCAGTGAAAAAAGTAGTTTTTATGCAAGAATGAGCTATAATGTCTGCTTCTGTTACTCTAATCCAGTCCATATAATATAACGTGCCTCGATTAATCGCTTTCACGCACGAGTGGTTCACGGGTTGGGTCGTTTTGATCAATTTTATATTTCAAACCGGTTCATTCCTTCACAAATAACTAAGCAGGCAAGTCGACACTTCATGTATGAAAATACCCACCATCCTCACCCTAACAATCTTTGGAAAAATTCTGCTGTCGTGTTATATATTTTTCAGCGCCAGTACACCAGGTCATGCCACATACTGCCACACCGGTATACAGTGCCTTTTACGGATAAAGACAATTATTCCTTCCAAGAAGTCAAACGTTCGCCACCATGTATATGAAGGCTTCATTATGGATTGTTTAAGACATTGCTCATGCATATGAAAGTGTTTCATCTACGAAATTCAGCGTTTTTTTTCAGCTTATTTAAGTATTTATCTATATTTTTAATTTTCCAAATGTTAAGACCTGTATCATGTCCAATTTTCATTTAATACCAGAAAAACGAATGTTATAGATCAAGGAAGTCGGGGGGGTGTAGACACCTTTCTGTTTGCAGCATTTGGACATCACTACCTCCCCCCTCCACCCTCCAAATTAAGATAAATAACTAAAAGATGAGGGTAAAAAAGATATATAAATTGGAGTTAGGGGTTAGGCAGCCGGTTCGCAGTTTCTCGACTTCCCTTTGAAATAGTCCTGTTAACAAAATGAAATAGATTCAGCGAAACTTTAAGGTTGTGTAAGAAAAGAAACTGTTTGTTTTTATTCAGTAAAGAAAATATTTTATTTTGTAGAATATGATAATTATGTTGTATCAAGTAAACACGCGGGCAGCAGCGGACTTGTTTATTTTGCTGCAAAATATCATCTTCTTAAGAGCAAAAAAAAAAAAAAAATATCATTTTAAAGACTTAAATTTTAATTGTTAGTCGTGACTTTTGTTCACTTCGTGGCTGATATATTGCTGCATAAACATGGCAAAAATATGGTATCTATTCGGCAGTTTTATTCTAATTATATATTCTCTTGCACATGCACCGGATTCATATTTTTGTTTCCTTTAAATCCATTATAATGATGTTGAGAATTCGTTGAGCATCTTGGCCTCGGAATTTCGGCAGCTGGATTTGCTAGCAGAATTTGCAATTTTGCATTCTCCTTCCATCGTCTAGTATATGTGTACTTATCATAAATTTAGAGCTTCGGCATCATAGCGTTGCCTATTTTGTTTCTATGCTAGAAATCTATCATTTCATGCTTCTTTTCATGATACTTCTATCTCATACAATATGCCATGATATTTCATTAATTTGTAATGATATTATAATAATAAAAGTCACGGCCTTATCACATTCAATCAGCATTTGTTATTTATTGTCAATAGCTAGAAGCGACAGACTGCTCTTACTGATATATGGTTAAAATCTAGGTCAGTTCTCGTCATGTCGTCATGTTTAAAACCACATGTCTCTCAGAGTGCGGGCGAGTCTGTCGCTTCTTATTTTCATGTCCTACGGATAAAATAAACATATTACAAAATTGATATTTAAAACTTAAATAAAAGTGACAAATCAGAGTTTTAAGTGTATATCCCAACAGCCGGCAACAGTTGCAAAAATATTGCAAAACATCCAAATAGGTGACGCACAATACAATACAATACAATCAAGATTTGAAAGTGCGCATGCCAAAACGGAAACGGAAATTAGCAATTTGCGTACGCACCTGTTACTACTCGTGGGTATTCACAAATGTACGACAAATCAGTTCTCTCGTTGATATAAGCTGTATTCCAGTAACCCGAGCTGATCATGTATACATAATGGTCGGATTGCGTACCGTTCCGTTCTATCACTGATGCTGCAAAATAGATATAATCAAATAATTAGACCAAAAACAAAAAACAAACAAACAAACAAAAATGCATTTGCATATCCTTTTTGTTTGACATGCTCTCTCCTCCTTCCTATCTCTCATGTTCCCTCCCATCCCACTTTTTCTGAAAAATGTCAAAATCGCAGACGGAGAATACATGTATAATTTGCCACCTCGATAGCCTAGTGGTAGAGTGTCCGCTTCGAGTGCGGGAGGTCGTGGGTTCGATCCCCGGTCGCGTCATACCAAAGACGTGAAAAATGGTACCAGTAGCTCCCATGCTTGACGCTCAGCCTTAAAAGGGAAACTGGCTTCTCTTCTCTCATACCCTCGTGCCGACTGATCCCATTAGGAATGAGATGTCGAGAGTGATTAATATAAATTGTAGAACTTGCTTCACAATCGACCTAAACTAAATTATGTATAAACTAATTTGCCGATTTTCGTTACGGGTCTGCTGTCTTACATATAACAACGAATATTTAAATCATCGGTATTCCCTCATATTACTCTTTTGAAAGGTTTATATTAAAGGCACAGAATCGCAATGAACAAGTGTTAGTAGCTGGAAAAAAGACACATACAGGCTCCTGTCTCGCGTGTTCTTTTAAGTGAAAAGCGTAACGTAAAACACATTACAGCCATATTTATCCACCTTTTCTGTGACGAATCCCCTAATTTCGCTGTGTTTCTACGAAAGCTATGGACGGTGTAATTTCTACTCTTTCAATCATATAATTATATAAATATGTTTTATTCCTTTTTTGATCGACATCATGCCTGGCGTCTCGGCGACAGGGCGGCCTGGCAGATTCGTTCATGTTGCTTGGCTGCCAGCTTCAGCAGATTGCTTCGGCATTGGTTACACAAATAATTTTTACCGTGTGTGACATGGCTGGTTAAATACTCCTCAGTGATAGAGTCACCATCCATCCATTGGAACGGAATAGTCCCGCCTCCTTCAGGCCTGTATAAACCAATCCACATTTGCACTCCTCTACAATATAATATATTTTAAGTTCATGTCGGAATATCAGATCGAAATGTAGCTGATATTTTCACAATTTTCAGTGGTAAGAACTTATAATAGTTAAAATATGAAAGTAAAACAAATCATTCATATTGCTTCAATTAATATTTATTATAAAAAAATGCGCTTGTAAGTCTATGATCGGTATTGATGGACTTGCCGAAATAAGGATGAACAAGGAAAAAAAAAGAAAGATTTCTTACTTGCAAACATACGGTGGTATGTTTAGGACATGGGCTTATTTAAATCGAACGTTCGGCATAATAATTATGTCCAGATAAAATTTCATGCTCTAGAAATAAATTGCCAAGCGCTTGATATAAGATGTTGCATGCTCGAAATATGATGTCATGCGCTCAAAATAAGATGTCCGATGTGTTGAAGATAATATATTTTATGATCGAGATAAGATGCCGTGCGCTCGAGATTAGGTGGTGCACTATCGAGATAAATGTGTGCGCTCGAGATAAGGTGTCGTACGATCGAGATAAGATGTCGTGCGCTCGAGAAAAGATACCATACACTCGAGGTAAGATTTCGAGCGCCTGACATCTTATCTTGCTCACACGACATCTTATCACGAACGCACGACATATTATTTCGAACGCGCGAAAACAATTGATCATAAAAAAATATGTCTGCCCTAAACATAATATCGTACAAACAGTACAAAATTTAAAATATTTCAAATACATGTAATGTGGGCCGGATGAGTGCCACCTCTTAGAGTGCTGATATAAAGAATGTGGAAACTGTCATTCAAATTTTTGAAAGTCTGGCACTGTGTCATGCACCATAATGCCGTCCGCAAGTAAGAAGTTAGTAATACAGATGGATGTACTGGTAAAGAAATTACCCATAATTTATGTTGTATATGTAATCGTTAATCTGGTCCGTTTTCGGCATCGCTAACATCCCCCCTGTACTCGAGCACATTGACGTTGATGCAGTTGTGTTCCCAGCGACCAGCTGATAGCACTTGTCTCCGGAAAGGTACGGTGCTTCTGCATTACAACCTGTTAAAAGAGTAGATATTCACGTAAGTGTCAACATGACATTCTACCTTTGTTACCACTTTTAAATCGACTATCCGAAGAATAGGTATTTAGCTATTAGACTAGCCCATGCGTCGGCGTCCCGATTTTGTTATGTTTTTTATGTAAGCTGGTATCTCAGTAACCACTTGTGGGAAAGGATTGAAACTTTACACACTTATTCACTGTGAAGAACTGACTTACATCGCACAGATCCAATAACTTTTATTCTTTTTTTTTTACAAAATAATGTCCCTTGTTCGACTTACATTAAATTTTATTCAATTGACAAAGCTTTTGAATAGTCGAGCGTTGCTGTCCTCCGACAGCTCTTGTTGATTCATACTATTGTTCTCAATTCTTGTCAACAAACCTTATTCACGACGTTTATGGCAGTTTTGAGATAGGGTACTCATGGTGCCTTTTGACATAAAATTAACATTTTTATGTGTTTTAACTTTACTATGTATTAGGTTTACAAGATGTTTAAGTTTAACTCTCGGTTAAATAGATCTGCCGAGGATTTTCTACATCTGAAGTAAATACACATGTATAATGATAAAATATTCTAGTCAAAGCTGGACTTTTGGAAATGTGTGTCATTCCAGCAATTAAAGTTAGCTAGCGCTTTTAGTTTTCAACATGCATCTTTAATGACAAACGCGTTTTCAATATTTCAAAAAATTGCTGTCAAGAAAACAGAAAGAAGTTAACCTTTTGTGTATGTCTGGCAAACGTATTGGTGAGTTGTAGAACAATCTTCATTTCTCCACCCATCTTTGTCTGTGGATACGCAAAAGGCGTTTACCGTAGTTGTACCTTTGCCAGCGCTTTTGCCGGCATTCTTTTCCTTACCAGATCTCTTCTTTCTCGACTTACTTGGGTGCCCTAAATGAATGAAAGCCGCAAAAAATAAAACGAACTGAATCAAATTAAAATGTTGTATCCCAGTAAAAGACACTCTGCAGTTTTTTTTTATAATACGTCTGTTTTATTATTGTGCAATCAACAATACGCTATGAATGTTAGATATTGCACGCTATTTCTTCAAGCGAAATTATCTTTTTGTACAGTCGAGCTTATTACTAAAGTTAAGATTTTTCTAACCAGTTTTCCAGGATGTAACACCCGTGTCAGCGAGATCTACATAGTCTTGCCACACCCAATGGTTCACTGTTTCATTAGCAACCAGGCCGATCCATACTTCTTCGTGGTCGCCGGTCCTGAATCAATTAAAAATAGTTTATACAAGATAACTCTTGTCTTGCTCGAAATGAAATGTCATCATTTTGATTTTATGCGATGCAAAAAACTTTTTTTATCGAAAGGTATATAGGTTTTATTGAACCAATTATTCCTAATTTTCTTTGTCATCTTTGATTTTCAGCAAATCATTTTTCAGAAGGTCATTTTTATAGTATATATTTCGATTTTCACTGCATGACATTTAATACACAATCAATTTGTATATAAAACTTAAATACAATTGATGAGGATTTTCCACATTTGAAAGAAATATCTAAAGATAAGATAGTTTAGTGAAAAATGAGCCTTTTAGAAAACAGCAATAACTTATTAAATATGTATTATCTTCTATCATTCTGTACTTAGTCTAAATGGATATAATCTACCGGTATAACTCCGATTAAAGTGAAATTACAGCATCGCCTTTTTGGGCAAAAGTTTGGTAAGGAATTATTGTAAAATTACCCGAGGACATTGTTGCGAACGAAGTCAAGCTGTTGTTGAGTTCGTGGCATGGCAAGGTGCATACCCAAGGCGTGACACTTGTACCATGCCTTGGAATATGTGACCTTGACAGCAAATGCTTGGTAACAGTATTGCGTCTTGTTGTCACAAGTTTGGTCATACGTCAGCAATGGAACTGAAATATACACAAATATCAAGACGTTGACAGAGGAGAAGAAACGCACAAAATCCCTTCCCCACCCCACCCCTAACCTCTCCGTACTTCCGGGACAAACAATCTACTTGTAGATGATGATTTGGACGTGGCTGAAATGATTATTATTCCATAGCATAGGTAGATATATGTAATTAAGTGTGATTATTATGCTACGGCATCGTTATATAATTAAGTGTCGGAAATTATTAGTTTCCCATGGCATCGCTGAACAATATTATACCTTTGCATGGAAATAATCATAATTACCTTGCATTGGTGAATAAGTAAGTGTTGAAAATAACTATTTCCCCCCTGGCACCGGTGAATAATTAAGTTTCGATAGGAATTTTCGACGATTTATGTTTCATATCAAAAATATCAGTTTGATTTTTAGCGTTATTTTTCCCTTTTATATTTTTATATAGAAACAAAATGCGCTAGAACTGCTATCACTGGCCTTTGAAATGAAACGATGAAAATGGTAAAAAAAGAGTGATATTTGTACATTACTGATATTCTTTACATGTTACTGCAATCGGTTTTAAAACCTAATACAATACTTTCAGAACTTTATTCATTCGTACAAGCAACATAACAAAATTAAGGTATAAGATTTACGGTCATTTTCACGGTCCGTTTCACGTTTGATAATTAGCGTTACGTCAAAAAAACGTCAAGAGAAAAATACATTTTAGGTCTTGAAATCAATATAATAAAACAGTTCACACGCTGAAAACCTATCTAGAATACTCTTCAAATTATAACTTTGTTCCTGAAACAGTAGTAAGAAGTTCTCTAAAATCCCTGAATAAAAATTTAGTCCCGTTACCTTTCACTTGAGCTAAACAAACGTCATATAATTCCGGAATTACCAAAACGACGTGTAGAATATGAACTAATATGTACAGGTCCATTATGATTTATTTCGTGAAATACTGAAAAAAGCCAACATTTACTCTACGATGGTGCGATTAAAATATTGGATTTACAAGATTCGCAAAAGTCGTTGAACTCGTTAAAAGTGCTACAATACTTTAATAATAGAAGAGCTCCACAAATGTAAAAGTTGTGGGGTTTTTTTTTCTTTAAAAAATAAGCCGCAAACCGGAAGAACGGAAGAAGAGTTACACATGGTTCGTTGGATTCGTGGAGGAAAATAAGCGATGCATATAATACGTAATAATTGTTTTCTCACACGAACGATCGGCATTTCTGACAAAGTTTACTATACGTGTATTATTTTTTAGAAATAATTCCCAATGATAACTCTACATTCTATTACAATAATAGACTGGTTTAATATTGCCTGAAATGAGAAGATAAAAGAAGGAAAAAATATGAAAATGACTTGGTTGGTCTTAAAAGCTGATATAAATGTGTCGGGGATTCCTCCAGTCACACCTGAAGACATTTATTATGGCGGCAGTAGTTTAACGCTTGTTCCGAATTTATTAAAAATGACTGAAAAACTTTGTGTTATTATGTAACAAAATTTAATATATGATTATACATCAAAATTGTTACGTCATGACGTCAGACGTGATAGCGGCGCGCTAGAAAAGAAAACCACAAACAACATGAAAATATGTGGTGGATGTCGTCAAGGATGTACATAATAATATAATTTTGTGTTAGAATCGAAATGATATATCTCAAACAGTGATATTCTCTTGAATAAAGTCATCCGCGCAGTCAGGTCTGGATCCATGCTGTTCACGTTCAAAGCCTATTGCAATCTGAGAAACTGTTAGCGAACAGCATGGATCCTGACCAGTCTGCGCGGATGCGCAGGCTTGTCTTGATCCATGCTGGTCGCAAATGCACAATGTTGGTTTTCTCATGGCGCGGCTCATTTTATTCAAAGACAAATCACTGTCAAGTTGGGAAGAGATTATACAAACCTTTGCTACTTGTAGATTTAACGGTTGCAAAACAATCTGTAAATAATTCCGAGATAACTAAAATAACCTTTAACATGTGAAATAATACATATAAGTCCATTATTTATTTATTTCAAAAATTACGTTTGGTAATCCTTTTCATAATCTCATGCAGAATGAGAAAAAAATATACAGTAAGTTTTTTCTTAACAACTTCAAATTGGTCGATGCTTGATATAATTGTAAATTTGTTAAAACTTCGATAATAGCTTAATTACAATGTGCTGAAAAGTAAATATTTCCAATGCAGCATACCGGAAGTACAGAAGTTCAGCAAGGTTGGAATACAGAAAAATAACACAATGCATTGAAGGAAATAAAGTATCTATCTGTAATTATATTGTGTAACAATAAATTTGGATGGCGGCTATGTCTGGACCCAAATGTTTGACTATTTACTGATTCAATAGAAGCTCTACCAGACTGTCACTTTAAAATTTAAGTTAAAATCACCATAAAAGAAAAGCAAATAACGTTGTAGATTTGTAGGAAAAAGAATTCTATTCTAGTAAAACTGAATGTTGTCCATGATCCAAAACGACCAGAAAATATCATAAAACCAAGCCAAAGTACGGGAGGAGACTTTTTTTACAGCCGCCAGATCTGAAAATACATCTAGGCAGATTTTTTCGGGAGAGTGTTGCTTACATGGACTTAGGTACAAAACTGTGATTTTACAAGTCAACATTAATTTTGAACATTTCTTCTTCATTCAATATAAAGCACATAGAACTGTGGAATAAATTATGGTGATTGCTCAGGGGTACTCCCTGAGAAACTTTGTGAAATTCTACACGACAAAATGGTGCGTTTTAAGCTATTTACAGATAACAAATTTTGAGCAAATTAAGTTGACAACAAGTACAAAAGTTGCTGCAAGATGCAGCAAAAGGAAACTCCGCGCCAAACAAAGCAGTGTATGTAGTTCTGATAAAACAGGAGATGATATAACGATACTATAAATAGCTGTATCTCACAAAATTTTTATTGAAATTTCATTAAATATTTTAAATGACACGTGCATTAAGGATGTCTTATAACTGTTAATTAGAATTTCAACAGTTTTTGGAGTGTATTTCAATTAGCCGCCGTTAAGGTGGCTTCTCGGTCATGCGGTTGAGACAATGGCTCGAAACATCCTTTAGTGTGTATAATTCTTTCATGTTGGGAAGCCATCCAGCTGGCTTTCGGAAGGTCTGTCGATCCACTTAGGTTCTTATCCATGATGAAATAATGTCCGGTCTTATTCCGCCATCAAAAATATCACGGCATATACATGGCCGCAGTGATATTCTGTGTATATGTTGCATTAGTTACAAGTTGTGGCAATTGATTCCGTCATTTTTGCCAGAGTATATTTTTATAATGAAATGGGTAGATGTATTTAATAAGCTAGTTATACACAGTACGGTAAAGTTCCTGCAAGTACGAAATTTTCGACAGAATATCTATATTAAGTTTGAATTGCTACAAATCATTTTTAAGGGAAACACTTTTTTTTGCGTTCAACGTGTTTTTTTTTTTCAATATAGCTACTAGTATGTACTGCCTCCGTTATGTTTCGTATAGTACTTTTTGGCGAGAAAAAAACAACAACAAAAACTCAAGTGTGTTTAACACCATCGAAAATGAAAGTAACTGACGCGCTTGAACATGCTGAAGAACAAAATACCCCTTCAAAGGTCATATTTTTATCATTTTTTTTCTATATATCTACCATGCCTGTCAATAGCACAAAAATGTTTTAACATGCCGCCACTTTACTTCGGATTTCACTGAACGGTCGATCATGAGAAATAAAGACGCGAGGATAGAATTGATAAAATAGATATTATGTTATTATAAAGAATAAAGGCAATTATCAATTTGTTTAACGTTGTCCCTTATATAGGTCGTTGTCTTAAATTGAAATATGTATATTTTAAATCATTAATTGCATTGAGGAATAATGTTTTACCTACGATAAAAATAGTCAGCACATAGGTAACAGAAAGCACCAGTCAGTACTCAAACATGTATTCATGCTATCTAAAAATAACCTTTTAACAGACTGTTATCATCCGAACCTTTTGATATAATTGGAAACAAAAGTAACCCATAATGGAAATGAGTTCAATGGGTTGCGCGCATCTCTGCCGTCCCCACCTCTATTATGATATATGGCTGAAACAATGATACGCACTTGACTTGAGACATGTATTTATTTTACGTCAATACTAACGAGTAAGTACAAACGAAATTTCAGAAAACAGCTGAAAACCTGAAACGGAAATAACTGCTTAATTTGTAGTAAAATGTTAATTCAGGGCCTTCCGTACAAGTTTTGGACAAAGTTTGTTTTAATTTTCCATGTCTCTCAACAATAGATATATCAGACGTCGCGAACTGTGAGCAAACCCCCAAATGACGTTTGTATGGATGCCGCCATCTTGGAATGGACGTCACGTCAATTTACAACACAAGTGGGAAAAACATAAAATCTTGATTTTTAACTTCATTTATTTTTTCAAAAAAAAAAAAAAAAAAAAAAAATGAAAAAGGTGCCTAGAGATATTAACCTTCTGGTATTAACGATGCTATTTTTGACAATTTCACATGCAGTATAAATAAAGTGTCGGAGCTCCAAAATTAGGTGGGACAGACTATAGTGTCTTTGTCCATATGCAAACAGAAATGTTGGCGAAAAAAACATTGCCTTTGTAGTGTGAGCAGGTTTTTTATTGTTGTATTTAGTGACGTATTTATTGACTGATCATGACCCATTTGCGTAAGTTTCGATATATGGAATGAAATGTATACACGTTGTTCTTAAAATCAGACTTACGTAGTCGTTCATCCGAAATGACTGAGTTTCAAACTTAGCTCAGATGTTATCAAGACCATTATTCTGATAAATGTCTAATCAGGGATGTGGGCACTATATGATATTTTCAAGTTAAATGATGAGGAAGGACTAAGATGTACAATGAATGAAACACAACAGACATCATTTTATCCCGCCCTGGGGCGTGAAACTCACAGTTTAAAAGGAAATTGGTTATTCGCGCTGAGCGATTTACAAAACGCGCAGCGAGTAACATTTGCGCAGCTACCGCCAATATTATTACGCAAACGGTCATTATTGTAACACACTATGCAAAATATTTAGATTTGTTTACATTTGAAATAAAATTGGTAAGCCATCAATATGCGCTTGAGAAATGCATATTTTAGAGTTTATGGAAAAAACACGTTCTTTCTGGCGCATTCATCAGACTGTAAACGAAAAGAATTTTCCACGTGATGTCCGGCAAAAATTGGTTCTTTTTCTGCTCCTTGATTTCTTTCCTGCTTCTTTTCTTCTAGTGAAACTACTTTTTCTCGTTTGTGATTTTAATCTGATGTCATTATTATGGGCCAGGTCAGACATTTAAAATAAAAATTTGAAATTTTGCAAATCGAAATGAAAAAATTGAATACATTCAGGGCTTCAGGGGTACTCCCGTGGAATTTTAAACTTTGATTCTGTAAGACAAAAAGGTGCATTTTTAGTAATTTGCTACAAAATAATCTGAGAAAATCAGATTGAAATGTAAACACCACTCGCCTAAGTAATTGGAGTACAAGTATACATGTGGGTCTCGGGAAGGTCATTCCTAAGAAAAATTTGATTTTACAAGACAAAATGGAGCATTTTAGGCCATTTTTAACAAACATCTGAGCAAATCAGGTTGAAATGAAGCATATTTGGATACAAAATGTGATGGTGGTCGGGGTCCTCCCCGAGAAATTTTGAAATTATACAAGATGAATGGAGCATTTAAAGCCATTTCTGATGCCTGAGCCATTCAGCTTGAAATGCAAACACTAAACGCCTGAATAACTGGATTACAAGTAGAGACGGGGGTTCAGGATTCTCCCCGTGAAATTTTGAAATTACACAAGACAAAATGGTACCCTTATTTCTGACAAATATCTTAGCAATTCATGTTAAAATGTCCTGACTACCCCCTGCATAAATTTTGTACATTTAAAGATGGGTGTTCGGGGTCCTCCGCGCGAGAAATTTTGAAATTATACATGGCAAAGTGGTGTATTTTAAGTCATTTCTGACAAAATATCTGAAATGTATACACCACTCGCCGGAATAATTCGAGTACAAGTAGAGATGCCGGGGGTCTCTCCCGAGAAACGTGGAAATTCCAAAAGGCAAAAAAGGTGCATTTTAGCCATTTCTGACAATAAATCTGAGCAAATATTGTAAACAAAACGTAATGTGATTTATGTCCAAAAGCTAAATTTAGAGATTATATGAGAAGTCCTTGAAGAAAAACAAGTGAGTGACTATTTTGTGCTTAAGTTTCTGTTGACTGCAAACACAAAAAAAAAACTCAATTAATCTCTATCCAAAGTCAGTTTTCATGGATATATCTGTAATTTGGGCTTTTCTTATTGGGACACGTTAACAATGAGCTTTCAGTATTATTATTGTTATACCAGATTTATATAGCGCCCTTTTCATGATAAACACGTTCAAAGGCGCTTTACAGCAACTGCAGCCACACAGGGCGCGAAATCATCCTCTACTAGTACAGACACAGAGCGATCTGACCAGAGGGACAGAGTGAGATAAAGCCCCCAGAAAAGACAGAGAGAACTTTTCAGATACAGACGTGTCCGGCTAACTTAGCCTAGCTCTTTTCGAATAGACAGTCTGGTTCTTTAACGTGCCCGGTCAGTACACAGACATCCTAAAAAAGGCAAAGAAATATATATATTACAAAACTACATCTACAAACACCTCTCTTAAAGACTGATGTTGTGGTAGTTAATAAAATCTGTAAACACACAAAATAACAGCAGTTCTTTGACATTAAATATACTGTATGTAAGCATAGGTATAAAGCTATAAAATCTAATAAACTTTCCACTTATTCTATTACATATCTATATATACTCCGAAAATCAATTCTAATATTTTAAGGAATACTTCTGACTATAGTCAATGGAATAAAGTAGTATACTGTTGACTTTGACTTGACTGTAGGACTGACCGCGAATGTTCACGCCTTCACTTAATTGACGTAAGTGTAGGTAATGATTGCTCGTCAATGAAATGCTTGGTGTAAAACTACCAACATTTTGTTACTTGTTACATGAGGTATAAAAGTACTAATTCACTTAAGGTACAAGGCCAAATAATTTACATAGATTACAAAATTTATGAAGCATGTAGCTAAGGTAACAAGAAGACCATGATGGTCCTGAATCGCTCACCTGTCCCCACATGACCCAGTTTTGAACTGAGTATGACATCGTTTTTTCTATTATTTGACATAGTGACCTAGTTTTTGAGCTCATGTGACCCAGTTTTGAACCTGACCTTGATATCATCAAGATGAACATTCAGACCAACTTTCATACAGATCCCATGAAAAATATGGCCTCTAAAGAGGTCACAAGGTTTTTATATTATTTGACCTACTGACCTAGTTATTGACGGCACGTGACCCAGTTTCGAACTTGACCTAGATATCATCAAGGTGAAAATTCTGACCAATTTTCATGAAGATCCATTCAAATGTATGGCCTATAGACAGGTCACAAGGTTTTCCTATTTTTAAACCTACTGACCTAGTTTTTGAAGCAGTTGACCCAGTTTCGAACTTGACCAAGATATCATCAAGATGAACATTTAGACCACCTTTCATACAGATCCCATAGACCTCTAGAGAGGTCACAAGGTTTTATATTATTTGACCTACTGACCTAGATTTTGATGGCACTTGACCCACTTTCGAAACTGACCTAGATATCATCAAGGTGAACATTCTGACCAATTTTCATGAAGATCCATTCACAAGTATGACCTCTAGAGAGGTCACAAGGTTTTTCTATTTTAAGACCTACTGACCTACTTTTTGACCGCACGTGACCCAGTTTCGAACTTGACCTAGATATTATCAAGATAAACAATCAGACAAACTTTCATACAGATCCCATGAAAAATATGGCCTCTAGAGAGGTCACAAGGTTTTTCTATTATTTGACCTACTGACCTAGTTTTTGACGGCACGTGACCCAGTTTCGAACTTGACCTAGATATCATCAATATGAACATTCTGACCAATATTCATGAAGATCTTGTGAAAAATATGGCCTCTAAAGAGGTCACAAGGTTTTTCTATTTTAAGACCTACTGACCTAGTTTTTGAGGCACGTGACCCAGTTTCGAACCTGACCTAGATATTATCAAGATGAACATTCAGACCAACTTTCATACAGATCCCATGAAAAATATGGCCTCTAGAGAGGTCACAAGGTTTTTCTATTATTTGACCTACTGACCTAGTTTTTGACCTAGTTTCGAACTTGACCCAGATATCATCAAGTTGAACATTCTGACCAATTTTCATGAAGCTCTTATAAAAATTATGGCCTCTAGAGAGGTCACAAGGTTTTTCTATTTTTAGATTTACTGACCTAGTTTTTGAAGGCACGAGACCCAGTTTTGAATCTGACCTAGATATCATCAAGGTGAACATTCTGACCAATTTTCATGAAGATCTTGTGAAAAATATGGCCTCTAGAGAGGTCACAAGGTTTTTCTATTTTTAGACCTACTGACCTAGTTTTTGAAGGCACATGACCCAGTTTCAAACTTGACCTAGATATTATCAAGGTGAACATCTGACCAATTTTCATAAAGACCCCATGAAAAGTGTGACCTCTAGAGTGGTCACAAGCAAAAGTTTACGCACGCACGCACGATCACAAAAGCTCACCTTGTCGCTTTGTGACAGGTGAGCTAAACAAGAGCTGTCTGATGACAGCGCGCTCGACTATTCGGAGAATTGATTGAAGAATGGGGTCAAAATATTTCCACGGATATTCAGACAAAAGAAATAAATAGATTAGACAAACAATGTTCCTGTATTACTTTGATTTTGATAAGTCTTGCACTAAATGGCAATATATGAGCCAATTTCAAAGTCCAAAAAGGGCCATAATTCAGTCAAAATAGTTATGTACTCTTGCCTACAGATGGAAATCATAATGATAAACAAGTGTTCAAAGTTTAAATGCCATATGTCAAATAGTTTTGACAAAACATGGACTTGTATGAAAACAGAACCAATTTCAAAGTCCAAAATGGGCCATAATTCAGCCAAAATAGATGACAGAGTTATGTTCTCTTTCCTACAGATAGAGACTATTATACTAAACAAGAGATAAAAGTTTCAAAGCCATATGTCAAACACTTTACAAAAAATATGAACTGGTACGAAAAACTTAACCAAGATTTCTAAGTCAAAAAGGGCCATAATTCAGCCAAAAGTCCTTGATGGAGTTATGTACTCTTGTCTATAACTGGACATGGTGATGGTAAACAGATGTTGAAAGTTTCAACGCTTTATCTCAAAAGACTTTATCAAAATATGAACTGGTACGAAATATTAACCCAGATTTCTAAGTCAAAAAGGGCCATAATTCAGCCAAAATCCTCGATGGAGTTATGTGCTCTTGCCTATAACTGGCCATGGTGATGGTAAACAAGGTGAGTTTCAAAGTTTTCAAAAGACTTTTATACTTCAAAACAAATGACTAAGTCTGTCAAGTTTGAGTTGGACTTGGTAGTTACGAAAATATTAACCCAGATTTCTAAGTCAAAAAGGGCCATAATTCAGCCAAAATCCTTGATGGAGTTATGTGCTCTTGCCTATAACTGGCCATGGTGATGGTAAACAAGTGTTGAAAGTTTCAAAGCTTTATCTCAAAAGACTTTGTCAAAATATGAACTGGTACGAAAAACTTAACCATGATTTCTAAGTCAAAAGGGGCCATAATTCAGCCAAAATCCTTGATGGAGTTATGTGCTCTTGCCTATAACTGGCCATGATGATGGTCAACAAGTGTTGAAAGTTTCAAAGCTTTATCTCAAAAGACTTTGTCAAAATGTGGACTGGTACCGAAAAACTTAACCCAAGGTGTGACGCCGACGCCGACGCCGTGGTGAGTAGGATAGCTCTACTTATTCTTCGAATAGTCGAGCTAAAAACCACTAAATTAATATAAGGTAGATGTCAACCAAATTTAAAAAATATGTATGGTAAGACCACCAAATTTGTGATCAGGAGTAAGGTAAAATGGAGGACTAAAATGTCCTTGTAAATATGGAAACAGCCAGTTTATGTAAGATATAAATCCGCCAAACTGGCAAAGGTATGTGTCATTGGTGTTGGAAGATGCACTTATTCTAAAGCGTTTGCTTGTGTTTGATCGGTTTTGAGTCTCAAAATCAAAGTTTATGCCATATCAAAGCTTAACAGTTTAAATGGTTATGTAGAAAAGATCTCAAGTGCTCAGGCAGACATTGTTTCAAGCATCAACCTTCTGAAAGCCAGCTTTAAGGCCTTCTCATTCTACAGTCCTCCCACAAGTGGGGTTCAGACTCTTTTTCTTGTCCATTATTAACCTATTTATTGCTTAGTTTATATTAATTCATTTTTAGCTCGATTGTGGAGAAAGCCTAAAGCTTATTTAAACCACTCTCGAGTCCGCTTCCTGGAAAACCAGTACTGGTGCCATTTGAGAAGTCATGGTCGTGACCCCAGTGGGGCTCGAACCCACAACCCGTGTTGAGCGGCCAACACCTTAACCACTAGACCACAGCTCTCCTTAACCTATATTAACCTATCTGAACCACTGACACAGTGTTTGACAACAAACTCTAGATTCTAAGCATCTATCAGGACTTGATTTAAAGTTATATTTAGACCCAGATCAGAAAAATATATAAGAAGACTGAAACACTGGATAAAACTGGCAACATCTTTATTTCAGCAAAATAGCTCAATACGTTAAGACATAATTTCACATGTATGGCATAATTTTATATATTAAATAATATATACAGAAATTTAGGCTGATATATCAACTGTCCTGAAAAAAAAGAGAAAAAATAGTTTTTACAGACTTACTTCGAATCATTCTAATAATTTGATAGGCCATCTTTTACTTCAAGCAACAGTTAAGTGGTGCTGTTTATCAACAATTTACTAATGCACTGCAAAAGCAAACATACCAACTAGGTATCAATTTTCAGTGAATTCATGGTTTCTTAATTTAAGAAAATTAGACCTAGTAAATACCTTTCTTTTACATTTTTGGAAAACAAGATAACATGAAGTTTAACCTTTGCTTACAATGTTTTAAAGGGGTACATAGTATTAACAGAAGAAAATGGCCCCTAAATTTTGAAAATCCCAAAAATTGGTAACAGCATGCAAAATATCTTGCTTTATATTATACTGATGTCCAATCTAATGAAAAAAAGTCACATAAATCAAAGGCCTGAAGGGCCTGAGTCGGCTAATGATTGATGTACTGACAGTATAGTCTACCAGTTTCAGTTTGTTTTTAGTTTTTTTCTTAAAATTTCATAACACAGCTCGATATTTACCCAAAATATTACAGTGCTTTAGGGTATAGCGGATAGCTAACTAATTTTTCCTACATTCCAATTCAAAGAAATGAAAATAGTAGTTTTTTTTCAGTATATCAGACAGAAAACATCTATTCTTCTTAAAACATTCAGCTTTTAATAGAAATTCATGTGTTTTTTCTCTCCAAGCCATTGTTTACATATGCGCTGATTCGGGGTGTACAGGATAGCTTTGGTCGTTTTTTCCATTATTAGTTTAAAATCCACATCTTAACAAACTTTCCGAGATTTCTTTACTATAAATCAGAATAATAATGTATTCTCTTTTCAAAAACATTCAGCTTTTTAAATTACTATCAAATACTTTTCATTCACTGACATTTTTTACATATACACTGATTTAGTCTGTAAGGGATAGCTTTATTTTACATTTGATGACATATGAAAAATAACACAACAAGCAAATATTTAAAATGTATGTCAGAATGTCTGTGTGCATGCCAGTAAAAGAATAATATGAAAATTTATACAATAATTCAAGTCTAAATATAAAATTTATCAACCTATCCTCTATACCCTAAAATCCGCTATACCCTAAAGCACTGTATATCCGGATACGATTACACTTTTCTCCAGTTTCAACAATATATTTTACAAATTGTGATGATACGGAGACATTTAGCAGCAATTGGCAGTATCTGACATTGAAGTTTACGGTTAAATTACCTCTTATTTAAATCTTTTCATAAAAAAGTTGTTTCGTTTCATGAAAGCAGCCAAACATAGACGATCTACTTTCGATTTCAAAAACTACAAGAAAATACAATTTAATGTTTCGCAGATTTGTTTATTTCTCGAAAAATAAGAATTAAAATCATTTTTAATATCAGTAGTAACTAAACAAACCAGTAAGAGCTTCTTCTTTCGATAATTTATCCGTTTACTGACTGCAAAATTCAACCCACGCAAAGTTTATAGAGATCATACGATGCGTGTATACGTTCAATGTGGAAGAATTAAGGCTGATCGGCTATGTTACCTAACGCATCCAGACGATTCAGATTTTGTTTTTAAAAAAGCAATGTGTGCGTTTCTGTAATTTTATATACGTTTTTATACGCTTAGAAATTATTAGACATGCGTTTTTGCATTATTTCTATATGTAATTTACGCTAATACGCATCTTATCTGGAGCCCTGTGGAACTATTTTTTGTCTTTCGTTGGATGTTACGCATGCTTTGTAAGCCTGCGCAATTCTTAAAATGCACATTTATGCTTAATGAGTTACATTCGAGTATTGCACAATTACAAGTTCTAAATATGACAGATTACAGCGTATATTGGTCATAGCAAAGGGAATTGACACAACTTAACTTCATTCATGCAGTGAACTGTTTGAAATTTGAGAAATCTAATGGAACTACATCCCTTCACGTGTTATTCGGTCCATTTAGAGAATCGCTGAACAGCAAGGACTCGTCAAAAGGCTTTCAGCCTTTAGCCGACTCAAAAAACAGTTCAATTTACACATTAATATTTGTCCATAAGCACAGACATTCATTTTGTGTTAAAAACATCAGACTGTCACCCTCAATATTTTTTCAAAGGAGGTCAGTCTTCATAGTTTCTTTTTTTTTTCATAAGTTATTAGCTCCTGATTGATGGTAAAATAATTTAGAACAAATTCTGAAGATGAAAGCTTTTAACACAAAAATTGGTCCAAACTTTCTATATCAGTGGTAACATGAAAACTTTATGTATTTTACTGGAAGTAATCAAATATTTTTATGCTTTTTGTGACCTACTTTATCTGGTAAGACATCATTGTAATAATAAAGCAAGTTACTTTGCATACTATCATTAACTTTTGAAATTTCAGATATCTGGGGCCATTTTCATACGTAAATCCTTCATGTGCCTTCTGCAAAATAATGTGATCACAAAATGTATGTGATATAACAGAATCAATATGTACAAAATGACACTAATAAGTGCATGTACATCAATATATAACAAAACACCTTAAAATGTTAGAATAATACCAAAACAGCGGGACAAAAAGAATTTTGAATGAAGACTAAACTTTTTTTAACCATGTAATGATTATATCATTATAACAATCAACAATTTTTTATCAAATCTTTACAACCTCCAAATAACAAATATATACACAAGTTATGCAATAACATACACTATCATTAAATGATTTACATCACCAAATGATCATATGAACTTAAATTATCACTTACACCTACCTGGATTTCAAAATTAAACACTACTTCAGCATTTTTATTGTAGTGGATTTTTTTTTACATCTTATCATTCTAAAAAATAATCAATGTCCCCATTACTCTGCTAAATTTCTATAATGAACTTGTCCATCTTTCAATTTGGACCGTATTATTAAGTGTTGAAAGGGTTGCTAACCAAAAAGATACTGACTGAATGGTAAACAGTGCAGATCTTGATCTACACTGGTCACAAAGGCAGAATCAATCGTGTCTAGCAAGAAAAGGGTTAATATCTAACAAAATTTAATGCAATAACTTCCTATAATATTCTGATACATAAATACAATAAAATTACATCTTAAAAATATTTTGTACTTCAACTTAACTTGCCATATTTAGTGAATGGCAAACAATGTTAAAAATGGCAAATACTAAATGTGAATTTCAAATTCTAAATGTGTTGCAAAATGGTAAAATATAACTGTTCAAACTGATTTTACAAAAATGCAGAAATGACTCATCCAAAATAGTACAGGTTCTTAGAGCATTTTATTACATGTTCTTCTGAGTATCATTGAAATATAAGAGTGAAGTATATCGGATAATGAACTACAAAATGGGTAAATTTTGTTACAACCATTGAAAATGCATGAAATATAAAGAAAATCTGTTCACATGTCACATGTAAAAATATCTTACTCTCTTTAACACCAACTTTTACATCTTTACTTGTTGCAACACAACTTGTGAAAATATTGCATTTGGTGCCTACATAATTTAGACCACATTTCACATTAAGTTTAACATCTTCTGATGTGGATTTCTGATGACAAAGCACATACAATATTATTACAGAAAATACTCATTCACTGCATTTTTTTGTAGTCTGTAAATGTAGAAAACTAATAAATAATAGTTAAGGGACATGCATCTTGATAAACATCTGAAACAGACAAAAAGTCTGTTTTCGCCATTGTGACCCACTTCATTCAATTTAATTATGTACGTAACTCCGAGACAGTTAGACTGACAATATAGCTTTTCATTTACAACTGCCTAGCGGAATATTAAGTTACAAATATATAAATGCTATATCTAAGCCCATATAAGCAGTGTTTGCTTAAAATATAAAAATATAAATCTATTTAAAAGTGCAAAAATTTGTTTGCAAGTCTAAAATCAATCACATTTTTTTTTATCTTACTGGCAACATATGATATACAACATGCAAAATACGATATTTGCATATAAACACAAACAAGAAGTCCATGACAGCCCTAGATCACTCACCTGAGTTTCAGAGTTGAAACATTCTTGAGAGTGTGCAACTTTGGAAGAGGACCAAGATATGCTTCAGATGCCGAAGATTCCAGAGGCAGTAGAAGTTGAGTACATAAATTAGTGTGACAAATGACAAACAGTTCAAACACTAGAAGCTTCTTAGGGTCTTTAAAATTTGGTGGAAAAAACCACACAGAAAATTTCAGCAGGTTGAGATGTTTTGGAAGGTCTCTTAAAAAGTGGTGTCTGCTCTTTTTTAAACACTATTATAGGTGACTAAATCAAGGGCCATTACTCTGGTCTGATTGAGTAATATGTCTAACAAAACCCCAGGTGCATAAGTTCACATGCTGAATAATATTCCTGTAATGTTAACGTGGAAAAATTGAAACAATATGAACATATAAGAAATATTTTGATGAAACTGTTTAAAAACTGAAGCAACAGTTTCAGACAAGAACACTTTCTTGAAGTTCCCACTATATATATATAAAGCGACCAAGCCTGGTGTCGACCATGTTTTATGACAAATCAGGAAATTTTAAAAATCTTGGTAGAGGGTCAAACAAGGAACATTTCCATGAAAATATCATGAAATCACAAGGGCAGTTTCTGACAAGATTTCGAAGCTCCCATTACATGTGACCATCCCCTTTAACTGTCATGTTTTTAGACAGACCAGAATAATTTAAATAATGTTGGTAGCAGTTTTCCAAGGAACATTTCTGAAATTGTGGTATCAGGAAAGAGGTTTCTGAAAAGAAATTTTTCAAGTTTTTCTTTTATGTTTAAAATTCTTTGAACACCATCGGTAGAGGACCATCCAAGGAACATCCAGACAAAGTTTCATCAACTTTCAGCAGAAGGTTTCTGTGGATATGTTGTTTGTAGAAAAGTGTGGGCTAACGATGAATGATCACAATAGCTCACAACAAGCATTTCATGCTCAGATGAGCTAAAAACACAGAGCTTAATTTGTCCTTACCTTACAAAATTCAAATAAAAATACTAAAAATTAAATCACAGTGTCATGGGAAGACAGAGATATGTTATTTAAAGTAAGTACAATAAACATTTGGCCAAGAAATACAAACGGAAATGTGCCTTATAACTTGTTCCTTAAAAACAACAAACAGTTACTGTTTCCAGTTTTATGGATAAGATTTATTTTGAGCTAACAATGTTTAAAATCATTTTCCAACAACTAGGAATTCATCTACTTTGCACAAATCATAGTTCACTTCAAGTTTATATATTTAAAGTTGAAAGTTACTGTGTTCATATCCTAGAAGATATAGAAATGACAGTATTTTATTAAGTTAAAAAGTGAAGAAAGAAAGTTGTTTGAGCAGTAAGCAGTTTAACAGAATACCTTGGATCATTTGCAGTGTTGTTTAACCTTTGAATAAAGTTAAAACAAAACTCTGCAAGAAAAAAAACTTTTAGGCTCTACCAAATATGGTCTTTACACGTAAGTGTTACTGTATTCATTTTTTGGCAAAATTATAACGAAATCAAAAAGCATATACGGTCACTAACAAACAATTGGTCTGCTTTAAAACTGTCCCTTATATATACTCCTTAATTTTACAGACCTTTCATCTGGCTTGAGATATATAAGAATGAATTAACAAACAAATTTAAGAACATCATCTCTCCAAGTACACAAGCAACAAAATGAATTAACAAACAAAATGTATTAACATCATCTCTCACAAGTACACATGTAACAAAAAATAATTACATACTAAAATACTTTTCAACGTATTTTCATATATATTTTTGTAACAAAATTTGCATAAAAATGAAAATAAATTAATTTGGCAGGCTAACTGACACTGATATGCTCTTTCCCAGTTTTTTTTCTTCACTCTGAATCAAAATAATGCATAAACATAAAATAATCCTAAATTAATTTATAACGATATTTAAATAAGTAAATTATCTATAAACAAAAGAAACAAAAAAGTACCATAATCATCCCAACACTACTCATTTTCTTGCTGTAAATATCTTTTATTCCTTCCGATCAGCTTAAAGACAACACAATGGAAAAGAAAAATAAAGGAGCCGCGCCACGAGAAAACCAACATAGTGGCTTTGCGACCAGCATGGATCCAGACCAGCCTGCACATCCGCGCAGTCTGGTCAGGATCCATGCTGTTCGCTAACAGTTACTCTAATTGCAATAGGCTTTGAAAGCGAACAGCATGGATCCTGACCAGACTGCGCGGATGCGCAAGCTGGTCTGGATCCATGCTGGTCGCAAAGCCACTATGATGGTTTTCTCATGGCATGGCTCATTAATGTCATGGCATCAAACCTGTACACACATTTATAAATAAGCCCGAGAATATATATAAAGAAATATTATAACAACCAAATGCCATTCAGAGCTCCATATATACTATTTCCACTGAATATCAAGAAATTTAAAAATGTTTGTAAATATCAAATGCAAAAATGTATGTAAAGTGTTCAAAAATTAGACTTGTATACAGTCATAAACAATGCGCTGGCATAATCTGTAAAAGATTCAAATTAGCATTTCAGTATATCATTTTTGTTGTAAATCACCCTTCATGTTTAATGACATATCTGATGTTGTTACATACTCATTTTAAAATTCTATCATGTTACAATGTTGTAATCTCAATTAATCTAAATAAATGTTGAGATTTTCCGCATTTCATATCAGGTGTGTGGCATCATTTCTGTCCATATTTTAACATCAGGCATTGCATTAAAAAGTTTATTCATGTTGATCTTTTCAATTACATTCTGACTTTGAAAGAATCTATATGAGCCGTGCCATGAGAAAACCAACATAGTGGGTTTGCGACCAGCATGGATCCAGACCAGCCTGCGCATATCCGCGCAGTCTGGCCAGGATCCATGCTGTTCGCTACAGTTTCTCAAGTCCAATAGGCTTTAAATAGCGAACAGCATGGATCCTGACCAGACTGCGCGGATGCGCAGGCTGGTCTGGATCCATGCTGGTCGCAAACCCACTATGTTGGTTTTCTCATGGCACGGCTCATATCATCTATCAGAGTTACTAAGCAAGCAGTAAAATTAACTTTAACTTTACTGCAAGGAATAATATATCTGTTCTTTAACAGAGAAATTTTGTACTTCTTGAGTCAATATTTCCACTGCAGAACTTGTGCATGACACAAATCTAAAATCCACAAAATATGCTTACAATAGATTTCTGAAAATCATTTGTTTCATTTTAACTATTTCTCACTATTTCTGGATACTAGTATATGACAATCCTTTAAAGCACTATTTGGGAGCTCAGATCTTGTAAGTTCTGTTTGATAGGCTTTTAAATTTTTGACTACCAAGAAAAGATTCTCAAATCAATACGATTTTTTCAAGAAATTTCATTTTTGCCTTACTTTAAGAATTAAACATAGTATAAAAGGAATTCTGAATGACACTGTATAAAAAAGCACATGACTAGATATATTTCCAACACAATTATATTCTTGCAGTAGCCCAGACCTATGTACATTTTGTACTATGAATTCAGCAATATTCGTGAGAGATTAATTTTCATGCATTTTGTAATTGCCTCAATCTATGAAATTCAATCCAAACAAACATATACATGTATAAAGTCCCTATTTATTGAGCCTTTATCATTAAAAATCTATGAATTTGTGTCCTAAATAGAAAGGCAAAATTTATGAAATAAAATTTACATCCATGAAATTATATGATTTGTGTGAGTATATAAAACTTGTGTTTATAATGTAGTTAAGTTTATAACATACAGCACTAAATCAATTTAAATTTGTCATTAAACATATTGCACACATTCAAAAGAGCCATATATTACAACTTCCGTAAAATCAAAAATATCTGCAAGGGATAAATTTTTGCTATATATAATTTTGCAAAAATTAAATCCTTCTGTATAACATGCATTTTATTTACTTTTCATAGAAAAATTTATGCTTACTGGGAGACTAAACCCGATGTAAATTTACTAAATCTGCAAAATTATGGTTACACAAATATATCTGATATTACCATATTATGTCAAGCATAAATACTTAAAAATTAGAAAAATAACGTATATTCTGTTTGTATAAAATATTTCCTAAAGTAACTCTGCTAACACAATTTTCTTTAGCAAAATATTATCTATAAAAATATATAAAAGTGCTACTACCGGTATTTAATGCAATGACATACAATTCTATGCAGTAACCATTTTCTCTTAAATCATGAATTCCAAAAAAAATGTTCAGCTTAAAACAGCTTTTCATTTTTCTCTAATATCATTATCTAAGCCCCTAACTTAAAACAAGAGCTTCAGTGGACAGCGTGCTCGACTATTCTCAGTACTTGATAGTACAATATAAGCTATGAGTAAAACTTTAAGATTACAGTATGCATATTTTAAGTCGAAAAGGGGCCATAATTCAGTCAAAATGCTTGATAGAGTTGCCTCCTCCTTTTTACAGACTGGGGTCATGATGGTAAACAAGTATGCAAAATATGAAAGCAATACCTCAATGGACTTTGAAAATATTTGAGGTGGTACACAAACTTTAACATTTGTGTGACGCTAACGCAGACGCCAGAGCGAGTAGGATAACTCCCCTATTCTTCGAATAGTCGAGCTAAAAAGTAAAATCTGTTTTGTACTTGATCAAATGACACAGTCTCTTGAACACTATTCTAATAATCTATGCTTTATTTCAAATACTGATGACCTGCCAAATGTAAATGAGTACGTAATTTACAGTCTCTGGTAAGATGTGACCTTGACCTTTGACCCAAAGGTTAAGAAATTTCACGCCTTAGGCATATCATTCTCAAGTTGTTGCTCTTCAACTTTCGACCAACTGACCCCAAAGCAACAGAGGCCATCTTGTGACCATATACACTCATCCTATGAAGTTTGACCACTGTATGCCAAAGGATTCTCTAGGTATTGACCAGAAAGCAACGAGTCTACTGGCTGACTGGAACAATACAATGTACCCCATCTTCTTCATACAGGTATGGGGTGCGCTCAACAGCATTTTGATTTTACACTCTTAACAACAATGCAATTATGACAAGCAATTACCCCTTTTTCTTGAACAAACATTAACATCACATAACTATTTTAGAATAACAATGGATAAAAAAGTAAAAATAGGTAGATAACAATGGATTTCTGCTTGAACTACGTTATACACTAACAACATTGGACAGGTTGCTAATACCTTTAACAGTAACAACAGTACATGTTTCTTTCAAAGTTGGCAAATTAAATTAAAAATCTGTTTCTAAAGAGAAATCGTAACAATTTTCGTATTTCATATCAAACATGGCTTTCATGCCTACATAGAATTTTGTACAAAATGACACCTTTATAAAATGCTTAAACACACACTGCCCCAAAAAAACTAATCTTTTACAGTCATTCTTGAAACAATTTAGTATATAATACCCAAAATATTAACTTTTACAAATAGATTTAATACTATCTGGCCAAAATAAATCCCCCCTTTGTCCAAATTCTATGGTTAAACAAAATGCCTAAAATTAATTTCACTCACATTTCAACCAAAATATCATATAACATCACACAACAGAGAGGTCAAATATTCCACCAAATAACCTCACAAAGGCATAGCTATATCTGAGTTCAATTCTACTCTGTCTTGTATGTAAAATTGTAGCAGTGTGTATTACTAAAAGTAAAAATGATTTTATCCGCACCATGAGAAAGCCAACATAGTCCAGACCAGCCTGCGCATCCGCGCAGTCTGGCCAGGATCCATGCTGTTCGCTAACAGTTTCTCTAATTGCAATAGGCTTTTAAAGCGAACAGCATGGATCCTGACCAGACTGCGTGGATGTGCAGGCTGCTCTGGATCCATGCTGGTCGCAAACGCACTATATTGGTTTCCTCATGGCGCGGCTCATTATTGAAATCATTCTTCCACAATCAAAGATCCAGTAAAACAACACAGTCATTCCACAGAGATTCCCAATTCTGTGTGATATGAAAATAATATATTAACTGCTGGAGAGCTTTAATTAGGCATAGCGGTTATAATACAAGGATTTAATAAAGACAACAATTTTAGCAAAGTAAAGTCCCTAAATCAGTCTGGTAGATCTTCTGTTATCTGTTTTTCTTCATCTTACTGCCAAAAAATTCCCCCAAGAAAAAAAAATTACGTAACCAACAGGTTAATTCCAATTTCAAGTGTTTCCTGTAGTCCACTACAAGGATACTGTGAAACTTTTCTGCTACTCAGTTGTATCACGTGTACGGTACTTCAAATCTTATCCGAATGTATAAACCATGTTTTCATTTCTGCCAGGAAATCTTCGGTTTCAGCTCTTGTAGCATCTACATTAATGTACACATGTAACAACATACATAGATGCTATACCTGCTAGTAAACTCAAAATCTGTTTGCTTGACTCCCTGAAAACATGAAACAAACATGCAGTTTTAATATGCATTAACCAAATCAACAGAAATGGGAATCTAGAATAAATTTTTCCCAACAATTGTAACAATATGTTTTGTCCAGAGCAATTAAGTTTTACGAAACTAGAGCTGTTGTAAAACACAATGTCATAAGTTCATTATGATGGCCAAATTCACCAAATCAGACATAATCCCCACTTTGACTTTCTTTCTTTAATCCTTACCCTGCTAAATTCCTATAATGGACTTGACTGTCTTTCAATTTGGACAGTACCATTAACTGTTAAAAGGGGTGCTTACCAAAATGATACTGACTAAACAACAAACAGTGCAGATCTTGATCTGACTGCATGGATATGCAGGCTGATCATGATCTACACTGGTTGCAAAGGCAGAATCAATTGTGTCCAGCATGATATGGGTTAATAAAAACTTTAAATTTACGAACGGTCCTAGACTGAAGAATGCCACTTTGCCTGAATAACTTTGGTAGATGGTTGCTGAAAGAATATATCAGATTCTGTGAAATGAGCCGTGCCATGAGAAAACCAACATAGTGGGTATGCGACCAGCAAGGATCCAGACCAGCCTGCGCATCCGCGCAGTCTGGTCAGGATCCATGCTGTTCGCTAACAGTTTCTCCAATTCCAATAGGCTTTAAAAGCGAACAGCATGGATCCTGACCAGACTGCGCGGATGCGCAGGCTGGTCTGGATCCATGCTGGTCACAAAGCCACTATGTTGGTTTTCTCATGGCATGGCTCAAATAATTTTTGGTCCATCACTTTCTGACATGAAGATTTTTGAAGTTTCCACTATATTGAAACTGACTTGATGGTTCAGTTAGTCCAGGAGATGTTCTGTAAAGAAACTGTGGACAACAGACATTCAACTATCCTAACAGCTAGCCATAAGCACTTCTTGCTCAGGTGAGCTAAAACGATTTCAAATTAATCTGAAGATAAACGATTTCAGATTAATTTCTTGATTCAGAAATGTTTAATTTTACTTACTTTGGATGTATTTCCTCCAGCAGATCTGGTACAACAGTGACAAGAGCAATGTATATAAATCCCCCTGATGTAAATGGCAGTATCCACACAGTACTCGCACCTACAAAATGGTTTAACATAACTATTTATTGAAAATTAAATATAATATTTCTGTCTTCTGTAAAATTTTGAAATCAATAACTTCACTGAATTTTCAAACACTTGAAATTTCACCTTCAATTATTGAAACTACCTTGTATATTGAGCTACTAACACAATAATCTCAACTTAACGTTTGTCTGCTTGTTTTGATGTGTTTCTACTAATTCAGACACAATTTTTGGTCATATGGTGACTGTCTAGCTTTTGGTGGAAGATGAAGACCCCAAGTGCCCTTAATGGTATCATTTCAGGCGTGGGCATGTGGGGTAGTACCACCAACCTCCTGGGAGCCACATGAAAGGATTCTATGTCATAAGTGAGATTTAGAACTCATATCAGTAAAGGACATATATAGTTCAAAGGCAGCAATCGTAACCACTTGGCATAGGAGACCCCTTTCCTCTATTTGTGTGAAAGACAGACACTAGTTCAGACTATCACCTAAATGACACTGAAGCTATCTGTTCATTTACCGGTATTTTTCGGTAATTTATTAAAATATAACGTTAGATAATATTTTTTAAGTTTCACTGTTTCAAACAGTGAGATTATCAAAACATTAATTTCACAACTACGGAACTATGATCACACAATGAAGAGTCTGAATTATAAATAATAGGTTTCGTTTTGGGTTTTGCGCCATTTTTCAACAGTATTTCTGTCATGTACGGGAGAAAAAGAACCAAGCATTGCAAATGTGAACAATATGATGTCAAGTCTTGTATGTGTTGTCGTGAGTTACACTCGAATTCACATGGTTCAAATGTACCGAATATGGTTAAAACCATAAAAAAAGAAAAGAAATAAAAAGAAAATTTGTTTGTTTCAGTGTAAGTTCAAAATACCTTTCACTCACAAACACAAGACTTCATTTTCATGAGTGGAATTATCTATCACAAACACAAGATATTGCATTTAGCATTCACCCTTTAAGATATTTTGATCCGACACAGAAACAAACAAGTATCCTCTATACAATTTTCATTTAATATTTATATATTACCAGCATCCCAAGCAGAATCAGCAGTGAGCGCAGTCAATGCACCAATAACCCCACTAGCAGCTGTGCATACCTGTAATATATATATATATTTATAACATACTTAAGGGAATTATTTAGCAAAAGCTGTCTGTAAAATACATGTGCACCTTCCTCCACTAAATGATGCAAGGTAAGTGGGTCTGTACTTTGAATGTTGAGACCTTGACCTTTAATAAAATGACCTTAAACAACAGGGACTATCTATTGACTTAGATAGACTACAGGCAACCAATGTGTTCTTTAATTATGAAACCAACAAAATCTTTTTTAGGCTAGAGGTCCCTGTGTCCTTGACCTTTACCCTACTCACATCCAAGACAATAGGGGCCATCAATTGACAACAGGCAATTATCCTATTAAGTTTACTGACAATTTTTCTAGTCCTCTGGGATCATGGTGTACATTCATTTTTACTAAAACAGAATTCCACTGGTCAGTGCTAGTGGGCATGAGTGGTGTTGCACATTTCCTAACCTCTCAGGAACAATCAAACTGAGTCTGCAATAATGTTGTTTGGTAGCACAGGACACTAAATAGATTTATTTATACACAAAATAAAATAGAAAAATAGCAAGAATGTTCTTTGGAATTTAATCTGCATGTACACTGTTGTGCATCAGTTCTTAGGTCAAAGTTATACATATACATCAGGGCTCGACAAATTCTTTGAAAGCAACTCGACCTGCAGAATGGAATGCTAAGAATTTGCACCCTCGTCCTGCTGTAACTTGTACTTGTCCTGTAATTCACCAAGAAAACAATTTTTTACCAACAGCGGCTATATTAAAGTCTGTTAAAAACAGCTATAATCAAATTAGATTTTTGGCTAACAGGCTTCATTCTTCCCGGCTCCATTATAATTGGATTAATTATGTTTTTGGTAAAAAATTGCACTTGTCCTGGATGAGTACTACAGCAAGTTTCACTCACTCGGAGCCAATTTCTACTCGACTGTATTTACGAGAGGACGAAAAGATTTGTCAAGCCCTGTACATGTAATAGGTAGACAATGAAAAACTAGGTTTGTGTTATAATTGCACTTGTAAGATGGTACTCTAGATTGTATATATCTGATACAACAATGAGTGTAACAATGTCATAACTTGATAACCACCCTTCACAATCTTAAATTCATTATGGACCATACCCTACTTTTATGAAACTTGCAAGTTAGCAAAAGATTTAATGAAATCTTTTCATTTGGACTACATAAAAAAAAAGAGGGTCATGATGACCCTAAATCGCTCACCTGAGTAATATGAGCCACATGTTTAAAATGGCAAAATGATGCTAAAATATTAGACAGTCAGTCAGAAGGTCATATTCATGGTCAATGAAAGTCAGTTTTACAATCGGTGTGCGAAACTGTACATGTCATCCAAATTTCAAGGCTGAATCTTAAAAAACAAGAAAGTAGGTCAGTAGGTCAAGGTCACAATCAGGTGATTTGAACAATTCTGGTAGAGGACCACAAGGCAATGCAACATACCAAATATCAGAAGTAAAGGCCTTCCACTTTCAGGCAATAAGATTTTTAAAGTTTTTTCCTATATAAGTCTATGTAAAACTTGAGACCCCCCAGGGCAGGGTCTCTTTTTACCCCAGGGTTATAATTTGAACAATTTTGGTAGAGGACCTCAAGGTAATGCTACATAACAAATATCAAAAGCCTAGGTCTTGTGGTTTTAAACGAGAAGATTTTTAAAGTCTTTTCCTATATAAGTCTATGTAAAAATTGGGACCCCCGGGGCGGGGCCTCTTTTCACCCCAGGGACATAATTTGAACAATCTTCATAGAGGACCATTAGATGATGTCACATACCAAATATCAAGGCTCTACACATTGCGGTTTTGGACAAGAAGATTTTTAAAGTTTTTCCTTTCTGTTGCCATGGCAACCAGAGTTCTGCATGGAATTCAGTTCTTTGAACAGTTTTGAAAGGGGACCACCCAAGGATCATTCCTGTGAAGTTTGGTGTAATTCTGTCCAGTGGTTTTTAAGAAGAAGATTTTTTTAGAAAATGTTGACGGACGCACAACACACGACGGACATTGAGCGGTCACAAAAGCTCACCATGAGCCTTTGGCTCAGGTGAGCTAAAAATGTTGTGGTTTCTACAAAAAATGACTAAATCTTGATAAACATAAATGTGTGGCTTATATATTTTTAAGCTGAAGTAAATTGAAAAGTATTTATTTCTTCATATCTGATTTTGTGGTCATACCCATACAATAAAATAAGTTCTGCACATATACCGGTAATGATTTCATAGTATATTTCAAACACTGTTGATTTCATAATAAAAACTTATATAGTTACATGTATTTCTGAACATGGTAGTTAACACATAATTTGTATCATCAAAACTGCTCTATGCATTACCAGTCCTGTTGGTAGTCCTAAGTTCAAGCCTCAGTAATACTTCACTGTAACAAACAGATTGATCATGCCTCATTTTAAAGAGATATTTCATTTGGGATAGCAAAATATTGTTTGCATTTTCAGGAC
Source organism: Mercenaria mercenaria (assembly GCF_021730395.1). NCBI lineage: Eukaryota > Metazoa > Mollusca > Bivalvia > Venerida > Veneridae > Mercenaria > Mercenaria mercenaria. The sequence continues at coordinate 31,061,579 of NC_069369.1, read as the reverse complement.
CATAATGATACACTAAGGATGCATAATGTAAAGTGACAGTTTTATTTTCACTAATATTCACCAATAATGCAAAACTCGAGCTCAAAATATTCATGAATATTACTCTGCATCATGTCTTAAAACACATTAATATATGCTGTCGTACATTCTTAAAGGGACTGACCTGCACATTTTTGGTGAAAAATAATTTCTCTTAGAAATCCATAAAAAGTGTGTACTCTGAAAGTGACTAGTGGTACAGACTTATTGACATAAGATTTTTGCAAGAAGTAACCAAAAATATTGTGCAGAAGGTAGTTAACTGTTAAAATGCTTTAGAAATATTGCAGAAAATTTACATTCTTCTTGTATTTTTTACCAGTATCTAACTTTCATTTTCATCAAATTTATCATTTTTCAGTGTCATATAACAATTCAGAGCCAAACTTGGAAGTGTGGAAACTGTAAGTAAGAAATGAGAAGTCCAAACTTGGAAATGAACATGCTGAAAAATTTCACCCAAACTGTGGGCGAGCAGCTTTAACATCGTAAGTATTGTAAGACTACTTACCATAAGTTGCTAAATAAAGCCTAATCAAATAGTATGCGTAAATTACCCAACCTAAAGGAAAAAGCTGAAAAAAAAAAAAAAACCAAAAAAACCCTATGGGGTTGAACAGTTTTCCTGAACAGATGCACTGGTAGATCGTACTAGTGACTCACCTGTGCTTTTGCAGCTTTCCATCTGTCAAAACCTGACCGCAGTAATATCGCAAAGTCACCCACTTCATGTGGCACCTCATGTAATAATATTGCAAATAATGTCACACAACCAACCTGCGGGGGAAAAAAGCAACATAACTGTGTGATTAATATTTAAAAGCACATTACAACTTTTCTACACTGACCACAAGCAGAATACAAAAATAAACTTGGGCACATTCTTCAGCCAATCACCAAAGATAACATATACAGGTATGCCTCAACCAGGATTCAAACCTGTGAGCTCCTACAAGGAAGTCCTGCACTATACACATTTAAGCAACTGGGCAGGCTTGTGAAACAGATCAATTGGCCTGATTAATGTAGGCCATAATGATACCTTTTCTTTTTAATTTTTACTTCAGAACAAAGTATATAAATGTATTAAATGACCCTAAATTGTACATCACAAGTCATGGAAGGATGGTGAGGACACATCCTGGTATAGTATCACCTTCGATCTGTTAAATGAACCAATGCTGCCTCAGGCCGTAATTTTGTTGAAATAGTTTTTTCCACAGTGATGTGATTTTTCTTTCTGATAACTTTCAAGTATAAAAATACAACAGAAGATCAACTGATAACTGTGAAAAGTACTTTGTTTACAAATTGTTTTAACATTTTCTTAAGTTAACTGTCATCTTACAAAAAGGATAAAAAAAAAGATCATTTATGTCACTTGAAAAACTTGTTCATAGAAAAAAGACCAGGAAATTGATACTGATCTTTTATCCTGATTGGTTTAAGTTCTGACCAACAAATAGTTAGATAAAAACATTGTATATCCTTGTTCTTTTGAGATATACCTTAAGTTTTCCTTCAAAATAATGTCAAGGCTACATTTGAAATATTTTGCTTTGAAATTATGCTTAGCAAGCAAGTTTCTAACAAAAAATACCCTGACATGTACCCTGGGTGACAACCATTGTCACTTACAGTCAGTGAAAACAAACAAACTACAGATCAAGTTTTTACAACCTTTCTTTGTTGTTCCACTGTGCAAGCAAGGTAAGTTTGTAAATAAACGACTTATAATAAGAAATATGCGGACAACTTCATAACAACCTACAACTTTAAGAGAGCTGATACTGTGAAATCATTAATATTCGTGGGGGACTAAATTTCGTGGATTTCGTGGTTGAGTCAATCCACGAAATTTAATCCCAACGAACAAGTAAAATTCCCATTCATTTTATGTTCAAAAGGTAAAATCCACGAATTCATATCCCCACAAAATTGCCGTTTTGACCAAAACCACGAAATTTCATGCCCACGAAATTAAATGATTTTACAGTAACCTGCTATACCTACCATTGGGAAATATATTCTATTAGTTCAGATATTTTGAGTTTTATATAATCTGTATTTTATTACTAAAATATTTGTCAAATTTGAAAGTTCAAGTCAATATTTGAAGAAAGATAAAGGGGGACAACTCTACATACCTTACTATTGACTAAGAAGCCTCCTGCGACTGCAAGGCCATGTGTAAAATTGTCTATCACATTTGCTGCTAAATTTAGATATCCACTAACCTGAAAATAAGACACATCATTTCAAGGTCAGCATCATTCATTATCTAAACTGCAGAAATTCTCAAATTTTCTTTATCAGAGAAAGACATGAAGAGAATGTTTTCACTAAATGCAAGCACTGCATGCATGATTTCTGCACGTCTTCAAATGAACATGTGTATACTATATAAGTATGATTTTTTAATAGAGTTGCATGAATTTCTCAACATCATATTTAAATTATAAAGTTATGTCTTACTTCAAGGTCCCTTTTGAAATATTAGTACATGTATTTACCTTTTGTCAAAATATTATTTTTTTTGTTTCGAAGGATGACAAACATTATTTTGTGTTATTTTGCTCATGATAAATTCATCAACCTTACTGACAATGACAAAATTAGACCAGACAGAATAGTTAAATTATTGTTAAAATGTTGAATGGTAAACAAAATAAATCTAAACTGATTAATGGTAAAAATGAAACAGTCCGAAATTGGACCTAGGTGAAATATCTTGAGGAACATTAGTAGATTCTTTGAATTCTTTTAATTAGTGTCTAGCCAGGAGAGCCATCTATACTATTAAGAGCACCAGGGCATATGGTATTAGTTATCTGTATGTTAGGAAAATTACAAAATATACTGCATTTAACCTTTAGCATGCTAGATAAATTGTCGTCTGCTGGAAATGTCGTCTTCTAAAATTGTAATGTTCATTCAATTTGCTCCAAAATTGGAAGAAATATTGTCAGAGTAGCAAACAGCTTGGAACCTGATCAGACGCCGATTTAATCGGCGTCTGATCTGATTCCAAGCTGTTTGCAAAGGCTGTTAAATTCTCCTGCAGCAGGCTAAGGGTTAAACTTTGCTCTTTTAGTAATTACAATTACTTTTTGTGTTCTGTTTGTCTGGTTGATACAAAGACAAATTGGTTCATATTGATTAAATATAAGTTTATTTACAGTTGCCACCAGTAACTCATATGGGCACTCCTCCAGAAGACTGTTAGTACTATAAATCAAGTGGAAGGATATTGCAAGATACAGAAGACGCTTTAATTCCAGAAGCTTCCCTGGTTCTTTAGCATGCCACCTGGTGTAAAGCACCCATACATGGGACTCTTATCCCAATATTAGTAATTTTATCTGGAGGAGCAGGGGCTTGAATTCATGACCACTGGTTTTGTAGTCAGGCAATGTTCCCACTAGACCACTATGTCAGCCTTAATTGGTTCATAAAACAACAAGCCAGCAAAATTCACCTAGTGACACTCCCTCCAAGTATCATTTTGTGAACATGAAGGCACCTGCATAAAATCATCAACCTTCCAGATGCAAGTTTGGATAGTTTTCTTACATGAAGGTACCTGTAGTCTACACCTTGAAAGGGTTTCAAACCAGCAGTGGCATAGGTCAAATGACTTTTAGTCAGTCACTTTAACCACTTAAACCCCCTAGTGCCATTTATCTATCAGTTTATATACTCACACAGTGTTTAATTTTGTTGGCCAAAAAAACTGTAGATTTGCATTTCACTTCAATCAAGACTTAGAATAAATTATTATTGAGAGTTGTAAGAGAACAACTACTTGGCAAGATTCAATGCAACAGCTGCGTCTATTTGCATATTAAAATAATTTGTGATAAGAGTTGTTCCACATTAAATATACTTGTATATGCTATCAACAAACTTCCTATGCAAGATACAATCATACAGCAGATTTTAAAGAACTGATAAAAACATAAAATGTAACAGCTCTTTGCCAAAATGAAATGCAGAAGAATGTTTATAAATTTTCCTTCTGATATTTCTGAACATGTGATTGCAAACTTTCATAAAAGCTTGAAAATATGCCAGTCTGAATATGAAGATCAAAATCCCCTGCTCAGTTTTACATAGTTGGGCAAAACCCTCTTATTTATAGTTTGTTTTTATTTCTATTGGGTTAAAATTGGTGGCGTTATTTCAATTAAAGATGGGCACCTACACAGACTCAACGACCTTAGATGCAAGCCACTTTAAGCTTTCTCATATTGGGAACTCTACTTATAAAGGCCTCTTCTAATTCATAACTTTATCCTGACATCACAGTACATTAGGGGTTCTAACTGACCAATCAGAGAGCTGCATTTTCAAGTACCTGCCAGTTTCCACTTGGGTATAACGAAGTATATTTACAATGAACATATAGTGACTTTAGAAATAAATATCACACTATTTTAGAAATCAAATTAAGATCTTTCACTGCACATGTCCCAGATGATGCTACAAACATCAAAACTTTGAAGTTTTATTGAAATATTATATTGATTTAATACCTTTATTTCAGTTAAAAGTTTGAGATTTTACACAGGGAGTCTATGATAAAGTCCGAGTAAAATGTAATCAATACCCAAGTGAAATAAATATCATTCTGCAATGTTTTGGACATGTTAAAGTTATGAAATTCAGAGTAAACAAGAGCTGTCACTACTAGTGACAAATGCCCCCTAAGCAACCCTTGGGAGTAGACAAACATTTGTGTTAGGGGTAGGTTTGTGACCGCGACCTTTGACCTGAGAGACCCTGGTCATAAGTTTGACACACCTCAATATGGTTAACAATTGTGTCAAATTATTTTCAAATCCCCTTATGAATGCTGAAGTTACCGCCCAGACAATAACTGACATGGATGCACACACACACGGATGGACAGACAGTGCGATTTTAATATGGCATGCCCACCTTTGGGAGCATAAAAATATAAAGAGGATCTCACATGAGTGTCTTATATACTGAATTCATTACAGAAATTGAATAAGAGAAAGAAATGTGAGGTTTTGCCGAGCATTTTTTCACTTTTATTCAACATGTTGAAGTTAAATAAATTCATGTGGAAAGACACAAAATTATGATGAAATCTTTTAACCACAAAGTCATGTAAGTTCTTTTTTGCTGAAACATTGACATTGGGTCTTGTCTTTATAATTTTATATCTGAAACAATGTTAAGTTTAGTATAATACCAAAAATATGAGATGGCTTTTTTAAACTCCTAAAATGTCAAATGTGATAAACATAAATTATCCATGAAATATACTGAAATACTACATACAATACAAAATTGTACTTATAAATTCATAAGTTTTGATTATTGTCAGAAAGAAATATAGTATAGGTTTCAAAATATAGGACTTTGTACCTACACAAATGTATATATTACAATATTATTGCGCTGAATGTTTTTTTTTTCTGAAACCATATTCTAACAAGAGCACCGCCTTGCGGGTGCTGACGCTCATCTGATTTTTTTTGTATAATAGAAATATTGTCCTACCCATGATTTTCTAAGTCTAAAAAGGGCCATCATTCTTGCAAAAAGCAGGATAGAGTTATGTTTCTTGATGTACAGTGTCCACTTATGATGGTGAAAAACTGTTGCAAGTTTTAAAGCAATAGCTTTGATAGTTTATGAGAAAAGTTGACTTAAACATAATATTCAACCAAGAAAATGATTTTTCTAAGTCCAAAAGGGGCAATAATTATTGCAAAAAGCAGGATGGAGTTATGTTGCTTGCTGTACAGGGTCAGCTTATGATGGTGAACAAGTGTTGCAAGTTTCAAAGCAATAGCTTTGATAGTTTAAGAGAAAAAGTTTACCTAAACATAAAACTTAACCAAGAAATCTGATATTTTCTAAGTCCAAAAGGGGCCATAAATCTTGCAAAAAGCAGGATGGAGTTATGTTTCTTGCTGTACAGGGTCAGCCTATGATGGTGAACAAGTGTTGCAAGTTTTAAAGCAATAGCTTTGATAGTTTAGGATAAAAGCTGACCTAAACATAAAACTTAACCAAGAAAACTGATTTTCTAAGTCCAAAAGGGGCAATAATTCTTGCAAAAAGCAAGATGAAGTTATGTTTCTTGATGTACAGGGTCAGCTTATGATGGTGAACAAGTATTCCAAGTTTCAAAGCAATAGCTTTGATAGTTTAGGAGAAAAGTTGACCTAAACATAAAACTTAACCAAGAAATCTGATATTTTCTAAGTATAAAAGGGGCCATAAATCTTGCAAAAAGCAAGATGGAGTTATGTTTCTTGCTATACAGGGTCAGCTTATGATGGTGAACAAGTATTCCAAGTTTCAAAGCAATAGCTTTGACAGTTTAGGAGAAAAGCTGACCTAAACATAAAACTTAACCAGGCAACGCCGACGCAGACGCCGACGCCGACGCCGACAACCGCTCAAGTGATGACAATAACTCATCATTTTTTTTCAAAAAATCAGATGAGCTAAAAAGAAAATATGGTTGAATATGAGTCTTTAAAGTCCACATTTTTCCATTCATTTTCATTCAAAAACTCACTTTAGTTTACTTTAGTTTATACTAAATTATTTTAGCTCGACTGTGATGAAAGCTTCAAGCTTATTTGAACCACTCTCGAATCCGCTTCCTGGAAAGACCAGCACTGGTGTCATATGAGAAGGTGTGGTCGTGACACTTAACATTTGACCTCAGATTTTAGGTGTAAGATAAAATAATTGAGCCACGCCATGAGAAAACCAACATAGTGGGTTTGCGACCAGCATGGATCCAGACCAGCCTGCGCATCCGCGCAGTCTGGTCAGGATCCATGCTGTTCGCTTTCAAAGTCTATTGCCATTTGAGAAACTGTTAGCGAACAGCATGGATCCTGACCAGACTGCGCAGGCTGGTCTGGATCCATGGTGGTCGCAAACCCACTATGTTGGTTTTCTCATGGCACGGCTCAATTTTGACTTTACTTATCTTATACTTACATGTATGTTGAATTACATATCATTATCAATTCTGATAATAAAGTTCATTTATTACTGCACTTTATAGTAAATTAGTGTATAACTTTGATATAAATTTGTATCAAGGTCAATATATGTGTGATTAGCTACATTTAGTAAGTATAGTGCACTGACACAAGATAACTTTTCCCATGTCAAATAAGTATTGTATATTCTATGTTCAATATTCTTCATATGAAAGACAGTTCTGCACATTCTGATCAATTTTTCCCATGATTTAGATTTAGAAAACACAATTTAATGTTTTTTAGACTTAAAAAATCCAGCCAATAAAAAGGTATGGTCATTTGACTATAATTTTCTGCTACATTGACAATTTTTTATTTCAACCTCAAACAAATTTTCAAAATGGGAGTCTGTGGGGGAAAAATCTCTATTTTGAGTCACTTCACATAAAGAAGACTGGTTGCTGGGGAGGTATATGTGACACTTGCCATGAGTTCCACTAGAAGTAAGTCATTCCATTCTTTCTAACTGGGGACTTCTGTTCACTACCCAAATTAAATAAGAAAATTTTACCTCATTGAATAACCAAGACAAAAAGTTCAGCCTACCTTTATACTGGATGGTTGAGTATCTTCTTGTTTGCTAATTACAGCACCATTTGCTTTATGAATACTTTTATGTGGCAAATTATTCTGAGCAGTCTGCTTATTAGTTCTGTTAAGAACACTGTCTGTGTCATTACTTTTAGCACCAGTCTTATTGTCAAGTTTTTGTTTGGTTCTCATATTTTTTCTATCACTATTTGAAGAACCAGTCTGGTTTTGACTTAGTTGGGTTCTCTGTCTGGTTCTGTTGGCTACACAGTCTGTGTGGAAGTTTGTAGAACCATTCAAGTCTTTATGTAATGGCTGACACTGGTAGTCTGCTTCATGTAGTCTCTCATGTTCTTCTGCCTCAGCACATTCGTCTTGTAACTGAAGAGAACAAAAACGGATTAGATTCTCCAAATAAATTTACTTAGAATAATTACATCAGTTTAACAAATGTTTTAACATTCAGTAAGGAACATTATTTCATTTTTTTTATTGCTACTGGTACTACAAGGGTTCAGGCTGAAGCTTAAGCATACCAAAGGCCAGACTGTCACAGTGGTTTCAACAGTAAACCTGATCTCTTGGTAAGGATTCAAAAGCTCTTTGCCAACACTCGTATGCCATGTTTCAGCTACATGTATATAATACATCTTTCAAAACAGTCTTACTGTCTAAAACCTTTGGGAATACTTGTGGTGTTGTGATGACAACATGAATAATTACCCATCCCTCATAATGTCAAAAGGTTTTGTTATGTTTTTTTTTTCAAAAAAAGTGAAGTACAAATAAAACTAGGTATCTCGAATTCCAACGGTAAGAGCGTTTTACTTCAAGGTTACCAAATTTCAACTTGAAACAATACTTTGTGCACATGTTTTTGGGATGGGACTTGAAAATGTCTTCAAGATAACTGGTATTTTGAGAAAAGCGTATTCGAGATAATTGAATTTCAACTGTATATACCATTTCGCTTTAAACAAGCCCATCAAGTTCAGTAGAAAGAGCAAAATATCTTTCAAGAAAGAGGTCTCCAATTTGATTCCCAGACAAAGAGACTATATCATGGAATCCAGGAGCAATGGTTAAGTTAACTAACCACTGTCACATAACCTTAAGATGTTGAAAAATAATTTAATTAAGTCCCATACAAACATGCTATGCAATCACCTGAAATAATTTCATGAATCAAACCAGCAAATTTTAAAGGGGCAGAATTAAGAAGTGATGCATTGACTTACATGTTCAAATTCATCCTCCTTTGCAAAAATTTTCTCTATAATAAGAAATGACAACATGCCGGTAATCACCCACAGTCCAAGCCTTGTATGTGCATCATGCCCACCGCCAACTGGAAAACAAATCTTCAGGTACAGTGCTGAGTATAATATAAAATTCAAACTAATTTTTTCATCTAAAATCTCATGTAACTGCAACAATAAATTGTCATTTAATTTAAAAAAAAAAAAAAAATGGCATTAAATTTTATGGCTTTAGACAAGATGACTACTGTAAAATCATTTTACTTCGTGGGCATGAAATTTCGTGGTTTTGGTCAAAACGGCATTTTCATGGGGGTATGAATTTGTGGATTTCAACTTAATTAAAACATAAAATGAATGGGAATTTTACTTGTTCGTTGGGATTAAATTTCGTGGATTTACTCTACCACGAAAATTAGTCCCCCACGAATATTAATGATTTCACAGTATTTCATGGGTGCTCTAGTTTGTAGATTTCAAACGAAATGGGAATTTTCTTTGTTGGTTTAGATTTAATTCCATGGATTTACACAACCACAAAATTCATTCCGCTACAAATTTTAATGATTCTACAGAATTCCACAAAAAATTCTTCAAACTGTTATTTCACTTGATGCTTTTATTAAATTAAAAAAACAAACAAGAATTAAAAGAGAAGAAATTGCTTTTGAATATTGAATGACTTCTGAATTAAGCAAACAATCTTTTCATTGACCTTTTCTACTGTTTTCCAACTGGCCCTAAATTATTTCTATTGAATCTAATTCAGAACAACTAGCCAAGTAATTAAATGTAGGCAGAATGGTTTGAAACAACTTCTGACTCATATTTAAACTTTCTCTATTCTTGTGAAAAGTATACCAGTGACTTACAAATAACAATGTTAAGGCTTTAAAGTGCTTTCAGAATTTTCATTTATTAGTATTTAAAGCTCAATGTACTGATCAATTAATTAATTACAAAGAAATCTTAAAATTACCAGCATGAAGGTGTGCCCAGGCTTCTGGTAACAAATGAAGAAAGACGTCCCCCAGTAGTCCACCTACAGCAAAACTCAACAACAGTTTGAGACGGGCTGCAGCAGCTGAAATGGATGAAAGTACTAATCAAGTTCTACTAGCATGAAGATACTCTGGTGCTTCCAGCAAGATGAAAGATGATTAATTTTGCAAATGCGTCACAATGATTATGCATAAAATTGCTATGTACATGTGCTGTTCATGCATCAAAGAACTATCTGAAGTTAGCACCACAATAGTATTACGTGTTTTACTTTGATACCGTAGGACATAATTCAGTTACATCAAGGATATACTTGCCATACAAGGTGCACGTTTTAATCTTACACCTATAAGCCACATAATTCAACTGCATCAAGGTGCTTTATACTTGCCATACATCACCATGCGAGGTGCACGTTTTAATCTTACACTAAATATAAGCCACATAATTCAGCTGCATCAAGGTGCTACTTGCCATACATCGATCACCATGCGAGGTGCACGTTTTAATCTTACACCTAAGTCACGTAATTCAGCTGCATCAAGGTGCTTGATGTAATACTATGTTTTAGTTTGAATCAATGAAGTACATAATTCAACTGCAACAAGAGTGCCAGACTGTCACAAAATATGCCCCCGTTTGACTTTAATTAAAGAGCGGACAAGGTTAAATTTGCAGTTTTTCATGTTATTCAAGGGCCATATCCCAAGAGTGCCTGGGGCGATTTGGCTGGTTATCGAACTTGGCAGAGATATTATGCCCACAAACATTGTCAGCAAGTTTGGTGAAGATCAAATGAAAACTGTTTGACTAATAGAGAGCGGACATGGTTAAATTCGAGTTTTTCAAGTAATTTAAGGGCCATAATCCAAGTGTCTGCCGTGACTTGGCTGGTTATCGAACTTGGTTGAGATATTATGCCCACAAACATTGTCAGCAAATTTAGTGAAGATCGGATGAAAACTGTTCGACTTAGAGAGCGGACAAGGCTAAATTTGCAGAGTTTTGAGTAAATCAAGGAACATATAATCCAAGAGTGCCTGGGGCGATTTCGCTGGTTATCGAACTTGGCCGAGATATTATGCCCACAAACATTTTAAGCAAGTTTGGTGAAGATCAGATGAAAGCTGTTGACTTAGAGAGCGGACAAGGCTAAATTTGCAGTTTTTCGAGTAATTCAAGGGCCATAATCCAAGTGTGCTGGGGGCGATTTGGCTGGTTATCAAACTTGGCCGAGATTTTATGCCAACAAACACTGTCAGCACGTTTGGTGAAGATCGAATGATAACTGTTTGACTTAGAGAGCGGACATGCTTTTGATGCCGACAGCCGCCACGGGTGTTCACATAATACCTCCCGCTCTTTCAGAGACGGGCATATAACAAGAGCACCGCCTTGCAGGTGCTGACGCTCATCTGATTTTTTTTGTGTAATAGAAATATTGTCCTACCCATGATTTTCTAAGTCTAAAAAGGGCCATCACTCTTGCAAAAAGCAGTACAGAGTTATGTTTCTTGATGTACAGTGTCCACTTATGATGGTGAAAAACTGTTGCAAGTTTTAAAGCAATAGCTTTGATAGTTTATGAGAAAAGTTGACTTAAACATAATACTCAACCAAGAAAATGATTTTCTAAGTCCAAAAGGGGCAATAATTATTGCAAAAAGCAGGATGGAGTTATGTTGCGTGCTGTACAGGGTCAGCTTATGATGGTGAACAAGTGTTGCAAGTTTTAAAGGAATAGCTTTGATAGTTTAAGAGAAAAAGTTTACTAAACATAAAACTTAACCAAGAAATCTGATATTTTCTAAGTCCAAAAGGGGCCATAAATCTTGCAAAAAGCAGGACAGAGTTTTGTTTCTTGCTGTACAGGGTCAACTTATGATGGTGAACAAGTGTTGCAAGTTTTAAAGCAATAGCTTTGATAGTTTAGGATAAAAGCTGACCTAAACATAAAACTTAACCCAGAAAACTGATTTTCTAAGTCCAAAAGGGGCAATAAATCTTGCAAAAAGCAAGATGGAGTTATGTTTCTTGATGTACAGGGTCTGCTTATGATGGTGAACAAGTATTCCAAGTTTCAAAGCAATAGCTTTGATAGTTTAGGAGAAAAGCTGACCTAAACATAAAACTTAACCAGGCAACGCCGACGCAGACGCCGACGCCGACGCAGACGCCGACAACCGCTCAAGTGATGACAATAACTCATCATTTTTTTTCAAAAAATCAGATGAGCTAAAAAGGAGTTATTTGACATGACAGTCTCAAACCTTTAGTATTTTCTTAAAATCATGATAAATGCACATAGGACCTTGATGTGCCAAGCAGTTGATGAATAAGGTAAATTAGGAAATAGGTTGATGATAATTCAAGGCCTTTAACTGTTGGCTCATTGAACCACACTAATCAGATAGTTATCATTTTGTGTCCTATATCTTTAAAGTTATCATTTTGTGTCCTATATCTTTAACCTGCATGGCCTGAGTTTGGAAGATATATATTAGATCTACAACAGAAGGTATGAAAAGGTCAAAACAATACGTTACATTAAACAGTTATCATTTTCAACATAATTCCAGTTCTTAATAATGACCCCTAATCAACAGTGTTCTGGATTCCTTGCCCGAAATTTTCCTAAATATAGGTTGCCGACAAAAAATAGAAAACCGAGTTCCGCTTAACACTTACCCTGCTAAATTTCAATAATGAACTTGCCCATCATTCAATCTGGACATTACCATTAACCGATAAAAGGGGTGCTTACCATTTAAAACATACTGACTGAATGGCGAACAGTGCAGATCTTGATCAGACTGCATGGGTGTGATGGCTGATCATGATCTACACTGGTCGCAAAGGCAGAATCAATCATGTCCTGCATGATAAGGGTTAAACTGATTAAAGGTAATGAATTTGACCTTTTAAGGCAGCTTTGTGACCTGCAGAATATTGACCACTCAACCTAATATCAAAATATCTATTGTTTTTCTGTTTCTGGAAATCACCAATCATTTATGACACCTCAACTTTTATATCTTAACATTAAAACAATTGCCAAAATCTTATTTACATCAGATATGGCTTTTTCTCTAGCTATGGCTATGGATAATGGATATAGATCAGTAAGAATTGTGTCCCCTTAACAGGGCTATCTCTGTACGTTCTGGAACCTCTGGAGTCTGGAGAACACAGCTCCTTCAACACAAAGGCACTCACCACAGGTATTTTTCTTAGGAAAACTAATCTTTCTGAAAGCAGGTATTTTTGTTTTTTGTTCTTCAAGTATATCGTCAACTCAGCACATTAAGTCCATGTCCAGTTTTTGTGCTGAGGCAATATATTATTACAGTTTTTCCTAGGCAATTCTCTTTAAAAGCTTTTGCTGTATTTTCAACTAAGTATCCTAATACCGATACCACAAAATTTTCAGTGCACAAATTATGCCAGTGTATGGTACTTAACAGGACTCAGCTGTCTACAAAAAAGAACAAGCGAGGGAGGTTTCTTTCAATTAATCATCTCTAAAATGCTGCCAAAATATACTGTACTGAATAGACTGCAATCATAGCATTCATTAATATTCATGTACTTAACTATTTTGTTTGGAATAATAACAATTTAATACCATCGATTAAGACTGTCAGATAAGGTAATTTGATGGTCCAACATTTTTTTGCAAGCTATATCCCAAATCAGATCAGAACTAACATCATCCCCATAAGGAACATGGATTATATTAAAAGAGTGTTTATGCTATCAAAAAAAGCTTGAAACAATGTCTCCTTCCAAATCCAATCTTCAATGAATAGCAGCAATATTGATGTTTCCAATCTTTTGTTTGTAAGTGTAAATTGTCATGGAAAGATATAATTATACAATCATAACAATGGTGCAAAAAATCAGTGCTGTGTTTCTTGTACAAGTTCCAAAAACAAAAAGATTACAATAGACTTAACAGTGGCGTATCTTGGGTTCAGCTTCATGTGTAGTCACACTGATGTATCAATGGATCTGAGGGTAGAGAAACTTTGGCTTTCGTACTGAACCCCATTAAGAATATATCAGAAGTTACTGTACCTTTTCTTTAAAGTAACAGTTCTAAATGATTTATATTTATCTTTTTATGTCTAAGACAAGAAACACGTTAATGCCATGAAAAGAGGACACTGTTCAGTGTTCAGAAACCATTTTTCTATTTTAGTAAGAGAGGCCTTGACCCAAAAACAATCTTAATCATTGTCTCAGCAAAAGCTATCTACATACAAAGTTTGGTTAGTGTAACACTAGGTCTAACCAAACTAAAGATAATGAGTGGAAAATACTATCTATATTTAGAAACACTGTGATCTTGACCCAAATACAATCTCAACCTTTGTCTCATTTAAAGGTAGTTCTGCACATTTGGATCGAAAATTTTTCTACAATGTAGAATTTGATTAAACTTTGATTTTTCAAAACTTCAGAATATACCTAGAAAATTCAGCAAATAAAAAAGATAGGGTCGTGTGCTTGATTTTTTGCTAAACTGATTTGAAAAAATTAGACCTCACGCATTTTTCATAATGGAAGTGTATGGGAAAATCATAACTTTCGTAACATTTTCGCGAGTAGAAATTTTTCTACAATGCAGAATTTAATGAAGCTTCTCACAGTTGTAAATAAACATATTGCCTATAATGTGGTGAAATATAATGTATATGTCCATGTGCTTAATTTTGAGATATTTGATCATGATGAAAGTGAACCGCACTTTTCACGCTAATTTTAAGACATTATTTTGAAGTTTTAACATGTCAGATGTTTTAATATCATAAATTAACTTTTGATAGACAGTAACAGTGCCATTGTAAAACATTTACTCATACATGTAGGTTGTTATAAATTCATACAATGATTTTCATTTCCGTACGCCGAATCCAGGCTTTATTCCACGTTTTCCGGATAAATGACGTTATGCCATCACTTCCCGTTTATCAAACGTGCAGAACTACCTTAAAAGCTATCTACACACTAAGTTTACAGGGGCCTCCATGGCCAAGTAGTTAAGGTCGCTGACTCAAAATCATTTGCCCCTCATTGATGTGGGTTGAGCCAGTTACTCGAGGCATGAGGAAGCCATCCAACTGGTTTATGAAATGTTAGTGGTTCTACCCAGGTGCTAACCCATGATGAAATATGCCTGTAGGGGCTCAGGTGTCTTCAAAGTTCTTCCACCATGAATTGCTGGAAAGTCACTATATAACAACCAACTGTGTCCATGTGACAAAACGTCAAACAAAAACAAAACACTCAAAGTTTGCTGACAACAGAATGTACCCAAACTAAAGATATTGAGAGGAACCATTTTTATATTTTAAGTAGCAGCAACCCCAAATACAATTCAACAAAGTTAACTGTACAACAAGTTTGGTGACAGTCAGTCAACTTTAACTATAGTGATGAATAGGAAGCCAGGCACCAAAAATGAACAGTGTCAGCTACACCAATGCTGGAAACATATTGCCAGTTATTTCTATTATTAGATGAAGACAGGTATAATCTTAATTAAAGACAGGTAGCTTATCTGAGACACCATGTCATGCCAGTAGTTATCTCAGTCATTTCTCATGAAAACAATTCATGAATATTGTGCAGAAATGTTTTTAGGTAATCAAACTTCATTCTGACTCAGCAAGAGAGTAGTGTTTAAAGATGTATCTGTCAGTTCTTTCTAAGTTTTAGTATATTTAAACAAATAAGTATAATATAAACAAGACTGACACTAATAATGTGATACATCAAAGTCATATGCCAAGAAGTTCCAGCGCTTTTTTTTCTGTTTAAACATATTATTACATTCTAATGCATATAGAGAGAAATAATCATATTTCTGTGAATTTCTTCAATATTTGGCAACTAGATTTTCACAAAATTAATACTGCAGAGCCAAGCGGTATTGGTAAGTTGCTGGTCTTTTCCTGACCAAACCGACTGTTTAACAAATAAAATGGAGGGGCCTCGTTTTTAGTTTTATCCTCAATGTGGACAAATGTATTTTAATGATATCAACCTACACACATACAAAATTTCATGCTGAAGAAGAATACCAACAACATGATTTGAACTAGAAGATGCTTTTGTAAAAAAGCGCGTGTCTCCTCCAATGCATAGTCGTATAGGCAAGAAGTCAAAAGGGGAAAGGAGCGAAAGTCAAAGAGACACTGATGGTTGGTTGCAATAGGGATCATCAACTTGGCATGTCTAGTCATCTCACTAAGTTTCAACATTCTGGGCCTAATGGTTCTCAAGTTATTGTTCAGGCTCCTGTGACCTTGACCTTTGATCAAGTGACCCCAAAATCAATAGGGGTCATCTACTCTGCATGTCCAATCATCCTATTAAGGTTTCAACATTTTGGGTCAAGTGGTTCTCAAGTTACTGTCCAGAAATGATTTTACATGACCAGGCCCCTGTGACCTTGATTTTTAATACAGTGACCCAAAAATCAATATGGATCATCTACTCTGCATGTTCAATCATCCTACAAAGTTTCAACATTCTGTGTCAAGTGGTTCTCCAGATACTGACCGGAAACAGTTTTCCATGTTCAGGCCCCTGTGACCTTGACCTTTAATAGAGTGACTCCAAAATTGATAGAGCCATCTACTCTGCATGACCAATCATCCTATGAAGCTTCAACATTCTGGGTCAAGTGGTTCTCAAGTTACTGACCGGAAACGGTTTTCCATGTTCAGGATCCTGTAACCTTGACCTTTAATAGAGCGACCCTAAAATCAATTGGGGTCATTTACTCTGCATGTCCAATCATCCTATGAAGTTTTAACATTCTGTGTCAAGTGGTTCTCCAGTTATTGATCGTAAACAGTTTAAAATCATGTTCAGGCCCCTGTGACCTTGACCTTTAACAAAGTGACCCCAAAATCGATAGTGGTCATCTACTCTGCATGACCAATTATCCTATGAAGTTTCAACATTCTGGGTCAAGTAGTTCTCCAGTTACTGACTGGGAAATGGTTTTCCATGTTCAGGCCCCTGTGACCTTGACCTTTAATAGAGTTACCCCAAAATCGATAGGGGCCATCTACTTTGCATGACCAAACATCCTATGAAGTTTCAACATTCTGGGTCAAGTGGTTCTCAAGTTATTGATCAGAAATGGTTTTCAATGTTCAGGCCCCTGTGACCATGACCTTTAACAGAGTGACCCCAAAATCTACAGGGGTCATCTTCTCTGAATGACCAATCATCCTATGAAGTTTCAACATTGGGGAGGGGGGAGGGGAAAGAGACATAAATAGCCATCTATATCTAAATTTCACAAAAATGTGGGTGACAGTGATCTGACTTAACATCCTTTAATACCTTAAGATCAACAATTCGAGGACAATTATTCCTAAAACAAAGTTCTTGAACTGAAACTGTAACATTTTTAAGAACAGTTTGTTCCTGAAAATTTGTTCAATTTAACATTTCTAAAATTGTACTTGAATTGTTCTTGCACACTTTAAGACTAGCTCTAGTAAAGTTCATGAACACTTAATTCAAGAACAATGCTAGAACATTTCTAAAAGTGATCTTATCCTTTTCGCTTATATTTTATTACTAAGACAATTTATTCACTGGCAAGACACTAGGCATAAACTGACCATACACTGACAATAGGGAAGATAATTCATAAGGGTAGGCAGAGAATTCATGGGGAGTAACTAACTATGATGCGGGCATTGGTAAAAGACCGGGTAACGGTACCCGGCGTCTTAAATAAATTTTGTATCAAATGCAAAATTAAGAGCTCTTGCAAAAGCATTAAAGAAATGCTGTTTTTCATTAAAATATATTCTACAATGCATTACTATAACTCATCATTAAGTTTCTGGCAAAACCAGTGTAAAACTTTCTCAAGTTGGTGTTTTAACACATTTTGCAAGTACATCAAACCAACCGTAATTACAAGTTGCCGCACACACACACAAGTTGATGATTAGGAGATGTTTTAGAAGGTAATGAGATCGAGAAGGTGGCGTTCAGGGAAGTTTGAGAAGGTGTTGATACTATCAATTTAATAGCATCTCACCTCGCAATTTTAATAAGCTGTTTTCACAACTTTGTTAAAATTATGGGTGCCGCAACAATGGCCAACTGGGAAAATCGCATTTCCTTACAAATTTACATGTTTTTGAGATTCCTTTTTTCTGCGACCAATACACGGGTGTAAGCATTTTTCCAGAAATCAGTAGATATTTTTCACTGCGTCTTATACACAAATGCGACCTATACTTGTATGATGACGGTACATGACAAAAATATGTTATAGAATTTTTATTTTTTTACTTTATTATACGTTTTCAATTCAACAGAAATCCACTTATTACAGTGTTAAGATTGATCATTTCGCAGTCAAAAAACTTGACTATAGTGCATATCATTATAGTCTTCTTTATTAATTCCTGTTCAGCAGACAAAAAGCTTTCAAATAATACCAAAAAAAACATGGGGTAACCAAGCCATGAAATGTTATCTATTTTGGGATCGGATACCTTAAGGAAACCAATAAATGAAATGAAATGACAAGTCGATCAATCAATTAATCAATCCATCCATCCATCCATCTATCTGTCAGTCTGTCTGTCCATCTGTCCATCCCTCCCTCCCTCCCAAATCAATGGAAATAGTCAAAGAGAGACAGAATGTTATTCGTTAAAGCCTAAATCATTATAAGTGTAAAAAGCAGCAATCACCATTGCCTGTAAATATAATCCTAAGTAAATTGTAGAGGATAGTCCTTTCAGCATAACATGTGAAGCAAAAACATTATGTTGCAGCAAGTCTTGCAGTACAAAAGGAATTAATGATCCCTGAGTGATTTGAAAACTGGCTTGTGGTATAAGAAAGTGACATATCATTATTGATGAAACAGTATGAGAGATGTATTGATCACATGCCAAAGAGCAAACCTTCAAGGACTCAATATTTCATCTATAATTTGATGGGATGCAGTCCAATGGAATTATGGACAAATATAGACTGGCGCTTGTATACTTAAGATTAAAATTCAATGGAGAAATCCAGTCTACAGGACTCAATGGAATGGGGATACAATTAAAAGATCAATCCTTCCTCTACTCAATATTTCATCTGTACATTCATTTATTGACAGGATGCTACTGAACTAATGGACACACATTATAGTCTTATGTAAATTAAAAATAAGTTGACCTTTACCCAGGGCAGTAACACTTATTATTTGCTTATTATTCGAAGAGTACCAGTGTTCATTGAACATTTACTGACCATTTAATAGCAAACAGTGTAGACCATGACCAGCCTACACAGACATATGCAGGCTGATCTTGGTCTGCGCTGGTTGCAAAGGTAGAATCACTTGCAGTCAGAAGGCTTAAGGTCATTCACAGTCATATAGAGTTCTTGTCTGTGGGTATTAGATATAAAGTTGCAGAAGTGCCTAACATGAAAATATTTATTTTAACTTAATGTAGAGTAGAATAACAGCAAAAGTAACTGGAATTAAGGACACAGTCTGATACTATGATAAGTATGCTATTTAGATTAAAACTCAGTAAAAAAGTGCCAATCTATGACACAATAACTGAAATAATGGACTATTATAAGTCACTATAATATTAAGACAAAAACTCAATAACAGAAGTTCCAGTCTAATAAAGTTCTGTGACAGTTCTGAGCAATGGCTGCTCACCAAAGATCAAAAGGTTGACTGCTCAATATTTTAACTATATTTAAGACTGAACCAGTCTAACAGACATATACATTCATGGCTAACAGGAATAAAATTCAATAATTGGCATGCTCCAATGATGATACATGGAAAGCTAATAAAATATTTATACAAACATGCTGAAACAAACATGAAATATGACACTAGGAATTATATGTTTTATTGAATTACTCTCTGTTACTGGATTTAAACAATGATACATCATATGATTTCAACTTGAAGTCTACATGTTTGTATATTCTATCACTTGATACAAATAAAAGAGTACTGGCATCAAAAACACAGAGAAAACAATGCATGTTTTATCAAATTTACTCTATTAAATGGATTAAAAGACTGCAGAGGAAATATGAATTTAAATGACTTCAAGGTTTAGACAGATTATAGTTAAAAAAAGGAGTTTTTTTAAAAATCGTTTTAATTTTTGTTGGAACTTAATTTTGCATCATATACGTGCAACTACAAAACTTTGAAAATTATTTTCCCACAAATAAATATGATTTCGTAGTACATAATAAATTATTATGTTTATCACTTGAAACAAAAACAGAAACAATTTACATACTAGATAAAGATTTTTTTGAATGACGTTTTCATGATGCTTAGAAAACATAAAATCTATTTTATAAAGTTCTGACGCATTTGAATCGATGCATGCCTGTTCTTTTCCTGATGTTACTTTTTGTAAAGTGTATTTTCAATGGGGAGTTTACCTTCCATTATAATTATAAAATTTTCAATACGAATAATGGACACACAGTCTCTAATCAAATATTGATATGAACAATGAACATGACAAATGGAAAAAGCAGCATTTCCATTCAACAGGATAGCACTCACATGCAGAAAACACATCAATAAAATATTCTTGTTAAAACAATAGTACAACGGAACAGGCATTTTAAGACGATAAAACAATCTGTGCATTATGCGTAAATGTGACAACAGTTTGATGCAATGGATGTTTATGATTTATAGTTTTGTCTACTGTGTGGAATAATAATGGAAAGACGTCAAAAAAAGGTAAAGTACAACCATTTCTCGTATATATGTACAAGTCAATTTGACATTATAATTCAGCACAATACATTTTGAGAGACAGACAAATCTTAAATTTGCCATATTTCCTTTCTATGTGTTTATTAATCACCTAGATAAAATTTTGTTCAAGATCTCGTACAAGGGATGTGACGCTAAATTGAACACTTCTATATTAACAGAATAAAACATCTAAGTTATCATTAAAGTAACTTAAGTTAAAGGCTCATAATGCCTTTGTTCATAACGTTTACGTTACTGCCACATTTTTTATTATGAACAAAAAATTGATTAATTTCTTGTTAAATCATATTTTCAGTAACTGTTTTCTCTATTAATTTTTGTCAAAAGTTCGAATATTGATTAACATAGTATAAAGTTTTATTGAATGCACTGTTTTTTATTACCTCCCTTTACAGCCCTTAACTGTATAAGTTTATGTGAAATATTTCAAGTAGTGCCTTTCTAATCATGTAATTATGCGTAACATCTATTTGGATAGCTTTATTATTTATTTTTAATATAAAATTTAAAGCCTTATGGGACTAAAATAATTAAAGGGTCACAATAGCCTTGTAAATAATGTGGTTGTAGCATTATTTGTTTAATTATGAACATTAAAATACTTCAGTTTCTGTTTTTTATCTTTCCTGTTACTGGGTTAATATTATCTCAGATATTAACTTTTTATAGGTTTGAGACGAGACTAAGCATACAGTCATACAGTACAAAGTATTTTTGAATTTAGTATCTTGGATTACCTCCCTTTATGACCCTGACAGTAACGATCATGTGCAGCTTTTCTACTCATGTCATTATATGCATATTCTCTACTTGGACTGTGAGCTGTATTGTATCTACTTTAATTTAAAAGCATAGTTGGAACTTAATAGTTGCATTCACTGACACTTTATTATATTAGTTCTATAAGGCTTTATGTTAAAAACAGTTTAACCGGGGCTTACCCTGCTAAATTTCTAAAATGGACAGGTCCATCATTCAATTTGGGCAGTACCAATTATTATTCTAAGGGGTGTTTACTGAAAATTTACTGACTGAATAGCAAACAGTGCAGACCATGATCAGACTGCACAGATGTGCAGGCTGATCATCTTGGTCTGCTCTGTTCGCAAAGGCAGAATAAACTGACAAATATTAATTGGAAATAGGATTTAACAAGAAATTAGCATATTTACTGTTTATATGTAAGCCACATTTTTTTAAAACAAAGGCATATAAATGAGCCTTTAAGCACAACCATTTTGAGTGATTGTTTTAATTGTTTTCTACAGGAAACATAATATGGAGTTAAGCTTTTCTGCAAGGCCCAATAATAGAAGAGCACAAGTTTTTAGACAAAATCACTGACAATTTACTCTAAAAATTCAACTATTCAGAATATTTTGACATGGCAATAATATAATAATTCAGAGTAATCTTGTGATGTAAGGTGTTTGTTTAGTTTACTATATCAAAGGGAACATTTAATATTTTACCTCAAAATCTATCAGACTGTATAACTGAATGCAAAGCCATTATTTTGGTAAAAACGTTTGTATGTAAAAAGCTGCACGCAAATGTGTGAGACAAGCTGAGAAGAAGACTCTCCTGGCATTACCTTGAATCCACTCTTGAACTTACATTATTAGGTATAGAATTCTGAACCTAAGCAAATAAACTTTTGTTTACCTACACCTGTCAGTGCTTAGTAGTTAAGTGACATCCTTTATTCTGTATACTGTAGACACAATATAAACTAGTACCATTTTCTTGTAGCAGACAGCCAGCTGCAATAAAATTACTCAGAAAACTAAAGGACCATGAATGCTCTGCAATATATTGTTCAAATGACCTAGTTTTGACCACAGATGACCCAATTTCAATGTTGACCTAAATGATTTAAAGACAAACATTCTTGCAAAGTTTCAAGATCAGGTGAAATTAAGGGCACTGTGGTTTGTTTACAAGGGATTTTGATGATTACACCTACTGACCTACTTTTAGACCTCAGATGACCCACTTTCAGCCATGATATTGACATGCCAGTGAAGGAGGTTGGAAATAAAGCTGTTACCCTGGAAACTGCAGGGATGTTCCTTTGCCATGTCACATATGCCAATAAAGGGGAAAACAAAGGGTTACTTTGAAAATTGTTAGGATGTTCCTTATCTTGCCTACCCAGTGGGGAAAGACATTTAAAGTTAGGAGATCACCTTATCTTTCCCTCCCTAGGGAAAAGATAAGCTACACATGCACATACTGATGTCATAATTTGACATCATACCAATGTCATAATTTGACATCTTATGATGTCACAGTGTATGAGCGATTTTTTATTTATAACATCTTTGAAAATATTGGAATAATATCAAAGGTTACAGGCAAATGATCTAACAAGACTGCCTGAGTAAGGAAGGACTGGTGTTTTCCAGTGAACCTTTGGGACATTCCATGCTGCCCCTTGGGTTTGGGAAAACCCTGTCGTACACAGGCACTCATATAAGAAAAACCAGGGGTTACCCTGAAAACTGTTAAGATGTAATTTGACATTATACCAATGTGTGGAAATAAAGGGTTTCTCCTGAAAACTTCACAGATTATTCTCTGACCTAAGCATGCAAATGAAAAGCAATCTTTCCTAGCTGGCTTTTACATCCTTAAGAAGGAGGAAAAGGGGTTAAGTCTGAATTACTGGGAAGTTAGTCTCAAACCCTGACATGCCAATGGAGGGGAACAGATAAGAAAATTGTCCCAAAAAATTCAAGGGGATTCCCAATATCTTGGGCAAATATTAAGAATGGGTACCTTGACATGCAAGATGAGGAAAATAAATTGGATAGTGAAAACTACGAAGATACTAGCTCCATGGTCATGACATTAAAATGATCAATGGAAAGGACAGGGCACAACAGCTGAAGGTAATACACAAAATTAAAATACAAAATTAAGATACAAAATTGTTTCTTGAAAAAAAGTTAGGTATTACAGTACAACATAGAAGGATAATCACATTCTGAAGGTTTTTTGCATGAAAAAAAAAACACCTACAGACAGAATATGTAGGTACTCTAGTAGTATAATTAGTAGATGTAATGCCATTACATTCCCATATGTTATCTATATGTATTCTACATGCGTTCACAAACATTCACATAACAAGTTGCACCTCGAGGTTCAGCCATCATTATAAACATAATGTCAGTGTTGTGAGAATAATAAGGATATATTTGTATATACATTATGACTATGTATACACACGGAGAAACACCTAAATCTGTAAGTGATTCCATCTATTTTGCTTCCATTGACCCTTTCAACAACTATGAGCTAATCAACTTGTTTCATATAAACTTGTGATAATCTAATCTATTATTGCTACTGGCTAATTATTTAGAATGAGAGGCTGAATTATAACAATGTATGGCAAGCTCTCAAGGGGTCTGGGATGCAAAGCCATTATATTTTATTAATAATTATGTGGATTGAACATAGAGATCTCATCTCTAATATAGTGATCTCTCAGGGGGTCTGGGATACATTCACAATTTTATTAATCTATAGACAGGACATAGAGATCTGTCTGATTTATAACAATGGTACTGGAGATCTCTTGAGGTAATGTTATCATACAGGATCTGCTGACAGTTCTGCAGCATTGGGCAACGTACAGAGATAATGTTTGATAACTACCAGTTGATATTGGAGATGTAGCCTGTTTGGTTAGCTTGTAATGCTTCTTTAGATATGATGCTGCCATGACATTCACTGTTATACTTCACACAATCATGAGATAGTGAAGATACTGATATTTATTATCTGATGCTAGTCTTTTTTCAGACCATTTATTTAAGTTTTGTAGAAATGAAAATTTTGCCTTCAATTTCGCAGACTACTCAAATATCTACCAAATCTCTTTGGTTCTCAAAACATGACTGTATGATGCACTCCTGTCAGCCTACAAGAGTTTATCAGATCTCAGTTGTGAACATGGTTAAAAATATAAGTGAAAAAATAAAATAACAATTTAAAAGATAAACTAATTCACTTAAGTGTTGCCTCCTGAGCTAGCAAAACAACTGACTTTTCAAAGTAATCATAATGTTACTAATTGTAGTAGAACTCTAAACATGATGATTGTAGTTCTCATAATTAAAAGTACAAAATTTTCTTTCACATTAAGGGCTAAACTATTTATGCCCCTTCCTATATTCCCAGATAAGGGTGAAATAATTCTTCTGAATAAAAGAATCTGTGGATAGGGGATCCTGTAAAATCATTTAATTTTGTGGGCATGAAATTTTGTTGTTTTGGTCAAAACGGCAATTTCGTAGGGATATGAATTCGTGGATTTCAACTTCTGAACATAGAATGAATGGGAATTTTACTTGTTCGTTGGGATTAAATTTCGTGGATTGAGTAAACCACGAAATCCACGAAAATTAGTCACCCACGATTATTAATGTTTTCACAGTAGTTAATTTAAAAATTCTACAAATCTGTGCTGATACAGTGTAGGGGCAACTGGGACAGTAATTTTGAAAATTCCACAAGATTTAATCTGCTCTGATACCTCCTTGTAAGTGCGAAAAAAATCATAAACAAGAGTGCCATGAAGGCCCTGTATCGCTCACCTGACCTATTGATCTAAAGATCATCAACATTCTGACCAAGTTTCATTAAGATATGGTCATAAATGTAGCCTCTAAAGTGTTAACAAGCTTTTCCTTTGATTTGACCCTGTGACCTAGTTTTTGCCCCCACATGACCAAGATTCAAACTTGACCTAAAGATCATCAAGATTAACATTCTGATTAAGTTTCATGAAGATACAGTCATAAATGTGGCCTCTAGAGTGTTAACAAGCTTTTCCTTTGATTTGACCCGGTGACCTAGTTTTTAAATCCACCTGAACCAGATTTAAACTTGACCTATATATCATCAAGATTAACATTCTGACCAAGTTTCATTAAGATATGGTCATAAATGTGGTCACTACAGTGTTAACAAGCTTTTCCTTTGATTTGACCTGGTGACCTAGTTTTTGACCCAGATGACCCAATATCAAACTCGTCCAAGATTTTATTGAGGGTAACATTCTGATCAAGTTTCATTAAGATTGGGGCCAAAATTGTGACCTCTAGAGTGTTTACAAGCTTTTCCTTTGATTTAACCTGGTGACATAGTTTTTCAACCCATCTAACCTGGATTTAAACTTGAACTATGGATCATCAAGACTAACATTCTGACCAAGTTTCATTAAGATAGGTTCATAAATGTGGCCTCTAGAGTGTTAACTAGCTATTCATTTGATTTGACCTAGTGACCTAGTTTTTGCCCCCACATGACCCAGATTCAAACTGGACTTTGAGATCATCAAGATGGACATTCTGACCAAGTTTCATGAAGATATAGCCATAAATGTGACCTCTACAGTGTTAACAAGCTTTTCCTTTGATTTGACCTTGTGACCTAGTTTTTGACCCCAGATGACTGAATATCAAATTCGGCCAAGATTTTACTCCGGATAACATTCTGACCAAGTTTCATTACTATTGGGCCAAAATTGTGACCTCTACAGTGTTAACAAGCTTTTCCTTTGATCTGACCTGGTGACCTAGTTTGTGACCCCAGATGACCTAATATCAAACTCGTCCAAGATTTTATTGAGGGTAACATTCTGACCATGTTTCATTAAGATTGGGCCAAAATTGTGACCTCTAGAATGTTAACAAGCTTTTCCTTTGATTTGACCTGGTGACCTAGTTTGTGACCCCAGATGACCTAATATCAAACTCGTCCAAGATTTTATTGAGGGTAACATTCTGACCACGTTTCATTAAGATTGGGCCAAAATTGTGACCTCTAGAATGATAACAAGCTTTTCCTTTGATTTGACCTGGTGACCTAGTTTTTCAACCACCCTAACCCAGATTTAAACTTGACCTATGGGTCATCAAGAATAACATTCTGACCAAGTTTCATTAAGATATGTTCATAAATGTGGCCTCTAGAGTGTTAACTAGCTATTCATTTGATTTGACCTAGTGACCTAGTTTTTGCCCCCACCTGACCCAGATTCAAACTGGACTTTTAGATCATCAAGATGAACATTCTGACCAAGTTTCATGAAGATATAGCCATAAATGTGACCTCTACAGTGTTAACAAGCTTTTCCTTTCATTTGACCTGGTGACCTAGTTTTCAAACCCGTCCAAGATTTTACTTAGGATAACATTCTGACCAAGTTTCATTAAGATTGGGCCAAAAGTGTGACCTCTAGAGTGTTAACAAGCTTTTCCTTTGATCTGACATGGGGACCTAGTTTGTGACCCCAGATGACCTAATATCAAACTCGTCCAAGATTTTATTGAGGGTAACATTCTGACTATGTTTCATTAAGATTGGGCCAAAATTGTGACTTCTAGAGTGTTAACAAGCTTTTCCTTTGATTTGACCTGGTGACCTAGTTTTTGACCCCGGATGACCTAATATCAAATTCGGCCAAGATTTTATTGAGGGTAACATTCCGACCAAGTTTCATTAAGACTGGGCCAAAATTGTGACCTCTACAGTGTTAACAAGCTTTTCCTTTGATCTGACCTGGTGACCTAGTTTTTGACCCCAGATGACCCAATATTGAACTCGTCCAAGATTTTATTGAGGGTAACATTCTGACCAAGTTTCATTAAGATTGGGCCAAAATTGTGACCTCTAGAGTGTTTACAGTCAAATTGTTGACGACGGACGGACGGATGAAGAACAAAGGGCAATCACAAAAGCTCACCTTTGAGCACTTCATGCTCAGGTGAGCTAAAAATCAAATTTTGAGAAATTCCTGGACAGTGTTGAGCTGATGTATTGCAGATACTTATATATAGCACTTCATCATGTGACATTTTCAGCCTGCCGATTCCTTTGTTTCTATGTTAAAAACGAGTAAAACTATGTTTTCTGGATACTAAATTTTGACCAAAAATGCACACTTTGCGTGACCTGTACTGTATTATTTGAAATTGACTGACCTAAAACATTTGTATACTTTTTAAGCATGTGACCAGATGAAAATAATGGTGGGAAGGAAGTTGTCTCATAACCATTTACTTTTTCAGCAAATTTGAGCTGAACGTAAAAATATACCTCATACGAGGAATGGTTGTAGTGACAACTGGAAATGTGGGAATCAATTTCAATTCAATTCAATATATTTATTGAATCACGTGGAGGCAATAAAATCAAACGGAAATTACAGATTGTCATTCAATAATAATTGGTTAATATACCCTAACATAAAAATAATAAATAGAATCAGAACTACTTGCAGAATTACATACCACCCTGATCAATAAATCATCACCTAGATGCTTATACATTTAGTTAAAAACAAAAAAAATATTTTCATCAGTTAACACAATATCATTAATGGTACTTATGAGATTTAGCAAGATTTTGCTTTGTGTTCTTGTGAAAGTTTCCTATCTGTTTTGTTTCACAGATTTTTTAATTGCAATGTGCAGTTTGTGGAACATTCACCACTTGGAAAATTTTAATTGAAAATTTGTTTAATTGTTTTATGAGTATGTCTTAAAGAAATATTTTATTCCCTGGAGCTGCAGTTACTGCAATTATCAGCACTGAACATATAACATATGATATTCTGAAAGCACAAGATGTAGCTAGAAAAACCTACTCATGATTCCTCCATTCTATAGAAACTGATGGAATGTTCACCACTTATTCAAGAGGCATTCTAATAGTTCTCAGACTATTCTATGAGAATACTCAATGTAAACAGATTTGCTAAATTGCCATGTGTTTTAGATTAGTATGTAACATGTATTTTCTTATCAACTGATCACTTTCATGATCACTAATAATGATATTCATCATCTGTAGCAATGTGGGTACACAATGTACCATGTTCTAAAAGATAACAGAAAACCTATCAATGAAATACTGAGTTTCAGACTATTATCTTATACAGTAGACTAAACCACTAGACTGATATATTGTCACAAAATTTCAGGATTTTGTAATTTTTCTTTTATTTTATGTATTTTAGTGACAAATATGCCAGTCTATTTTACAATTTTTCTTAGAGAACCGGTTGTAATATTACCATGATATTGAACCTAGAATATAGAGAGTCTATATTCACAACCTTGAAAATAAATAAAAGAATATTATATACCATAGTTTAGGAGCTTATAAGTTTACAGTCTCACTGTGTGTACATTTTGTATATGGCATCGTTATAAATGTTAAAATAAAATGACTTAGTCATTAAAAATATAGAAAAGTCACAAACATGTTGCTGAGTTTTGAATAAACATCTTCTGTTGGAATGGTTCAGAGTAAAATGTAGTAAAAGATTGTATGTACTGTATGAGACAAGACTATATAAACCTGTTTCCAGCTAAAGCCCGATTTTGTCGGGATTTTCAGGCTTCTAAATTAATGCCACATGCCTGAAAGCAGTAATGGAACATAATGTCAGTGTGAATCATAGTGAGATTTGTCATGCCACTGAATCCAATCTATTTTATGCAAAAACAATCAACCTTGTAGTACCCAATTCAAGATGATGCAGTTTGGTCTATGGGTTTGAGGGGGTAGATATTCTAGACCTGAGTACCCAGTGGCTAAACCACAGCTACAAGTAATACTTTATTATTATATTATAGTAAAACTATTACAAGACAAAATCATGACTAGTTCTGATAGCTAAGCCTTCAGTAAAACAAAAATTTAGATTGCGCTCAAAATTTGCCTAAATTTACTTATATTTATCACCATACTTCATATTACATGTCATACAAGTTTGTAAAGAAGCAATTATTAAAAGAAAGCTCAGTTCTGATATAAAATGTGCTGATAATCAACATTATAACACTGAAAATAATCAATTATTTAAAGTTTAAATTTTAAACCTTATGCTGCTACACAGGAGTTTTGTGACTAATAATGATTATTCTGTCAGTCTAAACAGCTCTTTTCTAAGCAGGGGTTGTTTGAGATGCTGTGTTACCATTGGTTTTTTTTCAACTGGTATTATGTTCGCAATATATTGCAGTCTTTAACCTTTACCCTGCTAAATTTTTAAAATGGACTGGTCCATCATTCAATTTTGGCAATACCACTTATTCCTCAAAGAGGTGTTCACTGAAAATTTACTGACTGAATAGCTAACTGTGCAGTATAAGTAACTGACAATATCCCAACATCCTATTGTAAGGCTTATAATTATGCTTTGTTGAACTTTACAGGAAAGCTCAAGAAATTTTCTTGAATTATTCAATAACTAAGTTCATGTCATTGAATAGTTCCACAAAAGACTCTAAAATGTTGAAGAACATTTCAGGCAAATTTTAAGAAATGTTTAATGGGACAAACTAGAACAAAATTAATAGTTCGCTAAATGCTTTTGATTTCATTTCTTGAACAATTCAAGAACTCCTGTTTTTGCCCAGTTCATGAACACTTCTTGAACATTTTGTTCCACCCCGGAGAAATTTTGAAGGACAATTCATGAACTGTTCTTGAATTGTTCAAGAATACTTGTCCATGAATTGCATGGTGGCACTCATTTCATGAACCTATTCAAGATAAGTTCATCAATCCTTTATAAGACACCAGTCTTGAACTGGTTTTGAACAGTTCAAGAATACATCAAGAACATTTCTGTCAGTTTGTTGTTATCTAGTTAATGAAACACAATTAACCCTATTACTTGAAGTGCATTAATTTTATTGACTGAAGTCTGGGACAGAGTCAGACAAAATCATATGAGCCGTGCCATGAGAAAACCAACTTAGTGGCTTTGTGACCAGCATGGATCCAGACCAGCCTGCGCATCCGCGCAGTCTGGTCAGGATCCATAATGTTCGCTTTCAAACCCTATTGGAATTAGAGAAACTGTGAACAGCATGGATGCGCAGGCTGGTCTGGATCCATGCTGGTCGCAAAGCCACTATGTTGGTTTTCCCATGGCATGGCTCATATACAATGTACTGACCAGGATATGAACACAGTTATATAAATAATGCTTCCTGGTCACTGGTAATGTCTTTTATTAGAGACCTGCAGCTATCAGCCAAAAACAACTGATTATCATTAAGACTGACAGACAGAAAAGATAATACCTGTATATTGGCAACATGTAAATTAGCCGGATAGATAGACAGATGTAGATAGATGATTGTGTTTGTGTACCTGTACCTGTGCTGGTGAATGATATACGGGTTTAGGTGTCAACCGTAAAAAATCTCTTGCATTTTCTACATGTGATGCTTTCACATCGTCATGGAAATTAGCGGAATTCCTTAGCATTCCAAATGTGAAATATTACCTTTCGGTGGAATAAATTTAAAATATTTCAAAAGGAGTATGTACAGTGAAAATATCTGAAGTTTTGAAAGAAGTAATTCACTACAAGCTTTGTCTATAACATGTTGGCTATGCTTGCTATCTTTTCGAATCAGGCAAAGAGTTCTGAATAGTTATATTGTTTTATTTTGAGAAATTAAAAAGCGCAAGGTTTTATTTGAGTGTTTCTTCTTCATATACTACGTTTGGATTATTTAAGGAAAGTTTATAACAGGTAACAATGCAGTACATGTAACTTAGAACTTTTAAGTGTTTTCTTTTCTGAGAAAAATTAAACAGAACTGTTCCATTCTAAAGGAAGTTTAAGTCTGAAAAAAAAGTGACATTTAGAAATTATCAGAATCTGCTATTTAATCTCACTGTTGAGTAAGAAATAAAAAAAAAAAAACTTGTGAAAATGTCACTAGCACCCGGAGGAGGGAAGGGAAAATTGTCTAGTGCATCATTCGCTTCTAGGGCTTCAGACAGAATTTATGTTAAGAAACGAGAATCGGTAGGTGTTTTTATGAAAATAATAATTATAGCTTTTCATACCAGTACTTGGTATTTTTGTGAAGGTATAAAACCATATAATTTGAGCCGTGCCATGGGAAAACCAACATAGTGGGTGTGCGACCAGCATGGATCCAGACCAGCCTGCGCATCCGCGCAGTCTGGTCAGGATCCATGCTGTTCGCTAACAGTTTCTCTAATTCCAGTAGGCTTTGAAAGCGAACAGCATGGATCCTGACCAGACTGCGCGGATGCGCAGGCTGGTCTGGATCCTTGCTGGTCGCATACCCACTATGTTGGTTTTCTCATGGCACGGCTCATATAATTTGTAGTTTTTCTGTCTGCTTTGAATGTAGATCTGTTACATTTATTGTATATAATTTTTTTTTTCATGTTGATGGTCTGCCTTTAGAAGACCTGTCTCTATATACTGCATAACGTTAACTTTAATTTAATGGATAAAAATGACAAGTGTGTCAAAAATAACTATTTAAAACGAAAGCAAATGTAAAAAAATATTATGTAAAATTTCTTATTTTTTCTTAAAGAAAAATTCAAAACTGGTGAATATATTTTAACCCTATTACCATAATATCAATGGTATTGTCTTATTCTTGAAAAGACATTAAAGTAACATGTGAATCAAACATACATAAATGTCTTTATAAATTCACTATTATTATAGTGTATAAAATTCTCTGTCATGTACATTCGCCCCCATAGCAGTAACTGTTGTTAATTAAAAAATAATTTCTAAGACCAATTGTCAGCAAGTAAACCTTAATTCTCTGCTACTGTGCAATTATCAAGCAGTACAATTGGACACATATGACATTGTGACATATTGGCACAATTTTTGTATCATGACATTCTAAAAAAAAATCACAACTGTCCTTTTCAAAGTATAAGGCTATTGATTTTGAAATAGTTTAAACTGATTTACTTATAGGTAATAACCCTACAATTTGTTAAACAACTTCCTCTAACTTTGATCATATATTTAAGCTGTCTACAGAGTACATGAACTTCCTGGTGCATGCCTGGCATATGGATCATTCTTAAATACAGACAAAACCCAAAGAAGATTTAAACCAGAATTAGATACGAATTCTGATAATAAGTACTTATGAAGTTTCATTTTGTCGTTAAAGAGGCATGCCCCTGATGAATACATAGAGCTGAAAATACCAACTGATTTCTTTAACTCCAAATAAAATTTGCATTAATTTATACCAGAATAAGCTTTTTTACATGATACTTCATGAAAACCATACTGCTACTAGCAGTAAAAACCTGCTGGTTTACATTATTTTACTGTGTGACTAACTCAGTAGACAACTTTTTTTTACATATCCTATTGCCTATGCAAGCTCAGTACAGCCGTAGCATGCCCTTCAAATGAATGCCAATCACAACAATTCAATTTAGCATGTTCTTTTTACTGACCCTACACAATGAGTGATCATATCGTATATTTCAGGTGGCCATCTGTGTAAGAGCAAGTGAATACTGTGTCTAAGACCTCACTGAATCACATACTCTGTTTTTCTTTTTTTTATTTCCTATGTAGTATATCACTGATACAGTTATGAAAGTACATTGTACATGCAGATTTTGAGCAACCTGAAATAAATTTTGTACAGTACCAGGCATGTCCCTTTAACATGTTCAATCTATGGAATTCCAAAACAACAGAAATCATTTTCAAGTAAGCTACAAAATCTCATAAACATGTCAAGGAATGATTAGGTATTTAATGAAACAGACAAATAAAAGCCCAAACAATCATTCAGACGAAATTAACTGTCGAAAAGTACTTCTGCTTGGCACTGACTTGTATACTATATAAACGAAAGTTTTAAGTTTACAATAAATACAGGTACATCAACTGAACATATTCAATTTTTATGAATAAAACAATATTTCAGTAGTATACACTTATTGAATTATTAATAACTTAGCAGTCAAGTGACCAAGGGGCAATTTTTTTACTATTCAACAATGACTGGATTAATATTCAATAAATAAGTGTTTTCTTACAGTCAGAAATAAAGTTTCAAATTTTTCTCTTAAATTTTAGACTTCAGACCATTTAGCTACTGACTGGTATAACAAACAATGGGCTTTTGATTTATATAAGGACTTGTGTATTAATAAGACAAATGATATGCACTGATGATTTTTAGCCATCAACCTTATGCCACTGCCAAACACATTTCCATTTTCCACATATTTTTACATGTCTTAGAACCGCATGCAATCCATGTCTTAAATACTAAAGAAAACATTAATTTAAGTTAATTACTTTTATTCATCAGTCCCAAGAAAAAGAAGAAAAACAATAAAAACTTCCAATCACGGCGTACAAATTGCTATCAATTATTTGTCAAATTTGCGATTGTATTTTTCCCAGGATTAAAGAATTATAAATACTTCTGTTTCATGTGACTTATCATGTATTTAAACGAGAAAAATAAGAGAACAAAATTTTGAAATCATCTCCCGTTTTGGTAAATACCGTTCTCCATATGCGTTCTCAGTATTCATATTGATTACTGGTACCTCTAACCAGCCCTGTATATGTGTTAAATATGGTACCTCTTTCTACTTTAAACAAGAGCTGTCGGAGGACAGCAACGCTCGACTATTCAACAGCCTTGTCAATTGAATTAATACGAAAGTCGAAAAAGGGGCATAATTTTGTAAAAATGGGAAAAAGGTTATGGAACCTTCACAGTGCTTATCAGCTCATAAAGTGAACAAGTGCGTGAAGTTTCAATCCTTTCCCATAGGTGGATACTGAAATACCAGCTTACATACAAAAACTTAACCAAAAACTGCCAAGTCGAAAAAGGGGCATAATTTTGAAAAAAAATCCAAAGTAGAGTTATGGGACCTACACAGTGCATGTCAGATCATGACAGTGAACAAGTGTGTGAAGTTTCAATCCATTCCCATTAGTGGGTACTGAGATACCAGCTTACATACAAAATCTTAACCAAGAATTTCTAAGTCGAAAAAGGGGCATAATTTTGTAAAAAAGCAAAATAGAGTTATGGAACCTGTGCAATGTAGGTCCGTAAGTGTGTGAAGTTTCAATCCATTCCCACAAGTGGTTACTGAGATACCAGCTTACATACAAAACCTTAACCAACAATTTCCAAGTCGAAAAGGGGCATAATTTTGTAAAAAAGCAAAATAGAGTTATGGAACCTGTGCAATGTAGGTCCGTTTATCACAGTGAAAAAGTGTGTGAAGTTTCAATCCATTCCCACAAGTGGTTACTGAGATACCAGCTTACATACTACAAAACCTTAACCAAGAATTTCTAAGTCGAAAAAGGGGCATAATTTTGTAAAAAAGCAAAATAGAGTTATGGAACCTTTGCAATGTAGGTCAGTTTATCACAGTGAATAAGTGTGTGAAGTTTCAATCCATTCCCACAAGTGGTTACTGAGATATCAGCTTACATACAAAACCTTAACCAAATCGGGACGCGGACGCCGACGCAGCTGCCGACGCATGGGTGAGTCCAATAGCTCTACTATTCTTTGAATAGTCGAGCTAAAAAGCCCTTGCCATTGATACCCTTCAAAATTCTCTAATTAACCTACATAATCATTTTCCATCAAACAGGCTGAACACCACTAAATCTGGCTGTTCTTTATTTCATATAAAATCCACTTACTCTATTTATAAAACGTTTTTTTTTGATCATTTCATAGCATATCAGATTTTCAGAGACTTATATCCCCATAAAGAACTATATCGCTACTTTAGAAAAACAAAAAGAGGGTGTTAACTTCTCCTTTTCACTTCTTGCAGTTTCTCTTTTCACCACATTAAATTCTTACGCCACCATTTTTACCTAGCATGCGATAGGAACATGCCGATTTCGATAGAATACAAATTGTT
The DNA here is from genome assembly GCF_021730395.1 of Mercenaria mercenaria. NCBI lineage: Eukaryota > Metazoa > Mollusca > Bivalvia > Venerida > Veneridae > Mercenaria > Mercenaria mercenaria. The sequence goes on along the minus strand of NC_069369.1, from coordinate 31,026,123 downwards.
ACATACTGAAACGCAGTACAGTAAAAGCTAACATGTTGCTATTGAGAAAAGGCACTAGCACTAGGAAAGGAAAAAATATCAGCTCCATCTGTATTCACGATATCGACATTATGGATAAAATCCCGTTTTCCGGTATAAACCACTAATAAACGCCCGTTCCCGTTTTCATGGTGAGGGGGGTATCGGCCATTACGCTACATGGCTGTAGTGTTTAGATTATCCTTTTTTAAAGTTTTAAACAAAGAAAATGAATAAAAAAAGTATTGCAGATTATCATTAAACATTGTTGTAATTAAAATATAGCAAAAATATCCTCAAAGTTTACTTTATTTTTGAAATTTTATCTTTTATTCTACACTGCCGCTTCCGTGGCTCGATACCGAAGGTGTGAAATTTTTTGCATTGTTCAAGATAAACAGATTATTTTTGCAAAAAACAATGTTGCCGAAGTCGTAGAATAGTATTTCCATTGTGAGAAAGTAAGATCTTTCATAAATTCTTATCTTCTGGCAAAAATAATCGCTCATAGTGTACACGGTCTTTATATCGGTTAATCTCGCCGACCCCCCTGACCCTTAGTAATGTACACAAATACCGGAAAACGGGATTTATCAATAATGTCGATATGGTCAATTTAGTCAAACTAATCCGATGTATACAGTTTGTTTTATATTGTGATGGTCAAACTGTAAAAGTCAGAAATTAAAAAGCAGCCACTCAACAACAGTAAGCTTGTCTATATCTATATATTTGGACTACTTGTTTACAAGACCGGCGGAGGCTTACATTTGATTTGGTTGTGATCAGCCTATAATTGAAACGGATACTTTTGAAGTTAAAGAGAGACAACTCTCACCTCCATGTTTCAGTGCAGGGCCTGCCTCTATAGGTATCACAAGAAGTGGAAATATCCCACTCAATCCGACTAACATAGCTCCAAATATTGAGAAAATCCATGTTTCAAGTTTTGAGTCATACATAGTCCTTTTTTCAGTATCCTCTGACAAAGTATCTTCCTCCAAAATATCAAGTGTCTCCGCCACGTAAGACTCGTCCTGCGAGTAAGAAGATTTCACTCCATATTTCTGCCCATTCGGTTTCGCGCGATGAATTTCCGAGTTTGACACTGTCACATATATGAGACAAATGAATATATGAAAGGTTAAATACCGAAATATAGCCATAATCAGTTGTATTATCAAGATAAAATAAGTTCAAACTTCATTTTGCAGACGCTTGCATCCGAATCACAACATTTGCGACCTTGACCTTATCTTTCAAGTAAAGCTACCATTGGATAGTTCCATATTCTTATGTCACGTTGAATTGCCATAAAATCAGTGAAATAAAGAAACAAACTGTTTGTTATTATGAACGTTTGTTGAATTCTACTATTTAGAATACTGATTCATAAACAATTTTAACACTCTTAGTTTCGCAAGAGATTTTTTCCCGCTAATGAGATGACGAATACACTTTGCTATCGTTATCGGATAAATTCTCCAGGTGTGTAGCTCTAGAACGATATATCTATTTCTAACAGGAACGGTTCAGATCTGACTGTTTCCATTTAACAAGATTAAACAAAATAAATCCATACATTTAAGATATTGGCTTTTCTAACGTTACGCCATGTAAAACAACTAACGATTTTTTTTACACGAAACTTCCTGTTCTGGAAACCAGCTAAGGGGGTTTCCCTTCTTCCCTTACAGGAAGGTTGTCACATTGAATAAAACACAAATTTCAAGGCTGAAAGATTTATATAAATTCATACAACTTGAGATTTTTTAAATATCCCATTTACACTTAACTTCCAAATAGGAGAGCTCATAAATAGGTTTATGTCGAAATTCATAAAATCAGTCAGCATGTTTACCAAAAACATATTCAGGTGCCCGGTTAAATACGTTCAGATGCTGTGAACAATATAAGTTAGCTTATTCACAAGCTATATAATAATACTTGTTTTTAACTGACATTCACATGTAAGAAAAAATAGCGGGTAAAATTCACACCCGTCAGAGTTTTTGTTTTCTACTTAAGATAGGCATGCTATAATATGTATAATCAAATGTTTTTTTTTGAACTTTGACATGAACTTTTCGCAAGTAATGTCGAAAAAAAAATGATTCACAGTGTTTAGTTCTTTGCATTTTCGAAGTGAAAAGCGGTCATATGCAAATAATATGCAAATGTAAATTATGCTGGGCATGATTCTACTCATAATATGTTTGTAACATGACAAGGAATGCTAGGTTAGTGCTGACTGAACTTTTCTGCTTGTATTTTTTCATAGAATTTATACCTAAAATTGATTATCAAGATGGGTTGCCAGGTTATTTCTGAAAGCAGTACCCCGTATATTATGTTTGGGGTTGCCAAGAAGTAAAACTAGGTAGTACCCGTATATTATGTTTCAAGGGAAACTATGAAAGACAGTACCGTTTGAACAGAATAAACAGAGTTATCTCCCATTAACAACCGATAGAAATATTATTAGGCCGAAAATAATAAATTATGCGGTTTAGGTAAAATGTAGACGCTGGCTAGGTACGGTTTATATTGATTTTTATCATTTAATATGCAAGTAATTAAAGCAGTAATAGAAGGTTCACTGCATTGTTATTTTCATTTTCTTGGTTTTTGATGTAGTCCGGCGACATCTATGATTGGTTAGAACTGATTTCATCATGTAAAATATATTATGCTTTAAAGAATTGTATTTTGAGAAAACGAATTACATTCGAAGTTCAGTGAAATGAGGATACACTGTACAACAATGTTTCAGTTGTATTATTTTGTAACCACTCGTGCACAGTTAAACGCCAGAGAACAGGAAATCATCACGTCTGCGTGTACATTTATAGTTATTAACAACATAATGAATTGTTTTTATATTGAATTTCAAAGCAGAGTTTCATTTCAGCAAATATCAATCTGCCGTCTTATGGTAACCATAGATACTTTGAATCTGAAACTGAATAGACTAGAAATCTAGTATAGACACTATATATATTGTTTGCATCTATAACATTTAAAAACATGAGTTACTCCGTTCATATTTTATAGCATTTTGTGCTGAAAGAATCCAACATAAAACGAAAACGATTCGTAACCACTGACTTGAGAAACGCTTTAATTTCACGAGAAACATCTTTTATGTTACTATAAAAATGTTGCAGACGATATTCACTAATAGAAAAAAATGTTGGCAAAACATTGATGCTATTTTTAAAGGTATAGCAAACAGCAGAAACTCTCAGTTATCTGTGTTCGCTCTTTATTTACTGAGTAACTATTGAGCACGCTCATGTGATCTATATTCTAATCAAGGCAGCAAGAAAACCATCTGGTATGAGTTGTTCTTGATTTTTTACTTAATGTTACTGAAATTTAAAGACGGCTGTGGCTATGGGCCTTTTTTCTAAATATGTAAGACTTTTTCCGTACTGTGGAATATAATTCAGTAGGAAAATGCTGAACTATAACTGGATATTTTGGACACGAGACATTTATGGAATGTTGCATTAAAGAAATTGTTTTTTTGCTGGACGAGCTGAAAATTGGGTCGGGAAATTATTGTCAAAAACAGGCATTAAGAAATTCTGTGTTGAATTATTCATTTGTTAAAACAATGGAATTTCACTCTACCATTTATGATGTAGCTCAGGATGCCTCTCAGATTGCCTCGGCACATAAGTCGGACAGAGAGAGACTTGAACCTGTAAGTCCATTGAAAATTAGTAAAGGCTAAAGTTTATTCACTCCCAGCGTTATTACGTAACGCACAAAACAGGGGTTTGTTTTAGAATTTTATGTTACGTCAAATTTTTACGTCCTAAGTAACGGTAGTTTACTATTTGCTTAAATGATGATTTCCTTTAATTGTAACGAACATAGATATAATCTTGTTATTGGCAGTTCTTTTTTAATCATAATGGAAACATAGAGCTACATGCATGTAACCATCGATTGTTAAAAAGAAAAGAAATGAAATGTTAAAAAGAAACTTACAGTTTTTAGTATAATGCACATTTATACATTGTTCAGTTATGTATATAATGTGTGTTATTTCGTACCATGCATAAACGTGTTAGTCTTATGTTTACATAATCTAGTAATCTAATGTAGCCATTGTCCATATTTGCAAATATGTAATGTTAGTCTAATATACCTTTAAAGGTTTAAGATAATTTTTAAACCAAGATTCTCCTTATTGAAAGCCGTTCAGAAATTTCAAGAAAAAATGTTCTTACCAAAAACTACTGGCACCGTAAACACATCAATAGTTTGTGCTGAACGGTGTGGGTACCGTGCAGGTTTCAGACGCGGACACGTTTAGCGCGATTCATGGATTTGCCGATCCTATTCTGTCGTTCATTTCGCATGAACACCGGAAAAATAATTTCTTAAATGATTACCGACATTATTTAAATATTTCATTTGATCTGACAATATGCCTCTAATCTGTACAAATTTAAGTCCCCTCACCCCGCCATTGGAATCGCTTCGATTGATGGTTTTAAATCATATCTTGTTGATTTTCTCAACAGCTCTTTTTTTCTTGAGAGAAAATAGTTCTCGATTTTATGATCAGAAGTATCTCTTGAGAAAATGTCTGTTTGAGCTATAGAGCCAGACTGGATTTTCTATTGATTAACAATAAAGTTTCTAAATACAGAACAACTATAAAGATAACAGACAGAACACGAGACATAGCCCTGCTTTTAAAAAACAGCAGCCTTTACTGACATATTCTGTGTGCATGCAGCTTAAGACAATAGATATTAATTTATTTGAAAAAAAAATGAAAAAGAGCTATCAGGGTGATTATATTCCATGTGCGACAACGCCATCAAACGAGCAAGGTCGGAAAGCGATATTAGTATAATCCATTGAAGACATTTTTTGTTTCTTTTATAACACAATACTAATTATTTCAAGTCAGTATAATATTCAGTTAGCTGCACATTCTCCCACGTTTGCAACAGGTGCCTGCAGAAAATGTAGTTCTTTTATCAGTATGTCTTTGATTACACAGTAATAATTGCAAATTTTGCCGTTTTTTATTTGTTATGGCACATGATTTTAAGCATCAACATATTCGAGCGAAATCGGGGCGAAATTATTTGGTTTGGCCTTCCTTACTGAATTTTCACAGATGCCTCCATACCTGCACTACCTCATTAACTTCCAGTTATTATGAATACCTGTGTCATCTCAGTGATAAAAAGCTTTCTGGCTTACACCTAGGTACGATTACCATAACTAATACTTTTTCTGATGGTCGAGAAGAGTAAGTAAACATCTCTGAAGCAGAAACCGTGCCTATTCATTTGTTCTATATCGAAAACTCATTCTCTATAACACCATTTGATAGCACCTCTATAACTTCATGTCAGTAACAACACATAGTTAGATTGAAGATTTTCCTGGCGTCGTTGCCATAAACTAGCTTGTGCCTATATTTTTCACACATGTATATAGTTGCTTGTATTTAAGTTTCCTCATGGAATACCTTCGATCACAAATTGGTGATTTTTACAAGTGGAAATTAATTTCCCAGTATTTAACTATCAGTTTCCCTTGAGGAATTCTCTGACAGAAATGTCTGTGCAGGATTTTTAATTTATTAACATAGTTTCTAAGTACAGACACATAGGGTAAAGGATTAACAGAAAAGATTCGGCTTGTAGGAACATCAGTCTTTACTGACATGTTCTGTCGATCTCTATCTGGTGGACGGATGGTCTAGTGGTAACACGCCTGTCAAGTCAGAGAACCTGGGCTTTGAACCAGGCACTTGAGATTTATGAGATGTATTGAGCGTCTCCAGCCCAACTAATAGTTCAGCACTAGTTCTTCTCAGGAAAGAGATATTCGCTTGTGTCGGTGATACACACCGGTCATTTAGAGAAGCTGTTAAAGATATACCTGTTTTTAAAATCTATAATTTTGACAGATCGTGTTTGTATTGGTAGAAGATGGATTTGGCGCCCTTTCGGACTGGCTGCCTTTAAATGTAAAGCACCATTGAACGTGTTTATCATGCAAAGGTGCTTTGTACATCTGTCATAATAATAATAATAATAATAATAATAATGATAATAATCATAATCATAATCATAATCATAATAATAGTAATAATATTATACTAGTTCAAGACATATCAAAACAGTATTTTTATACCAACTAAATGCTAATTAAAGAAGATGTTTCAAAGTATTTATGTTGCACGAAAATAATCGGGAAGCAATCTGTTATTATAATTCATTGATGGCATTTTTTCTCTTTGAAGATAGTAATGATTATTTGCAGCCGGTGTTCTGTTCTTTTAACTGTACATTCACCTCTATTTGCAATAGTTTTCTGTAGAAATATTTTTCTTCTGTAACTTTGAAAGAATTTTAAGAATGGGTAAATAACTCGTTTCATTTCCATTTATATACATTTGTATGTGAACGCACCGGGTAAATGTCATACAATATGAGCTAAGATTAATGTAGTTTTCAACCGGGTTAGATTGTCAACACAGAGCAAAAGAATAATGGAAAGAACTAATTGGTTTGGCCTTATTGAGTTTATACAAATTGTTCCACATATTATCTTCGATAATAAATAGGTATTATGAGTACCTATGAACCTAATATTAAAGATAAGCCTTCTGGCTCATACCCATGTTTGTTCTATACATTTCATACTAGATAATACCGTTTGATTAATACCTGTAAACGACTTGCATTCTCTGTTCATAGCAATAATAATTCATTGTTGTTAGTTTGAACGTCTCCTTGAGGTCGCTGTTATTGATCTTGCCCTACCTATATTTTCATACATAAAATTATATATATTATATTATACCAGATTGTATACCATTTTTTTTTTTATGCAAAACACATTCAAAGATGCTTCACCTTTTTACATACAAAAGTTGCCAGCCCACTAATGCGTCTCTTCCAGTACAGAAACAGAGCGTTCCGTTAAGATGGACAGGACATGATCCTGATCTGACCTGGCCGGTGAGCCCAATTTTTGAACGGGTAAGGCCGAGCTAGGGCAGGTCAGGAGAGCCCATGATTTGTAGTGTACCAAAGGTGTCGGCATGTTTTTTACGAAACTGACACCAGAGACTACAAGAGTGTGGCATCTGGACCTGGTTTATTAGCTCATTTAGTAAATAAAAATGCATGTCTTTTAAAAGTCTGATGTAATTCAACTACCAACTTGACATTATAAGTAAACAATTAAATGTCTCCTTTATTCCAAGTTGATTGATAAGTGTTTTTGACTAAATCCAAAATATTTATACAGAGATTGATCCCACATGGATCCACTGGCAGAAGAGGGGTGAAATAATGACTATTTTTCTGTTGAATGGACATATGAAATTTTACTATTTCACCAGGTCCATTAATATCGTATGTGTTAATTGATCAATTTGCAAAAGATAATAGGTAAGGGTAGATTTCTCGGAAGCACAGAGCACCAACAACACAGCCCCAGAGTCACGCATTTGCCAACAACAAAAAGAAGCTGTAATGGAAAAATATTCCAGACGGGTTGCTTCAAACATCCAACAAGTACATATTAATTCGTGCTAAATATTGATGGAGGGGAAGGAAATAGTAAAGCGCGAAATGGGGTGGAGGGGGGGGGGGGGCGTGGAGGAACCCGAAGGGGAAAGTTGAACAAGGACGAACATACAACGGAATGCCGAGTTCTTTAGAAACAGTCGCACTACAACGTAAACCACAGTAGCGCAGACACTCATGTAACAAAGATAAACATACAACTACGATCAACTGAATAACATAGAAAAAACGAACAAGCAACACATAAGAAAAGAGTAGGGCACCGTTATAGACTCACAAGCATACAAACGAAACCACACAAGTAGGAAAAAAACAGTCATGTAACGTCTTAGGATTCGGCTGCCAAAACAAAGGGGAGCCACGAAAACTTACTAAAAGTAAAGGGGGAGGGGATGCAAAAAGTAATGTAAATCCAAGGGAAAGGAGCGGGCAATAAGGGGAGTGAGGCGGAGGAAAAACGCTTACAACAAACAAGAAAACATACGCAACAGACAATACAAGACAGACAAAACAACCAGTTGAAAATAGGGGCACCGCCTTGGAACGGTCAGTAACCTATATAAAGGAAACTGGGGATTTAAACGCGTTTAGGGCATGCCAACATCGCACTTACCCTATTTTCAACAAGTTAAACAACACAATGTAAATAAAATCCCGCTGAGAAAGGCTCTAACATTAGTGCAAAAATAACAGATAAATAAAGCAAAACATAAAATTAAGGTAAATTTAAGGTATATTTACACCAATGCACTCAACAACTTGTCTGAAGTCAGAGCAACAAGAGCCTAACTTTTAAGGGCACGACTAAGAAAACAAGTAGGAATACGTCACTTCTAACTACCAGAATATTCTAATATAAGATGGTATATTAAAGCAGGTCTTATTTTAAAATACAGGTCAGTCATCATTTTATATTCTAGTGTGTTACGTGATTGCAGAAAAAGAAACCAAAGTTTTTGTACTTTTCAACTGTATTATATCTTTTGCAAGTTGTAACGGCAATCACTGAAATTAGATGAATGTTGATATAATTTATGATTCTCCTGAGGCATCTAATGAATTGTTGGAAATGACGGGTACATATGCATTTTACAGTCATTGTACATTTCAGTACACACCTGTCTGGAGAATGACATATGGATATTTATATCTGTGCAAGTTTAGATAAATCTAGCATGACCTCGACTGACCTGTCCTTTTAAAGAATCGGGTTTATCTGGTCATGCCAATCCAGACCAGACCTGACCAGGCAAGGCCAGAGAGTAAACATACGTACAATTTTTATGTAAAGACATGTCCGACTAACTTAGCCTAGTCAAATAGATAATGACAATGGCTAAATTTCCTGGTCACCATGCAATGCCTAAGAGGAATCATTAATATATCAATTTCCATCTATGATTTCTGTGTAATGGTTACATTTTTAATTGAGTGAGATAGAAAGGCACGTCATTTGTTTAACACTGCATGTCATTGTCTTGAGAAATTCTAACCCCATTTGTTTTATCATGTATGAAACATTTTTTGTTAAGAACCAAAACACAATCATAACAAAACAATTGCTTTGGAAACGATTTTGTTCCTGGAACACTTGATACACTATGGTATAGGTTATTTACAAATACCTTGTACCTACCTTTCTATATATTTGAGCTATCTGTGTTAGAGGGAAGTGTAAAAGCTGACAAAGGTTAAGAATTCTGGCATGACAATGGTGTTATATTTAGTTACAGCGATCAACTAAAAATATTGGTAGAGAAGAGTGTGCATACTGTTAATATCGAGCACTCTTAATTAATATTCTCATCCTAGCTTTAAGAAAACCAATTGCTTTGCTCTGTCTGAGCGAGTTGCTCTTGTTTTTTGCTTAATGTGACGTTTGTAGGTATTTGTCTAATCATGCTCATTCTATCTGGATTTTTGTATTAAGGAAATAGTTTGTTAGTACGCCTTAGGGAATTACAAGCTGAAATTCGGATTTGGGAATTTTTGCCTGAAACAGGCATAATTTAGAAATATCTGTATGTTCCTTTAGGAATAATTTGTTAAAATGATGGAATTTCACTCTACGATTTATGACGTAGCTCAGGATGCTTCTCAGATTGCGTCGGCACATAAGACGGACAAGGAAAGACTTGACCCTGTAAGTAAACTGGAGTTAAATAAGAGCTATTTAAACTTTTATCTCGTATTTATTTTGATTCCTCAAAAGCATGCAGTGTAATGCGATATATTAGAGACTTTTTACATTTTGTAGATGAAAGACAAGGTTAATGCAAGAATTTCAAGAATATGGCTGTTCTTGATTAGAATTTATTTGTACTAGTCAGTGGATGCATTAAGTTTGAACTATCTTTATATAGTTTTGATATATCATAAAATCTACCATATCCCTATAGTTTCTGCCCCGTCCAACTTTGTGTTACAATACTTCTCTACGGCAGTCTACTGTCAGAAATCATTTTCACCTATTCCTTCTATCTGCAAAACTGTGAATCAATCGCCTTTCCAATCATATTTACATTTTTTATTCTAATTAAATGGAGTGTTTGTCAAGAGTGAATGCTGTATTTAAATGTTCATCATTCTAATTCTGTCTTACATTATAATTAGATAATTAGTTTTAATCTATTTTTGTGTGTTGAACTGTTTTTATTAATATTACAGAAGGCCACATTGAAATTTAAGATGTTTAATATGTTCTAACACTGTTATATATATGTGTTACCTTCTTTAAATAAAGTAATTATTATTATATTATTATTATTATCAAACGTAAACCCTTTTATTTCACTAGCGAGGTAAGGCGAACTCTAACTCTAGATATACCTGGAAACTTATCAATCGTACATGCGGCTTATGGGAAAACAATTCACATTCGAATATATTGTTTGCCTGTAAAATGCTTGCTTGCTCACCTGAATTTACACGTCTTTCAAGGTCAGTTTATTTATTATTCACAAAACGATGCAATAGGCGATGAATAAATTATTAAGACAATTAAACGATAGAAGTTTTTCTACACAATCTTATTACAGCGTTTACGTAATATATTCGTGAAAAATAAATAATAAATTATTGTCTACAGTATTATATTCTGAAAAGTAATTAAAAGTGTAAAATGGGCAGAACAATATGCAAGAAAAAGAGGCCTAACGTTATTTTTTTGTTTGAAGACAATAAATAATAAAAGCTATTCAGTAAGGCAAGGGTGTATGAAGTATTGAGATGTGAAGGTACCATGCATGTTGTAGATGGTCGGGATGAATTGTAACACAAAATAATAAGATATAATCCACAAGAAAATTATTACATGTAAGGACATAAGTTACCACGTGGAATCGCTTCGACGGATGATGTTTAATTACAAGTTGGTGATTTTCTGAAGAACTTATCTATTCAGGGACAATAATTCTCCAGTATTTTATTTCCTGTTTCTCCTGAGAACTTTTCTAACAGGAAATGTCTGCTGTAGCTCTCGAATCAAGCTAGAGTTTCTATTGATTAACAATTAAGTTTCTAAATAAAGAAGATGTATAAAGATAACAGACGGAACACGAGACAGATTCCTGCTTGATGAAACAGCAGTCTTTACTGACATTTTTCAAGTATGCAAGCCATTTTAAAAATATCTGTAAAGGAAATTTATCAAATTATTTATAATTCACACGTGACAACGCCGGCAAGGCCTACCCAAAATGAGAATAATCCGGAAGCAATTTTATTAGAATAATGCACTGATGAATTTTTTGTTTCTTTTTGAAGCAGCCAGTCTAATATTTGATTAGCTACACATTCCGCCGTATTTACAATAGGCTTCTGCAGACATATTTTTCATCTATAACTTTTACTGCTTTATAAGAATTTTTTAATATGTAGTTTCATTTTCCATTCAGATTATTCTTTACCCCGTGCATATGCCATCATGCACCATGAATTATGATTAACTTGGCTGTTATAGCCGTGCAAATGTACATAATAAAATCGACATGTTCTGGCAAAACCGAACAATACGTTGACGGTCAGCACCAAAAGGGCTGTTTTGTTGGGCCTTTCTAATTGAAGTTTTTACAGCTGCTTCCATACCTGCAATAAACTTGGCAATTTACCTCCGATTATCGTTTATCAATAATAAATACCTACGTTAATTCAGTGAACAAACAATTACAGATAAGCATTTTGGCTTATGCCCATTTATTTGTTCCTTAATTATATATAGTTCACTTGGATCGTTGCAATTCTAATACTCTATTCCATTAAATGATACAATTTCTTATAAGGTGTCTTGTGCAAGTCCAATATCAATGAACAAACCAAATAGCGATATTATAGATAGAGTGACGAGAATGTACCTCTTTACAATGGGATATGCTTTCCTATTTGACAATGTTCTTAGTAATTAGTTCCTACTTAATAATGTTCTCACTAAATAAACTATGATTTCTCCATTAAGAAAATCCACTTTACACCAAACATACGTTATTCATCACAGCGTTGTAAGGGAGGTTGTTTTTTGCATATCATGACTTTAAGCAAACAACTTCTCTTTATTCAAGAAAGGAACAGGACATGCGGGCCAGACACTTACGAATACAGACCGTCCGATATTGACAATTACTGTTATGGTGAAAGCGGAACTATCTTACAAGTTTTCACAACTATTGAATTTGTTTTTGGATCCCAGAGAATTAAATTCGTCGTACGTGTGCTTTCACTCGAATGTGACAAAACTGAGACCACAACTGCTTTGTGGTGGACTTACACGGCTATTGACTTTCATACAGTAATGTTAATGTACAAAACAAAAGCAAACAATAATTGTTGAAGAGACCCCTGATTTCAAGGAGCACTGGATACGTTGATTAATGATATAGCATACCCATAAATATCCAGTTTGTTATATATTTGAGATATATGTATTAGAAGAAATTATAAAAGCAGACTATCAAAAGGTCAGGAGAGAAGAAATTTGGCACTGAATTGATATATTAAAGGTATACTTCAATCAGATGAAAACTTTAGGTATGAGAGTTTACATGTGTTACCTATCGAGTAAATATTCAGCCAGACCTGCAAACACAGTTGGTCAGTATTATATCTTGGCTGTAAACTGATTGCGATGCTGCTTTTTATTTTCTGAATGTTATTCGTAATTTAAAGAGGCAGTTCCAACTTCTGTTTTTATAATACTGGGTGGAGTAATTTCCAACTTTTGTTTTTATAATACTGGGTGGAGTAATTCAGTATGAAACTGGAATGGACATTGTTTGGTAACACTAGGGAATTAAAATCTATAATCTGGAGTAGGGAAACACCGACAGAAAAAGGCGTTAAAGACATTTGTTGAAATATTTCATCAGGGAATAATTTGTTAAATTGATGGAATTTCACTCTACGATTTATGATGTAGCCCAGGATGCTTCTCAGATTGCATCGGTTTATAAGACCGACAGGGAAAGACTTGAATCTGTAAGTAAACTGAAAATTAATACAGTAACACAGGGTACGTAGTTAATCGTGATCTGACAGTCAAATTAATTATCCTAAATGTTGACAATATCATAGTTCCGATAAATCATAATTTTTACACTTATTATACTACTCCTCTTTGTGGTCAAGACTTTTTTTTTTGCAAACTATTTTCAACTGTTCCCTATGTTTTCCAACCTAATAATGTTCTTCTATAAAAAGACTGTAAGAATCAAAGGTCAGATAGTTTTGTTGCAGTAGCAAGATGACCCGAAATCTCTTTTAATAACAAAGACTTAATTATTAATAGTAGCAATTATGTGACGTATGAGAAAACGTATCGGCACGGAATTTGATTATATTGCCTAAATATCTGCAAAATATCACCTCGCTGTTTAAACAGGTCATGACAAGCTATTTATTATTTATGAAAGGAAGCTATAAATAATAAAATACATGTTATAAGTCAGCGATAGGAATTTTTCTTCAGTATCTTATTCTGAATACTATTGGAATTGTAAAACCGGGTGCCCTAGTTATGAGAAAGGAAGTATGCATAATGTTAAAAGTTCTAAATTATACCCAGTTAAGAGTATATTATATTGCCCAAATACCTGCAAAATATTATGTCGCTGTTTAAACAGGTCATGACAAGTTATTTATTATTTATGAAAGGAAGCTATAAATAATAAAATACTTGTTATAAGACAGCGATAGGAATTTTTCTACAGTATCTTATTCTGAATGTTATTGGAATTGTAAAACCGGGTGCCCTACTTATGAGAAAGGAAGTATGCATAATGTTAAAGGTTCTAAATTACACTGATCATTTTTAAAAGCCATGCTGGGTAATGAAGTTAAGGGTTATATATTATAAAGTTTCTCAACAATAACGTACTCTTACCATAGATACTAAATGGCATGGTACCGAGGGGTGTTGCTCCTGTGCAGGTAGCACATATGTCTTTTCATCTGCACACAAACAGTTAAGTTTCCCACGAATAGTGATTTTTCAACAATTCTTTTCAGTGGACTGCTGTCCATTATTTTATAAACATAAGTTTGTACTGAGAAGTTCCTTCGACATAAAATGTCTGTTGAAATAAAGACAAAAATAATTTAACCTGCCCATAAGCTCTAACATTATCATCTGCAATCCTTTTGATGGATGGTTTTAAATTTAATATACAGAGATGGCGATTTTCTGAAATACTCTTTCACGGGGAAAATAATCTTCCAGTATTTTATTATCAGTTTCTTCCGAGAAATTTTCTGACAGAAAAATGTTTATTGTAGCTATTGAACCAAGCTGGGTTTTTTATTGATTAACATTTAAGTGTATAAATATAAAGAGTATAAAGATAAAAGAACACGTAAGACATTCTTGCTGGTTTATTGACATTTTCTATACGAAACCTTATTACAGATGAATTAAACAGCTGTTAATGATTATGGTAAAGATGATATTTCAAAATAATTATAAAGTGTGCGTGGCAATGTCATCTATTGCACTGTCACTATATAAAACTGTCTTACCACTGCTGAACCAGGAATCTTTACGCGGAACACACGGTCTTATTGAAACCATATTTAATTTGAATGGCTTAATCAAATACTAATTCGAAGGTACATATAAATACCACATTTTAAATATGAAGACAGAAATATTTCTTTCACCATTTGTTTCGGTTGTGGGGCATTATTATTTCGTTATACAAGAAACGAACGAAAATTTAATGCAAGAAGACAAAGAAAAACTATATATATCGTCGGATGCAAGTATGTGTTATAGAAGATTATAAAAACAGACGATTATGTTAACAGTGATGAACTATGCTATATTTAAAGGTATCTGCGAACGGCATAAAAATATCGGTAAAAGAGTATCTACACTAAGAGGCAGAACTTGCAACCACACTTGATCTATATTCTAATCAAGGTTGTACGAAAACCGTTTTAGAGTAAATTGTTCTTGGTATTGCTTTATGTTATTGGAAATTAAAATAAGTTTGTAGCTATTTATCTTGAGTTTAAAGACGCCAATCCAGTATACTGTGGGATCTAGTACAGTGTGAACATGGTGACTTTTAAAAGGATATTTTTGACTTGAGACTTAGGCAGACTTATCAATTTATCTGCAAACCTGCATTATGGAAATTGTTTGTTGCTGTACCCTATAGGGAATTTCAAACTTAAATTTGTATAAAAGTATCGTGGACAGAAACAAGAATTAAGGGATTTTGTGTTGAAATACTCACGGCGGAATACTTTGTTAAAACAATGGAATTTCACTCGACGATTTATGATGTAGCTCAGGATGCTTCTCAGATTGCATCGGCACATAAGTCGGACAGAGAGAGACTTGAACCTGTAAGTACACTGAAACTGAATGAAGGTCACTGACCCGTGATCACGTCAATAATATAAGATGAAAACTGGTTATTTCATATAGACAATTTCTAAATGACTTTTCCTTACTATGACAGAGCAGTGTGCAACGGTTTGTACTCGACAGTACACACATTATCTTTAGATTCCGGGTCATCGTTTTGTACCCCTTGCTTTTGACTCTACTCCACTTATTGATTGATGCTTTGTAAATATTAACCATTCACTTTTCCTCCATAGCTTAATCCTTTTGTTTGAACTACCTGTTGGGAGATAATAAAATCAAATATCAAAATATTTTGATTTCATTAACGAGGTTCCGTGCGAATTAACACAGTTATGCTGTGGTGGGTCTTTAACGCAGGAATCTGATTTTTACCTGTAAGCTTTCTTATTGAGTTTACACAAATTGTTCCATACCTTCGATAAGACCGATTATCTTCGATAATAAATAGGTATTGTGAGTACCTATGTTAACTCAGTGAACCAAATATTACAGATATGCATTCTTGCTCATACCATCTGTTTGTTTTATACATTTTATACTTGATAACACCGTTTGATAACACCTGTAAAACAACTAGAATTTCTCTCGTTCATAGCAATAATAATTCATTGGTGTTCGTTTGAGCATCTCCTTGAGGTCACTGCCATTGATCTTGCCTTTACTCATATTTTCATACATACAATTATATACTATATTATATTATACCAGATTTGTATAGCATCCTATTTATGCAAACACATTCAAAGATGCTTCACCCTTTTACATACAAAGGTTGCCACTCATTCGTCTCTTCCAGTACAGAAACAGAGAGTTCCGTCAAGATGTACAGGGCATGATCTTGACCTGACCTGGCCCTATGAACCAAGGTTATAGGCCAGGAGAGCGCATGATTTGTAGTGTACCAAAGGTGTCGGCATTTGTTTAAGAAACTGACACCAGAGACTACAAGAGTGTGGCATCTTGACCTGGTTTATTATCTCATTTAGTAAATAAAAATGCATGTTATCTAAACATTTCACGTATAAAAGTCTGATGCAATTAAACTACCAAGTTGTCATAACAATTAAACAATTACATGTCTCATTTATTCCAAGTTGATTGATTAGTGTGTTTGACTAAATCCAAAATATTTATACCAAGTTGATCCCACATTGATCCACTGGCAGAAGAGGGTTAAAAAAACTGTTTTTCTGTTGAATAGACAGATGAAATTTTACTCTTTTATCAAGTCCATTTATATCTTATGTTAATTGATCAATTTGCCAAGTAGCAGTACTACCAGAATATTCTGTTATAAGATGGTACATTAAGGCAGGTCATATTATTTTAGAATACAGATCAGTCATCATTTAATATTCGTGTCTGTTATGTGATTATAAAAAAGAAACCAATGTTTTTGCACTTTTCAGCTTTATAACTAGTAATCCCAAATAGGGAAGGCAGATATAGGAAAATTAATTGCACCTGATCAACAACTTCTTTACAACAAACATATTTAGTAATCTCAGCAGTGTTCGTTACAGGTCAAACAGATAATGCTAATGGATAAATTTCTTTGGCCTAAGAGAAACCATTAATATATCAACTTCCATGTATGATTTCTGTGTAATGGTTACATCTTTAATGAATGGGTTAGAAAGACACGCCGTTTGTTTAACTCTGCATGTCATTGTCTTGAGAAAATTCTAACCCCATTTGTTTTATTATGTATTAAACATTTTTGTTAAGAACCAAAACACGAACATAACAAAACAATTGCTTTGGAAACGTTTTTATTTCTGGAGCACTTGGTACACTATGGTATAGGTTATTTACAAATACTTTGTACCTACCTTTCTATACAGTTGAGCTATTCGTGTCAGAGGGAAGTGCAAAAACTGACAAAGGTTAAGAATTATGGCATGACAATGGTGTTATATTTAGTTACCGCGAACAGCCAAAAATATCTGTAGAGAATATTGTGCATGCTGTTAATATCGAGCACTCTTGATTAATATTTTCATCCTAGCTTTAAGACAACCAATTGCTTTGCTCTGTCTGAGGGAGTTGCTCTTGATTTGTGCTCTATGTGACGTTTGTAGGTATTTGTCTAATCATGCTCATTCTGCCTGGATTTTTGTATTAAGGAAATATCTTGTTAGTACGCTTTAGGGAATTACAAGCTGAAATTCGGATTTGGGAATTTTTGCCTGAAACAGGCTTAATTTAGAAATATTTATATGTTCATTAAGGAGTAATTTCTTAAACTGATGGAATTTCACTCTACGATTTATGACGTAGCTCAGGATGCTTCTCAGATCGCGTCGGCACATAAGACAGACAAGGAAAGACTTGACCCTGTAAGTAAACTGGAGTTAAATAAGAATTATTTAAACTTTTATCTCGTATTCATTTTGATTCCTCAAAAGCATGCAGAGTAATGCGATATATTAGAGACTTTTTACATTTTGTAGATGAAAGACAAGGTTAATGCAAGAAGTTCAAGAATATGGCTGTTCTTGATTAGAATTTATTTGTACTAGTCAATGGACGTATTAAGTTTAAACTATCTTTATGTAGTTTTGATATATCATCAAATCTACCATATCCCTATAGTCTCTGCTCCGTCCACCTTTCTGTTACAATACTGCTCTACGGCAGTCTACTGTTAGAAATCATTTTCACTTATTCCTTCTATCTGCAAAACTGTGAATCAATGGCCTTTCCAATCAAACGTAAACCCTTTTATTTCAATAGCGAGGTAAGGCGAACTCAAACTCTAGATATACCTGGAAACTTATCAATCGTACATGCGGCTTATGGGAAAACAATTCACACAAACTTCGAGTATATTGCTTACACGCCTGTAAAATGCTTGCCTGCTCACCTGAATTTACACGTCCTTCCAGGTCAGTTTATGTATTATTCACAAAACGATGCAGTAGGCGACGAATAAATTATTAAGACAATTAAACGATAGAAGTTTTTCTACACAATCTTATTACAGCATTTACGATATATTTTCGTGAAAAATAAATATTTGTCTACAGTATTATATTCTGAAAAGTTATAAGTGTAAAATTGGTCGAACAATATACAAGAAAAAGAGGCCTAACGTTATGTTTTTTTTTGTTTGAAGGCAATAAATAATAATAATAAAAGCCATTCAGTAAGGCAACGGTGTATGAAGTATTGAGATGTGAAGGTACCATGCATGCTGAGGTGGTCGGGATAAATTGTAACACAAAATAATAAGATTTAATCCACAAGAAAATTATTACATGTAAGCATGTAAGTTACCACATGGAATCGCTTCGACGGATGATGTTTAATTACAAGTTGGTGATTTTCTGAAGAACTTATCTATTCAGGGAAATAATTCTCTAGTATTTTATTTCCTGTTTCTCCTGAGAACTTTTCTAACAGGAAATGTCTGCTGTAGCTCTTGAATCAAGCTAGAGTTTCTATTGATTAACAATTAAGTTTCTAAATAAAGAAGATGTATAAAGATAACAGACGAAACACGAGATAGATTCCTGCTTGATGAAACAGCAGCCGTTATTGACATGTTTTAAGTGTGCAAGCCATTTTAAAAATATCTGTAAAGGAAATTTGTCAACGTATTTATAATTCACACGTGACAAAGCCGGCAACGCCAACCCAAAGAAGCAATTTTATCAGAATAATGCACTGATGCATTTTTTGTTTCTTTTTGAAGCAGCCAGTCTAATATTTGGTTAGCTACAAATTCCGCCGTATTTACTATAGGTTTCTGCAGACATTTTTCATCTATAACTTTTCCTGCTTTATAAGAACTTTTTAATGTGTAGTTTAATTTTCCATTCAGATTATTCTTTATCCGTGTATATGCTATCTTGCACCATGAATATGATTATTATATGGAAATGTATACAATAGAATCGACATGTTCTGGCAATGCTGAATACATTGACGGTCAGCACCAAAAGGGCTGTTTTGTTGGGCCTTTCTAATTGAGTTTTTACAGCTGCTTCCATACCTGCAATACACTTGGCAGTTTACCTCCGATTATCGTTCATTAATAATAAATACCTACGTTAAGTCAGTGAACAAACAATTACAGATAAGCATTCTGGCTTATGCCCATTTATTTGTTCCTTAGTTCACTTGGATCTTTGCAATTCTAATAATCTACTCCATTGAATGATACAATTTCTTATAAGGTGTCTTGTGCAAGTCCAATATCAATGAACAAACAAAATAGAGGTATTATAGATATAGTGACGAGAATGTACCTTTTTACAATAGGATATGCTTTCCAATTTGACAATGTTCTTAATTAGTTCCAACCTAATAATGTTCTCAATAAATAAACTATGATTTCTCCATAAGAACAACCCTTTTAAACCAACACATGTTATTCATGGGAGGTTGGTTTGCCTAGTGTCTTTTGCATATCATGACTTTAGGCAAAAAACTTCTCTTTATTCAAGAAAGGAACAGGACTTACGGGCCAGATACTTACGAATACAAACCATCCGATATTGACAATTACTGTTATGGTGAAAGCGGAACTATTTTAAAAGTTTTCACAAATATTAAATTTGTTTTTTTTTTGGATCCCAGAGAATCTAATTCGTCGTACGTGTGCTTTCACTCGAATGTGACAAAATTAAGGCCCCAACTGCTTTGGGGTAGACTTACACCTCTTCGGCAATTGGCTTTCATAGTAGAATTTAATTCTGCAATGTTAATGTACAAAACAAAAGCAAACAATAATTGTTTTAGAGACACCTGATATCCAGGAGCACTGGATACGTTGAATAATGATATAGCTTACCCATAAATACCCTGTTTGTTATATATTTGAGATATATGTATTAGAAGAAATTATAAAAGCAGACTATCAAAAGGTCAGGAGAGAAGAAATTTGGCACTGGAATGATATATTAAAGGTATACTTCAATCAGATGAAAACTTTAGGTATGAGAGTTTACATGTGTTACTTATCGAGTAAATATTCAGCCAGACCTGCAAAAACAGTTGGTCAGTATTCTTATCTTGGCTGTGAACTGATTGCGATGCTCCTTTTTATTTTCTGAATGTTATTTGTAATTTAAAGTGGCAGTTCCAGTTTTTGTTTTTATAATACTAGGTGGAGTAATTCAGTATGAAACTGGATATGTTTTACTTAAAACATAATGGACATTGTTTGGTAACACTGGGGAATTAAAATCTATAATCTGGAGTAGGGAAACACTGACAGAAAAAGACGTTAAGGACAATTGTTGAATTATTTCATCAGGGAATAATTTGTTAAATTGATGGAATTTCACTCTACGATTTATGATGTAGCCCAGGATGCTTCTCAGATTGCATCGGTTTATAAGACCGACAGGGAAAGACTTGAATCTGTAAGTAAACTGAAAATTAATACAGTAACACAGGGTACGTAGTTAATCGTGATCTGACAGTCAAATTTTCCTAAATGTTGACAATATTATAGTTCCGATACATCATCATTTTTACACTTATTTGTGACACTTTTCCTCTTTGTGGTCAAGACTATTTTTTACAAACTATTTTCAACTGTTCCCTGTGTCTTCTAACCTAATAATGTTCTTCTATAAAAAGGCTGTAAGAATCAAAGGTCAGATAGTTTTGTTGCAGTAGCAAGATGACCCGAAATCTCTTTTAATAACAAAGACATAATTATAATAACAATTATGTGACGTATGAGAAAACGTATCGGCACGGAATTTGATTATATTGCCTAAATACCTGCAAAATATTACCTCGCTGTTTAAACAGGTCATGACAAGTTATTTATTATTCATGAAAGGAAGCCATAAACAATAAAATACTTGTTATAAGACAGCGATAGGAATTTTTCTACAGTATCTAATTCTGAATGTTACTGGAATTGTAAAACCGGGTGCCCTACTTATGAGAAAGGAAGTAGGCATAATGTTAAAAGTTCGAAATTATACTCAGTTAAGAGTTATAATTATATAAAGTTTCTCAACAATAGCATACTTTTACCGCAGACGTGACAATGGTGACAAAATTGGTGTTGGTACTGTGTAGGTTGCATATCCCTTTTTATCTGCATACAAACAGTTAATCCCACTTGGAATCGCTAAGAATACTGATTTTTCAACAATTCCTTTCTGTAGACGAAAGGTAATTCTTTCCAGTATTTTATCTACTGGGAAATTCCTCCGACAGAAAATACCTGTTGAAAAAAGGAACAAAAAACATTTAACCTGCAAATAAGCTCTTAAAATATCACCAACAATCCCTTCGATGGATGATTTTAGATTATAGAATTGGTCATTTTCTGAAATACGCTTTCATGGGGAAAATAATCTTCAAGTATTTTATTTATTATCAGTTTCTTCTGAGAAATTTTCTGACAGAAAAAAATGTTTATTGTAGCTATTGAACCAAGCTGGGTTTTCTATCGATTAACATTTAAGTGTATAAATACAAAGAATATAAAGATAAAAGAACACGTAAGACATTCTTGCTGGTTTATTGACATTTACTGTATGAAACCTTATTACAGATGAATTAAACAGCTGTTAATGATTATGGTAAAGATGACATTTCAAAATAATTATAAAGTGTGCGTGGCAATGTAATTTGTTGAACCAGGAATCTTTACGCGGAACACACGCTCCTATTGAAACTATATTTACTTTGAATGACTGAGTCACATAATAATTCGAAGGTACGTATAAATACAAAAATATTTCTTTCACCATTTGTTCCCGTTGTGGGCCATGTTTTTGTTATACAAGAAACGAACGAAACTTTACTGCAAGAAGACAAAGAAAAAACTATATTTATCGTCAGATGCAAGTATGTGTTATCATGGTTATAGAAGATTATAAAAACAGACGATTAGGTTAACGAAGATGAAATATGCTATATTTAAAGGTATATGTATATAAAAATATCGGTAAGAGAAAATATCGGTAAGAGAGTATATACGCTAAGAGGCAAAACTAGCAGCCACACTTGATCTATATTCTAATTAAGGTTGTACGAAAACGGTTTAGAGTAAATTGTTCTTGGTATTGCTTTATGTTAATGTAAATTAAAATACGTTTGTAGCTATTTATCTTGAGTTTAAAGACGCCAGTCCAATATACTGTGGGATCTAGTACAGTGTGAACATGATGACATTTAAAAGGATATTTTTGACTTGAGACTTAGGCTGACTTATCAATTTATCTGCAAATCTGAATTATGGAAATTGTTTGTTCCTGTACCCTATAGGGAATTTCAAACTTAAATCTGTATAAAAGAATCGAGGACAGAAACAAGAATTAAGGGATTTTGTGGTGGAATACTCACTAGAGAATACTTTGATAAAACAATGGAATTTCACTCGACGATTTATGATGTAGCTCAGGATGCTTCTCAGATTGCATCAGCACATAAGTCGGACAGAGAGAGACTTGAACCTGTAAGTAGGCTGAAACTGAATGAAGGTCACTGACCCGTGATCACATCAGTAATGTAAGATTAAAACTGGTTATTTCATATAGACAATTTCTAAATGACGTTTCCTTACTATGATAGAGCAGTATGCAACGGTTTGTACTCGATAGTACACACATTATCTTTAGATTCCAGGTTATCGTTTCGTACCCCTTGCTTTTGACTCTACTCCACTCTGTGATTGATGTTTTGTAAATATTAACCATTCACTTTTCCTCCATAGCTTAACCATTTTGTTTTAATTACCTGTTAAGTGATAATAAAATCAAATATAAAAATATTTTGATTTCATTAACGAGGTTCCGTGCGAATTAACACAGTTATGCTGTAGTGGACCTTTAACGCAGAAATCTGATTTTAACCTATAAGCTTTCTTATTGAGTTTACACAAATTGTTCCATACCTTCGATAAGCCCGATTATCTTCGATAATAAATAGGTATTGTGAATACCTATGTTAACTCAGTGAACCAAATATTACAGATATGCATTCTTGCTCATACCATCTGTTTGTTCTATACATTTTATACTTGATAACACCGTTTGATAACACCTGTAAAACAACTAGAATTTCTCTCGTCCATAGCAATAATAATTCATTAGTGTTAGTTTGAGCATCTCCTTGAGGTCACTGCCATTGATCTTGCCTTTACCTATATGTTCATACATACAATTATATACTATATTATATTATACCAGATTTGTATAGCATTTTATTTATGCAAAACACATACAAAGATGTTTCACCTTTTTACATACAAAGGTTGCCACTCATACGTCTCTTCCAGTACAGAAACAGAGCGTTCCGTCAAGATTTTAAACGGGTCAAAGGCCAGGGGGCCCATGATTTGTAGTGTACTGTTATACTTTGTTGGTATAAAGAGATGAACATCAAGTATGTTAATACATGTTTATTGAAGTAAGCTTTACAATAGAATAATCTTGAATCATAGAGGCATGCGATATATATATATTAAGTAACAGTAATCTAGTATGAAGAACATAATCATAAGGATGCTGGAGTTGTGTCCCTTTAAACATTAGAATATGTAACATCCCCTTTCTTTTGAATAAAAAAAATAATAATACATAGCTGATATCATTTTATGAATGGCATTTTTCTGATTCAGCACTATACTTGAAAGTAGTGTGTGGGAAATTCAGTTTCACACGACAAGGTGGGTCTGTTACATTCCATTATAGATAAATGTAATAAAATTCAGATAACACAAATAATCCCAGTTTCAAGTTATCAAAATGTCACAGCAATTTCCAGCTTAGTAGTTTTCACATAATTGTTATCTAATAAATGTAAGTGTTTATGTCTAGGTATTTCCTCAGCTAATTACATTATCAACATCATAAGTAGAATATCTCAAAGCACTGTTCAGCTAATTATGTTTCACAAATTTAATCTATCTGGTGGTCGCACATTTCTTCCAGATCTAGTTTGATAAAGGGCAGGTGAATCTGGGTTAGAGTTATAATTTGTAACATTTTCCTGCTTAATTGGATCTGGAGAAATTTTAGGACATGAAGGTTGTGGAGTTTGAAAATTCAGGGGTGGAGCTGGTGGGGTAGCTGGAAGTGATGGAAAATCAATTTCATCAAATGGTTTCTCATGCGATTTTAATAAATGACGTCTATTCCTTCTGTACATACCACCATCCTCTGTCTTCACAATGTAAGATCTATCATTAACCTGTTTAGAAACTACAGCTGGTTGCCAAGTTTTACCATGTCTTATCCTAATACCTTCACCTTTTTCAAGGGATTTCATGGGTCTGGCAGATCTATCATAGTAAAATTTTGACCTGTTTTTTATGTTCTGCATTTTGTTTCGGACACTCGACTTGTCTGGTATTCTGGGTTCAAGGTTTGAATCCATTACTGGTAAAATTGACCTAAGCTGTCTAGACATAAGCAACTGTGCAGGTGTCTTACCACAAGCTAAAGGGGTATTCCTGTACTCAAGAAGTGCTATGTAGGGATCCGTACCCGCCTGTGTGGACTTAGTAAGCAGATTTTTGCAAATAGAAACAAATTTTTCTGCAAGGCCGTTACTTTGGCTGTACGTTGGACTTGACGTTCTGTGGTTAAAATCCCATTCTCTAGCAAAATCAGCAAAGCTTTGACACGTGTAATAGCTAGCATTGTCACTTATCAGGGTTTCAGGTATTCCATGTCTACTGAAGTAGCTTTTCAGTTTCTGGATGATATTTTGAGCTCTTGTGCTTGTTAACTGACTAAGCTCAAAGTACCTACTGTAGTAATCAACTAGAACAATGAAATCTTTACCTTGCCATGTAAATATGTCGGTTGCAACTGTCTGCCATGGTCTATCAGGCAAAGGTGTTTGAATCATAGGTTCTTTCACATTTTCTGACCGATGTTCAAGACATACTGGGCATTCCATAACTCTCTGTTTTATGTCATTAAACATTTTTGGCCAAAACATTATCTCCTTAGCTCTTTGTGTACATTTCTCAATGCCTAAATGTGCACTGTGAATTTTGTCAAGCATTTCGCTTCTCAGCCCTTTTGGTATATAGATTTTCGACCCTTTTAGAATAATGTCTTCTACAACAGACATTTCGTCCCTAAAGTTCCAAAATTCTGTGATAGATTCTGGACAGTCTGTTCGTTGGTCAGGCCAACCCTCAAAAATTGTTTGTTTTAGGGTATGTGACTGTGGGTCTGTCTCGGTAACATCTCTGATCTGTCTCATTTTCTGATCACTGACTGGGAAATTGGACATAACAGCATGTACATGTATATCCATGTCTGGACATAAATCTGTATCAGTGTCGGGTAAGAATTTTCTTGACAAAGTGTCCGCAACTGGAATGTCACGACCACTGATGTGTTTGACCTCTAGGTCGTATTTCTGTAATTGCAATAGCATACGCTGTAAACGTGGGGGTGCACTATGCAAGGGTTTCTTAAATATAGCCTCCAGGGGCTTGTGGTCGGATTGGACATTCACATGTCTACCATACAAGTAATTATGGTATCTCTTGCATGCAAAAACTATACTATAGAGTTCCTTCTCTATTTGGGCATAGTTTCTCTCACTTTGGGTAAGAGACTTAGATGCAAAGCACACTGGCCTTCCTTCTTGCAGAAGTACAGCACCTAGGCCATTCTTTGAGGCATCTACTTGGAGTGTTATTTCCTTATTAGGATCAAAATAGACCAAAACCGGACCAGGGTTCTGTGTGATAACCTCTTTAATTTTCTGAAATGCTTCAATTTGGGGCTTATCCCAGGAGAATTCCACGTCTTTGGAAAGTAAAGCTCTCAAAGGGCTAGTTAACTCGGCAAGATTTGGAGCGAATTTCTGTAAATAGGTCACCATACCTAATACAGTTTCAAGTTCAGACTTACAAGTAGGAGGTGGCATCTCCTTGATTGCTCTGACCTTGGAAGGATCCATCTTAAGTCCATCAGAAGTAAGCAAATGTCCAAAGAATGATATCTGAGATTTCCAATCTCCATTTTCTCTGGATTTAGTCTGATACCTTTTTCACTACATCTGGTCATAAGTCTGTCAAAATTCCGGTCATGTTCAGCCCTGTCCTTACCAAAAACTACAATGTCATCTACAATTGTCTTGATACCTTGAAGTCCTTCCAGACATTCGTCCATTTTCTGCTGAAACATGTCCTGGCTACATAAAAGACCAAACGGTAGCCTAAGGAACGAAATCTCCCAAATGGAGAATTGAAAGTGGTCAGATAAGACGACTTTTCAGTCAGTTTAATAGACCAATATCCGCTTCTCGCGTCTAGCTTAGAGAAAACAGAAGAACCCGCCAGATCAGGCAATATTTCATCTAGAGTTTTAGATGGATAGTGGGGTCTCTTAATGGCATTGTTAAGGTCCTTGGGGTCTAGGCAAATTCTCAATTTACCGTTCCCCTTCTCTACAGTAACTAAACTGTTTACCCATTCTGTGGGCTCTGATACTTTTTGAATGACCCTCTTTTCTAGCATCATTTGTAATTCAGCCTTGAGCTTATCATGTACCGCTACTGGTACTCTCCTAGGGGGGTGTATCACAGGAATGGCATCCTGCTTTAAATGTATCTCACATTCTCCAGGCAATTGACCAATACCTTGAAATATGTCAGGGTACCTAGAGAGAACATCTTCCTTATTCAATGCCATATCTAAGTTGTCAACATTAATCATGATCAGATTCATGGAAATGCATGTTTTTAAACCTAGAAGTGGAGTGGAACTAGTGTTCACAACGTAAAATTCTTCAAGACTGACTACGGCAGTATCTTTATGTCTGACCTTTAAGTTTGCTTGACCATCAACTTTGAGGTAAGTCCCATCATAAGCAGTGAGCTTTCTGTCTGTGGGTCTCAAGGGATCATGTATTCCAAGACAATTCCAAATTGACCTTGGGATGATATTGACCTGTGAGCCTGTATCAAGCTTAAATTTGACATCCTTGTATTTTGGCCCTACTTCAATTGTAATGAAGGCTTGATTTTGGGTCTGGTCAAGGGAAATGGTATCAACGATAAAGTTATTTTCTAGATCTGGAAGTAGACCACTTACTTGCAGTTCACTGATATTCCTTTTGGATCTGCACACTTTAGCAAAATGATTAGGCTTCCTACATGATAAACAAATTTGTCCATATGCTGGGCACACAGTTCCTTTGGCATGACTTTTTCTACCACAGTTCCCGCATTGTTTGCTCATTTGGTGACTTTGATTCCCCTTTGGATTCCGCACATGTGGATTCGAACTTGCTGCTTCTTTTTTCCTCCAAAAGGATTTGGGTTGCTGCGCTTTTGTTTTCAACTTGACAGCATCAATGTCCTGTTTTGTCATTGATTGACATTGAACTTGACTCATCTCTACAGTTCTAGCAATGTCCAGCGTTTTCTGTAGTGTCAAGTCTGAGCCCTCGTTTATCAGTTTCTCACGAATCTTCTGTGATCGTATCCCGAAAACTATCTGGTCACGAACAAGGTCTTCGTTCATTTCGACTGGATAGCCACAGTCCCTAAGTAAAACTTTCAGGTCAGTAACATATTGTTCGAACATTTCTCCCTCCTGCTGGGTTCTCGATCTGAACCGATAACGTGCGTAAATTCTATTTGATTTCGGTTGGCAGTATTGCTCAAAGTTGTTAAAGTATGTGTCGAGAGAGTTCTTTTCTTCATCAGATATTTTCCATGTGGAATATAATTGCCTGCCATGGTCTCCAGACCAAAGCATGAGATAGTTGCATTTTTCAGCTTCACTTTTCTTTTTTAACGGTCCTCCGAACATGAACTCTGCATGAGTTTTAAATGCTTTGAAGGCACTAGGCAAGTCCTTTGTCTCCCAGTTCATTTTTGGAGTAGTTGGCTGCTTAGATTGTTTGAATCCATCTTATTCAATGGTAATGAAATTAATCCTCAGCAAAACGTCGCACAAAATGAACAAACTGATATAAATGCCACAAATTTAAGTTAATATTCCACTGGATATCTAACATTTAGTCCACAGTGAGCATGTTAGTCCTTTACTGACTCTGACACCATGTTATACTTTGTTGGTATAAAGAGATGAACATCAAGTATGTTAATACATGTTTATTGAAGTAAGCTTTACAATAGAATAATCTTGAATCATAGAGGCATGCGATATATATATATTAAGTAACAGTAATCTAGTATGAAGAACATAATCATAAGGATGCTGGAGTTGTGTCCCTTTAAACATTAGAATATGTAACATGTACCAAAGGTGTCGGCATTTGTTTAAGAAACTGACACCAGAGACTACAACATTGTGGCATCTGAACCTGGTTTATTATCTCATTTAGTAAATAAAAATGTATGTCATCTAAACATTTCACGTTTAAAAGTCTGATGCAGTTCAACTACCAACTTGACATAACAATTAAACATTTACATGTCTCATTTATTCCAAGTTGATTGATTAGTGTGTTTAACTAAATCCAAAATATTTATACAAAGTTGATCCCACATTGATCCACTGGCAGAAAAGGGTTGAAAATTATTATTTTTCTGTTGTATGGACAGATGAAATATTACTCTTTCATCAAGTCCATTAATAAATTATGTTAACTGATCAATTTGCCCAAGTAGCAGTACTACCAGAATATTTTGTTATAAGATGGTACATTAAGGTAGGTCATATTGTACTAGAATACAGATCAGTCATCATTTAATATTCGTGTCTGTTATGTGATTACAAAAAAAAAGAAACCAATATTTTGCACTTTTCGGCTGTATTACTAGTAATCCCAAATAGGTAAGGCCTCTCTACAAAGGCAGATATCTTTCCCATTGGAAAATTAATTGCACCTGATCAACAAACATATTTAGTAATCTCAGCAGTGTTCGTTACAGGTCAAACAGATAATGTTAATGGAGAAATTTCTTGGCCACCATGCAATGCCTAAGAGGAATCATTAATATATCAACTTCCATCTATGATTTCTGTGTAATGGCTACATCTTTAATTGAATGAGATAGAAAGACACGCTGTTTGTTTAACGCTGCATTTCATTGTCTTGAGAAAATCCTAACCCCATTTGTTTTATTATGTATTAAACATTTTTTTTTTTGTTAAGAACCAAAACACGGACATAACAAAACAATAATTGCTTTGGAAACGATTTTATTCCTGGAGCACTTGGTACACTATGGTATAGGTTATTTACAAATACCTTGTACCTACCTTTTTATATATTTGAGCTATCTGTGTTAGAGGGAAGTGTAATACCTGACAAAGGTTAAGAATTTTGGCATGACAATGGTGTTACATTTAGTTACAGCGATCAACCAAAAATATCTGTAGAGAAGATTGTGCATGCAGTTAATCGAGTAAATATCGAGCACTCTTGATCAATACTTAAAAAAACCCAATCGCTTTGCTCTGTCTGAATGAGTTGCTCTTGATTGGTGCTCTATGTGACGTTTGAAGGTATTTGTCTAATTATGCTCTTTCTGTCATGATTTTTGTATATACAAGCTGAAATTTGGATTTGGGAATTTTAGGAAATATCTATATGTTCATTAAGGAGTAATTTGATAAAATGATGGAATTTCACTCTACGGTTTATGACGTAGCTCCGGATGCTTCTCAGACTGCGTCGGCACATAAGACCGACAGGGAAAGACTTGATCCTTGAAGTAAACTGAAATTAAATATGACCTATTTAACCTTTATTTCAGAGTCCTTTTGATTCCTCAAAAGCATGCAGTGTAATGCGATATATTAGAGATTTCTTTCTGTGTGTAAGAATTTCAAGAATATAACTGTTTTTGAGTAGAATTTATTTGTACTAATCAGAGGAAATATATCAAATTTGGAATATATAGTTTTGATAAATCATCATATCTACCATATCCCCAATCTCTGCCCCGTCCACCTTTATGTTACAATACTTTTCTACGGCAGTAGACTTTTACAAATCATTTTCACTTATTCCTTCTATCTGCAAAACTGTCAATCAATGGCCTTTCGAATCAACCGTAAACCCTTTTATTTCATTAGCGAGGTAAGGCGAACTCAAACTCCAGATATACCTGGTAACTTATCAATCATACATGCGGCTTATGGGAAAACAATTCACGCAGAATTCGAATATATATTGCTTATACGCCTGTAAAATGCTTGCTTGCTCGCCTGAATTAACACGTCTTTCCACGTCAGTTTATTTATTATTCACAAAACGATGCAATAGGCGATGAATAAATTAATACGACAATTAAACGATACAAGTTTTTGTACAAAATCTTATTACAGCGTTAACGTAATATATTCGTGAAAAATAAATAATAAATTATTGTCTACAGTATTAGACTTTGAAAAGAAATTAAAAGTGTAAAATGGGTCGCCCAATACGCAAGAAAAATAGGCATTGCGTTACCATTTGGTATGAAAACAATAAATAATAAATAATAAAAGCCTTATGTACGAAGTATTGAGATGTGAAGGTACCATGCATGTTGTAGATGGTCGGGATAAATTGTTACACATTAAATGATAAAATATAATCAACAAGAAAATTATCATTGAAATGAAGAGAAAAAGCTTTTACTTGCGCATACATGTAATCACATAAGTTACCACATGGAATCGCTTCGACGGATGGTGGTGTTTAATTTCAAGTTGGTGATTTTCTGAAGAACTTGTCTATTCATGGACAATAATTCTCCAGTATTTTATTTCCTGTTTCTCCTGAGAACTTTTCTGACAGAAAATGTCTGCTGTAGCTCTCGAACCAAGCTGGATTTTCTATTGATTAACAATTAAGTTTTGTAAATAAAGAAGATGTGTAAAGATAACAGACGAAACACGAGACAGATTCCTGCAGCCTTTATTGACCTGTATAAGATTATTACGGAGATTTTGCAAAGTATTTATAATCCACACGTGACAACGCCGACAACGCCAACCCAAAATGAGAAAAATCGGGAAGCAATTTTATCAGAATAAATCACTGATGTACTTTTTGTTTCTTTTTGAAGCAGCCAGTCTAATATTTGGTTAGTTACAAAGTCCGCCGTATTTACAATAGGTTTCTGCAGACATATGTTTCATCTATAACTTTTACTGCATTATAACAACTGTTCAATGTGTAGTTTCATTTTCCATTCAGGTTATTCTTTACCCCGTGCATATGCTATCATGCACCATGAATTATGATTAACTTGGCTGTTAGCTGCTGTAGCCGTGCAAATGTATATAACAGAATCAACATATTCTGGCAAAACTGAACAATACCTTGACGGTCAACACCAAGGAAAGAGCTGTTTTAAATGGCCTTTCTGATTGAGTTTTTACGTTGTCAGTGAACAAACAATTACAGATAAGCATTCTGGCTTATACCCATTGATTTGTTCCTTAGTTCCAATTCTAATAAACTATTTTATCAAATGATAGAATTTCTTATAAAGTGTCTTGTGCAAGTCAAATATCAACTAACAAACCAACTAGCGGTATTATTATAAAGACGAGAATGCACCTCTTTACAATGGGAGATGATTTCCTATTTGACAATGTTCTTAGTAATTAGTTCCTACTTAATAATGTTCGCACTAAATAAATTTCTCCATAAGAACAACCCCTTTACACCAAACACATATTATTCATCTCAGCGTTGTTAGGAAGGTTGATTTGCATAGTGTCTTTTGCATATCTTGACATTAGGCTCTCTTTATTCAAGAAAGAAACAGGACTTGCGGGCCAGTCACTTACGAATACTGACCATCCGATATTGACAATTACTGTTATGGTGAAAGTGGAACTATCTTAATTGTTTTCACAACTATTAAATTTGTTGTTTTATCCCAGAGACTTTGATTGGTCGTATATATGCTTTCTCTCGAATGTAATAGAATGAAGGCCAGTTAAGTGCTTAGAGGTGGACTTACACCTCTTCGGTATACAGACAGCATTTTGACCACAAATAAGCGCCGATGTAGCCTATAGGATTGTATGGAGATACGTTTTAGCATGGGGGCGGCCCTGTGTCGACGGAAAGCGGATTTGATATTTCCATTTTTTGTTAAGGGCAACGCTGGAGGAAAAGAAATGGTAACATATCATAAGGCCCGGTGCAAGTTGAGGGCGAGAAAGAAAATTTAATATATTAGTAAGTCCTTAGTGAATTGAGGAAGAAAAAGGTATATGTATGTATTGAGGATGGAAAGAAAGTATGATACGTTATGGGGCCGGCGAGAAATAAATGGGATCGATCGAGTAACATGAATCACTGATTCTGGTTGTGAAATGTGAATGTATATACAGCACGTGTTTCAAAGTGTAGAGAATCGTTCAAGTTGCATATATCTATTCTGATTATGCAACATAATCATGCAAGATACTAGCAAATTGATGAGGAATAGAATTACACTTAAAATGTTGAATGAAAAAGATACGAAAGTCTATGCTTGCTGTACATAATTCAGTCGTATACAATATTAGTATTTAGCCTTTGTCAAGTCTTATTTAACTGCGCACATGTTGCATAATAATCATATATACTTGAAATGTTTTTTTTATATTGACTTTCAACGTAGAATTTAATCAAGCATTGTTAATCTACAAAACCAAAGCAAACAGTAATTGTTTTAGGGATCCTTATATCCTGAAGCACTGGGTACGTTGGGAGATGATGTAATCTACCTATAAATACCTTGTTGTAGATATATGTATCGGAGGAAACTATTAAAACAAACTGTTAAGTATATCAAAAGGTCAGGAGAGAAGACATTTTGGCACTGGAATGATATATTAAAGGTATACTTCAGTCAGCAGAAAAAATATAGGTATGAGAGTTTACATGTGTTACTAATCGAGTCAATATTGAGCCAAACTTGCAAGTACAGTTGGTCAGTATTCATATCTTGGCTGTAAAATGATTGCGATGCTCCTTTTTTTAATTTTTCTTAATGTTATTTGTAATTTTTGTTATACTGGGTGGAGTAATTCAGTATGAAACTGGATATGTTTGACTTATAACATAATGGACATTGTTTGGTGCAAAACATTTTAGGGAATTAGAATCTAAAAATCTGGAGTAGGTAAACACCGGCAGAAACAGGCGTTAAGGACATTTGTTGTAATACTTCATCAGGGAATAATTTGTTATATTGATGGAATTTCACTCTACGATTTATGGTGCAGCTCAGGATGCTTCTCAGATTGCCTCGATACATAAGACCGACAAGGAAAGATTTGAATCTGTAAGTTAACTGAGAATTAATACAGTAGCACGGGGTACGTAGTTAATCGTGATCTGACAGTCAAATTAAGTTTCCTAAATGTTGACAATATTATAGTTCCGATACATCATTTTTACACTTAATTGTGACACTACTCCTCTTTGTGGTCAAGATGTTTTTTACAAACCGTTCCCTGTGTCTCTCAACCTCCAAATAATTTTCTACTGTAAAAAGGCTGACGAATCAAGGTCAAAATAGTTTTGTTACAGTAGCAAGGTGACCCGGACACTCATTTAGTAATAAAGACATATGGTAACAATTATGTGACATATGAGAAATCGTATCGGCACGGAATTTGATTATATTGCCCAAATACCTGCAAAATATTACCTCACTGTTTAAACAGGTCATGGCTAGTTATTTATTATTCATGAAAGGAAGCCATAAACAATAAAATACTTGTTATAAGACAGCAATAGGAATTTTTCTACAGTATCTAATTCTGAATATTATTGGAATTGTAAAACCTGGTGCCCTACTTATGAGAAAGGAAGTAGGCATAATGTTAAAGGTTCTAAATTATACTGATCATGCTGGGTAATGAAGTTAAGAGTTTATATAAAGTTTTTCAACAATAACGTACCCGTTCCATAGCGGCAAAAAAGGCATGGCACCGAGAGTTGTTGGCAGTTTCATCTGCACACAAACAATTAAGTTCCCACTTTGAATTGCTACAAATAGAATTTTTTTCAACAATTAAAGGTAATGCTCTCCAGTATTTTATAAATAGCAGATTCTACCGATAAATTCCCCCGACAGAAAATGTCTGTTGAAATTAAGACATAAATCGTTTAACATGCGCTCTTAATTTATCATCTGCTCTCTATAAGCTCTTAAATTATTATCTGCAATCACTTCGTTGGATGGTTTTCGATTACAGAATCGGTGATTTTCTGAAATACTCTTTCACGGGGAAAATAATCCTCCAGTATTTTATTATCAGTTTCTTCTGAGAAATATTCTGACAGGAAAATGTTTATTGTAGCTATTGAACCAAGCTGTGTTTTCTATTGATTAACATTTAAGTGTATAAATACAACGAGTATAAAGATATTGCACTGTAACTATGTAAGACTGTCTTACCGCTGGTCAACCAGGAATCTTTACGCGGAACACACGCTATAATTAAAATCATATTTACTTTGAATGACTGAGTCAAATAATAATTGGAAGGTACATATAAATACCAGCTTTTAAATATGAAGACAAACCTATTTCTTTCACCATTTGTTCCGGTTTGGGGCATTTTTTAATGCAAGAATACAAAGAAAATAAGATGCAAGTATGTGTTATAAAAGATTATTAAAACAGGCGAATTGGTTAACAGAGATGAACTATGCTATATTCAAAGGTATATGCGAACGGCATAAAAATATCGGTAAAAGAGTATAAACACTAAGAGGCAAAACTTGCAACCACACTTGATCTATATTCTAATCAAGGTTGTACGACACCGTTTTAGAGAAAATTGTTCTTGGTATTGCTTTATATTATTGGAAATTAAAATACGTGTGTAGTTATTTATTTTGAGTTAAAAGACGCCAATCCAATGATTGGTTACGTTATATTTGGGGATCTAGTTCAGTGTGAACATGCTGACTTGTAAATGGATATTTTTGACTCGTGACTTAGGCTGACTTATCATGGATATTGTTTGTTGCTGTACGCTTTAGAGAATTACAAACTGAAATCTGTATTAAAGAATCATGGGCAGAAAGAAGATTTAGGGGATTCTTTGTGAATACTCACTGGGGAATACTTTGATAAAACAATGGAATTTCACTCTACTATTTATGACGTAGCTCAGGATGCTTCTCAGATTGCATCAGCACATAAGTCGGACAGAGAGAGACTTGAACCTGTAAGTACACTGAAACTAAATGAAGGTCACTGACCCGTGATCACATCCATAATGTAAGATTAAAACTGATTATTTCATATAGACGATTTCTAAATGACTGTTCCTTACTTTTTATACATAGGCATTCGGCGCATTGTTTTGGTCATTTTTGGGCTCTGGACTCTGTCTATAAATGTTAATATAATATATATCACCATTATTTACCAAACAAATGCGCCGAATGCCTATGCTTTAATAGAGCAGTGTGCAACGGTTCGTACATTACGTACCCCTTGCTTTTCTGTGATTAATGCTTTGTAACTATTAACCTTTTGGTTAAACTACCTAAGGGATAATCTAATCAAATATCAAAATATTTTGATTTCATTAACGAGGTTCCGGAAGACACTGTTATGCTGTGACGGGTCTTCAACGCAGGAATATGATTTTTACCTATATTAGCTTGCTCAATGAAATTTACACGTCTAATAAGGCCAGGGTATATATTATTAATGAAAAGAAGCTATAAATAATAAACATTAGTTACAAGAAAGCAATAGTATCATATTCTTCAATGGGAAATGTAAAACAAGGCGCCCCGCTTACGAGAAAGAAAGTAGGCTAATATTACAACTAAATAATCAAGATTCATTTGATAAATAGCAGCGTATTGTATACATTCCGTTTTTATACAGAATATCCTTCAAATTACCTCCCTTTTCATTAATTATGACGTTTCGTGTTTTTGTTTTTTTTTTTTTTTTTTGCCTTCCCAAGACTTCATTTTATTTAGACATTGGAAAGTCTACAAACACATCTGCGGCAATAGCTGATCGAACATTGTGACAGGACAGGAAATTTGAAGATTAACGACAGAAAATCACGCGTCTAGAAAGAAGAATTAAGGTCATTATTAGTGAAATGGCACTTCATTTTGAGCATATTCGTTAACATCAGACTTTATGGAAATGCTAAATACCTTCAAAATTGAAAGTTAAATGTAAATGCTACGTTACAAATCATGTCAGTGCATACTAATTCAGATTAATTACATGCTAAATGTACAGATGTTTACGTTACAATCGAGATACAAAAAAGAAAAACGAAAAAAAAAAAAAAAACAAAAACAAAAAAAAAAAAAACTTATTCTTTCTGTTGCACTTGATTTTTAGCAAAAGTAACAACATTTGCCATAATTGTATTAAATTTGCTCAGGATACTGACTCAGTACTTGTGACTTTGACGTTTTCAGTAAGGCTGATACAGTTTCACAGGTTCTGCTCACATTTTTTAAGCGTCTAAACGTGACTCCCATTTTTCTGATCTGACTTGATGACACTAACGAAATAAAATCGCGAAATGATTGTTAAGCATATCTCACTGATGGTCTTTGTTTCAAATAGGAATAGAATGAAAAATTATTTGAAGCCAGTCTAATATACTTCTTGCTTCATTGTCATTATCTACGATACTTGTCTGCATAAATAATATTATTCCGTAACTTCCGTAACATTATTAGAATTGTTCGGATACTCATTTCTTGTTCTGTTTTTAGCCTCTTTGAGACCATATAATGATAATACTGGCATGCAACAAGATAAATTTGTCTCTTTATACCAACGTGCAGAATCAAAATATTTGTGCGAATTAAGCTGTTTTGTTTGGCATTTCTTATAAACGTGTTCTTGCGTACACACAGATGGTTCCATACCTGTAATAAGCACATGGCAGTATGCCTCATTTTCCCAATAGTTATGAATATCTGTGTTAACTCAGTGCACTGAACATCACTGATAAGCATTCTGGCTTTTGTTCATGAGATTATTTTATACAGAATACGTTACTATAAAAATTCATATTTGATCACACCATTTGACGTCGAGATGCATTTCTTCGGAACCACATTAGTAATATCTTATCTGTATATTGTTTCTTTGCTTTCTTTAGATCGTCGACTCTTTTGCCGTTTCTGCAAAACTGTTTTACAGAACATTTTCTTTTTTTATGAACTGTATGTTCTTAAAATTAAGTTTGTTCATTATCTACATTCTCAGGTAAAATATCATTTTCACTAATGTTATAGCAAACAATCAAATATGTTTAAACACTTTCATACTTTCTTGCAAAATCAATTATGCGATATATTTATTTTGGCTTGTAATTTGGCCAAAATACTTTTACCTTTAAAGGGGCAGCGCAACATATTATATTCACCAGATAAGGAATATAATATTTCAGGTATATTTCTCTTTAGAGAAAAGTAAAACATTTCAGCTGCACACATTACTGGAGAATCATGGATTATCCTCTGTTCTTTATCCATAAATCATCTCCATAGCAACCGTTTCATGTTTTCTGCTATTGAAGTAAAATGTGATTCCAAGAAACGAGTGTGTTTTGCTTCCAATGATATTGAACATACCAGTCACTGTGGTAAAAGTCTTTTAATACATTTGAACATGTTTCCAATTCTGTATGAAGACGATATTACATGGGTGTGTCGATTATATTAAACTAGTTGAATAAAATAATAAAATTTAAGCATTTTATCTTTTTAATCAATGAGTTTAATAGATTTAATGTGAAAAACACAAATATAAGATCCTTCCTAATCCCCTGTTAGCTTTTCCAACAGAAACATCAAAACGTTTTTCTTTCAAACATATTTTTTATTCAGAAATTCATGAAACATTTACAAAATAGCTTTTCAGGAACTGGGCAGA
Source organism: Mercenaria mercenaria (assembly GCF_021730395.1). NCBI lineage: Eukaryota > Metazoa > Mollusca > Bivalvia > Venerida > Veneridae > Mercenaria > Mercenaria mercenaria. The sequence goes on along the minus strand of NC_069369.1, from coordinate 30,987,867 downwards.
AAACTATATTAGCTTCAGGTTTTCCTCTCCTATAAGAGGAAGACGCGTTGCATGCAAGAGACATGTCGACAACTTAGAGGTCAATGGCACGTTTCTGAGAGTCATAATGGTCCATTTTCCTCATATAAACTACCGTTATAACTGCTTAGATCTGCGTAGTCGATGATAAGACGGTGTGCCGCTTCGTACAATCAAAGGATCAAGGCCGTGGTGTATTGTTAGAATTCAATTATTTTCAAGGCACACATTATGCGTCTTTCCATCACCTAGCGGGGCATTTGTTTAATAGTCGTTTTTGTTGTCGACCTTTCATAAGTTTGATATATCAGTATATTGTTGAGCTTGACCTTCATTACATATTCCTAAATTAGCCCATTCAATGTTATATGTACCCATAGAGATATACGGTTGCCATAGTTACCACCGTGTCTCGAATATAGAATGAGAAACCGCTGAGAACAAAAGCAGACATTCAATCTATTTTTGGAAGAACAGAGAACAATGATATATTATTTAGCTCAGTTGCACAGACTTCAAAGTTCCTGACATTGGCCTGCGAATAATCACTCAACGTATTACCGTTAATCAAAACTGAATAGAACTGACCATGTTTGGTTAACTCCTAACATCAAACAAATGAAACCTAAACATAATCTTAGGGTAAAGTAGTTGTGTGATCATGTAATAGTTTTGTGACTAGACATTTGACGTCATATTCTTATCATTTAATTCATTATTAACTTTTATATTTTCAGACCTGCACTATAGACAATCTACCGGACAAATGTCTGTTGCACAGTTTTTCGTTTCTCCACCAGAGGGAGCTAGGAAAGCTAGCACGTGTCTGCAAGAAGTGGCGCCTCTTAGCGTACAACAACCAGCTATGGAAGGTGGTATCACTACGCCCGGAGTACAATGGTCTCTACGTCAACAGTTTCGAGAACCTGATGGCGCTAATTAACGTTCGGTTCGGACCGACTTTGAGATACATTGAACTTCCATGTGAACTGGTCACACCACCAATATTACATGAGTTAGCAAATAAGTGCCCGTCTTTAAAGTTTATGACAATAGATTTCTCTAACGCTATGCAACTCCATGACTTTAATGACTTGACCTCCTTCCCGTGCAATCTTCGCAGTCTGTGCATATGTCTGTCTGAGGTGATCTTTCTCGAAGGATTCATGAGAAGAATCTACAGTTGCTTATCCTCTCTGCAAGTCCTTCATCTGATAGGTAGGTATTACTTGAGCATTGTCCAATCTTTTAACTTTTCGCCACAGAAAACTTCATAAAGTCGGAAATTACTTTATTATCTGTGTTTGAAGTTATTTGTCATAGATACACGAGAAGTCCTTAATGGATATCAATTATTTCTTATAGAGTAGCCCGTTCCATATCCATAAACTGTTTTGGCAGTACATTTCTTAGTACTAAGTCAACAAAGATGTCGCTACAAGTTTCTCTTTGCTGTATGAATTCAATATTTAGGAGTTGAAACTTGATCGCTCCTCGAAGATTTCAAATTTTCTATAAAAAATATTACTTTTTTAACGTAAAATATTTATCATTTTCTGTCATATTGTTCAACAAGGAAATTATACGTAAGACAAACAAATTTTGCAAATTAATCTTTATTTGTATGTCTTAAATTAACATTAGAAACTTTTTCGACAGGAACATTTGAAATGACAAGCGAAGGCGACGAAGATGTCTATGAGGTGGTAAACATCGGCAAGATCAAAGCACACACCCCCAATCTACGTGTGGTGAACATGTACGGTATAACATTCATAGATGATTCCCACATAGAGCTGTTAACATCCAACTGTATCCATCTGGAATGTCTAGCTCTTAACTACTGTCTCCGAGTGAAAGGCTCGTCATTCAAAACTCTCATACAAAGATGCAAGAAACTGAAGACCCTTCTTCTGACGCACACAGGTAACTCAAAGAATTCGGTCCACATTTACATCTCCATGCAAATCATTATGGGTTGCATATACTTCATACTATATAAAACAGTCACATTTGATTATGTTGGAGACCTAGACGAGTTTAAATGACCCCCCACCCCCGCAACTCCTTTTATTCCTGAGCAATTGTTCTAAAATTATTGCATAAAAATATCTGGTCAAATATTTACATTTTATCATATTAATCTTGTTAAGGTGAAAAAAGTCTTTAACCTGTATTTTATTCCTCTTAAAGCTAAGAATTTTGTGAGACAACATTTTCATTTTTGTTTTGTTGAACGACCTCGGGAGTCTTTACGTTTTCCATAATACAATTGTTAACATAATTTCAAACGCTTATGAAAGTTTCCCACATAGTTTGACAAATCAAGTAGTTTCTAATGGAAAAGCTTAGTTGTTCAATGTTCTTCTTAGATGGACTCTGGATGTAGATAATGTCACAGAGCGTCTGTTCACTATGTATGACATAGATCTAACACTTTTGAAAGTTTGTCTGTTTTATATTTAATTTAGGCCTAAAACTGTTTTTGTTCTTGCATTTGATTGAGGTCTTGAACATGGATTTTATACTTACCTATGACCTTTAACCTCGTTCATTTTTTTAAAAAAAAGAAGATTAATATGTAGACACTTTCAACCCCCTTTTGTTTAGAAGTTTTAGAACTTTTCAAACTTCTTCTGTTTATGCATTTGATTTAGGTAAAGATCCATTATTTTCTTACACATGCATTACGGTAACAACAACTTTTAAATGCTTCTGTAGGTGTAGAACATCCCAGAACACTCCTGTTTTTTAAAGTTTGATTTATATGTAGATCTCAAATTTTCATAAATCTAATCTATGTCCTAGAAAATATTTAAATAAGGCGTAAACCTTTCATATTGCAGTTTTATATTCTGTTAAGGTTAAAGACGTTACAAAATTCATCTGTTTCTATATCTTATTTAGGTGTAGAGAATGAGAACATGGTAAATGTTCCCTGGGAAACAGCGCAAGTTCACGAGCTAGACTTGACATCCACAGAATTATCGTCAGACTGTCTGGAAAATGTCTTGAATCGCATACCGTTCTTCACTTATCTTGGTCTAGGACATTGCGAATTCTTCACCGACAAGGTTTGTTCAAATTCCGTGCGCATGTAACATTGAAAATTCGGAGGAATTTCTGTACACTTCTTTGAAATCAGTTTTCTTTTTGTACCACTGAATATACTAATTCATCTTGTACAAGTGTCTTCTGATAACATTAATAGTATGTTTTCTTGTTACACACGTTGGATCAAGTCATTTCGAGTTCTTCACTTTTCGTCAAGGTTTGTCTTCTTTTTTGACCACAAACCGTGGACAAAGACATGGCAGTTATTCGCTCATAAGATTTGTTGTATTATCTCAGACTATGAAACCATAGAGTTTTTCAACTATTTTGATATTCTTCACTGAAATTAATATTGCTTTTTGGGTATATACCATTCCGTTGAAAAGGTTTGTGGAATCTCAGTTCGCATGTAACATTGTTGTTCAAACCATAAGTGATATCTTTTCGCTATGATTTTCTCTGTCATTATCACATTTTGTTATTAGTGGTTTACACCATACTCAATCCATCTCTTCAGAGTTTTTTGTTAATCATGTTTTCATATCATAATTACTACCATCCATATTTTTACTCTCGTAAATAGCTAAACATGTTAGCAACTTCTGTTTGTTTCATATGGCTTTGCTTTATATTGACCTGTCTGTAAAGCAAATTCATTGACGTATTGTTTGATAGTACATGCTACTGGTGTTAGAGAATCAATACAAATATGAGGTATATGTGTTTTCAACTTTTGCAATTTTTGATTGTTTTCCTACATACGTGTGCCCCTTTATTTCTGCTTAATAAAATTCACAGCTTAATTATTAGATATATTTACGCTTTTTCTCAAGTGCCGAAGTTTTATAAGTTATTGATGTAGGGTTATTATGCTGGTATGGTTGATATATCAATCAACGTACAACTGTAGCAATTTCCTCTTTCGTTACATCATACGAGTCGCGCTATGAGAAAACCAACATAGTGCGTTTGCGACCAGCATGGATGCAGACCAGCCTGCGCATCCGCACAGTCTAGTCAGGATCCATGCTGTTCGCTGATTTTTTTTTCTAATTGCAATAGTATTTGAAAGCAAACAGCATGGATCCTGACCAGACTTCGCGGATGCGCAGGCTAGTCTGGATTAATGCTGGTCGCAAACGCACTATGTTGGTTTTCTCATGGCGCGGCTCAATTATCTTTCCTCTGACGCTGTTCATGAGTTTAGAGGGTTCAGTAAAAAGTTATGAAAGAACAAACAGGTTATTTGAGTCTTGTAGATATATAGCCTACTGGTATGTAGAGAAAAAAACGCAATATCAGATATTTGAAATGCATGTATATGTTGGATTGTATGCAATATTGTAAAGCTGTAGTGGAGATTATAATATTCATTTTCTAAAAGTCACATGCACTCAGAGCAGCAAATAGAACGTTTACGTTTACGTTGCCAATCGGGAACTTTTCAGTTCTCACAAATATGATCATTTTGAAATATCAATAGTGACATTTTATTTTCGCAAGTCGTCTATATATAACCCGATGTAGCTCTAAGTTGTCTGGATTGCTCATCGCAACTTTGTAATTTTCCGCATTTAGACACTGTCTTACGCCTGAGATCACGGTACTGGGAAATATGACCTTCTGTTCTTTGACATATCAAAGATCGTATGCAAAAAAATTGTTTTAGAATTATTATAGTTCCTAGCGTTGTAAGACATTAATATAATCTGACGTTTGAAACGATTGTTTTAATAGCTTTTCATAAAAGCTGCCTCAAGAGGTTGTAATACCTATCGAGAGGCCTCATACCTTTTACTTCTTAATGTACCATGTAGAGTAGCTCCTAGACTATGATATATCTTTTTACATTTTTATGATTGAATGTAGCTAACTGAGCCAGTCTCTATCCTATGTCCAATATCATATATCATGATAATTTCAACATCAGTCCCGTGTGAAAATCTCTAAAATAGACTGGCTTTTATCTATAAGAAATTGAATTCGTCAAAAAAAAAATATAGAAATACAGTTATTATCAGTCTAGTGGCTAGTCTATGTACCATGATAACTGTTAACATACGACAGATTGTAAGAAACACCATTTATATTGCTACAAAACTTCAACGGGGATTTGCTTTCGCAAATGACAACTAGTGGGACATACAGCGAAAAACGCCGAAACCTTAAATTCAACTCATTATTTACTTTAAATCTCAAAATGTTTGCTGACAACCCGGACTGAAGCGTTGTCTTTTAATAATTGATTAAATATTCGTCTTCCTGTATTTATATTTGATCAGACTTAAAGAATGTTTACAAACAGAACATTAACAGGAACTAGGATGGTATTTGCTGATATATCATTATTTCTTTCTACCCCCTACAAAGCTCGCGGAATTTGTCTCCACTCTTTAAAGGGTTACTAGTTATACGCTGATCTATGTATTTATGAAAATGCAGATCCTATATTTTTCTGTTATTTAGATATTGGACGGAATGGTTCAGCGTGGGAAGTTTAAGCAATTACGTGCCATAGACATCAGTTCCACACCAGGATTGTCTGAGAATACTATCTATCAATTTATCCAGTTACATGGACGCCGTCTCCTCGGTCTGGTCTTGTCCGGGAAACCGAAGCTCACAGAAAACTTCTGGCTCAATGTGATTGGCTTCCTACCCAACATCAGGTAATTCTTCCAGAGGCGACTGCGAAAGAAGTCTAAGTACTTCTTTATTTATATGCACTTAGATCTCTTTCGCATTAAACTCTCTATTTACATTGTGTGTTTGTATTACTGAACATACTTATCCCTTTGTTGGACCCCTAAAGTCATATTCTTAATGAGGTAACGATCACTTAAAAGTAGAATAACAATATTTTTTCAGGGTTAGCTTTGGTTGCAATATGTAAAAAGTATTCTAAACATTGTTATATTTGTGGAGTTAATTACAAGTAAGTCTCTCTTTTAATTGTTTGTTCAAATCGAGTTTGACACATTTGTAATAAACTTTTTGCAAAACATACCCTAAATATTCATCTTAAACCGCATTAGACACCATAGATTATATTTAAGTAAAGTTTAATTGGTTTGTTTCTTTGCTCTGAGGTTATAGTCATTGTTTCAACACCAATTAGCTTAATGGTATGTAACAGCGGTCAGTTAAGTGTACTGCTAATTACTCCTGCATTCTGCACCATTGCATACTTATTTTCCATCAGTAACACGTGAATCAGAGGCGAAACTGTTAAAATACTGGGCTAAATAGAAACAATACAGATAACCAGGTGATATTTAAGTAAAAACGACCACTTTGACCTCTGCAGCTACAGTAGCTCATCGTAGAATTTAAATCACGCTTACAGACCTATAGACTTTAACCTTAGGAGACCACATCTGCATCATTTATGAGGAGCTTTCAAATTTGTCGGGAATTATTTTATTGCCTTCAGCGTATAGTTTCTCCGAGAAATGCTCTCCATGCCGACGTAAAATCAATACGGGTCTTTGAATGCTTGAGATATACAGCTATCACAAGTTAACTACATTAAATAGATAGAGAAAACGGCTTGTCTGTTGTCGTTTGATGTATAGGACAAGCCTTTCCTGGTTTGGTTTCCGTTAGGAGATATTAGAAATTCATTGTTGCTTGCTTCTGTGGAAAGAATTTACCGGAATTCTGTTTTCAAATAAATTCACCAGTCTTCTTCATGATACAGTTACTTTTTACTTGGTCCAGATTGATTAAGTATTGTCTTTTGCGATTTGACTTTCAAAGATATTTATGTCTGGCTGCTTTTGTATTTGTTAACCTATTTTGTAAAGTTAGTTTTGAATTAAAGAGACGATTTAATGATGTGTTTTAAGACCAGTAAGACGGACACCAACTTGAACAAGCTAACCAAGCTCGTCCAAGTAGATTTATAAGCAGGTGGTGTTAAATAGGTCATGAGTTCGATCTCGTAGCAAGACAGTTTTCTTCGTGATAATTTGATAGATATTTGTATGTCAAAAGTCATTTTTCTCCACCTAAGCTAACCTCAGAGCTGTATGCACAGTAAAGTTGTCAATTACTTGTCAAGAAACACTTATTAGGTTAAACAATTTATTTCTTTTAGCGACCTATTTTTAGTCTTTATTATAGTATATATATATGTCATTCTGTAATCATAATTGAAATGATTGGATTTGTTTTACATTTCATTTGTATTCATTTAGAGATTTAAAAGTCTTTTCCAGAAATATATAGGTTTATATGCTTTCTGAATATAATTAGCGAATAAAATTTCATAAAGCATTATATGTAACCTGATCTGCATAATCTATATCATCTGTACAATGGTTGTAAAAGATGTTTTTTTTTTGTTTTGTTTTTTAATTTTTGTTTATTTGTTATCTTTTAATGAAGAAAAGTCGACATATGTACTTTTATGACACTGAGTCTACATATGTACTGTTATGACACAGTCGATATATGTACACTGAGTCGATATAATTATGTTCTTTTATGACAGAGTCTATATATGTATTTTTATGACACTGAGTCGATATATGTTCTTTTATGACACCGATCACACTTGTATACATATTTATTGCAGGGTATGTGTTTTGGGTACCGCTAACGGCTGGTTCCTCAAGCTCACCACGAAGGTTCATATCGATCAGGTGATTGAGGGTTTCGCCCAGAATTGTCCCTACCTAATGAGGCTAGAGATACAGTGGGACCCAGATACTATACGCTTCAGCGACAAGAGCAACAAATTTGTCGATCATATCAGGTAATTGTAGTTAAGACGAATTATGTCTGATGGAGTTTGTTCCCTTCGTAGGTTGTGATTTGTAGCGAAACTAGTTTAAACATATTTTATTTCAGAAATTCATGAGACATTTACAAAACATTAGTTAAGGAGTTGAACAGAAAGCTGTAACAATTTGCAACGAAACTGAGCAACCTCTCTTGGTTCATGGGCTAAATGGGTAGAAGTTGCTGCGGGTCCTTCAAAGGAAAAGTTATTTCCAATTTTTGCTATCTTGCTTTAAATTGCTCAAACCAGTATTCATGTCACTTTTGCACATATTATTCACTTTTTGCATATGCCAATTTAAGTCCTTGTCTGACCTTGCAGATTGGCCGAGTTACATGTTTTAACATCAAATGGATCAACTTATATGGGTCGAGTTACATATTGATAGCACCAAAAGATCCTTTCCAGAATAAGGCACACTCACGAATGTACAAAACGTAAATTCTTCTTCATGTGCAATGCATTTGTTCTAATGAAAGAAATAACAGAAAAAAAGTTATGAAACAGAATGAAAATTAGACAACACGCAACTCCTTCTTTCATGCCACCAACGTTGACATTTGAACGTATGTCCAAGGAGAATGACAGACTTTTGTTCTCAAATAATACAGCTTTGAAATATTCGTGCACATCTGTTATAATTTTGCTAAAGAAGGAATAGGCCGCTTTAAAGCATACAAAAATATTTTAGTACATGTATATACAACATACTTTTATGCTGATACATATTGATATAGAATGAGAATGTATCATTTGCAAACCTTTTCAAATTTGATATATTCGATCTTGTTTTTCAGATTGCGATGCCCACATTTGAAATCGTTTACACTTAGTGACGGCGAATACTACGAGATGGTAAAATCTAATTTCGAGCGTGCTGACAGGATGAAGGTTGTCAGGACCACCACCAACTACTCTACCAGTATTACCGGCTTGGTTAGCTGCTTCAACGACCTGCTCTTTAACTAGATCTATTTTAAGATCTGGTCATTAACTCCATCACTTGACGCCATTGTTGTGTTATGCCTTCCTTTAAGAAGATTTTGAATGTGGTTCGTATTGACGATATGAAAAAAAAAATGTCTGACAAGTTTGTTAAAACAATCGTGCCAAATTCATACGCAATTGTGCTCCCTCACAATAAAGTAACCGCTAGGGGGCGATAATCATTCAGAGTGATACAAATAGTTTCGTATTTTCTGATATTGATTACATGAAAGTAATCAAAACTGGATTACTTTATGAAAATGACTTGACAAGAGTCGTTCAAAGAAGCATGTCTGTCGTTGAAAACATTACACACTAGTTGAACTGATTTAGAGTTTTACAGTTGTACGGAAAGTTCTTTTGTGGACAATAATACCTAAAGCGCAACAAATAGCACATGTCAAGCAAATTTTAAGCTGAAAGTATTGAAGTATAAGCAAACCTTGCTGCCAGTGCTAGAACATGACATTAAATGCCACATGTGCTTACGTTCAAATGTAGGCCTACTGCCTCGTTTCGAAAAGTGCTCTGTTGCTCATTATACATTGCAAAAAGCTTCTTTTTGACAGCAGTCCGACAATAGTTTGACAATAATACCACAACAGTAGAAAAGTAGCTCTGCTTTAATTAACTGTCACAAATAGTTCAGGGTACAGAGAAAGGTGAAACGAAATACGGAGAGTGACATTGAAACTTTTATCCCTTGGTTTCTTTATCAGTCAATGTGAGACATAGATATTGAACTTCGTTGATCGACCGCGATTGATCTCCTGTTCTTTGAATTTGTCAAATTGTTAATCGTTTGATTGTTACTGCAGGTAAATAAAGAGATATGCACTTGCTTTTATAAAACATACAGCATGATATAAAAAATGTTTTCTACCCGACCAATATAAATAACCATTCATACGTATAGATCATGTTTATACTCATTTTCAAAGTTGTGTTCAGCTTTATGTCATACATGCGCAAAATTATTAAGTGATATTATTACATGATTTGAGATATTTGCAGTGACGGAACACTGAGCATCCCACCTTGGAATGTTACAGATTTGATATATTTAATAAATTAAAAAATTCTCAGTAATATCTCGTGTTACTTATTAGTTATAATATTGTATGTCAAATTGTAGTATATACCCGAACGAGGTCTGACAGACATAGAATACACATAGCGCCAGGTGTGTATCTTATGGTATACATCGGTTACCCATTTGGGCGATTCCTCCATCGTTGGACGTTTGGAGGATAGTCAAAGATGTAACAGATCCGCCACCATACTTTTAAACTATTCAAGAGAGTTTTTTGGTCTAAAGAAAAGAAGATATTTTGCAGGAACTGGAACACCTGGTGCATAGTCTTCTTTACCATTTTTAAAGGCCAAACAGGCGACATTTATCAGACTGTATGTATCTCAATTTTACAATTACATGCATTGCTGGCTGCATAACTCAAGCTTCTGACTAGCTGATATTGAGTTGAGTGTTTAACTGGACAGTGGCGCAGCTGTGTTCTGTGACTAGTGTCTAAAGTTCTGGTTACCTTGGACCCCTGTTGTTATTCTTTCATATTTTATATCGTACACATATTGAATGACTTGCCGCTCAGTAGTCAAATCTATTGCCCGAGGTCCGACGAATACCGGCAAACCATTCAATACGTGTTTTATTACATGACGTCAGATGTGATTTTAGCCCATAACATAACATAGACTGGTCAATAGTACAAACTATGGACCGGCGATTAAACAGAGCATTATATATTTGCAAAATATAGAGACTGTATAATTGCTGCCAGTCAGCTTTAGGAATAGACAGAAAACACTTCGTCTTTGTGCACCATAACTTGATGCCATTTCATTAAGGAGCAAGCTTAGTGGATGTCGACAAACTATGCTGTCGAAGTAGGAATTTGCAATCAGTAAGTCAAATGTGTGTGTCAATTTTAAGGATGGTGTTACTTGTGCATAGACCTTTAACGGTGTTGTTAGCATCAGAAATCAGTTTTGATTGATACAAATTGAGTAACCAGTGCCCATTTTACACATCTTTTTGCCTTAAATGTTGTGATATATCGATAACAAATAAAATTTAATATATTCATGTTGCGATTAACATAATTATCATTTATATATGAGAAATGCATTTTTAATGTAGATTGAAGAAAATTTTATAGCGACAATATCAATAATTGAATTATAAACAGTGCAAACGCCCCTGGTTTCAGGAGATACGCCTGCACTCATCTATTCGACAAAAGGCTAATTAAAATCCTTTTCAAACAAATGTTACTGCAGTTTGAGATATCTACAAACTATTTTACAAATGATCTTTTTTTTTTGCATAGGCAAACAAGTCCGTCAATGTTGAAACAGAAACGTGACAGCAATGTAAATATCAATTAAATGGATCGTTCTGCATATATCTGTCCAGGAAACAGCTGTGGAAATCTCATGTAATATTTTTTTACATATAAGGCCAATCATACATTTTAATTTTTATCAACTATCTATGTCCAAAATTCTTTTTTTTTTAAATAGTTTGTTAATTGTGTTTAGTACTGCGAATCGCATACAAATATCCATCTGGACAAAAATATGTAATTGGTAACAAAATTATTGCATTTAAGGAAACAAGCTGTTTTTTTTTTTATATCGGTTTAACACCATTTCATCAACACTAGATATTTACGTACCGTTTGTAAGTTAACCTAGCGAACGTTCCAGTTGACTGACTACTCTGAGGTTAAGGACAACTGTCCTCAGATGTAATGACTCTGCCGGAATGTCACGGGGAGCACTGCCTCGCCCGGGTATCGAACTTGGGGCGTTGTGTTCTCTAAGTGATAACTGAGCTAATGCACTCCATCATCATCATCATCACCATCATCATGACTCTTTGTGGAGTCGCACCGATAAAAATATAGGTCACATGGCGACCTTATCATCATCAACATCGTCATCATCATCATCATCATCATCATCATCATCATAATCATCATCATGAGTTTTATAGTCACATACTATTATTTACATTATTCAAATATACTATCATCATTTTAATTATTGATATTACAAGTATAACGGTCAATGTTATTTCTCACATTGAAGTAGAACAATAAATATATTGAGCTAAAGGTTTCAGTCAAATAATTTTGTACTTTTTTTTTGTTTTACCGACAAACTACTTGTGAAACGAGTGAAAAGTATGATTATCTTTATGTCATATTGTATATAATTTATAACATATCTAAATGATTTATTATGATTACAGTATGTGAGGGCATGGAAAAAATAAATATTGATTGAAGTCATAAAAGTAGAGTTCGATGGTATTGAAAAAATACGGACCTTACGTGCATCGGATGTTAGGCTTAAATAGGCTTCATTGAAATCGAAATAGTTTGCATTCGACATCATCCACCCGTTATAAACTCATAAAATGAGGACGACACTTCAAATTGAAGTAGGACCGAAATCTGAAATGAAGTATAACTGAAAGAGATTATATTTACTTGCATTTAAAGAGGAATTGAAAGTAAACAAGGTTTTAATAAACACTAAAATCAATGGACTTAGCAACCACTGCTATTCAGTATCTCCTCTATACGAAATGTGATTGATTCTTATTGATCAGCATTGAGATAAGTTGTTTCTAAACATTTTTATTTTGTTAAGACAATTTGGAATATATTTCAAACAACAGTGAGTATGCTTTATACATTTGTTGTTTGATAATATTTTTTTTCGATAAATTTATTTACTAAACGGCCGATTACATAACTGAATATATCCTTTTAAAAAATGTTTAGAGATATATCAATACTACTCCAGCTGCCATTTGAACAAAAAGGAATTAAGCGTACTTATAATGTAGACAATGATATTTGTACTGAAAGTTTTAATATTACGTCATTTAGAAAATCAGTTTTGAAAATATCATGCGTTTTACTTTTAAAAGTGAAAATTTCGAAAAGATATTAACATGGAAAAAAAAAAAAAAAAACTCGCTTAAATCGCAACGCCAGTTAATGTTTTGAATTAAAAATGACTTATTTTGACATGATAAAATGGCATTGATTTTCTATCATTTTACGTTTTGTATCAAACAAAAAGTGTATTGACATGGGTTGTTGATCAATAGTCAGTGCATTTAGGCTTAAAGATATACCCAAAATGTCTTTCACTTAACTATGTTATTATTAGATATTGATTTAAATCAAGATAATCTTCATCAAATATATATTTATTTTTTCGTATTTAGAGAAATATATAAATTCAAGTATACTTAGAGCTGCAGTTGTACTTAAGCGTCATTTTTTTTTATAAAGTTTTACTGTTAATCCATAATCATACCTTAAAGGTATCATAAATGTGTAGTATTTTAAACATTACGCAATGCTTGTTGTAGTCTGACATAGATATCTTGTAATAATTGTTCTCAAGTTATTCTTAAAATTGAAAATTGGGCGTTTGATACATTTAACCAAGATTTTTGCTTAAATGTTTTCAGCAACAGATATGTCAAGTCCGCCTGGTTCCCCACGCAGACAGAGCGAAATATCGTCTTTCCGTGGCGCGGAACCGAAGCGCAAACCGAGAGGGAAACCAAAACGAGGCAAAAGCCCGGATAAGACGCTTCCATTTTTTGAGAAGGGCCGGTTCGACGATGTAACACTTGTGGTACGCTGAATTTTAATTGGTTAATGTGAACAAGAAGTGCTTATATACGAGTCTTCCATGTACTGATAAGTAAACTATTAATTTTATCGATTAATACAATGAATGTTGATTACAGAGCACCGGTATAGGACAGGTAGTATGACACTAACCATAACTAAAAATTTTACTTTCACATCTCATTTACATGGTGGTGGTGGGGTGGGGGGGGGGGGAAGAGGTATTAAATCAAAATTTTTATATCTGCTGGAAGCACGAAGATACGGCAAAACTGAACGTTCAGACCCTGTTAGCCACCATTTACGATCATGCAAGGGTAAGATAGTGGTTCCACTATTCTTTCCATACACAAATTATCCTATGGTACTAATAATTGATGTTTTCATATAGATCAACACTTAGGGTGCAAAACTCTGCTAAGAAAAGTGTCTATGTCGGTGAGTTTTAGGAGAAAAAAACAGGTTAAAGACACTTACTGTTATGTTGCTAAAGAATAGACCGTGCCTGCCAAGTTCAAATCTGCCTCCAAATATAATGGCTCACACAAATTATGGATCTATAGACGTTTGTTTGTTTGTTTTGGGGTTTAACGCCGTTTTTCAACAGTATTTCAGTCATGTAACGGCGGGCAGATAACCTAACCAGTATTCCTGGATTCTGTACCAGTACAAACCTGTTCTCCGCAAGTAACTACCAACTTCTCCACATGAATCAGAGGTGGAGGACTAATGATTTCAGACACAATGTCGTTTATGAAATAGTCACGGAGAACATAGGCCCCGCCCGAGTATCGAACTCGCGACCCCGAGATCCGTAGACCAACGCTCTTACCTACTGAGCTAAGCGGGCGGGCTGGATCTATAGACGTAGCCATATATTTATAGACGTAGCCATATATTTGCATCTGTTGTTTTAGGTACATGAAAGTGCATATTGATTTCGCAGAGTATTACCTCTTTAAAATAAATTTAATACATTTTCAAGGAACCCCAAATATCTAAAAAAAATTCGACCACTAATGTACACATGGTTTACTAATGCATTTATATAAATTACCCACCAAGGAAAGTATAAATGCGTGTGCACAATTATCTTTCAAGGCAAATGAAATGCAATATAAGCATAAGGAATTATATTTCAATGAAAACAAAAATGCAAACACTAAGGCAAATAAACACTGTATATACTGAATTAACATTTAGGCAAGTAACTTCCTTAAATAATCAATCATCTTTCAATGCAATTGAATACATAAAAAAATTACAGTCACTATATATTTTGTATTGAGAGAAAAAAGCGTTATCAAGGATTCAAGGATGAACACAATTATTTCAAAATTAGACACCAGAATTACAAAAAAGAATAGTGAATTATATCTTTAACTATTTCTTTTTCCCACTGTAAAGATCAAAATTGAATCTACACGACACTATGTACTTTTTCATTAGATTTAAAGATATTCTAAATAAAAACCAGGAACTATATTTTTATCGGAAGATGAATTACAACTGAACGTGGCATTGAAAAGATCGATATACTGACATTTACTTTGATTTTCTACTTTTCAGGGAAAACAAACCACTTATTTTTTATAGCAAGCTATTGTATAAATGTAAATATATGAACTGACTGCGATTTTTGTACGTTTATACAGGTATAAATCACATTATTGGGACTTCTTGCAAATCATCCTCCAAGAATCGCTATCGCGATTCATGCATTTACAGGAAGTCCCAATATGGTTTAAACCCGTATAAAGGCAAAATAGAACTTAATTCTTATAAAAAGAAACACTCTCAGTTCAAGTCAAATAACGTCATAATACTAGTATACACAATCACTTCGAGACAAATATACTCCTTACTGAGTTAAATTATCTTTCAAAGCCCTCACACAGTTTACGGCAAATGAATTCCGCATATAAACAACCACCTTTCAAGACAAATACTTGAATATACAAACAAAAATGAATACAATTATACACAATTATCTTACTAGATTAACGAACTCGGTATAGTCACTATCATCATTCAAGGCAAATGAAATTAAGCTTCTAAAACCATTAATAGAATTTGACTTGAATGCACTTATTTTCTAGAAATATTGTGAGGTAATTTCCAGTGCGTGGAGATATTTTTTGCATTAAAACGGTTAAACAAATTAATATGATTTAAGTTCATGTGTTATTTATTCAAACCCACCGATATAAAATGTATCGCATGAAGTTTTAATCGAACCAAACACTTCACTCTTTTTTGTACGATTAGTATATAAGGTGAATATTTTCTATACGTAATTTAATATTTTCCATTCATATCAATCTGATAGGCGAAAATAATTTTTACATTGAATGGCATAAGGCTAAATACAAATCATGTTTCATTTCATGAAAAAATTAATCTGCGAAAATTTATTCATCATAATAAAACCACTACAAATCAAGAAGCATTATATTTTATCATAAATATTGCCAATCAAAACTGACTATATATCATTCTCATTTTTGTTTGCATTGGGCGATGTGTAACACAAAGATCTACTTGGTTTTTAAGTTCTATTCGATACTGATAAGAATGTAAATGAGTTTTTAGGATACGTAAAGTTTTACCAACTACGCCACAATTGCTTTCCAGAAATATGAAACTTTAGTCACCAACACAGTGTGAGTATAGTGTGATACTGAATTACAAAATATCATGTAGGCAGAGTCAAGACGAAGCAAAGAAAAGAATACATAATCAATAGGTCAGCCGCGTCAAAGGTCAAAACTTCCCTAAACGCAATTCATCGCGATATCGTACTAGATTTCCTAACTGCTGACTGTCACAGTATTTGGGACTGATTTCCTAATTGTTGAATGTCATCGTCTCTAAGACGCATGTTGCTATATATCATAGTCCGTCAGACTGACAACCTAATTGCTAATGTCATAGCCTATGAGATCAGACTGACATCCTAATTGCTAATGTCATAGTGTATCACACTGACATCCTAATTGCTAATGTCATAGTCTGTCAGACTGACATCCTAGTTGCTAATGTCATAGTCTCTCAGACTGACATCCTAATTGCTAATGTCATAGTCTCTCAGACTTACATCCTAATTGCAAATGTCATAGTCTCTCAGACTGACATCTTAATTGCTAATGTCATAGTCTCTCAGACTGACATCTTAATTGCTAATGTCATAGTCTATCAGACTGACATCCTAATTGCTAATGTCATAGTCTCTCCGACTGACATCCTAAGTGCTGATGTCATAGTCTGTCAGACTGACAACCTAAGTGCTATGTCATAGTCTGTCAGACTGACATCCTTATTGCTAATGCCATAGTTTATCAGAATGGCAACCTTATTGCTAATGTCATAGGCTGTCAGGCTGATATCATAATTGCTGAATGTCATAGACCATCAGACTGTTTTCCTTATTGCTGAATTTCTTAGTCCATCAGATTGGTTTCCTATGGCTTAGTGTCATAGTCTATCAGACTGATATCGTGATTGTTGAATGTCATAGTTTATCAGACCGATACCCTAATTGCTGAATGTCATAGTTTTCAGACCGATATCCTTATTGCTGAATGTCATAGTCTCCTATGGCTTAGTGTCATAGTCTATCAGACTGATATCCTTAAGGTGAATGTCATAGTTTTCAGACCGATATCCTTATTGCTGAATGTCATAGTCTCCTATGGCTTAGTGTCATAGTCTGTCAGACTGATATCCTAATTGCCGAATGTCATAGTTTATTAGACCGATATCCTTATTGCTGAATGTCATAGTCTCCTATGGGTTAGTGTCATAGTCCATCAGACTGATATCCTTAAGGTGAATGTCATAGTTTATCAGACCGATATCCTTATTGCCGAATGTCATAGTCTATCAGACCGACATCCTTAAGGTGAATGTCATACTTTATCAGACCGATATCCTAATTGCTGAATGTCATATTTTTATCAAACCGATATCCTAATTGCTGAATGTCATAGTTTATCAGACCAATATCCTTATTGCTGAATGTCATAGTCTCTTATGGCTTAATGTCATAGTCTATCAGACTGATGTCCTAATTGCTGATTGTCATTGTTTGTCAGACTGATTTCCTGATTGCCTTAGTGTACCAAGTTGTTTTAGGAGCAGATTTATTAGGCTGGATTCCATATTAGTGAATACGTATTTTAATAGGTTCCTATCATTTCTATTAACTTGATTTGTTGTTTTAATGCATGACATAGGGTGTACTTTTAGAGCCTGTAACACAGATTGTCCAAGATGCTACGACTTTCAAATTCAACACTGTACTAAATGACTTTTCCTCTGTATAGACCATCCTTGAGACTGTGTATACTATTGTCTTGCATTGTCATCGTGTATATCCAGTAACACCAACATGCGCAAATAACAGATCATTCACGCAAAATATAACACTAGAATGCGCAAATAAATGGCGGAAATCGCTGGAGAAGGTGCACACGGTGCAAAATTCAGTACGTGCATACGGCTGAGAAAACAGTGTGTTTCAATCGGCAATATGTAGATGCTCCAGAAAACCATTGCTTTTCAAGATCATTCGTGAGAATGACGATCTGGGAACCGTTTTGAAGGCGAATTTTGTGTTTCGTCAGCTTTCATTGATACAGTAATGCACATTTTACCTTATTTCGTAGGCAGTCTGGTGACTATTTATATGAGTCGAACGACTTGTGACATTTAATAATGAAAGGGAATAGATAAAATGTGTTCCAAGCACTTTTTATGAGGTAACACCGAGATATGAGAAAGGATCAGCGTAACACCAAAAATGGAAATTTTGAATATCAAAATACTGGATTTTTACAGGTTATCGTCATCAGATTTCGGCAAAGTAGTAGCTTTAACTTGAGTAAGCCAGATGCTTAAGATTTCTATATTCGTGTGAAGTACGATTGTCATATCTTAGATGACATTTGAAATGGTTTAATTCATTACTATTGTTGTGCCAGGGTTGTGACGTCCTTCCAAGCAGGGGTATGTCGATAACATTATCCAGATATATTTTTTGCAGTCTTTCCTGCCTACAGCCCACTGACAAAGCCTTCCTGTGTTAACATTTATGCAGATGCTTAATTTAACTTTTTTTTACATGTAACACTGTACTTACAGTAGTAGACACACCGAAAAAAGTCGAGCTAAAATGTATAACACAACACTACATACCTGAACAATATCATATAAAATTTATTTTATAAATGCTACTCTCAGATAAGCAACTGCTAACATAGAGAAAAATCTCTGAACTCTTTCAGTCCGGCTCAACTACATATAGGTAAAATAGTAATAAAACATGATATTAACAAATTGTCAAGAAAATTATAATCGTTCGAAATAAAAAAAAATCATGCTGCGATGTTGAATAGGCCTGTGCCCGTATTCCTCAGTTAGTCTAACGCTTAGGATAGATATACTTACTTTGCTATGACTTTTGACAGTGATCAGTAATGCATTGCATCTGGTACTGACTGGTTGAAAAGATCACATGCTACAAACACCTTAATAGCACCTGTTTGTATTACTTTAGTAATTCATTTCTCAAAACTTTCAACTAGGTATGACATATGTCTTATCAGAGATTTTCAACTTACTTTGACGCGGACTGCGGACAGCGGACTGCGCACTTACAGTAGGGGTTTTCTCAAAATATTTAAAGGTTCGCAAAAAAGAAAACATACTTAGGGTATATATGATTCTTTTACCTATATGTGTAGTAACCTTTGCCTTCGTTGTACAAATTAGTGTATTGTGATATAATTATCTGCTTTTATGCAATATCCGCGTTTGAAAATATATGGACAGTGAACAGGCTACATTTAAAACACGGAATCGCAATATTCAGATGTCATCTAAATACTCTGTCGCATTTTACTTAAAGCTTGCGTTAAGCAGGATCTTCAATTATCCGTATGCTTTAGCATTTTGTTTTTATGTTTTGAGATATTTCTGGCTTTACTTAACCTCCACGCGAATCGAACGACATGACATGTGAAGTTTCGAACCTACTTTACTATAATACCTTAGCTTAATATGTTCATGCATACATGGATTTGAAGATAACGGCCATTCCTGGTTTTAATATGTGTCCGTCCATACAATTCCTAGACTAGTTTTTCCTAGCAACAAAATAAGAAAAAATGCGGTACAAAATATTATTGTGAAAAAAAAAATAACAATAAAGTATTCTAAATGAAATGAAAGTCCGTTTAATTTTTGTTGCACAGTATAAATACCGTGTTCTCGTAGACTTCTGAACGAAAAAGGTTATTGTTTTTCATTAATTTTGGTAATTGTATCTAATGTTAGATAAAATAGAAGTTTTACTGAAATATCTTGAATGATTTAGTTCAACACTTTGTCTAAACATACAGGAAGTTCTCATACATGTATCTTTCAACCCCGTCGAAACGAGATCCAATACATTACCATATTTTAGCTAAAACATGCTGAATTAGTCGTGTATCAGCATATTTGGAAATAAACAAAGGAAATAGCCACTTCGTATTTTCATAATCTGATATCAGAGTTGCATGTTAAAAGTTGTTTTAAATTTACTATCTTAAAGTGACTACTCAGTATGGATTATCAGTTTCAACAGGAATTTAATCTTTAAGTACTATTAAAACTGGCTGTGAAAATGTCGATCTAAAACCTAGCGGAGACCGAAATTTGTTTCGTGAACATTAGGCATGGGACGTGTCCAAGGTCAAATTCAGATCATATTAAAAATGTTTTATAATCAGTGCATGCATAGAATTGTCAACGAAATTATATTTTTGACACCATTTGAGCAATTCTGTGTGGTCATTTGATACAACCAGCTTAGTAATCGAGACTAACCTTTACCATTATTGACAAAGCCTTCTTAGTCGGGTACCTTTTCGTACACATGCATACATATGGTATGTGTAGATACTCGGCTTTGGGGAACTTCTCGAAGAGGGGCATAAAACGAATAAGTTTGCGATGTCTTGTTTATAAATACGGTAGTCGAAAGATTTGAATAGATACATTAATAAAAAAAAGATACAAAAGATAAAAGGATATTTTTTAAAATGCGCCCATGCTGTTAAGAATGCTTGTAAGACAAAATACATGTATATCGGTTATTCATATATACAATACAAAGGATATTAATAAATCTTATAACTGTCTTTTCTCGGATAGTATTACATGCTAAATATGCCGCTGTTCAGTTTTGCATAAAAAGACGTATAATTATACAGTTTGAGAAAACCCCTATAGTAAGTTCGCAGTCCATGGTCCGCAGTACGCGTCGAAGTAAGCTGAAAATCTCTATCAGCCCATTGTTGACATCCATACATATTTCATTAGCATTTGAATAAAGAGTAAAGTGTCTGAAAGTTGTGTCAGCTGACTGCTATTTCAAGTCAGATCATTCTTACACTTCTTTTTTTACAGCCTATTATACTTTTTATATTAATACTACTATTTATCATGGACGGTTGTAAAACTGTAAGTGCTTATGTTCACCAGTTCTAGTTGTGTTGACTCAAAATAAATATTACATTATTCAATATGGTCATTTTGAGTGAAAGATAAAATCAATTCAAGAAAACATGAAATTCAGCCCTAACATTTATTCAATTATGTTTTATACTAATGAAATTTAAATACATGTACACAGTTTTAACTCAGACAGAATTTTATCATTTGATAGGGGTGAAAATGCAACCTATGGATTCTGCACGAATGTTTTTAGATATCATCGAGTCTTATGATGGTTGAACTATGTAAAAATGAGTCCATTTTCTCAAAAGTGAACTATGTTGAATAATGAGCTAAGTACTTATACATATACAGTATTTTTCGCATGCCGGTGCTCGTTTAAATGTAAATTATCACTAAGATATTTGATCTTGTCACAATAAACAGCATTTTCAATTTGGAGTCATTTTGCAATATTTTCCACTGTTTCCCATTTCTTGCAATTTTAAGAGTATTTCCCAGGACGTGAATTCCCTGAAAAAACCGCCGGAAATTCCCTGGGAAATGCCGGCCAACCCAGTCTTATAACAGATCTGAAAGTGAAATCAATGTTATTTCTTTGTTTCATGTAAAATTTAGTCCCTTCAGTACTTTCTTTATAGACCTATTTTCCGCCATACATCTATATTGTGTTTGTTTCACAAAATCTAAACAAAAAGTTCATTTCAAAATATGGAGTGAAACTGTAGCTAGCGGCCCACAAATCAGCTATAGAATTGCCAAAAGAAAACATTCAACTTTCGTTTTCGAAGTTTACAACTGTGAACTATTATTTTAAAAATACATTCGGCGAAAAGTATAAAAACGGTGAAAATGTGTCCTCTTAGCCCCCGGACCATTAGCTATTAGTCTTAACAAATGATGAATTTAGAATTCAGTCAGCCACTGTGTCTGTATGCAGGAAAGACTGCAAACATATTTCCGGATAATGTTATCGACATACCTACTTCCTTGGAAGGACACAACAACCCTGATACAACAATAGTAATAAATCAAACCATCTCAAATTGCGTCTAAAATATACAGTCGTACTTCACATGAATAAAGATACTTTAAGCATATGGCTTACTCAAGTTAAAGCTACTACTTTGCCGAAATTTGATGACGATAACCTGTAAAAATTCAATATTTTGATATTCAAAATTTCTATTTTTGGTGTTACGCTGATCCTTCATTCCCACATATCGGTGTTACCTCATAAAAAGTGCATGGAACACATTTTATCTATTCCCTTTCATTATTAAATGTCACAAGTCGTTCGACTCATGTAATTAACCACCAGACTGTCAATAAAATGAGGTAAAATATGCATTACTGTATCAATGAAGGCTGACGAAACACAAAATTCACCTTCAAAACGGTTCCCAGATCGTCATTCTCACGAATAATCTTAAAAAGCAATGGTTTTCTGGAGCATCTACTTATTGCCGATTGAAACACAATGTTTTCTCAGCCGTTTGCACGTATTCAATTATTTCCATACTGATTAGTACAAAGGACATTGGCCAGTTTACTCAACGTGTGTACTTTCTGCGGTGATTTCCGCCATTTATTTGCGCATTCTAGTGTTATATTTTGCGCGAATGATCTGTTATTTGCGAATGTTTGTGTTACTGGATATACACGGTGATTGTGTAGAGAAACATATTGCACCAGTCAAAATAAGCGCTACATGTAAAATGATTAATGCCGTATGTTGAAAACCAAATGCAAGTTGTCATTCTTTTTAAAATTTTAAAGAGAATAAATCTGTATCTTTTTATATAGGTTTGATAACTTCATTTCATGAGCTGTCGGTATGATATAAAGCAACTGCATGCTCTACCGGCCGTATGAATGTTAAATTGTTTTAGGGAGACAATCGATTCGAGGCCAACGAACATAAAAAGAATGATTCTTCCTTTCCTATAGCACTGTGCTAATTTGCGTCCTTTTCCGAATAAGCTCTAAGTAACGAGCATATGACATTCATTGCATTTTGCATTTAATATTTTGCAGTTACTATTTAGTATTAAGAATTTGGTAATAAAAAATTAGCATTTGGCATCTAGCATAGCGCACCGGCCTTCTGTAATACACCACTAAGAAATTGTTTTTACTTGTACGTTCTTTAAATATTTTTAATTAAACTTGTTTGTATACTTTCCGATCATTTTGTAGGTTTGGACTTATTTACATATTGTTCGTCCTTTTCGTAGGTTTGAGACAACTTATTTTAATGTTCATTGAGCTGTCAAAATGAACTTGTTTGTTTTGGTACTTTCCGTTCATTTCACGGGTTTGAGACAATTTATTTTCAAGTTCTTTCTGTTCATTTTACAGGTCGGAGACAAACAACTATATTCTAATAGCTGTTTACTCTCGTACAATTCATCAAAATTTATGCAGGTGCTATCTGACGACAATGTCGGTAAAGGAAAGGGCAAAACTGCTGCTAGTAAAGACCTTGACCTTTCGCATCATACCTTTGGAGACGTATGCGCGCTGTTGTCATTCATTGACCCTCGAGTACCTTACGACCTCACAGGTAAGTTCAGCATTAATTCTCCCGCATTAAGTGAATGCACGCATTCTTTACTAGCTGTATTATTAAACATTATACAATGTGGACCTGTGACGAAGTTTGTAAAGCCCTTTCCTTTTTATTGAACAACATTTACGTCAGATTTGGGAATGCAGTTTTCAGACAAGTACTTGGTATTCCCGTGGGGAAAAATGTGCACCCTTTGTTGCAGATTTGTTTTTATATTGTTATGATTTCAAGATACTTTATGTTGAGCCTTTCTCCAGATACGCAGGCAGACATTATTATTGCTTTTAATAATACATCGCGCTATCTGTATGATATTCTTAATAGGGATAATCCGTTTTTTTGCTCAATTGGTGGATACTATCTTTCCCCGGGACCTCCAGTTATATAAAATTAACGATTCGGATACTCCTGCTTCTTTTTATATTTACATCTCTCTTTTTATGTCAATATACATACCAAAATGTATGAAAAAATGATGATTTTAATTTTAGTATTGTAATTTTTTTCCCATTTGTATGGGGATGTACCTCGGGCTACATGTTATGGGATATATATTTCTCAATTAATTCGGTTTGCCAGAGCGTGTAGTCATGTTGAGGATTTCAATGAATGTAATCAATATATTACAATAAACTTCTTCTGCAAGGCTAACGTTATTACAAATTGCGTAAATATTTGGCTAAATTCTACTATCATAATTCTAATTTGGTTTTAAAAATCAATTGTAATTTAAAGATACTTTTGCGAGAAAATATTTCAAAACCCGATTTTAATGGGGATTTGATTTACAAACTTCGTAAGATTATGAGTCGTGGTAATTTTCCAACTGTATTTGGTAAAAGTATAGAACGTTTATCAAAAGAGGTTACGACACAGCTGTTTTGAGACACACCTCATGTTTAGTGTTCAACTCGTTTATAGTGAGGCCACTACGCTTCCGTCTTTGACTGTGTCTGAAGGAAGAGTGGGAGGACTCTATAATAAGCAGTTATTAAATCCCCCTTGACTGAACTGTTTTGATTTCTGTCTATTGGTCTGGTTCGCCGGACCCTTAAGGGTGTTTCTCTTGATGCACTGCTCTCTGCAAAGGTATTGAGTTATACAGTTTTGGTTCTTAAGGTTTTCTTTTTAATACAGGAGCATTTTTGTGTTTGACATGCCATGCCTTTTGTTTCCATTGCGTGTGTAAGAGATTCACCTGGTGGGAACTACCTTTATTTACACTGTCCCATGACGTTGGAACATGGTGGCGGCAAGAGTGAGGTTGGATCCGCACGATATACCGGTTTAAGCTCCCTACAGGTGTTTTTGCCACTGACCGTTCCAAGATGGTGCCCCGCTGTGTTCCTTTATTTGTTTGTTTTGTCTTCGTGTGTTTGCTTTTTAAGTGAGTGTATTAAAGTGTGCACATCTGCGGGCTGTGGGTTTCGTGTTGGGAAAGCTGCGTTTTTGGAACGTGGCATTCCCTGTTTTATATTTATCCTTGTTTTGAATGTACACTCTTAAACCTAACCCTAACCTTTAGTCAGTATATTGTACACTCAATACGTGTGTACATCAAATAAGGGCGATTTAATGTTGGTGTCACAGTTAATAAGTGAGTAGGTATATTGATATTGAGATCTAGAGGAGCTGAGGGTATCGAGACATTTCCCCTTCCAGGAGTCAGGAATGTCTATGTTTTTTTTAAAAGTCCACTCCATAGAAGGATATTTATTGTTCCTTCTATTGAGAAAGAACATTTAGAATTGGTAAGTCACATTTGACCTCGCAACTGACCTCGCAAACTGTTGTAATTACAAGCTGGCCAATCAAACTAGTTGACCTTAGAAATAACCTCTGACGTTAAAATTATGCTTTCCTAATTGAGGCGACTCTCTGGCTGATCGCGCTCCGCGGATTACATATTACTAAACCTGAGGATGGAAAAGCGGTGTTGTTGAAACATGCCAAAACATCTTATTTATCACAAAGGTTAACATACGTCGTGACCTTCGAATGCACGGACATTATGTGAAAACAAACCCCATAGCGACCCTCTCATTGTGCGCAACAAATTCACGCTTCGAACGACCGGATGTCTCATTCACGAGATTTCGGAAAGATACTACTAAATTATAGCCGTGAATTACGTCACGGGTGTTAAACGCGCAATCCAATTCAGACTGGGAATACGCTTAAAATGGGTTGCGCGACGTCCAGTGCTGGTGTTGCGCATCAATATATAAAAAATCGAGGTAGGTGGGTTTTTGTTTTTGTAAATAATGCCACATTTACGAGTGTTTTAGAAAAAAAAGCAAAATGCTATTCTACACAAACATGAATAAAGATCATAATTATGTGTGCAATACCAACTTATTAATTTAAGAATCAGCCCTGTTATCACGAAAACTCTGCTGGCTAGAACCGTCAAAAAAGTATGGAATCATGAAAAATGCAAAGTTTCTAACTCTTGTGCCTTCTTTCTAGAAATGTGGCGCTTCTAAAGATCAAACACCTGTAAAACAGTCATGAATATTACATAGGCTTGAATGAAATGTTGCTTTTGGGGGAAAGATTGGCAAAATATAATCGAGAATGTGGTTGCGCCCAGGAAATGGAGTTGCGCGTATACATTATATGCATTATGATGTATACGAGCAACTCCATTCCCGGTGCGCAACCCCATTCCCTATGATTTTTTGTCAATTATGTCCCCGTAAGCAGGATTTCAAGCAAATAATTTTGATATCCGTTACTTTATAACAGTTGAGTTATCATAAAAAGCATCAGATGTCCTAAGATTAGGCATATGAGGTCAGACACTGCCATTTTTGTTGATTTCATACTTTTCCACCGCCTTGTGTCGCCAGAGTTTTTGTGATAATAGAGCCGAATCGTAACGTACATATACGATGTATTATCATATTTGTGTCGAATAGCATTTTGCTTTTTTCGAGAAAAATTATTCCTGTCTCATACTAAGCAAAATCATAGCTTCACATACCTCAATTTCGTCTTTTTTACGCGCAACACCAGCACCGGATGTCGCGCAACCCATTTTAAGCGTATTCCAGTGGGAATTGGATTGCGCGTTTACCACCCGTGTGATCAATGACTACCGTAACTTTTTTGTGTGCAGGGACGTAGACTGTTAAGCGCATCAAATCACTACAATAGGATAATAAAAAGAAAAAATAAAGCGAAGATATTTGTCAATAAGATATAATGGTATATTGTCCTTGAGATCCCTGGGATTCCACACGCTGATGACCAATATTTAAAACAGACATTACAACCAAAATTTTACAAGATGATCATTATATATTCATATTGATGTGCCCTAGAAGGAACTTTTACTATGCTTTAACTTGTTTAATAAGGAATATATTATTAAATATCTGTACCTAACATATGAACTAATTATAATATTTTTATACGTTATAGTTTATCCGCTAGTTATTTGTAAAAGCTCTGGCATAGCCATAGGTGAAAGAATATTAAAGTGGCATTATGCGTAACTTACAGCACATGGTATGTTTTCGGTGAATATTTTATAAAAGCAATTTTCGGTTGCTGTGCATTTAAATGTGTTAAATTAATGATAATGCCGCATAAGTATTTGAAGTTGATGCTTTAGAAATAAGTTTATCAAACTAATAAAATAATAGTTCTTTTCTTTAATCTTCTACGAAGTGATTTCCCTTACATATAGGTAGAGATTTCTGAAGTTGAAGGGAAGCAGCTCCTGCGTGCAGTTTGACTTTTCTTAAAAAGACTGCCCCACTCAAAAAAAGAGTCACATTTGGAAAGTTATTATTTCGTACTGGAAGAGTTTGATTTATTGGGTTAAAAGCTATTTCCCTCCATCCTTTTTACACATACATCTATTTCACCTGGATTTTTTCATATTTCCAGGCCTGTTGATTTAGAACCACAATAGAATAATGTCTCATTTTTTAGCAGCATGATAGAAATGCTCTTTTACTATTAAGTCGGTGGTTGCGGTAAAATCACTTATTTTCTGACGTTAGTTTTTGTCCACGCATGTTGAAAACATTTTCTCAATCGTTTATTTAGAGGTCAACTTTCCTAGGAACAAAGAAATCGTTATTATAAATGACTAATCTGTCATAGTCAACCCTTATTTTACAGATGAGGATGCTTTTCGATTGCTCCCTATAGCGGAAGAGTACGATATTGCCCCTCTGAAGAAGGCATCAGAACGGACCGTCACCGAGTCGTTTCTCAAAAAGAGGAGGGGTCGCAGAGCAGGCTGCGTACCAACAGACGAAACAATCCGCCACCTTGGTCTTGCCGACAAATACCAATTAAAAGACCTTCACGAAATGTGCTGCATAGAGCTAGTAGCGAACGATAATCCATTAAGTAGTAACATGGTCTCAGCTTCTAAGGATTTATCCGAACATGCGAAACTGCAAGTCCTCGAGAAAAAGGTAGATAAGTTGAATATGGCACTAGCACGTGCGCGGAGGATTAATACAGAGAAAGAGCAGGCTAAGGATACAAGAGGCAGTACGTTATGGAAGAAGTAGTTAATAAGTGACAATAGATAGTTTGTCTGGAGAAGACATGAATAATTTGAAGAATATATATTAGAAGCGGCAAATATACACAATTATTAAATACGAACTGGGCATCTTATGTTTAAAATACTTGCATAATACACATTCAGTAGTCACAAACATTGAGTAGTAGTCCAGGGGAAAGAATTCGATGTATCTTGTGCGTAAAGATGTGCACGACTGACAAATTTTATTTATTTTATTTTTTTTTTGAAAATCATCACAACTATGTTGAATGTCTTTTATCATGTCATGGCACAAACGTACAGACATTAAACGTTGTTGATTTCTTGCAAATATATACTACAATGAGCATTACATGTATTTACCCGCTCATTTTCCGGTACAATCACCTGTTGGCGATTGAACCTGAATCAACACCAGCAATGATTGTGTTACATATACACTTGAAACATGTAGATGAGAATGCGATCTAATGACATTACTCATGAACGGAACATTTTGCGGTCAGTAAGGTAATTATGGGCAGCCGGCTAACGACCCGACCCCAATTTATCACACTGACCAAACATACTAGTATTTCCATGGATGGTAACTAACAAACCCAACAATGATAATGGTCGTAACATTTATGTATCTTCGTTGTTAAAAGTGGCCGTCGGAGATCCACGTGCTGATATGAACCACATGATGAACTAATTCGTGGTCGAAAATGTCTTCGAAACGGTGCCTGCTTGGTCAACACTAAACTCCAACACAACACTTGCCATTTTATCAATTATACTGTATCTTTAGAACTAAACAAAACATTTTTAAAATGTGACTTCCGTTAACACTATTCTATTGGTAACATATCAAAGTTTCAAAACAAAACTTTGCGACCATATGACTTTATTTATTTTACATCAACCTAACTTTTAAAAAGTCACAAAAAGATAGACAAACATCTAACGCTATAATCTTTCATTGTCTGACCACAAACACCGCCATCAAAGATGTATTGCTTACTTGGTCGGTACCCCCCTCGTTAGGGTAGCACAGTTTAGCACTTACAACTTTATACTAAAACATTAGCAGGGCATCTGTACAAGAAATGGACAAATACAAAGACAAAGATTTAGTAGCAAATAACGCATCCCTTTTAAACAGAAACCTATAGACGTGTGTATAACTGATATATACAAACAAAAATTACATAAAGGAAGTTAAACATACAAACGACGAAGACATAACAAATAAATAAAGGAAGACACTGGGGCATCGCCTTGTTGGAATGTAGTGGTAAAAAACATGAAGAGTTTTACCGGACAAATTGTTTACATACACTCGTTATTCCGCCCACGCTCCAGAAATAAAGGACATTGTTAATAAAGTAATGATCGTCATGTGATTCTCTTACATAAATAGCTCGATATTTAAAACACACAAAACATGACCGTGTAAATACTACACAAACAAAACCAAAAGAGGCATAATTAACGATGTAGGTGCATTGTAGATGAAGATGTTATATTCCACTCTCCAAAGAAAGGGAACATAATGTTAAAAAACGCACACACGGACGCACGGACGGACGGACGGGCGGACAGTGCGATTTACATTTTGCACTTGACAAGGATTGCTACCAGTGAATATTTTTTTGTATGATTCTGTACAATGAATTAAGGAATTTGATACGCTGCATTCCTTATATTGCGACGCATCTTATAAGAATAAGACAGAAAAATAAGACAGAATGGACTAGAGTTGTTGACATAGCTGATGGCGGACAACTACTAGTAAACTGCCATGCTAGGACAACTGGTTTTATTTCCTAGGTAGATAAGAAAGATTCATTTCGGTAAAAAGTGAGCACAACATGACGGTAATAACATGATGCATAAAAACATAAATAGGCAAGCATGAAGAAAACACAAGGACATGTACACCAATACCAGGGATAATATAAAAAGCGAAATAGAGATGTGTAATGTGATCTTTGATATAAGCATGGCATAGAAAGTCATGATTGTTATTACCTGTAAATTATAACACTAATATATTGTCACATGTTTTAGATAATAATCACTGAAGGTTCCATACGCAACGCCGTATGAACACATCTGTGGATGTCTCTAAATTGTTTTTTTTATACTTGTAGCATGTGTAAATTTTGAGTTTTGCTCAACCCGGGGCTAGAGAGCGTGGACGGTAGCATCCATTTCCACTACCGTCCGTGAACAGGCTCAATCAAACCGAGCCTTTTGTCGTGTTGGGCGACATGTGGAGTTTCTACTTTTTCTGTTTTAAATGCCACTGTGTCCGAGCTGCTTTGGTAACTGTCTTCTGGTCAGTTTCGTCGTGGCCTTAATGGTCTTTTTAGCGATGCTATGCCTTCGGCCAAGGCTTTGAATACATGCGTATATTGAATTTAAAACAAAGACCAGTTATCATGTCATTTTTGATAGCATTCGCTTAACGTAATAACAAAGAAAACATCTGGCTGTTTTTGTGATAAATTACTCCAAGAGCTCGGATTTTCTCCTACTTTTACTAAAGACAATCATTTATCTCAGAACAGGCAAATGTACAATCATAACGATAGGCTTTACAATTGAAATATATCCAAACATGCAAATTATCAAGATATGTCACATTTGAGCAGCATTTTAATGGCTATACAACGAATGGTATATCCAATTCTGATTGGTTGAAATAGTTTGGGTTTTCCTTTGTTCTAATTTTAGTTTGCATTTAAAAACAGTCAGGATACCGAGAAATGTTTGTTTGATTGATAGTTTTCTGTATATATTTGTTAAAATTGTTCGATGTGAAAATAACAGAACCGCTCAATAGGTTACCTGGTATATGTTGTATGGTCGCTGGTCACGTAATGGAAAAGTCGTTTAACAGAATGCATGTATGTAGTAAAAACGTTTGGGTGGGATTTGAAACGGTCGTTAAATGAAAAAGTCGCTTAATAAAGGTGGTGGCATGTACGATGTCAACTGTATATAATTTGATTTTGTTCTTCATACCGTGCCTACTGTTACCATTACGTGTTCAAAGAATTCACATTGCGGTAACAATTTTTATTTACACCGTCCGGTCCTATAAAATGGCAAGGATTGAGTGAGGTAAACAATTTATTTTAACCCACACCCCACTCCAGACTCACACAGTGGGGCACCGCTCAGAACGACCTGCCTGTGAGGTCGTTTTGAGCGGTGCTCCACAGTGTGAGCCATTAATTGCTTTTTTCGTCCTCGTTAATTAGAAGTTTTATTTTATATATTATTGAGTATGTTCTCGTGATATACACATTCACATATGCATTTCTGTAGAGGAGTATGCATTCAGTTGATTTTGGTTGTTTCTATCGCTTGGACCATTTTGGCCATGTTATATTGCGCTCAACTCGAAATATATGTTGAAATTACGTTGATTTATTTTATTACGTTGGGTTTAACGTCGCACCGGCACAATCATAGGTCATATAGTGACTTTCCAGCTTTGAGGGTGGAGGAAGACCCCAGGTCAGTAGAACCACCGACCTTCCGTAAGCCAGTTGGATGACTCCTCACATGAAGAATTCAACGCCCTGAGTGGGGTATGAACCCACATCGATGAGGAGCAAGTGATTTGAAGTCGGCGACCTTAACCTCTTGGCCAAGGAGGCCCCTGAAATTACGCTTAAACTGACTCGATCTTGTAGCATTATATTTCAAACACAAGTGACTTTCTTTAGGAAATCTTCCTCAAAATCTTTGTAGTTGCGTAAATATAAAAGAAATAATGTCTTACTCTATTACTTTATTATTCTCAATAATTATGGTACAAAACATGACTTAAGTCTCATAAATACAAAAATAAAATTCTATATTATGTACATAGAAAAAAAACATTTTTATATATAACAATATGTTAGAATTTTGATTGCTTGACTTTGCCAACTAAAGAAATGGAATAACTCATAATATAAACTTACGGTAATCGAATACAGGATACATGACGTCACCAGCATAATCATTACGTCACGTTTATTGGATTTATAGGTTGCACATATTTTAAATCCCCACCCATTGGGCAAGGTCTACTGATTACAAATTTGAATATTTTGTAAGAGAAACATTTTTTTTTGTTTACTGAAACAATTTTCTTATAATATAAAATGAGGGTTAAATGATTTAAAGAAACGTATATTACATAAATATTATGTACATTAAACACAAGTTACTTATCCGACTTTTTTTTTGGCAGTTTGTAGCAACTAAGTTATAAATAAATACTATATTTATACAGAAAAGTTCAAAACCAAAGTATCATAATTTTAGTTTTAATTTGTTTCGTTTTGTTTCAATACTCTCCTAGTTCATTTAAAAACAATATACACTTGATTTTTTTTTTGCACAATACGTAACAAAAAATAAAATTTAAACACATACGAAAGCCAGTGATTACATGTATCTAAAACACGTTTATAGGTAATAAAATGTGTTTGTATAACAACAATTATGCATTTTACATTTGATTGTTTTTCAAACATCATCTATATACATTGTCCTTATTCCATATCACAGTTAAGGAAGTGCATCCATAATGACCATCGGCCATTTCCGTTCAATTATGAGTTGCCGCATGCTTCTTCGGCTTTTTTCGGTCTTAACGAATACATGGCTTTCCGTATCACCCGAGGAATACCGAAAAGTCGCATGCAGAAAATGCGTAATCCAACGGAAATCGCCGAATGTCGATATACCGTATCACAGCTACAAAGTGCATCATAAATGTCCAGTATAAAACATAAAACGCATTCTGCACTATACAATATTTTGCAAAACTCTGTAAAAATAGCATTGCCAAAGGTGATATACAGAATACAACGTCTTGTCAGGATGTATCCACGGCAAGTTTCTCAAAGTTGTTCAAATATTAGATAAAGTAAAAACATCTACATCATTATCTATATTAATGAAACATGTGATAAAATAAACAAAAGATACCTAACATCATAAAAGAATGGACCTATAATCCAGTGTTACGTTTATTGAGTATTACATATGAAAACAAAAATGACAAGACACGTCACAAAATGATGAATACAAAGAGAGGCAACGATTCGAAACGGGAGATAACAAGAAGATATACACCGAATGAGAAAAATGGAAGTACAAATAGCAAAGAAGGCAAAGGGAGATAATGAGTTAATGATAAGACTAGTGACTAGATTAAGGAATGATTTAGTTAGATTTTTTTTTCTCAAAATTTGTTAAATGTTGAAATACATACTTCTTAGTATATATAATCTTCTACCCAACTTATAACATCACTTATGACATCATCTGTACCGTCATAATAAATGGCCGACGTGTAATTAGCTAAAGCATCTCGCTGATTAGCGCTAGTGCAATTCAGAAAAATATCTTTTAAGTGTTTCAATATAGCATGCACTCCTTAAGCTACAATGTCTGATTTCTGCAATGAAGAATTTACCTATTTCTATTTGTACAATTCCTCTACCTTTAAATCGTCACATTCTGTTTACGAAACCGAAACGGAAAAGCAGACAGACGAACAATTCTGTTACAACATCCTATAACCAACAACAAGACATTTATCGTCATATCTCAGTTTTTTTTCTCATCGCTTATCAACAAGTTGCTTGCAAGCGACAATGATAAGATACTGAAAAAAAGTCTTGCATGAATTCTTAATGCCGTTGTGATAAGAGTCCTTAAAGCAACAGCATCTTTAAATATCATGTTATAAGTTCTTTTTGGCAAAGTACGGACATTTGATCGTTAAATTTTTAAATAAATTCATATTATGCTTATATTATGATTTTAATACACACCGAGGGAACATATGTGGCAATACAAAAATATGCCATGCATACAGTTTACATCTAGAGCAAAATACAGCAGACCAGTCACAGTCATGGAAGTATATTAGTACGAGATCTACTGTTAATATGAAGGAACACAATGGACGAAAGCTTTAGATTAATTTACGTATAAAGGTATCTTGTTTTAGTATAATGAAAAGAGTGGTTAACATGCAACAATGAACAATTAATAAACAAACTTTGAACATTTCGTTTGCACAGAATAAAGCTTCGAATTGCTTCCATACATGGTGGATATACATTAGAATGTCGATAAATTTTAATGTATGTATACATATAATTTTGTCGCAACGTCCCAGAATGAGACATAAAAGAATTACCATACAAAAGAAGACAATGACACATCTTAATTCTTTACTAGTTTTGCAACAGTCTTGCCAAAATCAAGATCAAAGATCAGATACCGGTATGGCTTCTTAAAAAAATACTGAACTTCAGAAATAAATATGAGGTATATTCGGACTGATAGCAAGTAATTTCGGGATCTCAAATCCAAGACACCCAAATCTAAAACATACAAGCCATAGAGCCCTAGTTTCCGTAAAACTTAAGTCATCAGCTCTGATCACAGATCTCAAGCTCTGCTATATGTAAATGTGGGGTCTATACAATCTGATGTGTCAACGACTGTTTTCTATAACAAATGCTTTCTTGCAGAATCATTTGTTTCATATCAGTTGTTTTACATGTCTATTTCATCAATATTGTTGTAAGCCTTATCTTAAAGAATGTCCTAGCATATATTATGAAGACGGTGCAAAAGACGTCGCGACTAATAAAAATATCACAGATTCTTTAACAATGTGGAAAAATAGGTGTAGAAACAAAAGATGTCTATGCTAATATACAATATGTATGTTGTTAACATGGAGGTAATTATCTCTTCCTAGTGGAGTATCCGAGGCCTATGCTATGTTGCAGGGTGGAGTGTAAGTCTTCTATTCTCACATCTTTTAAGTGCAGCAGATGTTCCAATCGACGTATCTTGGCATTGAGTATCTGTATATGATAATAAATATAATAAATATATTACATTTTACATCACTCCTTTATGTTTCTGGCATTTCTGTTGGCGAACAGACGTCTTTTTTGACCTGATAATTCCATAACGCACAATACGACTAGCTATGACGTAACGCGCACCTTGCATCTGTGACAAAAACCGAACAATCCGAATGATATTTAAAGACTATGCCTATAATCTTGAAATACATGTGCATGGCTAGACAATAATATGAATAAATCTAGAATTTAAGTAACGCTGGTATTGTAAAGACGATACTAAAGATAATGATCCCATAACACTTGTTGACGGCCCTCCTTCAATTTATACGAAATGGCTGCCGCATTGCTGACATAAATCGGATTGAGTAGGATCATAAGCAGGTCTTAAAGGTAGTCAATATTGCATGGTTTGTTTACAATCAGATACGGGATATAGGCTATTTCCGAAATCCACATGCGTCTTTGACATCCGTTATCAGGCCATGAATAAAGCATTTGGCTAAATTTCATGTTAATGTAACAGGATCGGAATGAAAAAATATCTTACTGCCCAATTCCCTATAATGAAGCCAGCACATATCGAAACTGCACGATTTTCTCATGTTTTGTTATTCAATTTAATGACATAAGTGATACAGAATACTGAACTAACTCTGACATTAAGAAGTAGAGAAAGTATCCTCTTAGTATTAGAAATTGCTTCTAAAACTTATTCTAGATGATGCATCGGCAAAAAAACGAAATGTAATACAGAATATTCCGGGTTAATAATCAATCAGCTCATGTCCCTTAAAACAGAGAACTTAACCCTTTTGTAACCAATGATTCTGAATAATGTGAGAAGCGCTACCTGTATTGTTTCTTCCTTTGCCTGACACTCCATCTCTTTTTCCTCGTACAACACACGAGGTATATTGTCTGTCACTGGTGGTAGGAACGCCTTGGGTACAAACGGCAACGGTTTGTCCGCAAAATACGACCTGCAATATGTAAAATATAGTACTTATTCAAAGCTGTTCATTACAAAAATGTTACCGATCTATATAGTCGCTATTTTACGATTCCACGTTTAATATCAAATAAAGCTCCGATCTTTTTATATTGCGTAAAAAATACTTCTTTCACTATCACCGGTAAAAATGTATATTTGCTAGCTTTTTTGGCTCGGAAACAATGTACAAAAACACTATGTTGATAATAATGGTAGATCTGTTTTCTGAAAAAGACACTAAACGTGGAATACCCTGGGACGTTTCTTTTTCCAAAAAAAAAAAAAATAAAAAAAAGAAAAAAAAGTGAATTTAGTTAAAGAAATGTGAATAACACTGATGGTTACAGTGTAGTGTTATGAGCAAAATTATCATAAAATGTTAGCATGATACAGTGCGGCTTTTTATTTATATCGCATGCTACAACACTGATATAGCTTTTGAAACATATACGTACAGCATACAGAATAAGAGAGTTATATCGTCTATACGAAATGTATTTTACTTAACATCCAGCACGTGAAATAAATAAAATCGTTACGAATAACAAAAGGTTGAAATTATCTTTGAAGCTGAACAGGAAAATGTGCAATGCATTGAAATACACAAACGAAAAAAATAATGAAGAAAACTTCGCTTAAAGAAATCATAAGCAGAACATAAACTCAAAGCCAATATTAAGAGCATTCATGTGTCACAGGTAAAGGTAACTATCTAGGTAACTCACAGGTTAATATAACTATCTTAATTTTTTTTTTTTTGAAAACAAAAACAACAAGAATACCTTCTATAAGCCATAGTTATAATTCCGACTGAGATCACTTTATGGCCACAATTCAACTACTCTGATTCTCACTGTTTTCACTATTTAAACAAATAAAACTTAACCGTCTTATAACAATAGTTATTAAATAGGGCTTTAACAAATGTATAGCAAATACTGTGTTTGACCTTGGACTGACCTGCTGATCCCGATGAAACAAATAACTTATTTCGACAAACACCGGTAAAAGTCGACACTAAAAGAAGTACATTGTTACATGATAATAAAACTTTCCCGTAACAATTGGCCTATTATACATTGCGCTGAATGTATATACTGAAGTAACAAGATAATAAAACTTTCCCGTAACAATTGGCCTATTATACATTGCGCTGAATGTATATACTGAAGTAACAAGATAATAAAACTTTCCCGTAACAATTGGCCTATTATACATTGCGCAGAATGTATATACTGAAGTAACAAGATAATAAAACTTTCCCGTAACAATTGACCTATTATACATTGCGCAGAATGTATATACTGAAGTAACAAGATAATAAAACTTTCCCGTAACAATTGGCCTAATATACATTGCGCTGAATGTATATACTGAAGTAACAAGATAATAAGACTCCTGGAACACGTTTCCAATTATACATTGTGTAAGTAACAGGATAATAAAGTGTGTGCAAGACAAGGAAACCCCTAGTCGTGCACTGTGTTGAATGTAATTGCAGAAGAAACAAGATAGTAAAACTCCTAGAACACTTGTCCAATCGTAAAATC
Organism: Mercenaria mercenaria; assembly: GCF_021730395.1. Taxonomy (NCBI): domain Eukaryota; kingdom Metazoa; phylum Mollusca; class Bivalvia; order Venerida; family Veneridae; genus Mercenaria; species Mercenaria mercenaria. The sequence continues at coordinate 30,950,315 of NC_069369.1, read as the reverse complement.
ATGCATTATGATGAATGTAAATGCACCTGTAACACGATAATTAACCGCCGATGTCACTTGTGAAATCATACAGAATGTGCAATCTTGCATTTTGTCGAGTGTTAATGCAGAAGCAACAAGACAATTAACCTCCAAGATCACTTTTGCAATCATAAAGAGAGTTCAACCTTGCATTTTGTTGAGTGTAAATGCAAAAGTAACAAATTAATCTCCGATATCACTTTTGCAATAATTCAGAGTGTGCAATCTTGCATTTTGTTGAGTGTAAATGCAAAAATAACAAATTAACCTCCGATATCACTTTTGCAATCATTCAGAGTGTGCAATCTTGCATTTTGTTGAATGTAAATGCAGAAGTAAAAAATAATAACCCTCCAATGTCACTCACAAGTGCAATCATACATTGTGTGCAATCATACAAAGTGTGCAATCCTGCACTGATTGTATTAAATGTAAATGCAGAAGTAACAAGATATAAAACACTCTAAAAACACTTGTCCTATAGTATATGATGCTGAGTGTATAAAATGATGAAACAAAGTAACAAAACGCGGACACATTTATCCAATCACTCATTCAACCACAAAGCATAGCATATGCCGGGCTTACGATTTTCCAGTATTTCAGCGGTGTACATGTACGATCTCACCGTAATGCAGGTACATTGTAATCAAATATTTATCAATCAAGCCAGACGTACTTCCATGCATAAATGTGCTCCGAGAAAGAAAATTAACGTGCCACACAGGAAAACTGCATACCGGTGTACGTTATAACGAATGTGATCTTGCCAAAAAATTAGAGGCTTTTAAAACCCAGAGAACATCAGACACAACTATTTCAACTGTCTCGCCCCCAGCACCAATAAATACAAATGGAAGTGCAGTCGGCATTCTTGAATGTGTGCTTTGTGAAAATTACCGGTCAGGATACGGAATAGGGTAGGGTAAATCGAACATCAAGGCTTCAAGACTGAATAGAAAAACAAAAAAGACCTTTTTTGAGATACAAAAATATTGCTGACATATATGAAGTTTCTTATTAGAATATTTTAGTAATATTGGTATAGGGAAAATTCTGGATTTATCTGGCAAAATTGACTGAAAGCATTGGTTGTGTATTGCAAGGATAAAACAAATTCATTATTTCATACAACATGTGTAACAACTGACGACATATTTTAGTAGTGGTTTAACGGGAGACACGGGAAGTGGGGAGTACAACACGCACGAGCTTACCGTGCATCTATACTGTGACGATTTTCTGAATTTCTTGCAGTATCGGATTTAATATCCCTTCTAAAGCAAGAATAGAATATAGTTAAAAAGCAAAATTCTTACATATTCGAACAACATTTACAACACAATACACCTGAGAGAAACAGATTTTAAACTGAAAATTAAGACTTGTATTTATCCAAATGAGGAGACAAGCTCTGGTACAAATTCTAACATATACATCTAGCTTTTAAAACTTAAAATACAGTGAGTAAATGTTTACAAAAAGTACAAAGATATTAAAGAAGAACTTTAAAAAGTTATTGCAAAGTTCAGCGTATGCATGCTCTGTTACGCGGAAACATCATGCTCCAAGATGCGAATTGTTAATGCAAAAAAAAATCATATCTGTTAGGCATACACCACTGGTTAAACACATATTCTCTTTATAAACACGCATAACATCGCCGTGGTATCTTTTCCTGTTGTTCACTTGAACCGAAAAAGATGCCCCATGCACGATGTTCCCTAATTTCTCACCTGAACCATCGTGGGTCCCAGGTCTCTAAATCTCGCCTACTCAAATGGGAGATTCTTAGAGAATAGAAGGAAGATAAGGCGATATAGATAAATCGAACAATAAAATCATTACTTAAATTAAACAAAAATGAAATGAATCTAAACAAATATGAGGTACACTCCCCAAAGGAGTATCCAGTTATAGTGGATGGATTCACATTATTGTTTTGTCCACTTAATCCAAGCTTTATTTGTGGATTGTGGCTTTAGTGTGCAAGTTTCAGATATGAATTATATATTATAAACTTAATATCTCCAAGGGTGATTGTAGGATTTTTTTTTTTAATTTTTAAGACATTTTTAAAGATGAATTTTCCCTGTGTAAAAATTGTATCACATCACAAAAATCGATGTATTGCCATATATAGAGAAATCTATGGAAAAAAAAAAACCATGATACACAAAAAGAATTTATACTACATGCACGATGAAACCCACCCAAAAGTTTACAAAACTACTGTAAAGTCGGAAAAAAATTCTGAATACCAAAATACAACATAAATGTAAATCAAATGAATTTTGTCTACCTATGATAAGAATTTAGAAATCCTTACCAGTCAACTGATTCTTGATTGTTATAACGCCTCAAAACAAAAGGTATATTAAAAAGGTTGTAAGCGTGCCTAACATAATATAAGGAAATCGACCGGTAATGACATTCGACAAATTCCGTCCGAAAACGGATTGTCGTATGCTTTTCGTCATTCTTCGGCATTTTTCGGCCATTATTTTATCTTACACAATCGCATGGATTTCCGTACCAACCGGTGAATGCCGAATTTGCATACGGAGAACACAAAATCGAAAAGAAATTGCCAACAGTCATAACGGGTCCACAGCCTTAATATTTAAATGCAAATAAAATGAAATTGCAGATGTACTATTTATTTATCATTTTAAACAGACAGAAGTTATTGAATTATTGGTGACTGTATGCCTATAATGTGAAATTAGTTTTTTTGAAAAACACGTGATTATTAGTAAGTGAAAAGGATGTAAAATGATGAAAATGCGCAAAAATAAACGTATATCTGTAGCTTTTCCTCTGCTGCTTATAAAACTCTCTCTATATATACACACAAATAAGAGAATACCGGATGCTTGTTAAATTTGTCTGGAAGACTCCTCAAAATAAAAGTTATAAATTAACTTTAACTTCAAATGTCAATATTGTCTATTTAATAGTTAGATAAAGTGACATTAGATTGGTATGGTCTGACAAATATATAAGAACTCACTGAAATTTGCTGCAATGAGTAATGGAAATAATGTAAATCTAAAGCAACTGTCATTAAGACTTGAATCGAAGTTTTATGTTGCTTTTTGGATATGAAATACAAAGGCGTTGTTCAAAACTGTATGATGACTAGGGACATCTACCTGTACATTAAACAGAACGCCTTGTATGTCATACCACAAAAGTCATACCTCGATTCATTCTGCATATTTACAGTTTTATTTTCTCTCTAATTTACAGTGTTTTGATCGATTCATTTGTGGATACTTTTAATGTTATGATTATCTAAGATCGTCCATAACCTCCACTTTTGGCTTCCCTTGGCAAATATCTGGTAAAATGCACGTTACTCTCGCGGAAACGCGAGGATAAGCGCTTGTTAATCTAACTTTACCAGCTTTGTGGTCAACAAAATTTGCGAACGTTGCATATTATTTCATGAAACAAAACACATTTGAACTGTAAATATTTAGAAGAAGAAAATACTAATTTTAGGCTAGCAAGACAAGTAATAAATATCTACATTATAAGATATTAAAAGCTGTATAACGTGTCCCATACTAAAGCTATGGTGGACTTACGGGTAAAATGCTATGCTCCGGTTAGAGAGAATGTAGTGAGGATATCTGAAATCGTTTTGAATGAAAATAATCAAATACAGACTATAAAATCTTAATTTTCTTAACATTTTAATTCAATTTGCTTCCGCGATAATTTTGTCTCCCTCGTATCTCGTCCCTTTCGAATGGAGGGAGAAATTACGAAATGGTTATATAAAGTCAACTATACAGCTTTTAATGGGACAGTTATGTTGTGATTTTTTTAAATAAGAAAAACATCATTTCGATAAAACAATTATAGTATTTAAAAGTAATATATTCTTACACAAGTTAGATTCTAAACTCGCCAGTATAAATGGGAACATACAGCACTTGAAGATATTTCTTATACTGGAAATAACTTAGTTCAACAAGCTCTTTCTAAACTAAATATTGTTAAAATGTTGCATACATCCTCCTTTTTTTAACTTTGAGTACCTTTTTTAAATATTACTATAATCATAATAATGAAAAGTACAAGGACAAATAGTTAACTTGACAATGAATGGAGATGGATAACACGTGGCCCATAAAAATGGTTTATCGGTAACAAAACAGCAGAATTTTACGAACAATGCGAGAAAACTGATATTTGCACATAAAACAATCTGTTTAACAAAACTCCATGCCAACCCTCTATCTTAAGTTTCATTTCTGCTTGAATCTTCTTACTATATTTATTAAAAATATTTGTTTTTATTTCATATCTTACCTATATTGAAATATGGGATCAAAACTGGCATCACAGATATACAGCAAAACCAAATGTTCAGACCCTACTACTCGCCTGTTACGACCATGTAAGGGTAAGGCTGTGGTTCCAATTCTTTTTATACATAAACTTTTGAGTAAGGAATTCCAGAAGAAATTGGGAGATTTCACTTTAAAATGTAATTGTTGTTCTTTCTATTTTTCAGAAATAACAATTCATTGGGGAACGAATAATCTAGTTCTTTACAAAATGCCGATGAAATATATTATAAATAAAACTAGTAAGAAGATTTCTTCCTAAGATAGTACAAACATCGCGACTCCCTACAAAACTGACTGCCACAACAGTAGAGTGAATGGCTCTGTATACTTAAGACTTTACTTCCCTTTATTATTTTCCTTACTATAAAAGTAACAAAAGCGTTAAAATTACGTTATAGCTATCATAAAGTCACATTGGCATTGGCTCACTTCTGGTCACTGGTCTGACATATGTGTTTGTTTGTTTTGGGTTTAACGCCGTTTTTCAACAGTATTTCAGTCATGTAACGGCGGGCAGTTAACCTAACCAGTGTTCTTAGATTCTGTACCAGTACAGACCTGTTCTCCGCAAGTAATGCCAACTTCCCCACATGAATTATCAGAGGTCTGACATATAGCAATGTATTATAATAAAAATGTTAATAAATGACCGTGGTTTGCCGGTGCGCCTGGTTCCATATACAGCCCTCGGGCCATTACTGTATTGCGTTAGGTGTGTCATTATGGCAAGAAGGCAATTCGCAGCCGTTTAGTGATCTCTTAATTTTACCTAAATTATTGGTACCGCGTTGGGTTCCTTTGGTTGCAATTTTGATTACTTAGAACATCTATTCATCGACATAAGAAGGAAAAATCAAAAGTTAATTTTTGTATTGACTGGGGATAAATCATCATATACTTACGTTCTATCTGGATGTCCGTGTGGGACTTCACCCTTGTTATATTTGCGTGGTGAGGCCCCTCCCTCAGATTTCGTCAGCCTATTAGGTGAATTCGACCTATCTGAAACTTGCCCGACTCTTGGTGATTTCATACCTGGTGGGGTATCTGAAAAATGCCAGATTAACATAATATACATATACAATGGAAGAATCCAGTGACAGTAAAAACAACTAAAAGGAGCAAAAACGTAAAGACTTTCTTACGAAAATTCGCAAAACATCAGAAAATAAAAAAAGAAAACCCAGAGACAAAATGTTCAAAATATATAACCTATACACAATTGAACAAAGCATTATGTTTCACAAGAATGCTATTCATTATAAGAAAATTGATTTTGTATCTGATGGCGTAAATAAAGTGTTACCAGTGACCAAGTACTGGAAATGTTTGTCAATGTATTAAATCTCGCTTAATTCACTATCATCTATCCTGAACAAGTCTTTGATGTATTAAACAATGTACATGTACATCTTGGGCCATTACAAGTTTTCAGCCGAATTGTTTTCAACCGCAATGTTTCAAAGCAAGTATTAAACATATGAAAGCAAAACAACGGTCTGGCTAAAAGTATGACATAACACTAGAGCATATGGACGTGTCTAAGCGTGCATTTCGTGATTTTTTGTCGTGCATGTTAAGCTTAACATCTGTGTTGAAATTTCTATGTAAAGAAATGTATCCGATTGTCGTATTCACAGAACCAAAGCAGGACACACAATAAGTAACAAAGAATACATGGTGCGCAACTACAGCCTCATATGTCTGGAATAAAAATCAACATAAATTATGAGGTGCACAACCTTAACCTCGCCGTTTTGGAATAAAATTAACATAGAATATGTGGTGCGCCACTGCAATCTCGCCGTTTTGAAATGAAATTAACATAGAATATGTGGTGCGCCACTGCAATCTCGCCGTTTTTGACTACAATTGACATAGAATATGGAGTGCCGCTACTACAATCTCATCGTTTTGGAATAAAATTAACATAGAATATGTGGTGCCGCTACTACAATCTCGCCGTTTTGGAATAAAATCTACATAGAATATGTGGTGCGCCACTGCAATTTCGCCGTTTTGGAATAAAATCAACATAGAATATGTGGTGCGCCACTGCAATCTCGCCGTTTTGGAATAAAATTAACATAGAATACGTGGTGCGCTACTACATCTTCACCACTTAGCTGTGTATTTTGTAGTAATTAGAATACTGTTAAAAACAATAACCGCAAACAACATATTAGGAGAGTGAGTTTACATTCTAACAGCACTCAGTTAACATTAGAATACGCGCTTCCTACGTGTCAAAATACTTTATGTTAGAGAAACAATATGTCCATGTTTTTTCTAAACAAATGGTATATACAATAGATACGACATAGATAGATATAACAATGAACATGAACAATATGACAATGTGACGAAGAAAACACATCTACAACTCTGCTTAAACAATTCAACATGCATCATGCAGTTCTAAATTGTAAATACATTTCGAGCTTTGTTAATATTATTTACCAGCTACAATATCGCTCTACTACGGACTGGATGCTTTTCGCATCGCTGTTTTCGTGGTTGGGATAGACAACGGACGTATTCGCCATTGTAATAATTCGTATTTGTTCGTGATTAGTACTTCAAGAGATCTAATGCTTTTTGATATTCACGGAAGTTTACCAGTTACTGTGTTCGTGAATATTATCGAACATAAAAGCATCGAAAATAAAGAATCGTCGCATTGGTTGTTTTCTGTTTTTTTTTTCTTTTGGCAAACGTGCAATCAAAGTTATTTCTATCAATTACAAAACCAAATGTTAGTTTTATATTTGACTGTTTTATAAGCCTTTTTATACACTAGTATTTGTGAGCGTGTGCATGCATGCATGCAGAAAGCAAATGAAACTAGCAACATTGAAAACACTAACCCATAGCACCTCGATACACACATAAAACACTCTGAAAATATCAACAACTTGTCAGTATTTGAATTACCTGGTACATGAAAAACTGCAATGATATTATTTTTAATTTACATACTGACATAAATATCATGTGTGTTTGAAATATTTTTTTCTAGATCTAATTGTTTTAGCAATATTTAATAAGTTTGTCTTTATTTCTTTACAGAAACATTTCTTTATGCTGCAGTAATTCTTTATTTAATATATACTAAAGTTCAACTTATTAAGAACTTTTAAATGTATATGAAAATAAGGCTTTAACTAGCTCACTACTTTAAATAAAAGTCAGGAACTAGTATTACCATTCTCTTCGCCAATACTACCACTGCTCACCCATCTTTGAACTTATCAAATAACAATTATAGTTCGCTGTTCATGTCTATTTCAGAACGACCATATTTTGAGTTCTGTGTGTGCGAGACATTTTAATTGACTTTCATTGCAAATAGTGTTTGTTCGGCGCGGACTGAAATTTTTTCAGACGTTGAGACATCCAAAGCATTCAAATAAGCGGCTATGGGCATCCGCATACAAGCTCTACAAGATAATCTACTATGATTTCTGAAAAGACTACATCGCAGAAGTTTGTTTATGGCTCACAATCCCACTTATATGAGCATACAGTTTTGAAATGTTATTCCAGTTTTTTAAGATTTTAACATGAGTTCATTTTATGCAGTTAAAACATATCTTATACCAGCCTTAAGAAAACAAAATTTATGATCAGTATCTCACGTTAAAGATACAATACCCACCTTCAAATTGCAACATTGCCACCCTCCCCTTTTTTAAAAAAAAATACCACTTATCATTATATTGTGTACTTGCACTTGAAATCTAGCCAAATTATGTAATTCATTTCCAAATGTTACAGGTAATTGCCATAATGCCAAAACATACACCCTAATGTGCCGCGCCATGAGAAAACCAATATAGTGCATTTGCGACCAGCATGGATCCAGACCGGCCTGCGCATCCGCGCAGTATGGTCAGGATCCATGCTGTTCGCTAACAGTTTCTCTAATTGCAATAGACTATGAAAGTGAACAGCATGAATCCTGACCAGACTGCGGATGCGCAGGCTGGTCTGGATCCACGCTGGTCGCACATGCACTACGTTGGTTTTCTCATGGTGCGGCTCATTTCTCTTATCAGAAATTATTTCAGTCATTGTATTGATCGCGTGCTCTGCTGTTTGCAATTTCTTGATGGGGAACTTAAGGTGAACAAGAAGATCATGTTGTTAAAGGTCTAACGATTAAGGCACGCGTACGTGTAGCTTTTCTATCTGGGGCTGCTTATCAGAAGTAAACAAACAGTACGTCTATTGACCGCCAGAAGGAGCTATCAGCATATGAAATAAGAAGTCTAATATCACCTTCTGGCGGTCAAAAGACGAATAGAATGATCCTTAGACGAAGCAAAACTGTTAACAAAAACACAACATCCTTCATTTAATATAATGCAAAAACAATTTTGATTTGATAATACTAGTATTAATTATTAACATCCCTGTGACATTGTGACAAAACACAAGAACTGTGAATATTATCAGGAAATCATAATATAGCACTCTTACCGGCTCTGCCTAAAATAATTTCAAACTCACCATAACAAATGAAGTGAACAGATACAAATAATTAAAGCATTTTTAGCGTATCCTCATGTCTCTAGAAAAAAATGATATACACACCGAAAAAAAATATTAAAAATAAACCTTTGATGATTTTACATCCAATGCCACTTGGAAGAAATGTCAGTCTACTATTTCTCGTTGCGGGATCTACATGCCTCATACTTGTCTTTAGAAAAATCGCGTTTAATCACTTATTAAAGCTGGTTGAACAGTTGACAATGTCAGTAAGTCAATAGAGTTTAAAAAGTAAACCCTTTCGAAACTGAATAATCATATGTGAACAAAAGATATATAATTAACACAAAGTCACACAAAAGCTCCGAAATAATCCTTAACGACAACCAATTCTACAGAGTAAAACTTCTTTAAAATTGTCCTACAACTTTCAACATTCAGTTGGGTTAATTCTTTTACATTACTTTATCCACTTATTTTTTCCGTCCACTGATATCAATACTCGGTTTAAGATTAAATATACAAATATATCAAGGCTATTTATAGAAATTGATTAAAGAGAATGCTGTTGATTTACATGCTTTCAGGATTTCTTATTAAATGCCTACAAGGTACAACCACAGACCATCTGATGGCATATGCTCCTTTCCAATCAAACAATTTCAGAAGAAAAAAGGCAGAAAAGGAAAAAATACAAGTTTCTATACACTTAGCAAAAGCAGATTAATATATATATATTTACAGAATATACCCAAATATCAATTAACGAATTTCTACCATGTCCTAAAATTTACGGGAAAAACACAATCATAAATATCTATTCACATGAAACATTTTCATTATATCGGCTAATTTAATCAGGCGACAACAAAATTGTATACATGTTCGTCCTACTTTTAATCAAACTTGGTCTGTACCTAGGGTAATGTTAATGGTGTATTTACGGATCTTAATCATCTGTAAGACGAGTTTCAATGACAAGTAAGGCTAAACTGGATATATTTGTTCTCAGTTCTTACTCAGTGCAAACGGAATTTAAACTTTTCTTGTATATTACCAATTTCGACCCTTTTTGTAATTTGATAGCCAACAATCATATCAGTGAGTACGCTTGCTATATAAGATGAAAATCTTGGATAATCAATAGCGAGCTTTGCGTAATCCAGCATCATGTTTGCTTTAACTACGAATGTAAGTAACGACTTAATAGCTACGTAATGCATGGCAATAGTGCAACAATTCATAGTCGACTGAAAAACAGTCCATAGATTAACTGATTAAACTATGGCTTTAAAGACAGGATATCTCGTCTCAATTTGATGAAGATTCCTTTTTAAATACAACTTTAACACGTACACTCGAGCACACACCTCATGCTACTGTGTATCACTTACTAGGGTGAGACGGTGGTGTATTGAGCTGAAGCCTTAACACTGGGTCGGGATTTTGGTAATACAGCTCGCGCCTCCGCCACAGCGAATCCCTACCTGTTTTCTCTAGAAACTTATCTATCTGTAGCCGCATTAACATTAGTACTCTCTCGATCACCTTAGGTTTAGCGTTTGCAAGAGCTCTAAGTACATCATCCGATAGGTCCAATTCTAACCGCCTGAGGACGCGTCTGAAAGAACAGTAAACATCAGGATGAAAGTAGTCCAAAATATGCTGGAATAACCGAAACAAAAAACAAAATGAACATGCAACGTATACGTTAATCCAACTCGAAAGTATTAATGAAGAATATGAAAGTGTATATAAGTCAAAGCATACAACTTTTTGTATTGTATCACTGACCAAGAAAAAGTATATTACAAAATACACGTAAAATAAAAGTTGATATAAAAAGAAACTACGAAGATTTTCTGTAAATATAATAAATAAGAGATACTAAACGTTTAGGTTCATGCATTGATATGACGAACGCCGTCCAGTCGCGTACGAGATACATTTAGGACGGCTGGCATTTCGGGCACTCTAAATAAAGAAAAAAATGATCTGCTCCACACACCACTGTCATTTAAGATATCTAGTACCATTGCAGTTTTAGTGGACTTTGCTTGGCGGGAATTATTAATTTTATTTACAATGTCCTGCAATTTTTGAACAAAAACTTTAGGTTTTAGCTTTACATTTTCAGTTGTGTTTTTGCTACTGATCGTTCAAGAGACAGGCTCCACTTTGTTACTTTACATCTTTGTTTTGCTTTCGTCGTCTATTTATTTTACTTAATCTACATTCACAACCGTTAGGGTTACAACCATACATTCTACCTGTAGGCATTTGCAGACACTGCATTTATATTAATTCGGAATACTTTAACACTGTTGGGAAATCGCTGTACCATTGTTATATAATTATGCAAATGTGAACCAGTAAGATCAAGAAAAAGCACGGTTGGTACCTCTATTCAGAATGTGCATCTAGCTACACTTTGTCTCCTTTTTTTAAATCTGGAATATGTATTCATTATTTCACATGTGTCTTACCTATTTAGTAAATACCAGTTCTCTAATCTCTGTTTAGTTGATGCTGCCGGAGTGTAATTATGAACGTCAACCATTCGTGGAAAATAATGTTTAATTATTTCGGCAGCCAGAACTGAAAAAAAAGCCCACATCGTTTTATCAGTGTTTTCCCCCACAAACATGGTACGGCAACGAATGAAGAAAAACAACAATAAAACATAATTTCACTCAATAGTTTTAAGCATGCACACATGTCAATAAACATTTTAGACCATTTAATGAATCGAATATGTTAGCTAGGGGTCAGGTAATATATGATTAAGTTTTATTCTGTAAGGAATTTCTTATTCTTCAACACTGTTAGCTAAAATTTTGGTAAATGACAATTTTCTGCAACTACAATGTCATATTTCGTTCGCTGTCAAAGATGTTCTATGCGATCAGTTTTATTTTGCTTGGAATTGCTTGGAATATAAATCTTCACTAAAAAGGACTGCCGGTTTCAATTTGCGTTTCTGATTATATTTTGCCATAAGGATTATGTAAACAATTTATCACAAATTCAGTATGTGTGTGGGTTTTTTTGCAGTGAATTTCGGCTTCATGCTCTTCGACACGTTTCATAACTGATTCTCAACTTTACAACATTCATTTTAGAATTCAATTGTCAAAACTACGAAAATAATAAATGAGCCGCGCCATGAGAAAACCAACATAGTGGGTTTGCGACCAGCATGGATCCAGACCAGCCTGCGCATCCGCGCAGTCTGGTCAGGATCCATGCTGTTCGCTAACAGTTTCTCCAATTCCAATAGGCTTTAAAAGCGAACAGCATGGAGCCTGACCAGACTGCGCGGATGCGCAGGCTGGTCTGGATCCATGCTGGTCGCACACCCACTATGTTGGTTTTCTCATGGCACGGCTCAAATAATAGACGATAATAACATAAAAGAAAACTGTACAAAAATCAAGGTAACACGCAGCAATTTGAAATAGTTCTAAGTGTGTGAAATTGAAATGTATATAGTACTTTAACCGGAACCTCTTATTTTGTTGTAATATTTTACTATCATTACCGAGTGTTATGGTTACCCGGCTATTACTACCTGTCAAAACCGCCTAAATTAAATACCATAAAGCAAGGGAGTGTAAAGTGTGCCTATGAAAAGATATGAAGAATGTCATTTACAAAAGTATCAATTCAAGATCTTCTCCTATTGAAAATTTGAAGGAATAAAAAGTAAATGTTTTCAAAGTTGTATAAAGCGCAACTTAATGGTGTATAAATGACCTTTGAAAACACAATAGTGTTTTCTATCAATATTTATGGATATCCTTCGGGAATTAAGTCTTAGCATGAAAGTATATATTGTGTAGTGCCAATTTATGTATTTAGTCCAGTTTACAAAACGTTATTTAGCAGTATATAGCCCTCCTGCATGAAAAGAAAAAAAAAAAAGATATTTGAATATGAATACTGAGTACTGCAGACCACAAGAGACCGTGTCCGAAAAGCACTGCCATATATATTTATATTTTCAGTAGGTTCCTATTAAGCCTGATGTAAAAAATGAAAATTACATCTACATAAAAAAATTCAAAATTAAATGCCGTCTGTTTAAAAAAAATGGATTGATTTTTTACACTGTTCAGGCGAAGATCCGGAAAACTTCCAAATTATAACACCTAATATCGGCTTTACAAGTGAAAACAAATACATGAATTTGTGACCAGAACAAATATTAAATTCAATACTAATGTTTAAATTAACAATCGATTAGGATAAACTACGCCAGGTATAGGTTTGAACTATTAATTAAGCGGATAGAACCAATGTTTGCTCTAACACGGGAGAGGGTATTTAAAAATAATCAGGTACATCTCGAAATATAAAACTTATTTCTGCAAATTTAGCTCTGGAATTTTTAGATTCACCACTAATGAGACTGTAATACTTTCATTGAAAAAAAGTTGAATATTCGTGAAAGGTTTATTAGACATGTGTAGTGGTATGATATATACACATACAAACATGAGAAATGCCGTAGAAGCACATGTCCAGATCTTTTGGGGTCTCAGTTAGACTTACAAGGTCTCAATTAAGTCGATTTAATGGTTACTGGCCGTTCCAAGGCAGGGCGTCAGCCCATTCTCTGGCTTCTTTGAGACGGGTAATATTTGGTGTGGGCGTATTCAAGTAGTAAGTCTTGTAAACTTTGGTACTGGTTCAATACCGAATCAGTCAGAATATTTCTTTGTTTTTATTGAAGGTTCTGTTTCCTTGGTTTCGCGTAATTTATCAACGGAATCTCATTTTAAAATAACTGACATTCCCAAAATTACCTTTGTAAAGTTTAACGAAATCACAAACTCATTAGACGTACTTTATTTCTGTTTATAAGCTTTCAATGGTTTTCACGACGTAAAATGATAACTACTTCTAATAATTCTGAAAACTGATGTTAACATGTGGCCCGGGTATAAATATTTCAGTATCAGTTTGTGTAGCCATTACATTTCTTTCTTAGCAAGAGTCACTTGTTTTAAAGTGACTTGTTTGCCATTTCTGTATCACTGATAATACATATTTTGATATCAAGTTTTTTTTGTTTATTCGATCGTGACAGAAACGGGTCAAATAAAATGATAAAGTTTTCTATTTTTCTTGTTGAAACTTATGCAAGATTATGAGATTCGGTGTGGTTAAATATTACTGCTACTCGTAAAGTCATATATGATCCAATTTAAATCCCTTTAAATTCTCTGTCCGATATCACCTTTACAGGGTAGAATTAAGTAATTTTTGTTATCAAAAGCCTTCCTTCAATCAATGGTTATTACATTAAGGAGAAAAATAGTGTATCGCTTTTTACAAATAATCTTAATACTTTATGTACATAGATACGGCGGAATGTCGTCGTTGTGTATAAAAATTACAGTATTGTCTGACTTAATTGTCGCCTTAAATTATGCTTTTTTACAAATTCATCATACTGTACTGTCAGATTATTTGAATAAGATTTCGATATAATTGTATATATCAATTAATAATAATCTGTCAATGTAATTCTATACTATTTCAAATGTCCCTTTCCCTTTAAGAATAATGAAATTCCTGACAATTGTGTTACATTTTTTTATCCTATGTACATGTTTGCAATATATATGAATATTCATAAGTATTCCGGTAAAATAATAAGTATATTTATAAAGTTATGCAGGTTTCTAATCCTGGGTTACTGCATATAGGATTTACATATTAAAGCCATTGATCAAGAAACTGGGTGTTAAATAGAACAATACAGAAATAAGCTGGTGACATGGATAGAAACGTTGACATTTTATTCAACCTGTTTTAAACAACCACCTGCCATAAGCAGCCCTTTAGCTGGCTGTTTTTTACAGGTTTGACAGTATCAATTTTAACGAACATTCACATATCAGCAACATAAATGAGAATAGGTGAACAAGCAAATATTGGAGATTGAAACGTAATACTATAATTGTCTACTTTTGAAATGTTTTTGAAACATTAAGATATAATTGTTAAAGAAGAAGCACATAAAACTGGCAACAACCTACTTTCGATAGTTTGTAATGTAAGAACATAATTTAGAAAGTAGCAGTTTAAAAGAACATTACAACCAGATCTATAATCTAACGATACGCATGGCGAACTTTCTTTTATCTAAAACGAACAGTGGAATTAAGATAACTATTTGTATGCATTGAATGGGATCAATGAATTATAGCTATTTGATATTTAAGTATTTGGCAACTATAATAGTGTAATTTATTTCAGTCTTTACGCCGTTAATCTTAGTTTGTAAACGCTTGCAAAGTAGATGCAGTTTTATTTGTTTACAAATAAAATCAACTGCGTCTTGTAAAAATGGCGAAGTGTTTTGTTTCAACATCGATTATTTCATTTCGCCTTGCAATACATGCAATTATGTCATAAATTTTGATAAAAAAAAACTAACGACTGTGTAATTTTTATGACAATTACACTGATATCATTTTATATCAGAAGTGTACGTGCTTCGTATTAAACAGTAATTTATCATGATCATTATCAGATACACCAGAGTCCGCTGTAGAAGAATAACTTCTTATTGATTTGATCAACTAATGATTTGACACAGCACGGATTAACTTAAAGTGCTCCTGTTATACGGAGTATATTACCTGCATCGGCAAAATCTTTTGAAATATTTTTCTTTGGCCTTGACAGAGGTATTCTATCTATCCAGCTATACAGAGATTCGACTTCAACATCGTCAAAATACTCTTCCATGTCCACTTTTGTCATCCCATTCATCTCCCGTCGAGCCGTAATAGTCTCCATTGCAATAGATTTTTAACTGTTTATAAATCTTAAACTGGCATATACTACAAACACACGATGAATTCAGTATCTATTCAAATCCATTTCTTTCTCTATTTTCAGTTTATGTATCCCGCTAAATGTATAACGTCAACCACACTGGTTATAGATCGTTCTCTTAACCGCTAACCGGAAATTGGCATTGTTGTATGTAGTAACCGATAATGCTTACTTAAACATGTTCGTTGTATGTCATGTCAGGTGCGTTAAGCGGATATTTTGAGGGCGATAAAAGTGGCACACTTTGCAAATTTGTTTGTATTTAATTAATCTTATTTTTTTTTATAAAACCGACGATAAGAAATATTGGGTAAACTTTGAAACGCTAAGATAACCTAAAGCTTTTAACCGACAATATCATGTACATGATGACGAAATGTTATACAGAGGTATACCGTGCACTTTCATAATAAATTCTGCTCTTGGATCCCAGTTGGACTTAGCTTCTTTAACATTTGTTTTCTGTCCTGTTTCGTCGCATCTATAAGTTTTTTTTTCTTGTTTCTCTGTCTCTGTCCATGTATTTACCATTCCTATGGTCTCATGTATAGTCACATGTGAGCGTTTCTTTGCCTAGCTTTTTGTTATCATCACGTGTGTTAGGAATTCAAGTGGCGGAAAAAACTTACACTTACATTGTCATGTGACTATGGAACATGGTGGGAATTAAAAGTAGGTAACAGGTACAGATTACTCAGCGAACGCAGTGGTCCAGTGATAACACTGTTAGTACTACGAAACCAAGGGTCGTGAGTTCGAGCCCTCCACCTAAGAATTACTAAAATTGGGATAAGAGTTCCGTGTACGGGTGCTTTACACCTGGCACGTTAAGGAACCAGGGCAGCTTCTGGAATTGGAGCGTCTTCTGTATCTTGAACTGCCCTCCTACTAACATTACTAACAGTCTTCTGGAGGAGTCACCCATATGGGTTACCGGTGGCGGCTATAAATAAGCCTATATATACACACACAGAGATTACCCAGTAGTACTTTTACTACTGACGGTTTCAAGGAGGTGCTTCACTTTGCTCCTTCAGTTATTTGTTTTGTTCTGTCTGTCTATATATTTTACTTTGTGTATATAATTTGTTTACATACCAATCATTTACTTATTCAATCTTAACATGTATTACTTCAAACAATTACAGGTATGTACCATATAGTATTTATAATTAAATAGCTGAGTAAGTAAGTAAATTTTATCATAGTGACATTACGTATATCATATGCACAAAACATTAGAAACAATTTACAACACCCGGCCACATTGGACCTATAAGTCACTTTAAGAATATAACTTAATTATACATGTAATCCTCGTATTGCGTTACTGTTGAGCCTGTGCGTGCTAGTGGATATATTCTCAACATATTTTGTCGGAAAAAGCAACATAGATGTTTTGCACATATACTCATAATACTGCCGACTTCGGAATGCCCGAAGAGGTCTACTAAAGCTTGGTCAGCAAAAGAAAAAAGATCTGTGCTACGCAACATGTAAAAAGTCCACTTGATAAATTCCATAACTAACGAAATGCGAAATTTCACTCGCCAGCATTCAAGTTTGAAGTATGAATTAAACAAGAGAGATTTATGTCTACACAAACCATGTACAATAAATTTTGCGATAAGAATAGAATGAGTATCAATCGAATAAGATCTGGAGGCATAGGCTTATAAACCATACAATATTTGTTAAAAACAGAATATCAAAAATAAAAGATTACCAGTTGTGCACATGTCTGAAAGCACATTGAGCTGTTTAAATTGTTGAATTGCAAAAGATAGTATATAAGATAAAACTATCATTGATAAACTCACGACCTGAAAGGAGGTTAACATTGATATTGTCATGGAGGTTCGAATCCCCAAATAGAAAAGAGTTATAGTACACTAGCTTAAAGTCTTGTTTAATAGACGGATTCTTGAAGTTTGTAGTAAGGACACATAAAAACAGCGGCGAGCGCTTTGAACATCCCACATTCACACAATGGGGATGGAACTATATTTCTTTCCGGAACAGATGTTGTTTTTCACGAGCTGTAATCCGTGCATAGTCTTGTATGAAGAATTTAACACTTTTTATTTCCGATATAGTAGTATTAGGCCGTTTACACGTTTCAGTTTTCAACTAATGTTTAAAAGGAACCAAGAAATGGGGAGATTTGCTGAACCAGAGAAAGTTTATTCAAAGCTCGAGCGGTTGATTGTAAGAAAGTATCATAAAAGGGAAATTTTTCATGCGCAACGTTCGAAAGTCATCAGTATTTCGTAGACTATATCTCTAAGTATTACCGAGAGATGGCAGAATAAGAGAAATCATGTATACATCAATACATTTAAAAGTACTACCAACAGATGGGAAATAAGAGTAATCATGTACACATTCGTACATCTGGGAGTACCACCGACATGTGGCAGAATAAGAGAAACCATGTATACATCAATACATTTAAAAGTACTACCAACAGATGGGAATCAAGAGTAATCATGTACACACTCATACATCTTATATCTTATATAATTATATTTTATTTGTCGAGTTTTCGTGTTTTTGTTTTGGCGTTTGTTAGATATACGCACAACAATTTCACATCTGCAAGACGCGCAAAGAGATCTGGATTGACATCTCTTCTCCTCGGATCCTCTGGTGTGCAAAACGTATCAACCGCCGTGAGAACATTTTACGTATCTATCGACATTATCTAGACTTTTTATCTAAATAGTTTTGTAAAACAACATATACTGATCAAAACAGCTAACCCGTCATTAGTTGTTTTGCCAGTAATTTAAAAATTACTGAACGTACAATCTTGAAATTTAGTCTACGTTTAGAACAATATTATATATGCTGTTGATAAGGTTTTACAATTAAAAAAAATCAAATTATGCTATCAAATAAATTCGTTCATTTTACGACTTCACTCCATCTTAGGAAAATCACAAAAATACATTAAAATATCTAGAATTTACGAACTAGCGAAAAACGTTATGAGGGAAGAATGTGACAAAAAAAAAATTAATAATGGAGTTGTCATGCCCTATAGTAAAAGAGCATTTCATGTGTGTGTGAAATTTAAACATTTCCTGGTAATCAATCAAAATCTACACTTCCTTATTTCTATAATTTGTATATATTCATTTTCTAAAAACATATCTTTTATGTGTATTTTAGTGACTTTTTAAAAACGGGCTTTGGTAGTAAAATAAATAAAATTATAATTTTTCGTAATGTAGTACTATTGAAATTTTGATATACTAATATTGATAGATCTGTCTAGCTGTCCTTTTTAATTTTCAGTAATTTTAAAACTATTTGCAAAATAGAAAATGGCTGGTTAGCTCTTTGGTTCATTATATATACACAACATATTAAATACGTCTGCTAGGTTAGTATAAATATGTGATAATGCAAAAAGATTGTTTGATGAAGGAGGTAGAAGTACCTTTTTGTACAAATGTGTTAGGCATTCACTGATTTTTGAAGCTCGCTATTAGATTATGTTAGCACAAAGGTGGATACTCCGTCATAAAACCTGATATTAGGCGTTTCTATAATCTTTGCAATCATGTTTCTATTCTGGTGGCACTTTCTCTTGGAAATGGTCCGTGAACTGTTACATATACTGTGTAAGATAGCCATTTTAATTATTTCTAAAGTATGAAATATATAGATTTATTTCTTAGTAAACATCAAATCAGGAAATAAATTTTAAGCATTTAAAAGACAATTTGTTTCCTCTAGAACCTATGTTAAATTCCCCGTTAAAACTAGAATAAAGTATCTGATGTGGTTTCGCGTTTTCGTGTCGGCGGGGCGGAATCATGAAAACTCGACAAATAAGGTATTGTCGTGTTTTCGAGCACGACAAATAAAGGGCACCCACACGACATATTTATATACGCCAACACGAAAACTCTACAGATAATTTGTTATGTCGGCGCCCTCTAAACGTCAGGTTTGTGTCGTGTTTTCGCCCGAAGACCCGATTGTTGGGTTTAAAGTCACAATCGGCACAATTATAGGTCACATTTCGTCTTTCCAACTTTTGACGGTGAAGGAAGATACAAGGTGCCCCTCCGTGAGTTATTACAGGCACTACTACCGACCTTCTTTAAGTTCTGTTGGCTTTCTGACATGAGAGAATTCTACACTCCAAGCGATGATTCAAACGTACAACGTTAAGGGGGCAAGTGATTCGAAATCAGCGACAGTGACCAGTCGGACACGAAGGCCCCTTGCAAAAAGCTCTAGCCTACCACCTGAGTCGGCCAAGCTTATTATCACACCAGACTGAAATCTTATGGGGCATACACATTCCCTCTCAACATCATAAGGTGGATGTTCTAAAGTGCAAATGTACTGAAATATGTGACTTTTTTTAAAACTCACAGGCACATTACTTTGGACCAATAACTCAGATATTGCCCATAACCGAAGATAATCTATTTGTATGTAATGAAGATCAGTGAAAAAGCGAAGGTGCTAGATTGTAAACATAGACAAACATGGCAACTGGTGATGAATCGAGGGCACTTAACTCTCTATCTACCACTCCACTCAAGCCCGTAATTATAATTGAACTTGAACGTGATATCATATATGTAAATTCGTTTAAAGTATCATTAAGTTAAAGTTAAGGCAAAGAAATGAAGGAATTATACAGAGTGAAATGTGGCAGTTTTATAGTAACTATAGATCTAATGCACGTAATGAAATCATACAGTCATAGGACCATAATCAACGTTATTCATACACAATTTTAGACTGCTTCAGAAATATGCAAGCTGGAGGATTATCAAAACAAGTTTGGACGGACAGATGGACAACTGACATCAAACGATCGTTAAAGCTCATCAAGATGTGCTAAGAATGAAAGGAGGATTACAATCTTTCACTTTATTCAAATGCAGATATCCGCACGACGTTATCCGCACCAATAAGGCCCGCTACAAACGATAAATAGCTGAGTTGCATACAAGGAATAGCAATTTAAACCTTTTTTGCGCATTTGTTTATTAGTGTGAACGGTACAACCGTAATGTGTAGTTAATGCAATGGTCATGTGTTTCCTGAGAAGAACAATTTCCGCTTAACTGAATAGGGAGATTGCAGAGCTACGGATCACAGGGTCGCGAGTTCGATCCCCTTGCGAGTCTTGTATCCTCCAGTCTGATCCTTTGGAGAAGTTGAAGTTACCTGCGGAGACCAGGTTTGTATACTAGTAAACAGTTTAGGTTATCTGCCCGCCGTTTCGTAACTGAAATACTGTTGAAAAACGGCGCTAAACCCCAAATAAACAAACAATCAAACACTTCCCATGTAACAGAAAAGAAAGAAAGTGAACAACATCTTAAAGTTTCCGCCATCTAAATATTATTTTCACCTAGTACATGTATATTTTACATTGAAGGTCAATTTATTGAGTACAGCAGAAACAAGAGCTGTCCGTAAGACAGCGCGCTCCGCTATTCGGCGATTTTACAGTAAAATGAATTTATGTCTCAATAAGAGACCGCTACTTTAAAAGGAAGATACACAAAGATATAAAAAGATCCTACTACTTAGAGGGGTTAAAGGTCAAGAATGGAAGGGGTACTGACATTATTTTGATGAAATTAAATTATATCAGAAAAAAAGCAGCCCAAGAAACTACATGCACATAAGGTATAAAGACTTTGCTAAACTCAAAATTATATTTTTTATTTTATTTTATTTATTTATTTTATTTATTATTGTAGCAGATGATGATGATAAATATTCATGTTAAGTTTCAAGTCATTATCTTACATTGTACTAAAGTTATATCCAGAAAGCGAAGATTGCCAAAAACCTTTAAGTTTGAAAGGGGCATAATTCTGTCTAAAATACAATTAGAGTTATAGGGATTGTAACCACACATGCAGATGATGATTATAAAGAAATGTTTTTAATTTCAAGGCATTATCTTTTAAAGTACCAAAGATATGTCTATAAACGAAGCTTTCGAAAAAAATTAACGTGAAAATAATTCCAAGTATAACAACTTGGTGACCTTGACCTTGGGTATAATGGGCCAGCCCCTGCACAAAATTTGATTGTATGCTGGGCAATGTTTATGTGAAGTTTAAATAAGATATACGCAATAGTAACAAAGATATGACAGAAAAACAAAAGTTGCCGAAAAACTTTAACCTTAAAAATAACCTAAGTATAACTCCTTGGTGACCTTGACCTTTGGTATAATGGGCCCAGCCCCTGCACATACTTTTTTGCAAGCTGAACAATGTTAATGTGAAGTTACAGTAAGATATAAGCAATAGTAACAAAGAAAATCAAAAGTTGCCGAAAAACTTTTACCAAGAAAGCTCACGCCGTCCCCGACGCCGGGGCGAGTAGAATAACACCCCTATTCTCCGAATAGCGGAGCTAAAAATATCTCCAGAGATCTTATAAGTGACAAAGTGACGTGTACAGTTCACATTATTATTGCAACAGACTCAGATTTGTTATATTTTGTGATCTTTTGAGAACATGGAATTCATTTAATTTTATCATAATAAATCGGTGCTGAGGGTCGGGGGGAGGGGGTCCGTATTACCAAGTCTGTATTACGTTGCTTGGTTACGAACTCTGCTTCCAAAGAATCCTATAGATATCATTACTATACCCTGTTCATTCTTCCCACCTATGAGTTTCTCACACACAAAATATTGTATCTAAATTAAAAAATATATATATATCACTTAGTGGTATTGTTTTCGTAACATCCTCTTGTTAATTATTTAGTTGCTTATAGTTTGTACTTTAATTCCGTCACAACATAATAATGTCTGTTTTCTTTCCGCAATCATCAAACCATTTTTTTCCCTCTTTGTGTTTCATCCATAAGAGTCATTGTCTTTAGTGTTCTGATTTTACATATTTTTGTTATGTTTTCTTTAGCTTATTTATCTCTATTCTAACAAATGTATTACTTCATGCAACTATAATATATATAATTAGCTACATAAAAGTATTTGACGAAACTAGTCCGAACGACATGCGCATCAGGAGCACCTAAGCAGAAACCACAATAGTGAAAGTCGAAACTATAATATTAAATGAAAGTCGAAACTACGACTAAGATGATGTAAGGCAAAACTACAATGATGAATAACGAAACTGTGATGATGAAATAAAAGAGTTAACTACGACTATGACCGTCGAAACTACAACGATGAATGACGAAACTGTGATGATGAAATAAAGGAGTTAACTACGACTATGACCGTCGAAACTACAATGATGAATGACGAAACTGTGATGATGAAATAAAGGAGTTAACTACGATGATGGCCGTCGAAACTACAATGACGAATGAAGAAAATGTGATGATGAAATGAAGGGGTTAACTACGATGATGACCGTCGAAACTACAATGATGAATGACAAAACTGTGATGATGAAATTAAAAAGTTATTTACGATGATGAAAGTCGAAACTACGATGATGAAATGCAAACCTATGATAATTAAAGACGCATTTACGGTGATGAACGACGAAATCCATGATGAAAAAGATTCATCATTGTAGTCTTCCAGGGTTTCATCATCGTGACTATCATAATTTCTTTATTTCTTAATTCATGGCTTTTTTTTTCATTTATTCTATATGTGTAAATGTCAATGTTGGTATTTTGTAATCAGTGTCCTTTGGTATACATTTTGTAAACTTATTAGAATATGGTGCCTGTAATGTATAACAGCAATGTCCTTGAAAATGATGAACACTCTTGTAAATACGTGTAACTGAATATTCAGAACAGTTAAAATGTAGCTTTAACGTTATTCTGAATGAGAATATATATTTTATTGCAATTAATTTGGTATTATTGCCCATGATTATAATATAAAAGGACGATACAAAAATCATAACACGCCGAAGACCAAATATTTATTCAATTCAGGCCTGCACGGTTAAAAATAGACATTACCTATCGATTTAATTTACTCGCGGTTGTGCAAGACTGAACGCGCAGTGCTAAACCGCAACGTTTCGTGCTTCTGCATTGTTTATCAATAGTGGAAACCGAGGAAATCCGAGTGTAATTCATTTTGTAAACATATATAAATAACAAATTTCCTTAATATTAATAATCTGACAGTTAAAAACCAAATCAATAAGCAAATTTGTGGGTTATATTTCCAACAAATAGTGTGGATATCTTTGTTACAGGTAAAAACATTTCTCTGTGTGCAAATTATAACAAAACCTATCTCTACTTTCGGTTTACCTTAATATCTTGTTCGAGGTCAAAGTATTAATTAAGATAAACTGATAACGGTTACATGTGAAACTGGTGAATAATAAACAACTGTATTAGAAATCAGCTGTATTCTAGTATCTTTAAAATGCATACTTATACTGATACTGTAAAATTGCCATATTCACTTTCAATCATCATGTTTATTGTAAGTTGTATTTAACCAAGGGTGGAGTGTGCGCAGGCTTTGCCACCATCCTTCAGGATCCGACGAGCATATGATTTTGATAGCCTTAAATCATTTTAATCATTTTAGCAAAACGTTTAAGACCGCTTCGCTTGCAGTACCTTAAATCAATAATAATTACTGAAGTAGTGGGAACGGAGGTCAGTCGATTGAACTCTGGGTCAGACTGCTTTGGCTGAAAATTTACGTCAAATTTTCGTCAGATGCACAATTTGATATAAACCAGGCAGAACTTTTCCAAGAGGGCCATGTCCTCAAACCCCGTACATATTTGGCGCCCAAAAACCTGGATCCGCCCTTGTTTTCATTGATCAAACGAACGAAAGATCTTAATGTTTTTACACTTAAACGTTCTTTTAGATAAGAATTACCGAAGTACAACGCAGTCAATGGAAGAAGAAATGGAGGCTGGGTCTTCTGAGGGAGGAATTTTCGTAAATGACTTGGAAATAAATCACACCGACTCTGTTGAGGAAGATATGGAAGTTGACAATCTTATGGCAGGAATTCAAAATTTGTTTTGCGAGTCTGGTCCTGCAAAAGGTCAGGAAGTAAATAAAAACATGACTGAAACTGATACGGAATTTCTTTATGGATTTTCAGATGATTTATTCAAAAAAACAGAGGAACCTACGAATGACAGACAAACAAATGTGAAATCTGCTGATAATAAAAGTGACATATCAAAAGTTAAATATGATTCTGATTCAGATTCAGATATAAAATTTAATTTATTTGATGATACAGATGTCGAAGACGACGCTGCATATTTATTCAGTGATATAAAACCATTACCCGGAAGTAGATCATCCAAATTTAGTAAAAATGAAAGGTCAAGAGATACAGAAACGAAACCGAAAGTTGACAAACAAGGCAAAATGTTTCCTCAAAGTTCTTCAGTTAATCAAGTAAATAGAGGACTAATGGGACTATCGTTGAGTAACAGTGACAGTAATTTGATTAAAGACTCCAAGGCGGAATATACGGGTCCGAAACCCGAAGATGACAATTTTTGTAGCATTTGTAGAGATGCCCATACTAACCCTAAAACTTTGAAAAAATGCTCACATAGTTTTTGCACAGACTGCATCGACGAATATTTTAAAATTAAACCGGCTTGTCCGGAGTGTTTTGTTGCTTATGGAGTGATAAAGGGTAACCAGCCGGAGGGATATATGGGAGACAGTATATCAAAAATCAAACTTCCGGGATACGAACAATATAATACTATTGTTGTCTCGTATGGATTCAGCGACGGGACGCAAACGGTAATTTGTTTGTTTTAGAATAGATATGCGTTATGAAATTCATATAAATTCAAAGTACATGCATTTTTCAGAAGTTAAAGGAAGGAAGAACGGAAGTGTAAATAAGATTTGATATGTTGACCCACTTAGTGATATAATAATGCACATCTGTATTAGTAGCCATTCCGAAAATAGGTATAGGTTTCCGTCTACTGTTTAAGAAGTCGATTTTGACTTATTTGTTTTAATTCTTTGTAAGTAGGAAAAAACAAGAATTATAGTATGATTTATACATAACTCGTGTAAAAGATTTGGGGCATGCGTTTAACCTTAATCATGCCGGACATAGTGATTCTGCCTTTGCGACCAGTGTAGATCATGATCAGCCTGCACATCCGTGCAGTCTGGTCAAGATCTGCAGTGTTCGCCATTAGTCAGTATCTTTTTGGTAAGCACCCCTTTTAACAGTTAATGGTACTGTCCGAAAATGATGAAGCATATGAACAGTTTCATTTTAATAAATTTAGGCAGGGTTAAGGGATTAGCCGAATTTGTGTAAATTAAATTTACATTATCCATGTACACGGGAATGCGTGAAGCATCAAACATCAACCGTGGAACCAACAATATTCAGGGTTAATAGGGAGCATTACCAACCCGATATGCCATAAGTTTAGTTGTTTTGTCTCTAATTTATAATCGTGTCTGTACATTTCTCCAGATCAGCCCACGATTTTACTGATTATTCATAAATCTAAGTTACACAGGAGGAGCAAAATTTTATTTATTTAAATCTATATGTTCTTTATATAGGTTTGTCATTACATATTATGTCTTTCAATCTGTGATTGTACTTATCTAAATCTTATATGTTCTACGAATAGCTACAGATTTTTGTCATTTTTCATAAATCGTTAATTTCTTTCCAAGATAGCAACAGATTTTGTCATTTTCATAGAAGATTATATTTCTTATGACGTCCATGTAAGATACAGGATTCATTCAGATATTTTTATTTTGATATACTTAATCGTCATTTATTTAGAACTTCAGCGTTAAGCGACCTTTTTTATATATCCGTTTATGATGATCAAATCATGGAATGGTTTTAACTTTGAAACACTATGAACAAGATACTCGTTTTCCAAAACCTGTTTAACAGAAGAGTACCACAATTTTAATTTCTCTTGTTTAATTATAGAAAAAGAGCGACCTAATTTATAACTTGTGAACGACATTAAAATAATTCTGAAAACTGAGATTTTATAAATTGGTAGGCCCCTTTTTATCTGTACGTCTACATAATCAAATAATTGCTGTTCAAACTTTATCATTGTATATGTATATTGCCTGAAAGCCTTTTAAATGTTTTATCAGTAATGCTAAATTAGTACAATTTATAACAGATTAAGAAAAAAACATGGCTTGTCTCTGTCGCTATTTTCAACTGCAATCAGAAAGTAATTTTTCTATCCATTTGATGATTAAATCATGGGTTTATTGTGACACTGATACAATAATACTCTTCAACAAATTTATAGTAGTAAAATGATTTGATCGCGGCACTGATAAAAATCTAAGATGAAATTTTCGTCAGCATGGAATTCAAGACCATCTGCTCTCCCGACAATATGGTCAGGATCATGTGATGTATGTTAAGGATTTCTCTAAATTGCAATAACAGTTAGAAAGCGAACAGCTTGATCCTGTCCAGTTAACTGCTCAGAGAATACGCAGGTGTCTGAACCCAGTAAAACTGTAATGCAAAGCCCTGTTTTTATATTTCCATCATGAGCGAGGCTTTTTTATTTAGCAGCATAGTTTTTATTTCAGTTTATATTTTGTACATTGTATATGTTTTTTTGTTTGATTTCAGTTATACTTTATGCAAAAATAAACTTTACTTTTTCAGTTTTGGGTATCCGGACCCGACTTACTTACAGCGAGTACAAGAAGAGTTAGCCGCCCTTGGAGTGACAGAAGAAAGTGTAAATGAATACCCATGATGCAAGTGGTCTGCAGCTATGTTTGTGTTATTAGAAGAGTAATTTTTGTTTATTTTTTCTGTTTTTATTTCTTTTATAATGCATATTTAAGCTTTGCAAAATCACGTGCACATTAAATAAAGTACGAATCAAAACGCTGTGATAACTGCATGTTATTTTGCAAAGTTTATTTCGTGCACAGAATCCAAAATTAGAATATAATTTTCGACATTTGATATGCGTCGTGTACTATTTGTGTGTATACATTTAAGTTTATTCATGGTCGCCACCGGGTGTCCATAATGCTAGTGAGTTCAGGCTCTTTGGAGAATTTTTTGAAGATACAAAAGATGCTCCAAAAAGCACGCGCGGTTCTTTGATATGAAGAATTATAGCACTCTATACAGGTCTCTTATCCAACTGATTGTATGTTTTAGTTGTCGTACTCGCGATCCTTGGTTTCACAGTCAGACAGAGTTCCCACTCTCCGTGATTTGTTTATATTTATTACACTAGGCGGTGTTCTTGTTTACTAACATCACTTGACCTATGAGATCAAATAAAATCTAATATTGTTATATATCATAGATATGGAAATGCATTACAATTGTATATTTTCTTGATAATCTAATATAACATATTTAGTACACCAAAAGGGCAGTGTTTCGTTTGAAGGACCAAGAAAATTTAATAATTTAAACGCTGCTGTAATTAAAGAACTTGCTTCTTGTAAACTTCGAACAATGATTTAAAAATATAACGATTACCAATTTGGGACTATGTGTTCAGCTTATAATCATATAAAATTACAAAGTACCAGTTTAGATTTATTGAAAAGGACAAAGGGAACCCATTTTATAAGGTGCCAACCAAAAGAGCTTACGTAGGTGATGGAAAATAACGCTATATGGAATGCTTCATGATTATTTGAAAGTGGTTACCTATTGATGGGAATCTAATTACCTTGGAAATTAGAAAGGTGTTTTTTTTTCAGAAAAACACTATTAAATTTAAGGGTAGTATTTAGAAATACGCCACCCTCTTCCGTTCATAGGATGAATTCATTGCTGTATGTTACCATGAAATCATATGTCTCAGATGACCATCAAATGCTGCCTTCCCAAGAAAAAGATCTTCCACACAGACAGCATAACTATGAACAAATATGACAGCCAGAGAGAATTCAAAAACACTTACCAAATTTAAAAAAAAAATGCACACACACACAATCTTGATTAGTGGTTAAAGTTGCTGACTTTAAATCACTTTGCACATTATCACCTTGCTCTTTCATGTAAGGAAGCCATTCAGCTGGCTTGCCAAAAGTCGGTAGTTACCTTGGGTCTTCATCCGAAGAGCTCGAAAGTCGCTTTATTGGGTGTGCTGTTAACCCCCCACACCCAGTTAAGCAAATCTGAGTATGTCGATGGACTTAAGGCGTGCTATAGGCCTTCCAGTTTCTCAGAACAAATTTGTGGTTAACAGTGTACCTACTCGTATTAGACCACATAAGCCAGTATTATCAACGAATATTTCAACTTCATGCTGTCATGAGTCATGCTCTCATGAGTTGCCATTTAGTAAAATATTTGAAAAAAAAATCAGTATGAGCGATTTGAAATGATTTTTTCTTCTAGATCGATATTCCTTCCCCTTGGGAACTAAAATAAATTGAAATATAAATCTGATTATCTACTTTGATTCAGAATTTGATTGATGTTTCTTTTAAGTGTCATGATTTTGCTTTATGTTGAATATTTTTACTTCGAACGTGAAGTGAACTCTTGTAATGCTGTTAATAAAAGCATTCACGTTAAGTTTCTATTCAAAATTAACGTATTTAGGTCATAGATTTAATTAGAAATGAAGATAAGCTGTTGATGTCTTCTAGAGTTTACTGTATTTAACAATGTTGCAATTTCTACAATCTGAAACATTCTTTAGGCGGTATCTCCTGTACGATTGATCCTTTTGCTTTGGGGTTTTCAAACTATTATCAACTTACCTGATATAGATTATGTTCCATTGGGAAGATTTTCACCGCAGATTTCCTGATCTTTCATTTTACAAACCAGTCAGTTATGTCTTTTGGCAAAAAGCAGAAGTTCACCCCGTGATTTTGTTATATTAAACTATAATGCAATATGAAAATATAGCAGACGTCATGATTAGTCTGACTTATTTTTAGCTCACCTGTCACAAAGTGACAAGGTGAGCTTTTGTGATCGCGCGGTGTCCGTCGTCCGTGCGTGCGTCCGTGCGTGCGTCCGTCCGTAAACTTTTGCTTGTGACCACTCTAGAGGTCACATTTTTCATGGGATCTTTATGAAAGTTGGTCAGAATGTTCACCTTGATGATATCTAGGTCAAGTTCGAAACTGGGTCACGTGCCTTCAAAAACTAGGTCAGTAGGTCTAAAAATAGAAAAACCATGTGACCTCTCTAGAGGCCATATATTTCACAAGATCTTCATGAAAATTGGTCAGAATGTTCACCTTGATGATATCTAGGTCAAGTTTGAAACTGGGTCACGTGCCGTAAAAAACTAGGTCAGTAGGTCTAAAAATAGAAAAACCTTGTGACCTCTCTAGAGGCCATATATTTCACAAGATCTTCATGAAAATTGGTCAGAACATTCATCTTGATGATATCTAGGTCAAGTTCGAAACTGGGTCAAGTGCCGTCAAAAACTAGGTCAGTAGGTCTTAAAATAGAAAAACCTTGTGACCTCTCTAGAGGCCATATTTTTCATGGGATCTTCATGAAAATTGGTCAGAACATTCACCTTGATGATATCTAGATCAATTTTTAAACTGGGTCACGTGCCGTCAAAAACTAGGTCAGTAGGTCAGATAATAGAAAAACCTTGTGACCTCTCTAAAGGCCATATTTTTCATTGGATCTGTATGAAAGTTGTTCTGAATGTTCATCTTGATGATATCTAGGTCAAGTTCGAAATTGGGCTACGTCCGGTCAAAAACTAGGTCAGTAGGTCTAAAAATAGGAAAACTTTGTGACCTCTCTAGAGGCCATATATTTCATGAGATCTTCATGAAAGTTGGTCATAATGTTCACCTTGATGATATCTAGGTCAAGCTCGAAAGTGGGTCACGTGCCTTCAAAAACTAGGTCAGTAGGTCAAATAATAGAAAAACCTTGTGACCTCTCTAGAGGCCATATTTTTCATGGGATCTGTATGAAAGTTGGTCTGAATGTTCGCCTTGATGATATCTAAGTCAAGTTCGAAAGTGGGTCACGTGCCGTCAAAAACTAGGTCAGTAGGTCAGATAATGGAAAAACTTTGTGACCTCTCTAAAGGCCATATTTTTCATGGGATCTGTATGAAAATTGGTCTGAATGTTCATCTTGATGATATCTAGGTCAAGTTCGAAACAGGGTCATGTGCGGTCAAAAACTAGGTCAGTAGGTCTAAAAATAGAAAAACCTTGTGACCCCTCTAGAGGCCATACTTGTGAATGGATCTCCATAAAAAATGGTCAGAATGTTCACCTTGATGATATCTAAATCAAGTTCGAAACTGGGTCACGTGCCTTAAAAAACTAGGTCAGTAGGTCAAATAATAAAAAAACCTTGTGACCTCTCTAGAGGCCATACTTTGCATGGGATCTGTATGAAAGTTGGTCTGAATGTTCATCTTAATGATATCTAGGTCAAGTTTGAAACTGGGTCAACTGCGGTCAAAAACTAGGTCAGTAGGTCTAAAATTATTAAAATCTTTTGACCTCTCTAGAGGCCATATTTTTCAATGGATCTTCATGAAAATTGATCTGAATGTTCACCTTGATGATATCTAGGTCAGTTTCGAAACTGGGTCACGTGCAGTCAAAAACTAGGCCAGTAGATATAAAAATAGAAAAACCTTGTGACCTCTCTAGAGGCCATGTTTTTCATGAGATCTTCATGAAAATTAGTGAGAATGTTCACCTTGATGATATCTAGATAAAGGTCAAAACAGGGTCACGTACCTTCGAAAACTAGGTCAATAGGTCAAATAATAGAAAAACCTTGTGACCTCTCTAGAGACCATATTTTTCAATGGATCTTCATGAAAATTGGTATGAATTTTTATCTTGATAATATCTAGGTCAAGTTCAAAACTGGGTCACATGAGCTGAAAAACTAGGTCACTATGTCAAATAATAGAAAAAACGACGTCATACTCAAAACTGGGTCATGTGGGAAGAGGTGAGCGATTCAGGACCTTCATGGTCCTCTTGTTTTTCTGTAATGTTATTAGTAAGATAAGATTCGAACATTTTGCGGTATTTCTTTTTCATTTTTCTTCCGGATTATCCGCCTCATTTCTAACATATCTTACAAGTATCTTAATAAGTAAGCACGATAAATGAAATTGTGGAAGTATTTTTTTGAACTGAGAATAACAATAAACGCGGTTTGTATTAACTCTAATACAAGGTGAATATGAGCACAAGAGAAAGTGTTTTCCACAACGGATGCCCTCTCTAAAAGGGTTTTCGCTCCGTTTACTAACATTGTATACAAATATATTTAGATTTTGTTTTAGCTTAAATATGAATATTTATAAGTGTTTTTGTAGCCTTTTTATAATGGGGATGGAGTATAGTTTGGGAACAAGGACTAGACAAGAACCTGTGGAAATGATATCTATAGAAATTGAAATGTTTTTACAGATAGCTATTTCCTTATCAACGGGGGTAAATTTTCGCGCATGCACACTCTTCGTAGGGCAAAAGACACGACCTCTGTATCGCATTTCAATCTATTTGATCAATAATGAGTCTGTTTTATATTAAAATTACCACGCAAGACAAAGGAAAATATGTAAATCTTTGCAAACCCACAGCTGCATTGCTCAAAATGAGATACTTTATATTAACTAATGCGCATTATAATTGATGATTTTTGGATTCATAATGAACAGCCAATAAACTATTTTTCAGCAAATTTTGTTCTTTCATCTCGACAAGTTTAGGTTCAGGAAAAAAATATTTTCTGTGAATTGAAAAAGCATGTGTTTGATTTCCTAACATATGATCTCACAGAACTTACCACCTGGCGCAATTAACTTACATGATACCTGTAATATAATTAGAAGTCGAAATTGAAAATAAAATGTTCAGTTAAAAGAAGTTGAAGTATGGATTTCATTTTTTTCTTAACTTTATTACATATTAATTCCAACTGATGTACCCTTCCCCTAACCACACACGCACATATATAAAGTCCCCCATGCTAAATTTAACAAACACGGACAAAGTCCGGTTTTTGATTTATTATTCAGTTATACCAAAATGGGGATCAATTCATTCCGTATTCAAAAAGAGAATTATCATCTTGAAATTGTTTTTTTTTTTTTTTGTTTCAATTGATTCTTTAATTTTAATGTTTTTTATTTGACAATATCAAAGTGGTTGGGATGGTAAATGCAGCGGTCAGATTTAATAGAGAGGGGGCAGGTAGCGGGGAGGGGTGTTCTACACCTGCATTCTTTACCTGTTGTTAGACGTTTTATTTTTTTGCTAAATTCAAGTTTATCATCATAATTTTTGTATTTAATTAAAGTCCTTGATTTGATCCAGATCTAACGAATTAAGATTTTTTATTACTAAATTTACATCGTTTTAAAGGAAATGTCCATAAAGTTCCAAAGTATATTCTTAAAGATTTTAAAATATTAGATATCACGTGAAATGTTTATTTTTGATTTACTAAACAGCCCCGCCACGTGATATTAATCCGAGTGCGTTCTTATTATGGCATTAATGACCGAAGGGCATTAAAGTATGTTACATCAAAGCTATCTTATTTGCTTCAGTAACTTTTATGATCCGCTCTAATTAGGTGCCATCCGCGAAATAATGTTAGGGTCTTGATTACCAACGTGACCTCTGTTTTATCATGTCATTTGCATAAAAGTTACGTAATAATTTCCGGTATATTACTTAAAACAGCGACTTCAGTGACAAGGAGCCGCGTCCCCTAAGAATTCATGCTTAATGTTGTTCAAAGAAAAATATATACAACAACTATTTGAAAATGTAGAAAAAAAACTAGATCAAATGAAAGAAAACATGACACTTTTAAATGTAAGGAACAAGTTTTATATTTGTATGATGTATGGAAATAGACTGGGGAATGCTTGTACTTTTCTGACGAAAATAAGAATAAAGCCGGTTTTTCAGGTAAGATATGATTAATAACACACATATCTTTAATAAAAGTATTCTGTATAATAAATTACTTTATTTTTTTAAGATAATCTTTACTGTGGCAAAACAATTCGTAATATAATGATAATTTTATGTACGTTGAGCGTTCTTTTGGCACACGTAAAGAGCGCATGCGCATTAAAATAAAAACATCCGGAACTTTAGCATATCGTAAAAGGTGAAATTCATGCAAAAGTGATACAAATATCAACGGCTTACGTAAATTATACTCTTTTCTCATAATCTTTCTCACCAGAATCAAAATCAACGATTTTACATGTAACAGTTATTTCTTTCAGTTTATTCTGTTGGTTGCAAAAATACTTTATAATTTCATTTGTTGTAAATTATTCTAGAAAGATTTGTTTGGAATTGAAAACATTATTTCGTTTTGTGAGTAAATATTTACCTGACAGTTATGAGTATTTCCGGTGTCCGAACGTACTCTTAATACAATAAACAAACGTGTTTGTAACGGTTCCAAACTGAAGGGGAAGAAGCATTTTATAGAAATATTCGATGGATACGATTTTTAAATGGATACTATACGCAAATTAAGTAGAAAAACCCTGACCAACCTATAAACCGGACCAGTCTGTTTTATAAGTACAACAACACTGCTGATCCATTTAAACGAGAAGCAGTTAGCGGTGTTATTAATACATAACCAATAAAACTGGGCACAGTAAATTGACAACATACGCATGCGCAGATAAGGTCCAAATGTCGTTCTTGTGGTTGTGTATTCAAAGCTCATAATTTTGTCTGCGTAACTGTAAAAGCTGGAAAAATTATCACGTTGTGTGGGAGAGATATTAAAAGAAATACTAGTCAGTATTCAGCATTATTCAGTGTACATGTAAATAATTGTAGAAAATTTCGGCTAGGAATTTTATTTTAAACGAAAACAGATTGTCTTACCTCAAGCATATGATATGAAAGGTAAGACCGTCATTCTCTAAAATACGAATAAATTATATGACAGTACAATCATGAAAACTTTTAATTTTTTTTAGTCGTGTTTTCAATTTGGAGAGAAACTCCTCCATATTCATGTTTTGTTTTTGATATATAATCTGTACTAGTAACTTCGTTTATCAATAGCTTTTTAAGCAAAATGATTAAGGTTAGTTTTAATCAGTATTTGTTTATGGCAAAAACAAGGAATGTAGCCGGAAAATTCTGTGAAGTGTTAGACGTTGGTTTAGTTTCATGTTATATATCACAAGGATTTAGCTATAATTTATAACTTACTCATATGAGTACCAGTTTATCATTGTTAATTTTACACATATCGTTTCATATGTTTTACGTTTTCTGATGCAAGTATGTTTAACTGGAGGGCAATCCGTTTAAGGTCTTGAAATAAGATGAGATTGTTTCTGTGATATCTTGGCGATTATTTTCTGTTTCAAGTTTTTCACTTTTTAAGTATATCTTTGTTTGAACATACAGTGACTTTGTTTGTTGTATGTTTAAAATAAGATGATACCTAGCTTTGTTTGAACATACAATGACTCTGATTGTTGTGTTTCAGATTAGATAATGAACGTACAATGATTGTGTTTGTTATATGTTTAGAATAAGATAATCCATAGCTTTGTTTGAACATACACTAAGTTTACAATTTAAGTTTTTAAAGTGGGATAATGAACATTCAATGGCTTTAGTTGTTATATCTTTAATAGAACAAGATGATACATTGCTTCGTCTGAACGGACAATGACTTTGTTAATAAGATATATAGCTTTGTTTTAACACACAACGACTTCGGTTCTTATGTGATTAAAATGAGATAATTAACATACAATGACTTTGTTTGTTATATATTTAAAATAAGATACAAAGCTTTGTTTGAACATACGGCGACTTTGATTGTTGTGTGCTTAAAAAGAGATAATAAACAAATAATGACTTTGTTTCGTTATACGTTTAAAATAATATGATCAATAACTTTATTCTAACATACTGTACAAGAATTTTGATTGTTGTGTGTTTAAAATGAGGTAATGAACATAAAATGATTTTGAATTATTATTTTCAAGATAAAATGATACATAGCTTTGTTTGAATATACATTTACTTCGGTGTTTGAAATGAGATAATTAACACGCAATGGCATTGTTTGTTATATGTTTAGATAAGTTAATACATAGCTTTGTTTCAACAACTTATGACTTTGTTTATTATATGTTATTTATATAAAGAAGATGGTTCAAAGCTTTGTTTAAACATACACAGTGACTTTGATTTCTTTTAGATAATGAACATACGATGACTTTGTTCATTATACGTTTAAAATTAGATGTTAGCTTTTAACTTTGTTTGTTATGTCTTTCAAATGAGATGATACATAGCTGTCCTTAAAACTATAGTGTCTTTGATTGTTACGTGTTTGATAAAAGGTATTTGTTTGTTATGATTTTAAAAGAAGATGATACATACCTTTGTTTGAACATACAGTGAATTTGTTCGTTATATGTTTAAAATTAAATGAACAGAACAGAACATATCTTTATTTTCACCCAGGTATCACACAGAATACAACATGGGGTATAACAAAGAAACATTTGCAAGTTCAACATTGAAATTTTCCAGTACAAGAGAGTGACTAAAAAGAAAAATGTTATTGCTACATATATACTGTATACTATAACAAACCGGAGAGTTAATTACTAAGTACTGACTGTATATGGTACAAGGGGGAGAGACAGCTATTACAGATAGTGAGTCTCAGCTACGCTCTTTGGTTTTGACCTTATAACTCGAAAATAGTTCCTTTATTAATTTAGCAACAGTCATTCTAAAAATAAACCGCTATATAAACATTGTATAAGCGGCGCTTGCACAAAATAAACACGCTCCATTCATAAAATATCGTAGTACACACAAATTTCTTAAAATAGTTTCATTGATGTAGATTGTGTAAAATTTATTTATCATCAAGTAGGTTTCATAATAGTACACAGGCTGAAAATAGGACTAATTCCTAGCACGAGAAAGTTGTTATTACTTGCAAAATCTGGGTAAAAAAAAGAAACTTTCTCTATAATAAATATAATTATGAAAAGGAAGAAGAAACAAATATCTTCCGAGTTAATAAGGTCAAGTTACCGCTGTGATTGTCTAGCGACAAAAATTTCAAGTACATATATAGTGGTATTAGTGCTATACAAAGTAAGATGATAGAATTTACACATTTATAGTGGTATAAGTGATACAATTAGTTGAATTTTTCCATAATTATTTTTAAAAATTTACACAAGTGTTTGAGTGTAATTGTATTCTCAGATGCTAAACACAGCTTCAAAGTTAGATGTGGTGTACCACTTAGTTCTGACGCAGTTAAAAATTGTTCTCTCCGATGAGAGAAAAAATCACATTGGAGCAAGTAATGTGACTCAGAACCGACTTGATTTCCACTACAGAGATCACATTTTCTGTCCTCGTATGGAATCGCTTCGTAACGCAGACGTTCAACCGGGAGTTTGAAGTTGGCCGTTCTGTATTTAAACAAGATTAGAGAATCGTTGTTATCTAATATCTTAAAGTAATTCTCGAAAGCATGGGTGTCTTTAAAACTATTATAAGTTCTACCTTTATTAGATTCGCGAAGCTGTGCAAACCAGGTCTGTTTGTATTGATCAATCAGCGTTTGTTTTACTTGTTTATGGATTGATTTACTAATTATGCTATCCTGATTCTGCCATAGGTCTGGTCTACCGACTGAGTTTAAGATGCTTTTAACATGAGATGCCCATTTAAAATCTCTATTTGGTTCTTTTATCATATATTGATACAATTGAAAAGATAATTTTGAAACTTTTCCAGTGATTAAACGATTCCAAAACGAAATCATACGCGTTTTAACTATTACGGAAATAGGATATCTCCCGAGTTCGCCCATCAGCATGTACAAGGGGGTTGATTTTCGCGCCTTCGTAATTTTTCGCAGAAACTCGTTATGTACTTTTTCCAAAAGATCTAGATTTTCATAACCAAATATTTCCGATCCATAGGTAAGTATAGGGAGAACTGTGTGATCAAACAACTTTATAACTAAATCGATAGGTAGATCTGTATTATTACACTTTGTGAATAATAGATACATTGCTTTATTAGCCTGTGCGACGACATGTTTTCTGGCTTTTAAGAAAGAACCACTGCTTGAAAAAGTTACTCCTAGATAATGATAGTTATCTGTTATCTCTATATCATTATTACCTAGCTTAAAGTTAAAATTTCTAAGTTGACGTGCTCCAAAGACTACAACTTTCGTTTTGTTTAAGTTAACTTGTAAGTGCCAAGAATTACAGTATGTATTGAAGCAATCTAAGCATTTTTGTAAGTCCGTGGGTGTATTAGATAATAAAACGGTGTCATCTGCGTAGAGTAGAACTAGCAGCTTAAGCCATAGTGTAAAATCTTGTGAGTCATGTAATTCTACTCCAACAGTGCCGTTATTCATTAAATATGATTGCAAATCATTCAAATAAATAGAAAATAGTGCAGGAGATAAATTTTCTCCTTGTCGAACGCCAATTTCAGAAATGAATGGTGCCGAGACAGCACCATTATGAGCCACACATGATTTGATATTCATATACATGTTATTGACGACTCTAAAAAAACTTGCCATTTACAGAGTTCTGGAGAAGCTTATGCCACAATCCAACCCTCCAGACCTTATCAAAGGCCTGCGAAAAATCCACAAAGGCACAAAAAAGTTTTTGTTTTTTCTTCCTAAGAATTTCGATTATGGTACTTAAGGCAAACAGATGGTCTGACGTGGAGTAACCCTTTCGGAAGCCAGCCTGGTTTTCATCCAAAATATTATTTTGTTCTAGGTAAGATGTTAACCTTTGATTCAGAACAGAGGTAAAGAGTTTTCCTAAGCAGCTTAAAATTGTTATTGGCCTATAATTACTTGGAAGTTTAGAGTCACCCTTATTTTTAAAAACTGGAATAATAGTGCCTTCTAACCACGAGCTTGGTATAAAACCTGAATCTAAGACGCAATTAAACATGATACGTAGCTCTTTTGAACATACAGTGGCTTTGAATATTAATTTTATCAAAAATTTCGTTGCTGAGTAAAGATTCATGCAATTTTAGACATTTGTTCTTATGTTTGGATGTATACACATTCTGGCATAAACAATTCTTGGCCTGTTTACTCATCAGCTGATGATAAGGAAATGTGTAAAATTTCAAAGGTATTGTAATTTTAATAGTAATCAAGAAAAATGAAACTAAACAAAAAAGACAAAGAAATACAATTTTGTAAGGTAAAAAGACCATAATTCTGACAGAATGTAAGAAGTTGGTTCCTGGCCTACTTACACATCTAGTGGTGTTGTTCATCTATACTAAGTTTTAAAGTTATAGTGCTAATAATATTCCTGAACTTGAAAATTCCTGAAAAATTGAACATTAACAAAATATTTTACCAAGAAATGCCATGTTGCCGAGTTAAAATGGGCCATTATTCTGATAAAATACGGGAGAGAGTTATACTGTCTGACCTATTGGCGACTCCTCCAGATGACTGTTGGTAATGTTATTGGGAGTATAGTGCAAGATGTAGAAAATGCTCTAGTTCAAGAAGTGTCCATGATGCTTTATCGTGCCTGGTGTAAAACACCCATACACGAGACACTTATCTCAATGTTAGCATTTTTAGTTGGAGGAACGGGGACTAGAACTTACGACCCCAGGTTTCGTAGTCAGACAGTGTTACCACTGGACCATTGCGTCTGCAGCTGTCTACCTTGGCACTTCTGTGCTAGTTAAAGAAGTACATTCTGACTGGCGTTAATCGAAGAATAGAAGAGGGCGTCTCAGACTGGTTTAAATTCCTGTAAAGTACTTTAAAACAAACACTTGCTCCAACAGTTGTTTGATATTATAAGTTATACTACGTGATACTGGCATCTGGCTAAATCTTACCATTAACATCTGATAAAAGATATAAACGGGTCAAGCGATATTTGTGCATATGTATTTCGGGATTAATTTACCAAAAATACAAAATATTCTGACATGAAATAGACATACAGAAATCTCCTAACTTTTAGTGTTTTGCTTTTATACTATTTTCTTCCTAGCAAGATTAGAAACAGAATAATGGTGCTGTCTTAAAAGCATACTTTTATAATATAATATGTTATTTTGACCGATTTCAAGGGTGCATCACAAAACATCAGTTCACCGTGCTTGCCATTCTGTTATATAAGATATGTTTTGCTGTTCTGTAGGTTGCCTTTCTCGGCCAATGCATACCAGTTACACGTCATCATTCCTAATACAAACAATATTTGAGCCGCGCCATGAGAAAACCAACATATTGACTTTACGACCAGCATGGATCAAGACCAGCCTGCGCATCCATGCTGTTCGCTTTCAAAGCCTATTACAATTAGAGAAACCGTTAAGGAACAGCATGGATCCTGACCAGACTGCGCGGATGCGCAAGCTGGTCTGGATCCATGCTGGTCACAAAGCCACTATGTTGGTTTTCTCATGACGCGGCTCATTTATGACATATTATTTGCGAATGGTTTGAAATAAACTGTAAAATAAAATGTAACAAAACACCGAAAAAAAACACTCTTTTTTCTTAAGTTGCATAACTCTCCTGTTATCTTGGTAATTAATAACATAATGAAGAGGTTTAAGAACGATAGAATAGAAAAGGTGATATTTTAAGTACCATTTTAAATGTCTTTATTCCGTTACTGTTAATTTAAATGATAACCGATTATCACTAAAATTATTGGCAGAATTTTCTTTTATCACTAAAATCGTCACCTACTTTGTGACCCGAGTTATTTTCACAATCCTGAGGAAAAAGCGTATCAAATGTAGACATAAGCTCAAACATGACAAGGCAAGAGTTGGGGTATTTCAGCAAAGCCTTTCAAGAATTATTGTGTATCCTTTGAACGGAACCAACTCTTGAATAAAATTTTTAGTTTTTATAACTCTTCATCTATTTAACTTTGCAAATGGCAGGCAAGTATACGAAAATTTAGACCATAACCCTAAGGCATGCTAACATTTTACGATTATTTGTAAATTGCTACCTTCTTTTGTTAGTCATATTTACCTTAGAAATAACAAAGATTGTTTAGAAAACCACAATTTAAAGAGTTATCACAAACCCGCTACTCCCTTCAGTTCATAGGATCAATTCATTGCTCTGTGTAATATTAAATAATATTATATGAAATTATTTGTCTTATATGACCATCAAAATGCCTCTTTTCTGGAAAAAAGCATTAATCGTTCACATATGAACACATATTACAGCCAGAGAGAATATAAATACCGTTGATACTTAATAACCATCTTATTATAATTAATCAGAAGACTGGTTAAGG
Source organism: Mercenaria mercenaria (assembly GCF_021730395.1). Lineage (NCBI taxonomy): Eukaryota > Metazoa > Mollusca > Bivalvia > Venerida > Veneridae > Mercenaria > Mercenaria mercenaria. Next base: position 30,909,288 of record NC_069369.1, on the reverse strand, counting down.
TTGCTCATTTCAGATCGCTTGCACATCACCGCTGTGGTCTCGAAACCTCGCTCTTTCATGTGAGGAAGCCATTCTGCTGGCTTGCCAGAAGTATGAATTCTTCTTAAATTTAACGTATATACGCCATAAATATAATTAAAATAATATGAAGATTACCTTTTGATGTCTTTTAAAGTTTACTACATTTGACAACGTTGCAATTTCTGCAATCTAAAACATTATTTAGGCGGTATCTTCTGTCCGATTGATCCTTTTGCTGTGAGGTTTTCAATCTAAAATCAAGTCATCTTATATATTTTGTGTGCCATCTGGAAGATTTTCATCGCAAATTTCCTGATCTTTCATTTTACAAACAGTAAATCTTGTCTTGTAGCAAAAAAGCAGAAGTTCACTTTAGTAGATTACTCCTGAGGTTTTGTAATATTAAAGTATAAAGTATTTCACTAACTGATCAGTCTGGCTTAAATTTCTAAAATGTATTGTTATTTTAGATATTTTGAAAGTTTAGAAATCAATTGACTGCCATAATGTTAAGTGTATCTTGCTGATATATTCTTGCACGAACTGGCGTTTCCGGTGATTTTACCCATTCCGGCAAAACCCATCTGGCACCCCCATGCCAGATTACTCTCGTGCTGTTAATGACAACTAGCGATTCATACATTGATATAATTTTTTTATGTAAAATACGAAAAAACCAGGTACCTTGATAGATTTTTCCGTTCCTTATAGTGTATTTCTCGATTCAAAATACGTTGTTTTACGGTAAGAACATATCGTTACGCTAAAAACGATAAAACTAAAGTGGAACTTTGTTAGTGTGCGTCACTGAAACGACATGACGTCACTTCTGCTTACGGACGTTAATTTCCCGCACATTGTGTACAATCTTCTACTATAAGAAAAAGTGCTACAATTTTGCTTTATTTATTCTTTTACTTGTAAAATACTGTATGCAAGAAAAATAATATGTCAGAATAAAAAACTTATATGTATACGTTATGCAAGAAAAAATAGCAGTCATATGTTTACTAATCGGATAGAAATATCCATCCCCCGGCTACCTGCGCATTGGGCGGTAACTCGGTAAGCCTCGTTACCGTCCAATGTGCAGGTGATCTGTTTTGGTCCATCAAGAACTCTAGAGATGTTATCAGAAATGTAATAAACAAACACTGCAAAAGTTCGACTATAAGTACTTATGACTTCTCTACTCTTTATACTAATTTACCATATAATCTTATTGAAGAAAAACTGGTAGCTTTAATTGAGAAAACATTTACAAGAGAAAACGTTAATTATCTGCCATGTAATGAAACAAGAGCATTCTTTTCTAACAGTAAATTTTTGAGATACACCCTATGGAGTTGTGATTAGGTTTGTGAAACTCTAACATTTCTATTAGATAACACATTAATCAAATTTGGCAATAAAACTTACAGACAAGTAATAGGTATCCCGATGGGGGCTAACTGTGCCCCACTCATTGCTGATTTATTCTCATACTGTTATGTACGAAATTTCATGCTTAGTTTGTCCACTGAGACACAATTTGAAATTATTGAAGCTTTTAATGGAACTTCGAGGTATCTTGACGATATCTGTAATATGGACAACCTATATTTTCAGAAGTGGTGAAACACATTTACCCAAAAGAGTTACAGCTTAACAAGGCGATTATATTCAGATTTAGAAGCGTCAGTTTTGGACTTAAATTTAACAATTGTGAATAATAATCTAGGAACAAAAATATATGACAAGAGGGTCAAGATGGCCCTAGTTCGCCCACCTGAGAAACACATCATAACAGTGTAAACATGCTGGACCTAGTGATTTCATGGAAACAAATTTTCTGGCCAATTTTCATTAGGATTGACCAAAACAATGTGGTCCCTTGAGTTTACACAAGTATTTTCTTTGATATAAACTTATGACATAGTTTTTGATCCCAGATGACCCATATTCAAACTGACACAATTTCATGAAGATCAATTGAAAAATACAGCCTTTATCGCATACAGAAGGTTTTTCTTTGATTTGACCTAGTGACATACTTTTTGACCCCAGATGACCCGTATTCAAACTTGACCTAGATTTTGTCGAGACAATCATTCGGACAAAATTTCAAGAAGATCAATCGAAAAATACAGCCTCTTGCATACACAAGGTTTTTCTTTGACTTGACCTAGTAACCTACTTTTTAATCCCTGATGACCCATATTCGAACTCTACCTAGATTTCATCAAGGCAATCATTCTGACCAAATTTTTTGAAGATCAATTGAAAAATACAGCTTCTATCGCATACACAATGTTTTTATTTGATTTAATTGACGTAGTGACCTAGTTTTTGATCCCAGATGACCCATATTCAAATTCGACCTAGACTTTATGAAGACAATCATTTTGACCAAATTTCATGAAGATCAATTGAAAAAACAGCCTCTATCGCATACACAAGGTTTTCTTTGATTTGATCTAGTGACATATTTTTGACCCCAGATGACCTATATTCAAACTCAACCTAGATTTTGTCAAGGCAATCATTCTTACCAAATTTCATGAAGATCAATTGGAAAATACAGCCTCTATCGCATACACAAGGTTTTTCTTTGATTTGACCTAGTAACCTGTTTTTTGGCCCAAGATGACCCATATTTGAACTCGACCTAGATGTCATCAAGGCAATCATTCTGATCAAATTTCATGAAGGTCAATTGAAAAATACAGCCTCTATCGCATTCACAAGGTTTTTCTTTGATTTGATCTAGTGACATATTTTTGACCCCAGATGAACCATATTCAAACTCGACCTAGATTTTGTCAAGGCAATCATTCTTACCAAATTTCATGAAGATCAATTGAAAAATACAGCCTCTATCGCATACACAAGGTTTTTATTTGATTTGACCTAGTAACCTACTTTTTGGCCCAAGATAACCCATATTTGAACTCGACCTAGATTTTATCAAGGCAATCATTCTGATCAAATTTCATGAACATCAATTGAAAAATACAGCCTCTATTGCATACATAATGTTCTTAACTAATAGAATACATTAACTAATGATGTGCTGCTTAACCTCCTGTAAACCAGAACTAAACTTGACAGGCCATTTGTCGGGAATGGTCGCTTCCCTACTTATATTAATCTCTGACTGGAGAGCTGCTATGTATACACTTTCACTCAAAATATTAAACTGGAAAAGACTGAAATATTGAGATAGTCTTCAATTGAAACAACAAGTGAACTGACAAAAACATATTCAGTGCGGCAATCGCATATTGAAATAACTAGTGAAGTAATGACTGAAAAATATTTAACCTTAAATGATACTTGATGTAAAGACTGAAAATTTTTCTAAATGGGAAGTTATACTGTTAATCATAAATGATGAAAAAATGATAAATACTCAATAAGGCATTCGATTCTTGGAATGATTGTTAATATAAAGGATGAAAAATATTCAATCTTGAAGTAACAATACTTGAAAAAAAAATGAGGCAACCCATTTTCGAAATGAGAATTTGTTACTGTAAAGACTAAAAAATATTCAATGAGGCAATCTTTTATTGTAATGATATCTGATGTAAAAATGAAACATATTCAATGCGGTATCTACATTTGAAATTATAACTCATGAAAAGAAGGAAATAAATTTAATGTTGAAATAATAATTGATGTAAAGACTGAAAACTATTCAATGAGACAATCAATACTTGAAATGATGACTGATGTAAAAAATGAAAAATATTCAATAAGGCAATAAATTTTGAAATGAAAATTGATTGTATAGACTGAACAATATTCAATGGGGAAATATATACTTGAAATGGTTATTGATATACAGACAGAAAAATATTGAATGTGGGAAATATATACTAGACCTGATAATTGATGTAAAGATTGAAAATGTTCAAGGAGACAATATTTTATTGTAATGAAATATGTTGTATAGACTGAAAATAAAAAACAACAAAAAACAAAAAACAATGAGATTATTTATTCATTGTAATAATAATTGATATTAAGATTGAGAAAATTTCATTGAGGCAATCGATACTTGATATGGTAATTGAAACAAAGACTGAAAAAAAAACAACAACAAAAAACAATGAGGCAATCGATACGTGAAATGATATTTGAAACATAGACTGAAAAACAACAACATTGAGGCAATCAATATGTGAAATGGTAATTGAAACAAAGACTGCAAAACAACAACGATGAGGCAATCGATACTTGAAATGGTTATTGAAACAAAGACTGAAAAACAACAACATTGAGGCAATCGATACTTGAAATGGTAATTGAAACAAAGACTGAAAAACAACAACATCGAGGCAATCGATACTTGAAATGGTAATTGAAACAAAGACTGAAAACCAACAACATTGAGGCAAGCGATACGTGAAATGATAATTGAAACAAAACCTGAAAAACAACAACAGTGAGGCAATCGATACTTGAAATTGTGATTGAAACAAAGACTGAAAAACAACAACATTGAGGCAATCGATTTGAAACAAAGACTGAAAAACAACAACAATGAGGCAATCGATACTTGAAATGGTAACTGAAAGAAAGACTGAAAAAACAACATTGAGGCAATCGATACGTGAAATAGTAATTGAAACAAAAACTGAAAAACTATAACAACAAGGCAATCGATACTTGAAATGGTAATTGAAACAAAGACTGAAAAACAACAACATTGAGGCAATCGATACTTGAAAAGACTGAAAAACAACAACATTGAGACAATCGATACTTGAAAAGACTGAAAAACAACAACATCGAGGCAGTCGATACTTGACAAGACTGAAAAACAACAACATCGAGGCAATCTATACTTGAAAAGACTGAAAAACAACAACATTGAGGCAATCGATACTTGAAAAGACTGAAAAACAACAGCATTGAGACAATCGATACTTGACAAGACTGAAAAACAACAGCATTGAGGCAATCGATACTTGAAAAGACTGAAAAACAACAACATTGAGGCAATCGATACTTGACAAGACTGAAAAACAACAACATTGAGGCAATCGATACTTGAAAAGACTGAAAAACAACAACATTGAGGCAGTCGATACTTGAAATAATCATTGATGTATAGACTGCATAAAAACAGAGGAAACAATCGTTTATTATGCTGCACTGAAAGATATTCAGACAATGAGGTAATAGTTAAATGAAATGACAGTTGATCTATAGACACAAAAAAACTATTCAATGAAGGAATTTAATCTGTTTGTTTCTCGCCATTTATTCAAACTGTCTGAGCACACACTATGTCTGGCGTATTCACATAAACTAAACAGAAATCGTATTTTTCCCATTTGTAAGAGTATGGACCTCAAATGGAAATCTTCAATTGTCTGAGGGTAGACAGATAATGGTAAAAATACGTATCAAATTCTACTTAAAATAATGTTTACAGATTTATCTTTGTACTTAGAACAAGTATCTGCATCTCTGGGAAATAACAATATAAATGGTTGATATAAGATGTTTCTGTTGTCTTAAAACAATGTATCGTTGAATTTGCAGAGGATTTAATCTATAAGAGTATCCTTCGCATGTATAGAAAATAATTGCATACTTAATTTGACTGGTATGTTCATGACAAGTAATAAAATGTGCAACACACTTCACGCCTATGAGACATTTTTGACATATTCACTCGGGATACACATACGGGAAAATATAAAAATGGTATTGAAACAAAGACTGAAAAACAACAACATTGAGGCAATCGATACTTGAAATGGTAATTGAAACAAAGACTGAAAAACAACAACATTGAGGCAATCGATACTTGAAATGGTAATTGAAACAAAGACTGAAAAACAACAACATTGAGGCAATCGATACTTGAAATGGTAATTGAAACAAAGACTGAAAAACAACAACATTGAGGCAAGCGATACGTGAAATGATAATTGAAACAAAACCTGAAAAACAACAACAGTGAGGCAATCGATACTTGAAATTGTGATTGAAACAAAGACTGAAAAACAACAACATTGAGGCAATCGATTTGAAACAAAGACTGAAAAACAACAACAATGAGGCAATCGATAATTGAAATGGTAACTGAAAGAAAGACTGAAAAAACAACATTGAGACAATCGATACTTGAAATAGTAATTGAAACAAAAACTGAAAAACTACAACAATGAGGCAATCGATACTTGAAATGGTAATTGAAACAAAGACTGAAAAACACCACATCGAGGCAATCGATACTTGAAAAGACTGAAAAACAACAACATTGAGGCAATCGATACTTGACAAGACTGAAAAACAACAACATTGAGGCAATCGATACTTGAAAATACTGAAAAACAACAGCATTGAAGCAATCGATACTTGAAAGGACTGAAAATCAACAGCATTGAGGCAATCGATACTTGAAAAGACTGAAAAACAACAACATTGAGGCAATCGATACTTGACAAGACTGAAAAACAACAACATTGAGGCAATCGATACTTGAAAAGACTGAAAAACAACAACATTGAGGCAGTCGATACTTGAAATAATCATTGATGTATAGACTGCATGAAAACAGAGGAAACAATCGTTTATTATGCTGCACTGAAAGATATTCAGACAATGAGGTAATAGTTAAATGAAATGACAGTTGATCTATAGACACAAAAAAAACTATTCAATGAAGGAATTTAATCTGTTTGTTTCTCGCCCTTTCTTCAAACTGTCTGAGCAAACACTATGTCTGGCGTATTCACATAAACTAAACAGAAATTGTATTTTTCCCATTTGTTAGAGTATGGACCTCAAATGGAAATCTTCAATTGTCTGAGGGTAGACAGGTAGTGGTAAAAATACGTATCAAATTCTACTTAAAATAATGTTTACAGATTTATCTTTGTATTTAGAACAAGTATCTGCATCTCTGGAAAATAACAATATAAATGGTTGATATAAGATGTTTCTGTTGTCTTAAAACAATGTATCGTTGAATTTGCAGAGGATTTAATCTATAAGAGTATCCTTCGCATGTATAGAAAATAATTGCATACTTAATTTGACTGGTATGTTCATGACAAGTAATAAAATGTGCAACACACTTCACGCCTATGAGACATTTTTGACATATTCACCCGGGATACACATACGGGAAAATATAAAAATGGTATTGGGTTTCGTAGAGATATATTCCATATTTGCTCATTACATACAAATATCGTTTATTTCTGACGACCAAACTGTATATATATATAATACTAATCCAAATATACTTCATGCTCTGTCACACTTCGTGTAGAACAGATCATTATGCATTCTTTTATAAATAGTTGCATTACATTTTAGATAATTTTTTCTAAACGTTTTATAAGCCCTTTAGTGTAAAATTTATTTGACTACCGTTGATATGTCTTTCTTCTGTAGTTTAAAGTGACGTTGACATTGTAAGTAGAAAAAAGTGGGTGGTGTATAAGAAAATCTGTCAGCAAAAAGAACAGGGTTTTGGTATACGAAATGATTATTTCAACTGTTATTAGTAGAAAAAGGATCTACATAAAGATAAAAAACTCAAATAAGAAAGTCATTGTTGATTTACATATGAATCAGTGTGAACATCCAGTGTCAACATTTAATAATCATTTTCACTTTCCCTAGTATGCGAAACATTTATCAATATCCTACAAAAACTAATTATAAGGAAAAGAGTGAAATGAGTTCACTTTCTTTATTTTCATTTTGCATATTGTAAGCTAAAACACGATGTTTAGTTTGTTTACAAAGCAGTGCATATGAAAAGATATAGTGCTAAAAATGTCATGTTTCGAAAATAAGAGTTAATTTCCCCTTAATAATTAAATATCAACGGTTACAGAAGTTGAGTTACTTGCAATAACGGCCTAGAAATGTATCCATTATCAATTTTCAACTAGATATTTACAAAAAACAAAGCGTTTGAATATCGAAACACATAAAACAAACTTCAGAATGCATATTTCGTGAAAAATCTTAAAAGTATGACTGACATGAACGAGGTTGAACAGCCAAATCGTTGCAAGTAAGTGTAAAATAATTGTTATTTCTTCTAGGTTAACGTTTATATATTCAGTAACGATTGTTAAGAAACTGAAAAAAAATGCTTCATTTTGATCATTTTAATACTAGTATATTTTGCATGTCATTGGCAGAAAATTAAAAGGCAAATAATTTTCAAGTGTGTATTTAAATATAATAATGAAATGCAAATCTTCCTTGAATATTTAACCTTGCTGCCCTCTAACATCATTAAATATTTCCTGGAATAATTTCCTCCTGTATTTCCAAAAATAATTCTATTGTTACTTTGAACTTTCCAATATTATGTCACCAAACTTACTAAAATACACAGAAGGAATGTCAAGGATCAAAACTCAACAAAAATACAATTACCCTCATTCAAATGCCATTTAAAATGTGACTGAATTTTTCACCATACTTTGCATTAATCTGTTTCCAAGTGTTGCACGAGACTGCTCTCATTCTGGTAAACAGTCGTGGCCAGGCAAGGTTTAAATGCAGTGCCATCGAAACGTACTTTTTTGATATTGCAGTTCAAGGAAAACATTTCACAATGTTAAAACAAGTACAATGTTGTATTAACAACAAACCTTCCTCTGATCTGTGTATCAGTCACCTTATATTGTGAATTTATTTATTTATTTTGTATTTGTTATTGCTATCCAAAACTAAGACGGAAGTGCCTCACAACTGAAAGCTTAAATGATTTCGATTCGGAAAATACTCCAATGTACCTGATTATTGTAAAGGTCAGTAGAAACTAATAATTTCCAGATATTGAAAACACATTTTTGGAATGGAATTCATTGTTACATAAGAAATACTAAACATCAATAGTTACCGTTAGTTCAGTACAGTAATTCCTTTTTGCAGTGAATCGCCGAGAAGCCGTGGAAAAAATTAAAAACCCTTGCACATAATCTAAAATTAACTAATTAACCTTTTTTCCAAGATCAATTTCAAGTTATATACATGGTATATTCAATCCACCAGGCCAGTCTAGCATCTTCGATACCTGTACTCTGGCATTCACTTCGTAGAATATGTCCTGTTATACATCTGAATTGCAAATCCCGCTTCGATTTGTTATGTGTACATTTTTATCCACGAGAAAAATGGCCTCCAAAGGCCATGCTGTACGGAACCTTTAGAATAGTTATATTTAGTCACAGCAATGTTTGAAAGAAGTTCTTCTAAAATAACTCCACACAAAAAGTTAATAAACAAATTATATTTATTGTATTGTATTGTATTGTATTATATTATATTATATTATACAACAAGTGTAATCTCAGTCTATACTGAAGTCAAGCTCACTGTCATTAAGTCAAAACAATTGCTGCGTGAAAATCTAATTACGGTCGTAAGGTTCCGTATTAACACCTTCATATGGAAACTGGATAAGACATTTATGAAAAATAATTGAAAGAACACCACAATTAATAAAAGATGCCACTTCTTACAAATTAAATAAGGTCGATTTATCCTGTCTGGGTCTTGCTCTTTCTCTTAATATATGTAATCTGGTATTTTCACATCAGTTCAATTTAATACTGTTATGAATGTAGCCTGCATTTCAGGGTCAAGTAAAGTATTAGCAAAAAATAATTCTGGTGTAATAAATGAGTAATTTGGTTACTTAAGTGTGTTATAAGGCTATAGACTTCAGAAAATAAATACATTTTATAATAATTTGTTAAGCAAAATATAATTTGGTATGAAAAGTAATTAATGGTGTATCAAAATATTTCATAATGATCCAACGATAGTTTTTAAAAAGCTAGATAGTGGCTCACTTAGCTCTTGTTATGAGAGGGCAGGGATGGAGCATTCGTTTTAAATAGCAAGCTTCTAAGTGCTCAACTGGCTCAGTTACCCAAAAATTACTTAATTGTTAAGCACATTTCTGCAATTGGGGAGAAGCGATTTAAGCAATATTCTACTTGCGATAGATTGGTCCTTTGCGTGTCATTGGGCTATTTTTGTTCATTTAAAATGGCCGCGACATTGTGGGGTAAAATGGCTTTGTAAGCCAGCTTATGATTGGTCACTTTTCATAGACGAACCGCCATTTTGATTAAGATTTTTGGCCTGCTCCTTCTAATTGAACAAAAAAGCTGGACGCAAGGAATTGGAGATGTTTTAGGTAGTTTTCACAGTAAAATGTTATCGAAATACTGGCTCGCCGAGGCGAGCCAGCATAAAAACACACCATTTAGCCTGATCGTTAATGTTATATTGCAAGATTTTCATAGATGTTAGATATTCTGAAAAGTATCTAATTATGCCCCGGCTGATTTTTCAGTTTGACTTTGGGTACCTTTGTTCAAAGTCTGTTAGGAAGAACTGGGGTATGTTTAAATAATGCCTATTTATTTCAGAGGTGATTACAAAGGTCTAAATAAATAGTGTCATTTTGAAACACATATTTCTGCCATATTACAGAAAAAGGCACGAGTGCTGCTACATTTTTATCTGATTTACTACAAAAAGAAATCTTTATGCATCTGTGAAATGCTTCAAAATTACGCTCCTCTGCAACCTCAAGGATAAAATTGTATTACTTTGTCAAAATATTGACACTGGGGGTCTTATATCCCATATGCTATTTACATCTTATAATAGCATCTTAGAAGATAATAAAAGATTATAAGGTCAAGAAGCATTGTGTCTGCTGAATGTTACATGCCTTGCTGGGAAATCACATGATTTATTTCTTTTCGATCGGGACCTAATACTAACATCATTAAATCATTAAATGTTTACAACATTCATAACTGTAAGTAAAGTCTATGCATTTTATAGAATTGGCTTATTTACAACTCCTTATCATGCGGAGGAAAATAAGGAAAACGAAACAGTTGTACATTTCAAAAATTCTGTTTGTAGAATTCTGGTAAATTTTTCAATGCATTTGAGCGAGGATATATTCAATAAATAATTGCATAAATATTGATAATTATTTTCAAAAAAAGGTAAACTCAAGTTATTGGCATATCTTTCTATGAATAATTCATAATTTTACAGTTCTGACCATAAATATAAATATGATAGCCTTAAAACTACTACTCTATGACATCCTGTGAGTGATAAATAGTTAACATTGTTTATTTTCCCCCGAAGGAGCTTCATATAGTCATTGGACCGTCCGTCTGCCTGCCGCCCCCTTGGTTTCGGATCGATAATTAAAGAACGCTTCTGCACAGGAACCTCAAACTTGGCAGAAAGGTTGGTCGTAACCATTGATATTGAGCCGGCTGCTCAGAGGTCAAGGTTGCGGTGACCTTGGGTTGAAAATCGGGTTCCGATTTAAATGCCTTGGCCTATAGCTGTTATAGTATCCCTTACAAACGCTTTTCAATTATGAATGGAAAAGTAGGAAAAACAATTAATCCTCGTGCGTTTACATTAGCTATAAACCCGAAAAATGTAATTTCAATTTTAAATTATCATTGTTTGCCTTGTTTTGACTTGCTCGTATATCACATAAGTTAAGACAGGCAAGACTCAAGAAGTAAATAAAGTTGATGCATTTTACAATATGAGCTGATTTGTGACTGCAACCCATATATTTATTTACGTGGGGATTATTTTATTTTTAATCCTGCCCCACAAAAAACCGAACGTTTGATAACCCTTTACCAAATATTGTGAAATGCCATTGCAGACTATGCAAAAAAATAAGTTGTACTGTTAAATCTATATTTACAGTAATTTCCATTGGTCTAAAAGTAGTCGCATGTATAGTGAAAAAAAATTATATTGACTCGGCGGGGCCAAACGTCATTACGTTTAATCATTAACTATGACGTCATTACAGAATTTATGACAAAAACACCCGCATCAAATGCTTGCAATCCTTTCTACAAGTAACCTTTGAGCTGTTTGAAGGTTTGTCAATTTGAGAATTTATCGCCCTTAGGCAATATCATTTTTTTCATAGATCGATGAATCCTCGCAAAGTCTTCAATAAAAGGCATTAACTGTATTGTTTTCCAAATATATTTAAACACGCCATTATCATTACAATAATGCATAAATTATCCTTTGAAAAATACATGTATACTTGATATAACATTAAAATAACTTAAGATATCTTCACATCTACTGAGCGTACAAACGTTGTGAGAAAATGTTTTAAGGCAATTAGTGTCACCGGCCGTAATTATTGGACGACCAACGTTGCAAATATATACAGAAAGAAATAACTTTCCTATTACAGTCACGAGTCGTCTGATCAGCAACGTCTATGGTAACTCAGTCAGATATATATAAAAGTAAGTGTAGTCATTTGTCGTTTAATATGGCAATTAATGTTCGTATACTCTGTAAAATGCCACTTTCGACAAATATGAGGAGACGATTTCTTCTGTCTGGGTCTTGTTCCTGTGCAACCAGTTATTCAGAATTTGTCACATTAAATGAAAATCACGTAAATATTTCCTGTCTTTATTGCTGTTTTTAGTTGAAATGATGGTTGTAATCAGTGAAACATTAATAAATAACGGAACTGCACTCATGCTTATAGAAAATAGGGGCCTGAATCACGAAGTCTACTTAGGACATGTAGAACTTATGAGTAAGGTGTTCCACGAATATCAACTTAAACCCCCAGCTGCCATATAAAAGCCACAAGATGGTGCCGGGGCAGGTTTTTATATAAATTATGCATGTTTCACATCAGAGAGCCCTTTTTCAAAATTTTAAATAAACCACTGAATAAAAAGTTATGAAAAATTGCATAAATACACATTGAAATATTCTTTATCAATTGGTGTTTTTATTTTTTAAAACAAAAAATGTTGAAGTATAGTTTCAAAAAATTATTTAAACCTAACTGCCAAAAAATTGAATTTGCCGGGAGGAGCTAATGAGGTCATGAACCCTAGAGGAACAGAGAATGTAAACAATTCCCACGTGGTTAATTTTATCAACAAACCTGATCGTCAGAAGGCTTCGTATCAATGGAATTAATACCTAGCTAGAGTGCATTGCAAAACTTCTCCAGAAAGTAATTTTGAATTGTTAAACCAAATAGACTATATCATAGTCATTTCTACAGTTATATTTTTATATGTCATATCAAAAAAATGTTTTAAGAAAATAGGGAACTACTAATTACAGACATACAGTGATAAATATAATTTCAAATAGCTTATCATTTTTATTAGTCCTTATCACAGCAGCACTTGCTAATTTGTGTGTACTGTTCTGCATCCCAGACTTAAAGTTTATTATTTCTACATTTATTGCTAGGTTATCTCAATTAATGGACCAGCCAGTAATGACAGAATTTTTGTTAAATGAATGTTTGATTTTGAGTTTCATTGTTAAATTTACATAAACAAGATTAAAAATCAGGAATGCTAGTCTTGACTCAATTTTTCATCGGATTGATACTGATATGGATGCACAATATGGATAATAATAGTTTTTTACCATCAAAACATGCAAACTAGTTCAAATTTCGGCCCAAATTTCTTCTTCAACTGACCATTGTTTACATTTGCCTGTGAATCATTTAAAGTGAGCTATTTTTAGCTAACAGACAGCCTAGGGTAGCGTTGTTATTTGATAGGCTCCTCCTACAAAACTTACTGCCAGGGTAGTAAAAGTTGGGGCTTTAAGCAGATTCATTTTTACTGTTTGGCTATTCTTAGAAGCTACGACGAACAAGATGGTTTGTCAAAATATTGAATTATCGACCCCTTTTTTAGTTGAAACAAATAATAACCCTATGATAGAGACGTATTTTTAAAATCCATACATATGAGACAACTTATAAAACTTTTGTGTAAACCTTTTTGAAGCGGACCACAGTTTACTTTTTTCAGCATGTATATTTAGCATATATTTACAGGTTTACTGAGCCAATGCATATACTATCTTAAATAATGTTACACCCGTTGTCATGCACCATTATATTATTTCAGGTTTATACTACTCGTATTTAGAAACTAGTTTGATACAAATGTCTTATATCAAAATAAGATATATCGATGCATAACCCTTCTTATTTGTCTCTGAGTAAGACACGTGGTTGCCAATCCAGAGGTCCAGCTTTCGTATCCAAACTGAGGCACTGGAACTTTCTGAGAAACTCTGGTGTGCCTTCCATCTAATTGAAAGGACAGTATTGATTCTTCAGAGGAAAGACAGTTTCTCGTGTAACTGCCCTACACATCAACCAGACTGTCTATTTGGAAAGAGTTAGGCTAATTACGCCGGACATGGCGTTATCTAAAATATTTCTCTCTCTCTCTCTATTTATTCTAGTGGCTTTCTCTCGCTATGTCCCTTTGGCCAGATCACTATGTTTCTGTACTGGCAGAAGATAAATTTGGCGCTCAATGTTTCAACCGTTAGAAGTAATTTAAACGCGTCTTTGAAAGTGTTTGTCATAAAACTGGCTCTATATAACTTTCGAATGAAAATTTCGTTTCTGGATAATGTTTTGATGCAAAACAAAGCCAAAGCAGAGGGAAATTTCATGACTTTCTGTTTTTAAAAGAAAACTCAGATACTTTTTTTTTTCAAAGAAACACATGGCTGAATAATTTACTCTAATTAAATGAAAAAGAAAGAGGTTGATTGTCTTGTCGAATTAAATCTTGCAGTGGTAGTCACCCTGATAATTGTTTTAAAACTTTGAAAAATCGTCCATTCAATAACTGGACAACTAAAGTCTTAATTATTTTATCATCGTCCGTGGTAAAAAAGGAGAAACGTCAAACAAAAAGTGGTACGTGAAATTTTACAGCAATTTTAGATGTTATCATAACCTTGCATACCCGGGTCAGGTCAGCAAAGAAATGACAATTGCGCACCCATAATATCAAAGCCAGAAAACGTACAACTATTTTAGTTAAACACGTCAGTAAGATGCCGTTTCTAAATTTAATTTTCTCTGAAAAATTTACCTGTATAAATGCTTTTTATTTATTGTCTTATTCGACAATGTCTTTCGTTATATTAAGTTAAATAATTCACAGTCATGCTGCATTATCCGGCCATTTTTCTGGAGCACTTTTTACAGAATAAATTATACATATTTAAATGCCATCTGACTCAAGGTGGCTCCGTGACCACTAGCTTCGAATCACTTGCCCTGAACTCATCATGTGGGAAAGCCATGAAATGATGCTCGGAATCAGGGGAATTCCTCCACCATCATAAGCTGGAAAGTCGCCATATGACCTATAACTGTGTTGGCGTGACGTTAAACTGAACAAACACATCTTACTCAATATTTTATATATGATCTTTATTGTTTAATCCCATATTGTTTTAGTGATTGCTCTTTAGAATTAGTTCATGTCAGTACAAATGTGAGAAATGTCGTTTTTTACAGTTACTTAAAGAATTTTTTCTTTTGTCAATAACTTTTATCTTCATATCCCTTTATGCTTAAAATGAATTTCTAATTCGACAATGTCAATCTTTAACTTAAATCTTAATTAAATTTATTCAGTCATATTGCACCATCCAGCCATTTTGATAGCACTTATTTTATTTTATATTTATACATATCTAAATTTCATTTGACTAAATATTTTGTGTATGAATTTTTTTGTGTTATCCTAAATTTTTGAGTCTAAGCTTTTAAAGTGCTCTACTCTTTAGCTTTAATAGAAATATCTAAAGACTGCTTGGCCGCAAGCAAATTAAAACATCTGGTTCATTTTTATTTGGAACATCTAAAGACCTTTTTTACAGACAGCACAATGACAAAGTACAGTGAACTGCAAGCAAAGATTAATCGTCAAATTCAGTTGGACTTCGGGGATAGTAAAAATTTGCTAATAGCTCAAAAGCTTATTAAATGTCTAGACGTTCAAACACCGGTATAAAATAAATCTGTAATTCTCGATACTAAAATAAAAAAGATATTGTTTAAATAAGTATGCACCCCAAGATGGGTTGTCTGATTTTCGGTCACGTTAACGCTATGAACTTGATTTTTTGATCTACAAAACAAAAACAGTGGGGGTCATCAGCTTCATAGCCCCAGTCATGCTATCAAGTATGAAGATACTGGGTCAAACGCTTCCGAAGTTATTGGGTTAGAATGGCTTTTAATGTTCAGTTCGTTGAGCCCTTGATCTTTGACCTAATGACCCCAAAACATCTCCTTTATAAACCCAATTATTCTAATAAGTTTGGAGGTTCTGTGTTCAGTGATTCTGAAGTAATTAGGCAAAAACCGTTTTCAAAGTTCATGCCCCTTTGACATTGATCTTTGACGCCCTGACACTTAAACAACAGGAGTCATTTACTTTATAATCAAAATCAAGCTACTAAGTGGTTCTCAAGTTTTTTGGCGGAAACGGTTTTCAACGTTTGGACCCCTGTGGACCTCTGGCATCAAAGCAGTGGGTCATCTATTTTATTAGCCCAATCATGCTATTTAATCAAAACGATAATCGGTCGAGTAGTTCTCAAGTTACTGAGCTGAAACAGTTTTCAAAGTTCGAGACCTTGTGACCTTGACCTTTGACCCAAAACATAATAGGGATCATTCACTTCATGCTATCAATGTTACAGGTTCTGGGTGGAGTGATTCATAGGTTATTGGGCATAAATTGTTTTCCTTGACTTTTGACTTACTAACCACTAAAATATTAGATTTGTTTGTTTGTTTTGGGTTTAACGCCGTTATAATGCTTTCAGACACAATGTCGTTTATCAAATAGTCACGGAGAACATTCGCCCATCCAGAGGATCGAACTCACGGCTCCGCGATCCGTAGATCTCTAAAATATTAGAGGTCATTTTCTTTATACATACAATTTAATTATAAAGTTTGAAGGTCCTGGGTCGGGTGGTGCTTGATTTATTCGGCAAAAACATTTTTCAAGGTTTGGATTCCTGTTTATCCGAACAATTATAGAGGTCATTTCCTTTATATGTCCAAACATGCTGCCAAGTTTGAAGGTCCTAGGTCTATTGTCAAAAGTTTTGTGGCGGAAACCGTGTCCAAGTTCGGACCCCTGTGATGTTGACGTTTGATTAACTGACCCCCAAAAACTACTATAAGATTTATTTACGATATTAGCCCGACGATGCTATCAAGTTTGAAGGTCCTGTGTCAAGTGGTTCTCAAATTATTAGGCGAAAACATTTCACTATGTGAACGGACCGACTGACGCGACCGACAAGTGCAAAGCAATATACACCCGCTTCTTTGAAGGGGGGCATACAACAGAATGGAAATAAAACCTTTATGATATGTCACTATATGTTTCAAGAATATTCCCATTGATTCATGTAGAAGTCAAAAATAACAAACGATTGAGTAAATAGCATAGAATAGCTCCAAAAATTACACCTCGCATGTGAAACAAAAATACTTTTCAATCACTTGTAAAACATAACTGTGACAAGCAAAGTTTGGTGAAAAGGTATAAACCAGTTTTTTTTTGCACATTGAGAAATTAGAGCTTTGAAAAATCTATTTGCAAAACTTCTTCTCATAGTTTTTGCTTGAATTTCACAAGGGATCAAAATCGTATTTTTCTTGATTCATTACCAACATATTTGATGAGACTGATTTATTCTGCTTAGCAACTAACAGTTACAATAACAAATTCACACATTTACATCCATTCATTTCGAACGTATTCCCTATGGTTTAGATAGCGCAACAGCAAAAACTCTCAGTCAACTGCAAAATGACTTCATTGGCTATTTCTATAGCTGAAGTGAGTCCGTCAGGATTTAAGGGAAATGAAGAATTTGTCAAGACCTTATAAAATGTCTAGACTTGCAAACAATTTTCACACGAAAATCCATAATACTCGGCGCAAGAATCAAAACAAGTTGATAAAAGATGTCAACGCATATCAACGCCCTTCCGCCCGCCCGCTCGCTCGCTCACCAGGGGCGTTCCCATAATACGTGCCGTCTTTTAAACAGGCATGTAAAAAGTCTCTTTCATTACAAAATAAAAAAATAATTCCGAGAAGTGGTGCACATTCCCAAGAAACCCTCTCCCCCACGCGCCCCCCTCGAGAATTAAAGGAAAGTGTAGATTTCCTGGAGGCATACAGCAAACACTGAGATCTTCTTCCATATATTTTGCAATCTATTTAAACGGTTATTATGAAATATGCAAAATAAAATTAGTGTTTATATCAAACTACTCAGGAAGACAAGCAACCATAATTATTCTGCGAGCCGGTTGCCCCTATACCAACTGTAATAGTTTTTGATAAATTATTGTTTAATTCTTACCCTAGTAATGAAGAATCCGAGCCTCTGATCTGCGAAAGGCCTCTCTTCGCCCCAACCTAATTCTGAATACTTGATAATATCTTATTATGGGACTTCTACTAAATATGCACACATGGAAAACTGATGAATGAAATAATGTCACCAAGTAAGACTTCAGTGTTGTTATATTTTCTGGTTCTTTGGGATCATGGAGTCCATTCAATAAATCTGCTTAAGCCGATGTTAGGGGACGTGAGAGGTGTTGCACATCTTATTACATCTCATGAAAAGACTCTATCAAACTGAGTCTGCTATTATTCATTCTATGCTTCTAAGGGATCGTTTTACAGATTTTATTCATGTAGAATTAATAGACTTAAAATAACTTCTATTGTTCCAATGTTAAAAAAAATGAGTCATATATAGATCACCTCCTCTATTATTTTTTGAATTATTATATTTTACTAAGTACTATGTATCTGACAACTTTGTGAACCTCCGTGTCTTATCCCCATGTGCAGAAAACCTCGAATTAATTAACTCCCGCATCAGAATATAAATACTTCGTGTTTCTATATAATCCTAGTATTTACTGAAACAAGAAAACAGGCATAAAGTATCGAACAGAAAATGATAATAAAAACATTTTGAGTAGATTTACACCTTTTTTAGCACGCAGATATGTCGCACGTACTGTCCATTACGTAACGTATAGGTCGCACGTATAGTCCATTACCTAACGTATATGTCTCACGTACAGTCCATTACTTAACGTTCTTGAAAACTTGAAAAATGTAATTAAGTATTCCACGAAAAAAATCCTACATTGTACAACGCAGAATTTGAATGCAAACAATCAAAATAATTTGAAATAAATAATCGAAACATTAGTTTTGGGGTCATTTGGGACTGAAACAGGTAGTCTTGGTTTACTTATTCTTTTATAAGCGGTAAGGGACCATTGATATAGAGAAAACCTGCGGGCTGGAAAAAAATGGTTTTAATAATACGCTGGTGATCTTAATATTAAGGTTCTACTGCACTCTATACTTCAAGTAATAATTGATGTGAAGCAAGAAAAACAAAAGATACTTGAAATAACAACTGATGTAAAGACAGAAAAATATTCACTTAGGCAATCTTTTATTGTAATTAAAACTGATGAATGAACTTAGAAATATTCAGTGAGGCAATTCATACTTGAAATGAGACTTGATGTATAGATGGAACAATAGCAGATTAGGCAATATTTTTATCATAATGTCGTATAGACTAAACAATATTCAGACTATAACGTAATCGTTAAATGAAAAGAAAAATGATCTACAGACTAAAAAAAAAATAATGAAGCAATTTAATATGTCTATTTCTGGCTCGTTATTCAATTTAATCTGTTAGCTCAACCACTCTGTCTGGCGTATTCACGAAAACTAAAGAAAAATTGTATTTTCTCCATTTGTTAGAGCATGGATCTTAAATGGTTATCTGATCTTAAACTGTCTGTAAGTAGACAGATAATGGTGAAAAATAAGTTACAAATTTTACATATAATTTTATTTTTCAAACTTTTTCCTTAAATTTAACCTCTGTATCTCTGGAATATAACAATATGAAAAGTTGATACACAAATACTAGTAAGACATTTCTCTTAATATGTAAAACGTAGTACATTTGTATTGTAGTTGTATGTACAGTCCCTGGCTCGTGGAATTTGCTTCTTCCGCGTTACCACAGGCACAAATATTTACTCTGGGTGGAAAATTGCCATGTTTTTTTCACATTGAACCACTACAGAAGAGTGTGATAAATCGCAATGATTTTGTAAGACCCCACGCTCTGCTATAGATAAAATGTCCACGGCGCCTCGCGATGAAAAATCTCAGCGGGTCGCGCTGGATTGCGATGGATCGCGGTGAATCACCGGCTCCAGGTAAGGTTTGCGAAGGCGTATATTCATGCACTTAACAAATGATATTACGCACTATTTGCAACCGCGTTTATTGTAAATATCTTAAAACACTACTTAATGTATTTTTATGAAATTTTACTTTTATCAAATACGCTTTTAATAACTTAAATGCAATAATATTTATACTGATAGTTTTACTTAAATCAAGAAAACTTAGACTATAAAAGAAATAAGATAAATGCGGCTCCGTTATTTCAAATCTAGTCTATTTCCTTCAAATTGGTTTGCTACAATTATACCTGGTATATAAAAGTAGCATTATTTTCATATAATTATAAAGACGGGTCTGTTTTAGCTACAATTAAAAAAATCACACACTACGAATTAAGTTATTCAATAGTACATTGTATATCTGGACGTAACATTTAATAGTTTCTTACGTATACAAACCAAGACATTTCTCCTATGTAAAACGATGTATTGTAGTTGTATGTACATGTTTCTTTAAAGCTGTAAAGAAAAATAAATGCTATGAGAAAAATTATTTGGGGGCAAAGAACCCAACGAAACAAAATAAAAGAACAATCTCTCGATTGAGTCTGTTTATGAGATGTAATGAAATGTACAACACTTTTCACGCCCATGAAACAAGTTTTACATCAGCAGTCACTGTTAAGCATATTCCACAAAAATTGAATGAAAAATTAAAATCCTTGAAATAGCATGGGAAGCACAAAGACACTAAAATAAATAATAAAAGTTAAAATGATCAGATATATTTGTAGGCAAATTTGCGAGAATGAATGTCACGCTGAACCCAGTCTCTACAGTGCTTTGAAAAAATAAATAGAAATTTCGGTAGAAGATTGTAGTTTGGCATGCCAATCAAATTGCTACAAATATGTATTTACAAATCGAAGAAATACCAAAATTATTAGTACGAGCGTCTTTGTTTCTCAAGAAAATGTTGTTAAACTTTCTAATGCACAAAACACGCGCACCGTTTCTTCTCAAGCGTTTCGCCGCCATGTTTATTTCAGAAAATGAAATAAATGATTGTTTTTTACCTCAGATTTCCTAATTGAAGAATACATTTCACCTTATTAACTATGTAAAAGCCATTTAGTATAGCTTTTCTTTCCATTCTCCTTCCTTCACATTTAAAGAATAAACGCACTGTGTAAACATAGTTTAACGTTTTAAACACATTTCTTCGACAAGAATGTCTATTCACTCGAAATTTGTAAGCATCCGTTTGCAGACTATAAATAATAGATCGAAAATTATCCTAGTAACTAATTGATTCTGTGAACAAACGTTGGCCATTCATGAATTTTAAAAATATTAATTGAAAAGGGACTATAAATGCTACCGACAATTGGGAAAATTACAGGTAAAATAGCTGCTTTATTTCCGAATTTCAGTTTTACTTCTTTATACAGCTCTTTGTTGGGGGTTGCATTTTTGTATGTGCAGGGACGCATTATGACTTATTACGGACAAGTGCGTTAGAGGGGGAAATCAGTGTCCTTGAGTTTTATATTACATTTGTAAGATTCGGATGGAACTGTTTTCGTACTTTTTTTTACGCTACTGGTCTTCTGTTTTTACCAAAGGCATGTTACAGCAATAACAAGAACAGAGGCATTAGTAAGTTTATTTAGGATGATCTAACATATTTTCTGCTTGATGGGTGTTATGTCTGTCATGACATCTCCTGAATAGACTCAGTCAAACGAAGCTTGTAAATGTTTTCCTTGGTTTGCTCAATGCTCCAAAAACAGTATCCATTATCACCACATCACCAAATTAGTCTTTAAGTGCGCTATGGTGGTTGTAAAATAGTCGTTTCGTACTGGGAATTAGTGACTTAATCATATCTGAATTTTTTGGGATTATAATCTGTAAAATTAAGTTCCTACTTAGCTGGTTATATCGGTGAGTAGAGTAGTACATACATGTATGGTCAACTTTCATGATAGAAAAAAGAGAGAGTATAACGTGTAATAAAGTGGTCTTGTTTGTGGAGGTATTGGGTCATTCCTTACTGAAACAGGCGAACTTGAAGGGGTTGCGACCATTGAAATAAAGACGAAATAATTTCGTTCTGGAACAAATGGCATTTTTACTATACATATAATTTGAGTTCTTTCTTATACACTTTCTTGATAGAAAAAAGAGTTTAACGTTTCAAAAAAGGTCTTATTAGTTTACCTATACAGCCTTATAAGTGCTTGAAATATCATGTAATTCGACAGTGTCATTAACTATATTCATTAAAGTTTTAGTTAAGATATCCACAATCATATTGCACTTTTCAGACATTAATTGCACTATCCAGCCATTTTGCTGGAGCACATCTTGTACTTATACATATTTAAATGCCATCAGAATAACTATTTTTTGTACGTGTTTTTGTGGAATCCCAAATTTCATATCAAAACTACACTTTCTCTTAAATAGAAACTTCCGAAGACTGCTTAACTGCAAGCAAATTATAAAGGTTCATTTTCTTAATGTTATGCCAGTGTGTTTCACAAAAGTTGCCATTGATTCATTTCAAGCTACACCTCGCACGTAAAACAATTTTGTGCACCTCTGTGTCTTATCCATTTGTGTAGATAACCTTGAATGAATTAACGCCCGCGTCAGAATATAAATACTTCGTGCTTCGGTATAATCCTAGTGTTGACTTAAACGAGAAAACAGGCATAAAGTATTGAAAAGAAAAGGATAATAAATGCAGCAGAGGAAACATTGTAAGCAGATTTACACCTTTTTTAGCACACAGATATACCGCAGTACAGTCAGTTACATCACGTTCTTGAAAACGTACATATATACTTACATACATACTTGAAATGAGACTTGATGTATAGACTGAATAATAGCAGATTAGGCATTTTTTATCATAATGTCGTATAGACTAAACAATATTCAGACTATAAAGTAATCGTTAAGTGAAATGGAAACTGATCTACAGACTAATGAGATATAATGAAGCAATTTAATATGTCTGTTTCTGACTCCTTATTCAATTTAATCTGTTAGTTCACCCATTCTGTCTGGCGTTTCCGCATAAACTAAATTATATTTTTCCCATTTGTTAATGCATGGATCTTGAACGGTCATCTGATCTTAAATTGTCTGTAAGTAGACAAATAAAGGTGAAAAATAAGTTTCAAATTTTACTTAAAATTTTGTTCTAAAAACTTTATGTGTTTTCTTAAATCTAACCTCTGCATCTCTGGAATATAACAATATGAAAAGTTGATACACAAATAAGACATTTCTCAAAACTGCTTTTTCTATGTATTAAACAATATCATTATTCACCTGAAAAAAATTGCTGTAAAGGGTAAAATGCTTACTTGTTTCAATTTTACGTCCTGTAGAAAACAATCGACTTTACAACTTCAAAAGTATAAATACTGTCCGGTCTTTTCCTTAACCATTTGCTTACACTTAAAACGTATGATTTATAGGCATATACTATCTCGAGACTCCCGTGCATTTTGAACCTCGTGCGAATAAACTAATTTTAGTTTAAATTAAGCCAGGTGAGCCAGTTATAATTTGATATGAGAAAACATAAACTAAAGAAAATGTTACTAACTAATTGATTCTGTGAACAAACGTTTGCCATTCATGAATTTTAAAAATATTAATTGAAAAGGGACTATAAATGCTACCGACAATTCGGAAAATTACAGGTAAAATATCTACTTTATTTCCGAATTTCAGTTTTCCTTTATACAGCTATTTTTTGTTGGGTTCTTGCAAACTGCGCTGTTTTAGTGCTATGGGAAAGTTGCATCTGAAATTTTTGGTTCACTAGCTTTCCAACCCCAAAGTGAAGGTCAATCTAAAATCAAAATGGCGGAGGTACCTTATGGCCTTAACGTGCCCGATAACACCTACGGGATGAAAAGAAATTTGCAGAAGTTTTTCGCCACCTTTGCGCAAAAAATGGGAAAGTACTTCTTTATGTTAATGTGTTATCCACATTTACTTGCGCTGAGATAGCGTTCTTGGTAGAACAAGATATAACAATCGGAACAAATTAATGAAATTTATACCTTATATTAATAATATCTATGAAAATGTGTTTAAATTGGCTCCCTGTATGAAGTTAAATGATAACAGTCATGCTTATAAAGTATGATATTATTAAATATGAAATTGCCATGTCTTTGGATGAATTCCATACAGAATCAACTCACAACATTTTCCAAACAGTTCTGCAGGAACAAGTTTCAGAAGTTCTTCTGTTTCTTTTGATAAACTTTTATAGTGCTAAAACATGCATTTTGTGTTAACAGGGACGCAGTATAACTTATTCAGGACAAGTGCGTTAGAGGGGTAATCAGTGTCCTTGAGTTTCGTATTTACATTCGTAAGATTCCGATGGAACTGTTTTCGTACTTTTATGCTAGTGGTCTTTTGTTATTTTCCAAAGGTATATTACAGCAATAGCAAAAACAGAGCCATTAGTAAATATATTTAGGATTATCTAACATATTTTGTGCTTGATGGGTGTTATGTGTGTCATGCCATCTCCTGAGAGACTCAATCAAACGGAGCTTATTACTGTTTTCCTTGGTTGCTCAATTCTTCCAAAACAACAGTATTCAGTATCGCCACATCGCCTCATCGCCATATAAGTGTTTGAATGCACTAAGGTTGTCGTAGAATAGTCACTTTTCACTTGGAATTAGTGCCTTAATCATTTCTGAATTACTGGGATTATGGTCTATATACTTAAGTTCTAACTAAGCTGGTGCTATTGGTGGGAGGAGAAGCACATATGACCATTTTTCATGATAGGAAAAAGAGAGTATAACATGTCATAAAGTGGTATTGTTTGTGGAGGTATTGGGTCATTCTTTACTGGAACAGGCGAACTTGAAGGGGTTGCGACCATTGAAATAAAGACGAAATAATTTCGTTTTGGAACAAATCGCATTTTACTACAAATATATTTAAATTCTCTCCTTGAACACTTTCTTGATAGAAAAGAAGATTTTAACGTTTTTTTTTTTTTTTTTTTTTTTTAAAAAAGGTCTTATTAGTTTACCTATACTATTATAAATGCTTGAAATATCATGTAATTCGACAGCGCCATTAACTATATTCATTTAAATTTTAGTAAATATATCCACAGTCATATTGCACTATTCAGACATTAATTGCACTATCCAGCCATTTTGTTGGAGCACATCTTGTACATATACATATTTAACTGCCATCTGAATAATATTTTGTGTATGAACTTTCTGTGGAACCCCGAATTCCATGTCTAAGCTACACTTTATCTTAATTAGAAATTTCCGAAGACTGCTTAACTGCAAGCAAATTTAACAAGGTTCATTTTTCTTGGGTTTATTCAAAGATTTTGTTTCAGACAGCACGATAGCACAGTTAACAGTAAATTGAGATTTAACATCATTTCTATACATTCAAACTCTTCATTTGGACTTCCGGGATACTAAAAATTGGTAAAAGCTTATAATATGTCTAGACGTTCATACACAGGTATAATAAATATCTATAGTTCTTGAAAATAATTGTCCAAAAAGTGAATGAATATAAAACCTTATGCATTAATGTTCTGTCACTGTGTTTCACGAAGGTTGCCATTAATTCATTTAAAACCGATTACGTAAATACCATGTGTCCCGGGAGCAGCTCCATCAAGCTACAACTCGCACGTAAAACAAATCCTTTTCAATCAGACTGAGCTCAAACATGACAAGCAAAGCTGGGTGAGAAAGCATACAAGAATATTTTTGCACACTTAAGAATTAGAACTTTAAATAATCTATTCGCAAAAACTTAATGTATTTTGCTAGAATTTAAGAAGAGAACGTAATCGTGCCGATAAATATGAGAAGATGGATTATTCTGTTTCGCAATTAGCAGTGTTTGAATAACAAATTGAAACTCTTCAAAGGTGCTCCCTATGGTTCAGATAGCGTAATAGCAGGAAATCACAGTCAACTGCAAAATGACTTCCATTGCCATTTCTGTAGCTGAAAATTGTCAAACAGGTCTATCTGCTTTTCAGATTTTATTTAAGGATACAAATAAATTGTCAAACACTTATGAAATGTCTAGACTGTCAAACACTTATGTTAAATAATTGTATTTGTACAAGGAGAATCTGAGCCTTTGATCAGCAAAAAAGCTCTTTCCTCCCATGGCTTTCTGAATAAATAAGGATTCTACTAAATATGCACACATAGAAAATTGATAAACTCTCCAACAATTATAAGTCCAACTTTATAAAAAGTTCAAACACTTTTAAAACTTTCTTAACAAGAACATCTGTTGTTTGACCATGTGCTTTTAATTTTATATGCGTTATTTTAATTGAGATCAGTACAAAGTTCTTTCCAGAAAAATTGATGAACCTTTGTATCTTATCCCTTTCTGTAGAAAACCTCGAATATGTGTACAGCCGCGTTCGCGCATGAATAATTCGTGTTTTGATATAATCCTAGTTTTAACTAAAACAAGAAAGCGAACATAAAGAACCGAATAGAAAATTTATTAGGGTACTAGTGAAACAGAGAAACCGTTTTGAGCAGATTTAAATATGAACCCTCTACATTAACTGCAAACCTGCACGAGACTAGGAATACGTCGAGCGTGAGCTGAAAATATTATCTTGGAACATCAATGGACTTTAAAAGAAAATAAAAGGAAATAAAAGAGACAATTCAGAGTTTGTAAATATTTTATCAAATCATGATATTGTTTTCTTGTATGAAACATGGGCTAGTTGCGACTGTAATATTGAGTAACAGGTTATAGAATGCGCACCTGTTACAGAGAATTCCAACATTGAAGAGCGAAAAGGCCCAGTGGTGGAGCTGCTTTATATTATAAAGACATTTCTGGCGATATATCAGTCATAATAAAACAACATGACACATGCATACGGATTAAATTAGACCAAAACGTTTTTTCGTCTAGAAACTGATGTCTATATATGCGGTGTTTATCTCCAGGGTGAGGATTCTCCAGCATATAATACGAACAGTGTTGAGTTATTTGAAACTATTGAAAATGATATTACATACTTTGAGCATAAAGGTCCTGTCTATTTAATAGACAATTTTAATAGTAGAGTAGGTGATAAAAGGGATTTTGTTGCTTTCGATTATGTCATTCAGTTTTTTTGATGACGATGATTATGTTCCCGATAATAACATGGAGCGGGCCTCAATGGACAAAGCCTGTAACAATTTTGGTACAAAGCTACTTGACCTTTGTGAATCCAATAATCTCTGTATTGTTAACGGTAGATTGGGTAATGACTTTAATATCGGTTCACATACTTATGTCACGCAGCACGGATTGAATGGAATATTTTTTTCTAGTATTTGTAATTGCATTATACAGTCTGTAAGCGAATGGAGTGACGATACCCCGTTAGTTTTTCACTTTCTTGTAGTACTAGTACGCCTGCTGGCGACGAAAGCGCACATGTTACATAAAATTGGAATAATGATTATATAATATACACTTCAAACTAGTCTGATTGCAAAATTGCCGGACTTTAATAGACTTACGGATAGGTTTGATAATATTAATCGCACCTCTATAAATGATGTGCTGAACACATTTATTTATATGATACAGAGTGTAGCAGATCCCTGTTTTCAAAAACATTTAATTGTAAAAATAATGTGTAGTTTACTGACACACCTCATGTCAAAGATGCAGACTGGTTCGATAAAGAATGTAGAATTTGAAAAGCAAAATACTTGGATTCTTTAAGTGATTTTAATAACTGCAAAACTAAAACCAGCAGAAAAAAGAGAGTATTTTGGTAAATGCAAAAAAAGGAGAATAAAGACTTGATAAGAAAAAAAAGAAGAATACATATTTGAAAAACAAATACCCTGAAATAGATGATCTAAGCTTTTGTAAATCTGAACAATTTTGGAGATATTTTGAAAATAAGAAAAAAGTCAGTCGGGAATGATGACATTACTGTAGACGAATTCTATACATATTTCTCAAATTTGTGTAACAATGTTTTCGAATGTAACAATAATGAGGCAAATACTTTTTGTCAAGAAAATGATTTTGATAATTGTAACTGTGAATTTTGAAGAATTTAATGTGCCGATAACGCCTGAAAAAAATCTGTGTGCAGTTAAATCACTTAAGAAAGGAAAAACTGTAGGTCCAGATTTCCAAATTAATGAATATTTTATAGAATGTATGGATATTTTGGTTTCTCATTTACGTGATTTATTCAATGCAGTTTTTGAGTCTGTTTTTCCCCAGATAAATGGACAGAATGACATATTGTACCTGTACATAAGAAAGGTGATTCAAAAAAGGTTCAGAATTATAGAGGAATAACACTTGTCACCTGTTTCTCGAAAATGTTAACGACAGTTATAAATAAAAGAATAGAAACATTTTGTGAAAATTACAATGTTATTTCAGATGAAATTCGGCTTCCGAAAAGGGAAATCTACACTAAATGCTATATTTATTTTGCATTCCGTTATACAGCACTATTTGAATAACAATCAGCGTTTATAATAATTATATATTGGATTTATTGATTTGAAATCATGTTTCGATAGAATAAATAGAAACTGTTTGTGGCTTAAATTATACAGAAATAGTATCCGAGGTAAGTTTTACGCGTTATTAAAGACATGTATGAACAAGTGAAATCGTATGTACGATGTTGAAACTCATAATCACATTGTTTCAGTTTTTATATATCTATTTTGTTGGGTTGAACGTCACACCGACACAATTATAGGACATATGGCGACATTCCAGCTTTGATGGTGGAAGAAGACCCCAGGTGCCCCTCCGTGCATTATTTCCTTACGAGCGGGCAAGCGAGTAGAACCACCGACCTTCCGTAAGCCACCTGGATGGCTTCCACATATGAAGAATTCGACGCCCCGTATGAGGCTTGAACCCACATCGATGAGGGGCAAGTGATTTCAAGTCAGCGACCTTAACTTAACCGTTCGGCCACGGAGGTCCTTGGGTTTTCAGTTTTACAGTCGGATTGCGTCAATGGAAGGTAATTTCGCCTCTGCTCTTTTCTTCATTTGTTGAAGAACTACATTTACAAAGTAATATATATCTTGGTTATATTTTGATTATATTGTTTTAGATAGTTTATCTGCTTATTGTTCTCTCTGGAGTTTAGAAGTTAATACCCAGAAACCTAAGGTAGTGGTATTTAGGAAAAGAGGCAGGAATTCTGCAAATGAAAAGTGTTTGTATAAAGGAGAGTCTTTAGAAACTGTAGATAATTTTAATTATTTACATGTAGGTACCATTTTTAAGTATACATGTAATTTTTCAATGAATCTAGAACATTTAACAGACAAATCACTAAAAGCGTTGAAAGCACTGACGCTCAATTGTAAAAAGTATAAAGTAAAACCTAAACTCCAATGCCAGTTATTTGATTCTTTTGTCTGCTCTATCTTAAATCATTCTGCTGAGGTATGGGGCTGTACTAAATCCAAAGACAATAGAGCGTATTTACCTCAAATTTTGTAAAAGTATTCTTAAAGACACATCTGACAGTTTTCTATATGTATATATATAGATTTCTTTAAAGTTTGTATACTGACTGAGAATCAAGTTTAAAACGTATATATGTATTAAAAGTCATAGGTACCGGTGCTTACTTTAAGGTAAGATTAAGCACATGCAATGCTGGAGTGTATGGTGAATTAGGGAGATACCCTCTGCATATTTCTCGGTATATTAAAGTAATTAAATATTGGTGTAAGTTGTTAGAAACAGACAATTGTTATATTATAGTGATGTCAAAGACTTGAAATGCAACATAATTACGTGTCACACGTTGCCATTAAAGATGATATAAATTCTAATCCTACGAGATGTATATCGGGTAAGTTACAGGGGTTTAAATGGAAGCCGCTTCTTTTTGTAGGAGGAAAACTGAGCGTGCGCCGACTAGCACTGACTGCCGTCCATTATTTAAATATTACTCAAATAATATCAGGGGTATTCAATTTTAAACTACATGTATATAGTCCTGTCGAGTATACATTGAAATTATACCAGTTAAAACAATTATTTCATGCGTCGCTTATTTTCTTATATACTGTTCTTAAGGTTGTAAAAACTGGCCATCAAATGTCAAAAGATTGTTAAACACATATGGATTTACTGACTGTTTTATACATAGAGACAAGATAGATTTTAAAACACTCCCTAATATATTTAAACAAAGATTGATTAAAAACAAGGAAGAATATCCAACAGGGAAAGCCACGTTCTAAAAACGCAGCCTCCCCAAACGCGCACACAATCAACACCCGCACACAACACACACAAAGCAAACACACATGGACAAAACAAACAAACAAAGGAAGACTGTGTGGCACCGCCTTGGAACGGTCAGTGGGAAAACCACCACTGGGGAGCTTAAACCGGTTAATGGAGCACCTAACCTCACGCTTACCCCCACCATGTTCCAAAGTCACAGGACAGTGTAAATAAAAGTTATCCCCGCCAGGTAAAACCCTAACATACGCAAAGGCAACAGAAGGCATGTAATGTAAAACACAAAAATGCTCTTGTGTATATATATAAATACAATCCTTAAGAATCTAAACTGCATGTACTCAATGCCTTTGCAGAAGACAGAGCAATAAGGGAAACACCCTTAAGGGCCCGACAAAACAGGCCAGAAGACGGAAATCAAAATAGCTCAGTCCTGGTATGATTTAAGAACTACTTATCATAGAGTCCTCTACCTGTTACGTCAGACAATAATTACATAAAAGATTCAAAACAGCAAGATATTAGAGCTTTACTTACAATGTAAAGCAAGTTTGTCATATGAAATTTATCTTGATATTTTACCAAGTAACATAAGATTTTTCATTTCTAGATTAAGACTATCCTCTCGTTCTCTTAGAATACAAACAAATAGACAAACACGAAATGAGAGACATTGTCAATGTTGTAATACCCTTGATATTGAAGATGAGTACCATTTCATTTTAATTTGTCCTTGTCATAGTAATTTACGTAGGAAATATATAAAGATGATGTACTATGTACAAATCTAATAAAATATACCGTATAAGTACTTTTCCTGCGGGAACTTTATTCTGCGTTTTCTTCGGAAGACTATAAGACCGCAGATATAAAATCCGCAGAAAATTTTGTCCTGACATGCCGTGATACGACGATTATAATCCGGTTAACTATTAGACAATGTCTGATAGCGTTATCGGCTTTTGTTCCACATGTAGCCGAAGGCCGACGAAGCAAGTTTAATTTTTTTTATAGTAAAGGTAATATAATAGAACCGTTTTATTATTGTTTTGCTGTTGAAAAAAAAAACAGAAAAGAAAGTAAGGAATTTGTTTTGACTTTCGTTCATCATTAAACAGTCAGCTGTCAGTTTCAATTTTCTTAAATTATGTGACAAACACAATCTATTGTATCCTTTGTGTCTATTGTTAACCGATCCGTCTGGCGATGGACATATTTACCGTTATTTGTATGAGACTTGAAAAAGGCATGATTAACAAAAATTATCATAACGTTACAATGCACAGATGAGAATGTTTGCAAACTATAGATTCAGGCATTTTTCGTGTCTGTTTGGCGTGACCGTATTTATAAAATGACTGTTTCTCTTTGCGTTTAACAATTAACATTATGTGATGATGACGATGATACATCAGTATCCGTCAACTTTTATGTTCAAACCGGAAGCCAATGTAACTTTCAAATAACAACAAAACACGTACCTGTCTATTTGAAATTAATGAAACAACCAGTGAATACAGAACCGCAGAAATAAATCAACGCGAGAAGGAAGACACCGCAGAAATAAGGTACGCAGAAATACTTTTATGTACGACCATCGATATTCAAATTTATTCAGCTATTGCAAACAACTAACAAATCTCTATTAATATACAAATTTGCAAAATATGTTAAAGAAAGTTTTGAAATTAGAAATACTATCACAAATGTCTAAGAAAAAATATGATCATCCTCTATGTTAACTGCTTTTATTATAGTTTATCATAGAGTTACACGAAATGTAATATTATATGTAATACAAATGTAAATAATTGATGATGTACTATGTACAAATCTAATAAAATATACCGCTATGTTCTGTTTTGTTTAAACCTTCTTACCACACAATCATACCTTTCACTCTGCAATGTTTTTGAAACAAAACGAATTTAAATTTTCACATTATAACGACAATGTGTACAATGCAGTTGTTTCAGTGAATTATCACTATAAATTGAAAAATCATTGAAAAATTATTAAGAATTGGTAGCGTGCATCTTTATAATTATGATGTTTTCTTATGCTAAACGGACTAATACCTTAATGCTTTTAAATACAGGAACTGTTTCTAACTCGTTTACAGACAAGAAAAATTCGGAAAATCCAGTGGAAGCAGGAAAACAACCAAGCAGAATACAAACAGTCTCGCATTATAACGTTATCATAATCAACCTAAAGAACACACTCTAGATAGCCAATTGTTTCTATAATTATCACCTGATTCCTGTAACGCTATCCAAATATTTAAGCAACCATGGACGAAAAACACTGATGTTAAGTAATTCTTTAATTCGATTTTGTTTATGCTCACTGTTAAAAGAGTTTAAGATGTTAACAAATGTTCATACTACAACACGACTTTCAGAATGAAAACACATTTAAAATTGTTACTACTGCATCTTCTTGTTTATACAGGTATCTTGTAAATATAGCCAGCTTGAGGAAAACAATTATTGTTGAAAACATATTTCCACCAGATCCCAAATCTTTACAAAATGAAAGGAACGCGAGGCTTTTTGACAACAAATAAAGTGTGGTTACCGAAATATCTGTATTATACAGATACATGTATATTTGCATGTATTACCTATGAAAATAGACATGTTGTATGTATTTCCAGTTTTCAGAAAATCATATTATGTTAACAATATGTTCATAAACAAGTCATCATAAAACGATTTTTTTTCACACATTTTCTGACTTGTTATGACATTAGAACATGAAATGGTTTGTCAAATTTCATTTTCAAGTCAACGATACGTGTTTAGTTGTATAAAGGGGACTCAGAACGGACATTGCAATACCCTCCGATTCGCAGATATTGGACAGATTCAGTTGGTTCCACGCATACACAATTTTAAGCAAATCAAGTCCAGTTCGTTGAAAGCTATTCAAACTCACCTTCTATACAAAAACGATTATTTTGTACGTCCTAATACATGAAAGCTACAACGTCTGGCAGAACTTAGTCCCTAAGGATAGTAATATCTACATACTTATTCAAGACAGTTTGCACAACAATAAAAAGTCAGATGCTACTTGAGTACACAGTATATGTGCCTACAGGACTTGCGGCATAACAAATTGACAAACGTTGATGATGCGTCTAGACACCATAAATTCATAAATCTTTTAAATAGTGTTGATGCATCAGCATTTTTCAACCAGACGGTAATTAATGCGACTGGTCAATGAAATAGAATCTTACAGAACTGATGTACTTTGAATGTCATGTCCTATTAATTTAAACGTGATTTTCGGTATTTTTCCTATGTTAATACATTTAAATTACACTAACGTCGGTGTTTAGTGTCTTGAATAGAGAAAATATATTTATCAGGACCTTTTCAGTCTTATAATTAACGCCCAGTCAATAAACCGTTAATCATTAATTTCACTTTAAAATGACTTTTAGAAAGATTATGATTTCATACGTATGCGCGTGTTTCAATAAGCCTATTTGATGTCAAAATTCAGAGCATTGCAAGTGTGCACAATTATACAGTACATCCCAAATATATGTATACTGAGACGCAAAAGAAAGTGTACACTCAGGTTTTCGTCAACTGAAGTAAATTATGTTGTCCGAAGTAGATGATTTTGTCTAAAAGTATGTCATGTTTGGTATCAAACTTTAGTGCAGTTTATGGCCAATTTGATGTATTTCGATTATTTTCAAAATTTTGACATTTATGGGGATTCTTGGCTATTCAAAGCCAACAGGGGTCAAAAACGGAAGTTGTAAATCTTTTTCTTGTCAGATGATGGAAATGCTGCATGTTCTTCCAACATTATTTTGTCTAAATATCGTGTGTGACCACCTCTACTATTTTTTTCAAGCATTGATATGGCAACACTTACGTAACAGTAGAATGACGTCATGTGGAATTTTATTCCATTCTTGAGTAGCGGTTGTCATCCGAGGTCTGCTGGATCTATGGCGTACAGCAACTCGACCAGTTTGCTGATACTGCTGGTGCAAAAACATTATGACATTACTTTGGCACCCAAACGTTCTGCTGACGTAAATAACGTTGTCGTCCCGATGAAGCATTGTTGATGCTTCATTTCGCTGAGTTTTACTAAGTCGTGGCATTTTATTACAGCACAGATTTGAAATCTAATGTGTTTTTTCCTTTCACCAAAGATATAAGAAAACTGACAAAACACGTTTTTGTAGACATGTACATTTCCTATGGGCAGCACATGCAAATCGTGCAAAAGTCAACTATCGCCCAGTTCTTATCGTAAAATTGAAGGAAGATCAATAGTACATACTTTGAGCAAAGTATGTAGCAAACTGTAGACGGATACCTCTTTTAGAACTGAAAAAATTCAAAATTAAAAAGTGCATACTTTCTTTTGCGTTTGAGTATATATGTATGAAACCTTTATACGAAATTTTACTCAAAAATATATAATTATAGGAAGAAGAAGGAAAGTTAGCCACTGTGTGCAGTATAGCCGTTTTCTTCAAGTAAACGTAAACGTATGCGTAACTAATATTTGTGTGAATTATTCATAACAACGACATTTTACTGAGGTAAAACCTCAGTGTATCAAAAACATACATTTTGCCGAACTATGTCACGGTACGGACTTGGTCACGTTAGGGGGGAATATGTGTCAGGCAGCCAGTTAGCTCGATCGGTAGATCACTCCCACTGTAAGCGAGAGGTCCTGGATTCGAGCCCAGAACTGACTGCACATTTTTCTCATCCCGAGACATTTGGCGTCCAATATGGGTCCATGGCATTTTAAAGTGACACTATTGATTTATAGTCTTTCGACTGGACGTAAATAATAAGACTAAAAAGGTCCTGATAATTATATTTTCCAGTATGTGAAAGTGTATGTCAAGGTACAGACTTAGTCACGTTAGGGGAGAGGTTTTATCAGGCAGCCAGTTAGCTCAGACGGTAGAGCACTTTCTCTGTAAGCGAGCGGTCTCGGCTTCGAGCCACGGACCAACTGCACATTTTCCTCATCCTGCGACATTTATAAACCAGCACATAAGATAATTGAAAAGAATAAAAACTCCAGCCTCAGGTATTGTCAGGTATCAATAATATTTTTGTCTCCACATGTAAGTTATCGTGAAATTAAAGGTAGAAAATGCTGTAAAAGTATACCGGTAAAGAACGACAACTCTTGGCTCATATATTGTTATTATGAATAATGCATTTGTCTATACAAATGTACATACAAGTTAAAAGCGCAAAGATAGTTTATCATGAAATTGAAAATGAAAAATACTGTAAAAGTATAATGGCGAATAATGACAACTTTTGGCTCAGTTATTGCTAGGTATCAATAATGCATTTTTCAATATGTTAACAGCGCAAGGGAGATTATCATAAACTAAAATGAAAAAATCTGTAAAAATATACGGGAAAAGAACGATAACTCTCGGCTCAGATAGTGTCAAATATTTGTTTCAGAAAATTTGAGCCTAATGAAAAAGCCATTATGATCCATACTGTGTCCACGTTATCACAAATGCTTTTGGTTAGTCCCTGCTTAACATGTGATTAGACTTATGCTATTTATGTTCACAAAAGGCACACTAAAATGTAAATGTAAATGTAAACACCACATCGCGAAAACTTACGACAATTGTAAAAAGTGCGCCTATATATACGGCTTTAGCATGTATAACAGTTACAAACAATTGATTTTTGTGAAATACCCAGATTGTGAACGTTCCCGCATTGTCAATATACCCCACAAAGCAATCGTTTTCAGGGTAATTTTTGTTGTACAATCTACCCTAGTTTTTGATGCTATTTAAATATTTATCATAGTGGAAGACATTGGTCTCATTAATACAAATAACAACTATTTTATACTGACGTTAATGCCGATACCTCAACTGTCTTAATCACTGAGGCAATGTTACAATATTGTAGTAAACTGTATCAAACGTCGGCTTCTGTGTAGTAAGTGAAAAAAATACAAACTTACAATTCTCGTTTATAGTTTCAACATACGTAACCTTTTCGAAGTACATGTGTATTTTAAGGATGATTTCTTAAAGCCTAAATACTAACAAATACTGTTACATAAACAAAGCGATGTATAACTTCTGTTTTGCAGTCAGTGATTCATTCATAAGACAACAATATTCTGGTGTGTAGACGAAATCTAAATCTAACCACATCGTAAGGTAAAGACATGCTGGTGAGGCAAAATCCGCTACCTTAGTCATCTCAGGAGCAGTTTGAACAGCGAATATTGTAGGACAACAAAATCCTTGTATAAGAAGTATGAGGGAGATACTTACAGTCGATATATGAAATAACCCATAAGACTGGGAGGTAAGGCATTTATGCATTTTTTTTTAAATATAAGCGTTTTGTAGTATATATTATGCGCATTTATATCTTTTAAGATACTATCTTTTGAAATATCAATCCACACTTTTTCAAACTTTATGACAGATTTGTTTTAAGAAAGAAGGGAAATGATTAAGAACAAACTTTAGTGG
Source organism: Mercenaria mercenaria (assembly GCF_021730395.1). Classification (NCBI taxonomy): domain Eukaryota; kingdom Metazoa; phylum Mollusca; class Bivalvia; order Venerida; family Veneridae; genus Mercenaria; species Mercenaria mercenaria. Next base: position 30,872,278 of record NC_069369.1, on the reverse strand, counting down.
AAAACCATATTGTTAACATGAATCATTTCAAGAAAGAGCGGTGCACTAGTCTATGTTTTTTTATTATTTAATGACACTGGTAATGGGAAATTAAAATATTTGATTTCATTTCTCAAACGCAAAAACGACAATCTGTATTCGTGTTTTTTCTTTTTTGTCAAAGCTACTGCAACCGGCATGTCCCGATATAAAATACATTTTCCGGTCTAATGCCCCGTTATTTTGCAAGTTATATCCTGTTACTTTCTATATCGATTTTGTATCAATAAGATATGTCAAAGCATTAGATTTGATAACAAATGTATTGTCTTAGTGTATAGGTATATTCGTATTTGACAATTATAGTATAATATGCATTTTAAGATTGTATAATACCTTAGTAAGAACAATATTTTGTGTAAAGTTGGTCCACTAGTATGACGCGATTTCAATTCTCTTTGTTGAAACTTTCACGTGTAGGTAGGTACTCCCCATGTAACTGTATTACCTGCTCACGAATATTGTATGAACTATTGTTTTAGCAAATATAAATGAAACACCGATATAGTAATAATTTCTGCTTGATATTGATTGTTCAAACCAGCTCAATACTAAAATGGTCAAACTGGAAGCCCCTTATAACGCTGTTCTACGATCCTGATATATATAAAAAAAACGTTAGAATAAAATGTCAAACTCCAAGCAAACCTCATTCAATTAGTCATGAATTCACCCACCAACAGACTGTGTTGAAACATGACATTCAGTTGATAAATAGACTAAAGTTACAATAAGCCCGCCCGCTTAGCTCAGTAGGGGGAGCGTTGGTCTACGGATCGCGGGGTCTCAAGTTCGATCCTCGGGCGGGGCGTATGTTCTCCGTGACAATTTGATAAAAGACATTGTGTCTGAAATCATTCGTCCTCCACTTCTGATAACTCATGTAGGGAAGTTGGCAGTTACTTGCGGAGAACAGGTTTGTATTGGTACAAAATCCAGGAACACTGGTTAGGTTAACTGCCCGCCGTTACGTGACTAAATTCCTTTTGAAAAACGGCGTTAAACCCGAAACAAACAAATAATCAAAAGTTACGATATGTATCCACATATTGTTGCGGTTGTGAAATATCAATATTTCAAATGTTGGTAAGATAGATCTGTGTTTTAATTAAATGTACATATTTTAGAAACTATCAAAACAACAGTAGCCAAGTGCTGTAGCGCGGCTGTTTAAAGTATCCCCGTATTTGGATACCGTGTCGTTATATTTTCTGATGCTTTGAGATCATGGCGTGCACATTTATTATTTCTAAATAATGGAGTTCCCCTTAAATGGTTAATCAGATCTAAGCACCATTTGTGTGTTTGAATTCTGTCAGCTACTTATTCAAGCATTAAAATGTTAATTTGTACATATACATTGTATATCACTACTAACAGTGTATATTTTATTGATTGTATAAAACTTTGTAATTACAGCTTAAAGTATGAAAGTATATTATAACTGGGTATTTTTAAAATTTAATTTTGCCTTTCTATTTTATAAGTATAAGGATTTTTCAACACTTTGATCCAGAAGGCAAGTTTTAAAACTAACTGCTTGTTAAGTCATAAATCGCAACCAAGATGTGCAAGAGGTGTTGTTATATTTTTACAAGCTTGAATCTATACTAATTGTATTATACTTTTCAGTGTAAATCCTTGACATATATAATACAATATATATTGTTTGAATAATACTTCTAGTCAAAATTCACCATGTATTAGGCGCTCAGTGAACAATAAATAAGAACAAGTGGGCAGATGTTAAAGTTACGAACAATGTCGTTACTTGAACCACATGAAAGCTAATGCTATGGAACAAGAGAGCTTCTGCCAACTTCATTACCTCTTTTGAACAGATAAATCGATTCTGCTATTTTGTTTTTTTTTAATTTATTTTGCATTCTGTGCGTCCCAAAGATCTTAGAATTGTATTATATTTTACAACAGACGGAGTCTAGAATTGTATTATATTTTACATTTTACAACAGACGGAGTCTAGAATTGTATTATATTTTACATTTTACAGCAGACGGAGTCTAGAATTGTATTATATTTTACATTTTACAACAGACGGAGTCTAGAATTGTATTATATTTTACATTTTACAGCAGACGGAGTCTAGAATTGTGTTATATTTTACATTTTACAACAGACGGAGTCCTTGGAATTGAATATCGCATTACTGGAAGAGCTGTTGCGAACACCTGACCGCATGTTTATGACAAGCAATGGTTTTCCGATATTTCCAGCTGTATACATCAGTTACAAGTCATATTGGCTTGGTAGAGTACATGTGTGTTAAAGTCTATATTTCTTCATTTTAATTTATAATTAACTCATTCGGAATTTCAATTAGTGGATCATTATTTATATGATAGATATTGGAATTTATCTGATCGTCGTCAGTTACCAAGGTGATTATTTATACTGACGGTTGAAAATGTGACTTTGCATTAAGGGCATTTTGGAAAAAAATATGATTTTGCATTATTTTGTAAACACACCTTTTATAGAATTTTCAAAACCTTGTGAAGGTTAACATATACCTACTGGCTTCTTTACTAATTTTTTCTCGATACTACTCGTACTTTAATCCTGCAATCTTTCAGTGCATATTGTGAGTTTAAGAGTTGTATTGTAACTGCGGCGTATTTTCGAAAGGACCTGTATAATTATGTAGTACAGCTAGAATAGATATTCATAAAACTAGAATCTCACGAGAGGGGCTTTATAAGTAATGAGCGTTGGGTTTGATTGTAGGTGCTTACTGTTTAAACAACGAATTTATTATATTTTTTTTTTGACTTGTCCGATATTTTGAAAGACATTTTTTAAAGTTGCAAAACTTTTTTTCCATTTCCAACTCTTCTGGAAACTTACGTCAATGAAATAATCAATATTAGAATCAAATTTTGTGAAAGCGGAATATGACGTTAAAGTGATTGTCATTGTAGGGATAATATACGTTTTTTTGTGTATTAACGGCTGCAGAAGCCCACGGGTTTGTTTGTGACCGAGACCGAAGGTCGAGGTCACAAACATATCCCAAGGGCTTCTGCAGACTTTAATACACAAAACAAACGTGTATTGTCGCTATTCTTGCAAAAAAAAAAAAAAAAAAAATAACAAAAAAAAAAAAAATAATAAAACATTACACGACGACTAAATGCATTGTTTTCATACGTTATGAGTTTTCATACGTGATGACTTTACGATTCCGGTACATTTTTAGTTACCATTCGGTTGTTCTTGGAAACGGTAAACATGTTTTAAATATCCATAACCGGGGCACACATATTAACAACACTACCAAAAGCGTGATTTGAAGGTTTTTGAGCATCTTATTTTTATTTCTAGTTATTGCAAACGTTACATAACCCATAATTTTGCATATAACTTAAAAAAATTGATTAACAGGAACACAATTTTAAGAATATTAACTTTACATTCGAATTATTTTGAGTACAAACTCATTTAGAGTACGAATGAGTACGAAGGTGGTGACTAGCTTTCGAGGTTTATTATATGGATTCTGCGAAAAATCAGGTAAAAATATACCGACTGATACTAACAAAAATCATTAATATGATACCTAAAAACGAGCAATAGCACGTTACACTACACGCGATACTTATTTATTCACAGTTATTTACAATAACTGAACAGACGCTTTGTAAAGGGAGTAAACTCTAAGAGAAGCTAGTGCGTACATTGATGGGGGCAGTACGTTTGGGGTTGCAAACTGATACAGCTAAACTTACTATGGATTACATTGTATCTATAATGCTACAAGAAGAGGTTATTATGGAAGAAACAAGGCGCAGATGCTAAATATCAGTCTGCGCAGAAATACATACATACGTCCCTGGCAAAGCATTTTAAAAATAAAAATCATGTATTAACGGCACGTGAATTGCCTTGTTTGCACACGATTTTTCTCCCGTTTATACATGGGCGGCTCCAGTGAAAAAAGTAGCTTTTATGCAAAAAAGAAAGTTTTCACAGCTTATACACGAAGACTGTTTGTCTCGGGACGTGCGATCTTTTAATCCCACGCTATAATATTAAAATTGTTATCATAATTGACTTAAATGTCAATGTCTATTTTTACCATTAATATTTTTTTCGACTTAAGATATAGAAGTAGTACCATTCCCTAAAACGAAAATTACTTTTAAATCTTTTAAATTTCCAAGATTTATTAAACAAGCATGTAGTTTCTAAATATTTTACTAACATTAAAGCATTCTTAGATACTATATTTACCTGCGATTAAAAAAAAAAGAACAACGCTTGCCTAGTTGGTATTTGTATGGGGCATGACATTTATCAATAATGCATTTAATTTATTAGATTGATGTACAACGAAGAAAACACTAAATTACTTTTAATCACAGAACAAATCAGCATGAGAATGGATGCATAACAGTGGCAAGTGTATATGTAAACTTCTTCACCGATGAACAATAAAGAAGTGAATTATTACTCAATATTTTACAGGGCAATAATTATGATAATAATTTCACGAGTATGCTTTTCTTATGAACTCCATCTAAACATATAATTGGCAATGCAAACATTTGAAAAATCTAATGCTATTGTCATTCTTTAGACAAAGTATATCTATCAAAAATATACTTATGTCTGGACAACCTAGATAGAAAAACTAACTTTTAAAAATTATTCTAGTTACTATCGAGCACGCATTTAGCTTTCAGGGAATATAAACAAGTGTAAATGACCAGTCGTTAAATATTTGAACAAATCCATTACTCATTACCATCTTTGGAAATTATAAATCTAATTTCAGTATATCTAAAGTTCCATTGCGTAATACTATCAATTAAAGTAATATATGATTTGTCATTCGGTCTTCTTTTAGAGAACTGATCCTTGTCAATGTGTATTGAAACAAAATGAAATGACGTCATAATATAAATAACTGAAATTGTCATATAACTGCGGAAGAATCAATCTGTAGAGTGTTTGAATAAAGTGGTAATTTTATTGTTTATTCACTGTCCACTTTGCCTGTTAATAGCAAAGTATACCTTGTTTTGGTTGATGAAAACGGCAACAACAGAGTTTTACTTATAGTTTGACTTTTCTAACAGATATATTGTCAAAGTATAGTATTTATTTGTTTGTCGTCTACTTTTAAATACTTTATGACAAATATAAATCATAAAATTACATTCTCATTTTTAATTTGTACAGACAACTGGTCAGTAGTATGATCATACATAAAAGCAATGAAAAAGATTCAGTAAAAAATGCTACATTAAAAGAAAGCAGCCTCCCTTGAGCAAAAAATCATACAACCGTTTATGTATGTGAATATGTATCTATACATAAATACGTAGCCAAAGTAAAACAAATAGATAACAAGGACAAAAGAAACATATAAAGGAACCCAGCGGGGTACCACCGGCTAAAACACTAACTGATATAAAACCTTAATACACGAAATCGGATTGATATATTTAAGGAATTTGTGATTCGAGAATAAGACAATGTTGTCACCTCACAATATACCGGTGCGGACGAAATCTGTAAAGACAAAACCTAAATCAAAGCAAACGGTGAAGTACAGAATTGCTGGGTCAGCAAAACCCGCTACCCTAGCTATCTCGGGTTTACCGGGTCCAAGGCGAATTAAACACCCACATTCGCAAGGAGTAGCGAATATTGTAAGACAACAAAATCCTTGCATAAGGGGAATGAGAGAGATACATACAGTTGAGATACGGAATAAAAGAACCAAAGAGCTCGTCGATTTGGAGGTATGTCATTTCTTATATTTATTTACTAAAATGCATAATTGAGCTGCACCATGACAAAACCAACATAGTGCATTTATGACCAGCATGGATCCAGACCAGCCTGCGCACCCGTGCAGTCTAGTCAGGATCCATGCTGTTCGCTAACGGTTTCTCTAATTGAAATAGACTTGGATCCATGCTGGTCGCAAATGCACTATGTTGGTTTTCTCATGGTGCGGCTCAATCATGCTAAGAGATGTTTATTTAATTATTGTAATATATACTTGTAGGGCTATCTAAGTGAAATATATGCCAAGTAAAGAATTTCAGCTTTTATTTAAACATAATTAGAATAAACTGTATTGGTCGGTTTGCACTTTAATACAGGAAAAAAACCTAACACTAAATTTCCTCTTAGTAAAGTATCTATTTCTTTTAAGAAGCCCTTAAAGTTTGGAAACATGTCAAACATACGAGATAATATGTCAGATATGGGAAACGAAAATGTCTGTTGGCTAATTATGGAATATTTATAAATTTAGATGATATAACTTTTGTCATGTTTTACAAACACACACGTCGCAATAACCCATCTGCTATTTCAACAAAGTTTACATACTTTTTACATCTTTGTATATTTTTATCATGATTAAAACTTGAAAGCCGGAAAGAACTAATCATTTTGTCATTGTTACTGGTTTACCAAAACATTAATCCCGGTATGCAATGACCTACCCGTTATGATGCCCCGTTTTTTGTAGATTATATGTTAATTTTTTTATCAGCTGGGTATTCTAGGAGAGAGATTGATTGACAATTCTAACCAGTTCTTAAATATCACTTATATGTTTCATTTTTAAAATACTAATATGTACGTAACTTTGTATAGTTCTTTTTATTGTTTTGTTCATTGAGTGACAACAAAACGATTTTTATCATAAAACAACTGAATACTTTACAAATCAAGATCATGTTGGACAAATAAAATCGATGTATATAAGATATTAAGACCTTATTAGTTATCATTCAAACAGGCTACCAGACGTCAGAAGCCCATGAGGACAACACCGCATAATAATAAGTGCCAAAGAGTGATATAATTAAAAAATATTAAAAAGCCTTTTCACAAATATTCTAAAATAGGGGTAAGTTTGTAAAATTGCAGATTTTTAAGAAAATTCACAAATACATGCACACATCATAATACATGCTATACTTTTTTAAAAATCATTTTATGAAAATATTTTTACATAATTTGATATTTTACGACAGTTTTCGTAATTAGCCAGAAAAAATGTAAAACTTACGTTAAATGTATATGGTCGTGTTTCCCAAGCTTTGCATGCTAAAATCTGCGATCTGTCTTAACTATGTTTTGTGTATGAAAACGGAGATAGAGTTTCAAAATAGTGCACTGAAAATCAGAAAACAGAAAAAAATCTAATTTGATCGACGAATGGTTAGACTTTAATCATTAGCCTGCTGGTGGCAAGTGATTCTGCCTTTGCTGATCATGGTCTGCACTGTTCGCCAGTCAGCCGGTATCTTTTTGGTAAGCACCCCTTTACCAAATTGAAAGATGAACAAGTTCATTATAGAAAAGCAGGGTAAGTGTTAAGATTAAGATTTATATGATCTATCATGCGTTAAACAGGCTAATACGCTTTGATCGGTCAGAAACACGGAATATGGCTTAAAATAAGAGGGGACATGAATAGCAAAATTCCTTTGCATTCAATCTGTAATATTTAACTTGAAAAAAAAAATGCAAATGTAAAAGAATTTGAGAAATTAAGTGAACATAGAAGTACTTCAGTTAGAAATTAATGATGGGAGAGTTTATAACAAAATTGGAATGTTTCATTGAATTTGTATAGCATTTTTTTTGTAAGGTCTTTATGATTTGATAAAACATCTCTGGTTGGTAAAATTTGTGTTCTGTCGTTTACGTCTTTAGTTCGTTATGTGTCACAAGGTTACGAAATGATTAATTGATTGCTGAAACGCTAAGGGGCAAACAAATATTTAGCCGCATTCGCCAAAAATGTGCCTTTATCTTCAGTATATTGTTTACTTTGAAAGGAATGTATTTTATTTAAATGAATTTTAACTGGTATGTTACTACCCAGGCAATTCTGTCGTTTGACATTTATTCTATAATCTACAGCAAGTTTCAAAGTAACTTATGAGCAACAATAGTTCTCCGGTTGAATGTTATTTGACATTATTCACGCTCTCATCATGTAGACCCCAATTTGCCAGGTTGCAAATTTACAGATATCTGTTGAATGCCCAAAAATGCTTAAAATATATATCTAAGAGATGTTATTAATGGTAGGTCAAGAAGTAAGCGGCGGTCTGTTGTGCCCGGTAATAATCTCTTTTTACTAAAGGCATCCATACATCAAAATATTAATACTGATCTTGACCTTAAGAATGCAATGCAATGCCAATCATAATTATATGATCTAGAGTTTTGCTTCTAACTCTTAACTTTCTGATATAATGATGATGTTTCATTCTTATACATGGAAATGTATAAGTAAAAGACAGTTTAAAATCATTTGAGCCGTGCCATGGGAAAACCAACATAGTGGGTGTGCGACCAGCATGGATCCAGACCAGCCTGCGCATCCGCGCAGTCTGGTCAGGATCCATGCTGTTCGCTAACAGTTTCTCCAATTCCAATAGGCTTTAAAAGCGAACAGCATGGAGCCTGACCAGACTGCGCGGATGCGCAGGCTGGTCTTGATCCATGTTGGTCGCACACCCACTATGTTGGTTTTCCCATGGCACGGCTCATTTCATATCAAAACTGTGATGGATTATCCGTGACTTTTTATGCTGTTGAACAACAAAATGAAGTTAGCCGCTTTAATCATGATAGTTGTGACCAGTGACACATTTTGTTGCGGTTTTCTCGTATTGTGTATTTGTTTTCAAATGTTATCAAATGTATAATTGACTTACTTCGACACTATTTACCATACACTTAATCAATTTGAATGTACTTTCGCCAGCCAATTATTTTACCATCGTAATTAATTATGGATTCTGTGTTTGTGTAAATGGACATATCAAAAGATATCAGTTAAATCTGATATTATACAATAACCATCCCATGTGACGAGTTTTATAGTAGGTCTAGTTTTAATGCAGATGTGTATCTTTGTATACTGTAATCATGAGATAAACGTTTTTTAAGGAAGATATTTACAGCATGTTTGACATTCATTACATATTGTACATAGAACATGTCACAACAATTTGGTTTTGACTTCTATCAACAATTAGTAGATCTAGTAGATCTAATCGTTAAAGACAAGGTGAAATGACGTCTATGTTAAGAATCCTCATCTGACACAGGCTTTGGAGTTTGACATGGCCTCAAGACGAATCTTCCAGACATCAACTATATGTGCGAATGACATATTGTCATATACTGAACTTTTGAGAGTATGCTGTTTCAAAATTTAATAAAGTCTGGATTTTTACAGTTAGTTATAACAGTTAACATTGACAGGAATTTAACGTCAAATCTTTCATTATGTGGAAATTGACAGGGAATTGTCGTCGAGTATGTCACAACTCCAAAGAATTGTAATGTATCTTTAAATGTTTGAACGTATTCGGATAATCAATCAGTCTGAAGGATGATAAGATGTCGAAAGTGTCAACAGTATTTCACAAATATGCACACATAACATAACAAATTAATCTCAGAGTTTCTTCCTGCCTTAAAGCCTGTCTGAAATCGAGGTTACAACGGTTTTTATAAGAACACACTTTTCAGCTGACTCTTAACAAAAATTGATGGCAACTTCTATGGGATGCCAAAATGTTTTAATCACTATGCCATATATATATATATATTATATATATATATATATATATATATATATATATATATATATATATATATATATATATACATACATACTCGAGGCTAGTGCTGAAAACAGCCTTTCCACATACATTAAGGATTACGTTAGTCTTGTTTAACTAATAAAGGTAATTTTAAATCTTCTAAGAAGTTAATGCACGGCTAACTTGTTCCTTCGTGCATTGATGGTACGAATAGTGCCAATTTGCCTTTGGGCTTCACCCAGAGGGCTAATATGAAACTAGATGTGCCATTATGACCAGAAGGTACACGCAAGCCGTACATTTACATAATTATTATAAACGTACTATTCATTTTTTCTTGGTATGTTCAGTCATCTCATTTTCTACAAACTTACACGTATTATATATTTATATTCACATTTATAATACCAAAAGTATCATGTAGTCTGTTTGAAAAGGTTTAGCGCTTTCCTACCAGCCTTATTGTCCTTATATATAGCGTTGACATGAGAAAGCGTACATACTTTCTTTATCCAGGGCCATTGTAATTATCGTTCAAGATGCGCATTACGTCAATATAACCGGGCTCAATGACGTTTTGTTATGTTTTATGGTACCGTACATAGTAATATCAATTAACAAAAGACGTCTTCCTGAAGTATGAAAAAGTTTGAAATCTAGTAGCATTCGTCAGACCTAGCACAGTGAGTATATATCTACATTTTCTATTTTCTTTGTTTTAATACCTATCTATAAGTTATTTATAAAATCTTTTAAAACTTTCTCTTTAAAAACATACTAAAGAAGGAATATTTGGATTATTTGTCCTAAAGACAGCTTGTATTTATCATAAAGGCTCTTATTAGGCGACGTCATATTATGCCTTTGATATTTGAAAATAAGTATTGTTATTTGGGGAAATGCCGTTTTCATGGGCAGATAACTCTTTTTCAATACTGGTGACCTATGACTTTGACTTTGTTTCTTAGATGAGTGTCCTTCAATATCCAAAGTTTGAAGAAATTTTGTTACTGGTAAATATTTCGCCCATATCATATACAGAAACTGTAGCGAACGCCTTTAATTTAGTAAAGGAAGTGGTAGAAAAAAAACATAAGCTTAAATCTCCTCGATCATTGTAATTCTCTGTAAAAGCTGAATTTTATGCTATGAGAATTGAAAGGTGTTGCGGCTGTTTGCATTTTACATATTGCAAATGTTAATGGAATTGAAATATAAAACATCACTGAATATCTTGGATGTATTTGCATTGCCTATAAAATAGTTTCCTCTAACGTCAATAGCTAAAACTGTTTCCATGACAACAGCACTTAATTTTATTGTATACCTGTAATTTGAAGACGTAAAATATGCAATTATCTGAAACTGACTTCATCTAAATGAAATAAGTCTAAATATAGATGTGTGTCTGCTACAGAGAGCACAAAGAGAGGAAATTCATGCAATATTTCAACGATGTGTTTTTCTAAAATTTAGTTATTGAAGCACACTAGGTATGGGAACTAATCAACAATAGTTTTGCAAACTGGGAAAATAAATACGAGTTTTAACAGTTCGCCAAATGCATAATTCTAAAACTTTAGCATACCTGCGATGAAACATATAACGAGAGGAAAGTGGAGGATGTATTTAATCATTTCAAACATGATATATCAATAGAAAAAATGTTGTTGTAAAGCTAGAAGCCATTGAATCTAAATCAGCCTATACAGAAACGTCAAACAAACATTTTCTGGAATATAATTAGTCAATTAAAAGCAACTTCATTATTATATTTCGGATAAAGAAGAAAATATCTCTCAAAATCTGTAAAAGGTTGTATTCTAGAAATGTCTTTTGGCATAAACTTTTTACATAAATTGCCGAAATTTCTAAATAAATGAATGCCACGTTGGAACCTTAATTAACCAAAAGATTCTAAAATCATTTTTATGTATATCTAGATAGCATAGCCATTAATAGTGGCATATTCTACAATTTCATGTTAACAGCACTGAAAAACTTAACACCATTTTTTCTGTGTGGCATAAAATCCGAGTTCAGATAATTGGTCGTTAGGTTATTCATTTGATTCTCACGGTAAAAGTCATGCTACCTTTAAGGATCATAATGATGCATATAACTTCTTTGTAAAGTCTAGATCGATAACCTGGTAATAATATCTGAAATAGTAGAAAGAAGTGATAGTTTCGTTACCATGTTCATACTTACTAACTCAAAGTCACAATTGTAATTGTTTGAAAAGACATCTTTATCTTTCTGTTAAACAATATCATATAATATATTTCAAATGAGATGATAGTGGTAGGGCTGTTGTTTTAAAAAACATTTAGAAATAGCAGCCAGGTACGGTGTTTTTTGTTTTGTTTTTTGGTATTATTACGAGTTAAAGACTTTGTGCGTTGAGGATATCGTTATTTATTTTACCGCGTAATGATATCTGAAAAGTCTTAATATCTAGACATTTTTTTTACAGTACTTAAAGTAAAAACATACTACACCAGCAATTATACTCCTAAAATGTAAAACTGAACATATAAACTATTTTTACTCCGTTCTGTGTTTTTTATCCTACATCAGCATGGCTGGGAAATGTAGTGCTGTTTAAGAATTAGGTAGTATTAACATTGAGAATATATCAACAATAGCTTAGGTTCCAATGTTGTAACTGTTCAGAAAACTAATGAATCCTTTTATAATTATAATCTTATAGCTGAAACTGTACGTTGTCAACTTCTTTCTTTTTTAAAGCGAACAATAATTTTGGCTTGTGAGGCCAACTCTGTATATTTTAAAAACATACTGCAGGTTTATAATAATAACAAGAACTTATACTAAACTCTAGGGCATGAACGGCCATCGACAAATAAGCTACATCTGTTGTGAGGGAATTAATAAATGTGTATGTCAATAACAGACGGAAAACCATGGCAATCAGAATGCATTACAGCTAATAGACAGATGAAATCCTGATTTGAATGTCAACCTACGGTTATGCACCTGTATTCAACGACTGATAATTTGTATGTATGCGCGACAGAAAATAGTAAGGCAGACTGATTCGGAATGTTAGGTAAAGTATCGACTTTTTAATGAGGGGATTAGAAAAGCGAGCGTATGTGATGTCCTTTTACTGTGCACAATAACTGTACAGTGAAATAACTTGACGAAATATGCTCTTTCCATTAATATAAATTATATTTCAAAGAGAAGTGATATATATTATAGATGTAACACAACAAAAAAGAAGAAATATTAATCGTAGTGCATAGGCAAAGCCACACAACCCCCTCAAACAGCAACCAACAGCAATGTATATAATCAACATATACATACAAATGAACGCAAACACAAAGCGAACAGGTGAACGAACGGTCAGTGGCAACATCACTGGGATTAAAACACCTGAGGTTAACCTTTTATTAAAGGGCATCTTTGTCACACTGCTAGAACCATTTTTTTGAAATTATGGGTATGATAAAAAGCATTTTAACAAAAAGTGTTCGACTTAAATTTCTTCCGGCTGATGACCTTTTCTATTCTCATTTATAACAATGGAAAGCTGTTTATTTTCTGCACACATATGGCTCATTACTAAACGAAAGTTGAGAATGTCTGCGCTTGTGGAAGATATCTTGTCAACTATAATATATATTTTAATCAATGCCTTTAGAAGTAAGAAAACAATTATTCTATATTGAACAATGAAAATATCAAAAATGGCGCTGGGTTGGTATCTTTAAAACAACTATCATACACTCAATTGTACAATGATATTTAGTTAGTTACAAGATAGTTTCTTACCTTAAGGGGGTAGGTTACCTTGTTACCGGGGTAAAATCAGATTAGTTAAACCGTAGCAATTTATTGCATCTCGTGTAAGTTAATGTTTTAGCTGCTACAATTACATGTTCGTTTATCTCTGTCCCTTCGAGTACAAGTTTTATCCAGGTTTAAAGTACATGGCCTTTCAAAGATATTGTATATTAAGACTTTTCAGTGTATTTCGGTTTCACTGTTATCCGTAGAAGTCTGCGTAATTGATCATTTTATTAGTAATGGTATTAAATAATCCTGCCGATGAATGCGCTAAATTCCTGTTATAATCAGCACAATTTTGACTGTACAATCCTCATTTGACCAAAACTTTCTATTATATAAAAATGATTATGGCAAGTTATCTATTTAAACAACGAAGAAAAATAAACGCCTTTCACATTGACACATAGGACAAACATTCAAATCACGAAACTTATTACATGTTTGACTTTTTAAATTACTAGAGTGCCAGATTGGAAGATATTACTAAGTAGAAAAAGCAATTAACCACGTAATTTTTGAATATTAAAATGCACAAATTTTAAAAAAGAAGAAGTATGAAAATAGGCACCATATACATCCTTCTCAGCTTTTCACATTTTGAAAGAATGATGACAGTCTAGCTATAGTAAGGGTGGTTCACTTATTAACGAGACAAAATAGGGGTAAAATCTATTCATAGCATTCCAATCTCATATTCAGCCTACATTCTACCACTTAGACAATGACTATTGAACAAACCAGGTGTAAATATTTGGCAAACATTTTTATCGATAATCATTTTTTTTTCAAAGATAAGTTACTTGATTCTATGACAATCATATATAAAAATAGCACATTTTTCCATGCCTGGAGACACCAGTAAGCATTCATAATCACCAGACATATAGGTCAATTGTTTTATATATTGCCATAGAAACAAAACAGATTAACATTTAAGATGCCTGTTATTTTAGGAAACCTTCGTGAAAAATGACATGTCATATCATTGGTGTTTTCTTTTAGCCGGGAATTCAGATACTACTGGATTGACAAATAGTAAGCGTATAATATTGAGCCGTGCCATGAGAAAATCAACATAGTGGGTTTGCGACCAGCATGGATCCAGACCAGCCTGCGCATCCGCGCAGTCTGGTCAGGATCCATGCTGTTCGCTTTTAAAGCCTATTGGAATTGAAGAAACTGTTAGCGAACAGCATGGATCCTGACCAGACTGCGCGGATGCGCAGGCTGGTCTGGATCCATGCTGGTCGCACACCCACTATGTTGGTTTTCTCATGGCACGGCTCATATGATGTTACATGTAGTGCTTAAGAACAGGAATGTTAGTCTGAGGAAAATGTTACCTCTGATGGCATTCTTTGTTAATGCTCGAAGATGTAAAAGAGGTCCTTATGACCAAACATGAAATTTAAAAGGGACTGCCGCCTTCTGGGGTTTTTCATTACAGTACAATGAGGACAAAGGTCAAATGAATGCATCTATGAATAAACAATGCTGCCACGCACTCGTATTATTTTCTTTTAACCCCTAAATTGGTTTGATTATTTTGTCACAACGCCTTTAAGTGTTTTATTAATAACATTAATTCTATGCCTATTGACATATTTATTATAATTTTCTATATATCTGGAAAAAGATACATCCGATTGCAAAGTGTGTTAACGAACGACTTGTATGCTTATCTTTATATATGGGTAAACTGCAGAAATATTTTTGGTTACCGTCATATCCACTCAAATTATTTTCTATATATACATTATACATGCATGTACTAAGCTGAAGGAAAATAGCTTTACTTAATCATTTCTCAGTGCATTCTGAATTCCTGTTCAGTTTTGGGTTTTATTGAAACAAATGTGTTCATAATTTATCGCAGTTAAATAAATTTACAGCATCTGGGGGAATGTATGTTAGGAGTACATTCAATAAATTTGACATCGCAAGGAATATTAAATTTACAGAGAGGACTTGTAAAGAACAAAATGTAGAAATGGCGGTAGGTGTAAACAATTTTAGCCATTCGTGCGGTTTGACTTCCTATGGTGTCTTTTTTTTTCATGGAAATCAGAATGCTATACCTGAATGTAGTTATGTAGAATAAATACATCTGAACCGTAAATATTACAAATTAAAAAAAAAATACAGACGGTCGTTGATTTCACAAGTAAAAAAAAAAACAGATTCATACAGAGAAAAACAAATTGAATGCAATGTCTCAAAGAGCATCTGTAATTGTTTTATCTTTACTACTTCTGTTTTAACATAATAAATCGCTACCGCGTGGTTACGTAGTGTCTTAAGATATACATCCAAAAATATAGGCCAGTCCATCCACCACTACAGAAAATAAATAATAATTGAGCCGAACCATGAGAAAACAAACATAGTGCATTTGCGACCAGCGGATGCGCAGGCTGGTCTGGATCCATACTGTTTGCTTTCAAAGCCTAATGCAGTTAGAGAAACCGTTAGCGAACAGCATTGATCCTGACCAGCAGGCCGGTCTGGATCCATGCTGGTCGCACATGCACTATGTTAATAATTCAGCATTGTCATCTTTTTCTGGCTTCATAATTGTGCAGTAACTACAGGGTTCCTGCACCTGTCTGTTTTTCAGATAGGTGAGATTTAAAAAAAAAAAACAAAAAAAAAAAACCCGGATCATTACAATTTACGGACAAATTAGGTGTAAATGTACAATATATACTTGTTAAATTTAAATGTCGGTAAGAGATTATACATTTAAAAGAGAAACATTTTTCGTAGTTGAATACACGTACGCAGCTTAGAATTTCATCAACTCTAATATATTTTAGCAGACTTCGAACTTTTCATCAAGACTGCGACTGCGAAAACATTTTCTCCTGGCTTGAGTGAAATATCAGTAAGAGATGGTATCACATTATGATCGTATTGGAATTATTAATATAACATTTGCATGTCAAGTTATTGCTTGACATTAAATCATTGCTGATTTATTGTTATACAGAGTATTTTTTCTCAAACTAATACTCTCTTGCTAATGAAATTACAAATAGTCGCCGTATCCGTTTTTTCCACCTGGTATGATATACTTATGATCATTCTTGATGACATGTATACATGTTCACGTTATGATATTAATAGTTTTTAATAATCTGCATGTTTGTTCCGTTTGTTGGAAATGTATTATTCATTTCACGACTGACAACCAACAGTTCAAAAACAAATGCAACGTTTGTTAAAAATATGCAGAACATCTGAATTTTCCATATTCTCGCGACTATAGATGGGCCATGATGCAGATAGTTTGGCTTTGCGGGATCAGCGAAAAATTTAGTCCAATAGCAGTGTCAGTCGACACTAAAATGTAATATGAATTGTCACGGCATATGCGTTTAGGTATATTCCTCTTATCAAAGGTCACATGTATAGTTTTCAGCTTCACTGACAAACTCGGTGGCATACGTGTAAAGTGGAACATGGGTCATGTAAACTGATGGTTTGATGGTTGAATTCACCACGATTGGACTGAATAAACGCAACATACAGCTGCGTAAAGTTAAGCTGCGTAAAATTATTAATATAGCTCTGTAATATTTCGAAGTATATTGCTCATTACGGATATTTTTATAAAATAAGTTCATAACGACATAAATCAGGTCTCTAATCTTTTTCGTAAAAATAGTCTGAATTTTTAGGAAAGTCAAAAATGCGATTGTTAGCGCGAACCAAAATGTACGCATATGACATAATATTTTGTCGATATTTTATATCTAAACTACTGAAACACCAAAAGTGATTGGTATAGTACTAACAATGATTAAAGACTCGAAACTTGTCTATTTCTGTGGTTTTTATTGAAGTTTTAGTGTTCAATACGTTCTGATAAAATGTCGGTTGATATTAAATAATCTTTATTGTTTAGCATTTGCTCATTTGACGCCATTCCACATTATAAGATTAAGGGACGTTTTGAATACTAAAATTATTGGGATTGGAAATCATTCTGACGCTTCCGTGAAAACATTCAGCACGAAATAAAGAAAAATATACCTGTCTCTAACAGACTTCTGTAATTGATTAATAACTTGGCCACCTGAACGTCTCATGACGTTATCCTGTATCTATGAAACCTTAGTGGGCAAGCTTAATTAATCTTTACAAGCAAAGAAACAAAATACCGATTTCAGGTACTTTATTAGTTAGGAACATGGGTTGACAAAGCAACCATAATTATGCGTAAAAAGAAGAAATAATTAAAAATATAAATAAATTGGAATTTCAATAGCTTGTGTATTAAGCTTCTATTGTAGGTGTAATACAAATATTTATCTGAGCATTTATAGCGAATTCTAAAACAAGTCACTCGCTGTTATTTGTACATATGAAGCTAAAATAGCTTTTGATTGACTCTCTACGGCACGAAGTTCTCAGGAATGTTTTTGGATACATTTAGATACATTTGTCATTGGTTATTTACTTCCACTTAAAACCTGTTTGGTATGCATCTTATTATTCAGAATGTGTCAGTATTTTTGATTCTACGTCGTCTTTGCACAATTTATACTACTTTTGCCAAATTGTCAGCAATGACAAAATTTGAAGTGATAAATGTAGTTAAGCTTGTGAAATACTAAGTGTAAAATAATAAAACCACTAATTTGATATATTAGTTAGTAATATTTAACAGAATATACTTGAAAGTATCGTATGTTATTCAACTATCTCCTATAAACTGAACCTTATGTAAATTTATTGTAGCAAAGATCAATATGTCGTTAAAATAATTATGTTGCTGCAAATCTCACTGCATTTTATTACATAATATTCACAGATGCCTGTGGCTAGTCTGTGTTTCTTAAATAATCAGATTTTAGATACGAGGAAAAGTTCAAAATTAATGTAATAAGTTATCAGAGAAACCTGAAGAAATTAAAGAAAATGTGCTTGCCGGTTTGATGTGTATAAATCCATAATTGCCTTTCCTGCGGACCGTACGCACGGCAACTGCACTGCTTACTAATTTGAAATATTTCTAAATGCATATTAATAAAACTTTGACTACAAGTTTTATCCAGGTTTGAAGTACATGACCCTCCAAAGGTATTTTACATTGAAAGAAGAAGAAAAATACGAATATTTAACACTTTTCAGTGTATTTCGGATTCACCATTGTCCGTAGAAGTCTGCGTAGTTGATAATTTTATTAGTATGCGCGTTAGCTTTCTAAAATAAGCTTAAATGTATATGTCGCGGGGCTCCTGTTTCCGTGGTAACGTATTTGTCCTTATTTTTTAAACAACAAAGTATGATGTTGGTTTTTAACGGCTTCAGTGCCATTCTGAAAATATTATTAGCAGAATACTCAACCCTTTACATGGTACCCTATTTATCTTAACGTTTAAAGTAACCATGGCAACAGGTTGTTGAAAATATCTTGTATCTTGCTTTTTATCATAATTTCTTTTAAAAAGAATAAATATTATTACCTTTCACGTTTAATCTTGCCTCAAAACATTTTATTTCTAAAGTAAGTAATATGTTCGTATTATTTGCATTTATCTAAACAAATTTCAAAGCTTAAAATACTTACAGTAATACTCATCATCTGAAGTTTTAATGGAAAATCATTGTGCTTTCAATTATTATTCTCATGGCTAGTGTTGAAATACATAAAAAGCTGAAGTTGTGTTCCTGAAATAAAGTGTCAACGCCCTAAAATTTTACATTTAGATATATAGGTTATGGGATTCGTTTCAATGGTCACTTTAATTTAATTCAAGAAATCAATATTTTCTGCTGAAATATGAATAATTTTAGAGCGTAGTTTAAGTATATAAGTACCAAATTATCAATGGAAACGGAATAAAGGTATTACAAATCAAACGTCCCAATATTTATTTGAAAATGGCTGTAATAAATAACCTTTCATCCAGCTATATTCCCTAAAACATAAGTTACCATAATCCATTTTCTTACATTCCTCAGAACATTTCAATAAAGCTACACAAAAGCCGCAAAAAATTCAGAGCGAAAGACTCGTAAAAATATTTTGTTTAAAAATAGTTCAAATAAAAAAATGCTAAGAATTATGTACTTTCGAGATAAAAGGTATTAATTTTGCGCGGTTACAGACACGTAACGTAATGACGTCGATGACGTCATTTCAAGGCAACAATGTTTTGTAGCGTTTGAGCGGTAATGTATTCATTATTTCCGCTTTATTTAACAAATAATCCAGGCCTGATTTACCACAGTTCACAGTTCAGGTGCGTAAGAATTGAACCACGAGGGCATTAGCCCGACAGGTTAATTACTGAAGCATCTGAACGATGAACAGTGGTAAATCAGTGGTGTTGTTGTATCTTACTGAAACTGAAACTGAATAATTTGATTAAACGCCTATTTTTATACAATGCCGTTGTACATAATTATAGTAATAGTTATTATAACAATACTTATAATGACAATAATATTAATAACAGCCTTATTGTAACAAACAGTCATGACCGCACCCCTCCCCTTGAGGTAATTTTACCCCTATTGCCAATACCATCTTACTTGTCTGTTAATCTATGTAAGTTAGTTGGGTGTTGTTGTGTGTTTATTATAATAAGTTTGTTTTTGGTACATGAATGTCTGCGTTACTTACTGTGGTTTACGTTGTAGTGTTTATGTGATTATGGAACGTAGCATTCATTTTGTATATTAATTCTTGTTCTAATTTCCCCTTCAACCCCCTCCCCCACCCCCTTTCTACCCCTTACCCCTTCCTCCCCCTCTATCTATATTTTGCATAAAATTTAAATGTGTCTAAGGCTGTGTTTGTAGTGCTCTGTGCTCCCGAGAAATCTACCCTTCGCTATTATCTTTTTCAGTAAAATAAATATACATAAACATTTAGGTTGTGGTAAACGTTGTCGTAAATCCTTACGTAAGCTTCCGTTTGGGCATGCGCACATAAAATATTAATGTAACCTACCTCCTTAACACATAACTACTAAGTCATATGATGTCTAATAATAACAAAGTCAGTTGTATTTTAAAACTAAAGAAGATGTATACATTAGCAAATATGCAAAACGTATTTAAGATATAGAGAAATAACAATTTCACAACATTCAATCTTTTTAACCCAGACTAAAAGCATATGTATCATACAGAAAGTCTGGAAACCTACTTTTTAAGTATCTTAACATTTTAGAATTTTGGGAATACAGTGAGTTTATGGCAAACCCCACTATTATTCAGCCTTAAATATGAAAGCATAAAGTCACAGAATCTGAGTGATATTTCCATTTGGAATAGGTGATTCTGTGTTTAGAAAATACTGTCATTTCCAAATATAAAGTCAAAATGAAACCATAAGTGAAATACAGGACAACCAGTCTGCTACCTAAATGATGTCTGGTTTACATTGGTCAAAGGCAGATAAGAGGTCTACATTCACGTGAAAAAGTAAATATGGTAGGACAACAAAGTCCTTACATAAAGAGAATGAGGAAGATACATATAGTGGAGAACTTGTCGATATTTTGAGGTATCTCATTTGTTGTATTTTTACTTATAAAATCCTAATAGTCTGTGTTATGTGGTATTCATTTGGGTTAGTATATCCTATTCCGAAAAAGGAGTGTGAGATGTTTATACTATACGCTGATATATAAGAAACTTTGAAAATCGTCTCTGAATCAAAAACAGCTAGAGCCTTGATATTTTGCATGTGATATCGTAGTTTGACTCTTTACATTAACTGTTCAAAATATTACCCTAGGGTAAAATATGGCCACGTCCCTGGATGTGACATATATATACTTTATGCTTATTTATAAGAAGGTTTGAAAATCTTCTCTGAAGCCATAATAGCTAGAGCTTTGATATTTGGCATGTGACACCAGTGGTTGTCTTCAAATATCAAAAACTGGTCATGCCAATGTGTGTATAATAAAGGCTATTATAAAGAAACTTTGAACATCTTTTTCTCTGAATCCATATTAGCTAGAGCCTTGATATTTATATACACTTGAAGCCTTTCACACAAGTCAGCGCTTTAGGGCAATGACCCTCTTGCAATATAATTAGAATATCT
Organism: Mercenaria mercenaria; assembly: GCF_021730395.1. Taxonomy (NCBI): domain Eukaryota; kingdom Metazoa; phylum Mollusca; class Bivalvia; order Venerida; family Veneridae; genus Mercenaria; species Mercenaria mercenaria. The sequence continues at coordinate 30,850,732 of NC_069369.1, read as the reverse complement.
ACACGACAGCTCGCTAATAGAAGGAAAGAATAAGTGAGATAACATTTGGTAGCTTATATTAATCCGCTATGTCAGCACTATTTCGTAACAGAAGGTATTATCATTCGCAAGATAGCAATGAAGGTAGATTTAGTCTTTTTGCGTTTGCTTTAGCGTTAGACCGACAGAGTTATAGATGTAAAATAACTTCGGTGACTGTCAAGGTTTTGATGGTTGATGAAGACCCCGACTGCCTAAACAGGCATTGTTTCAGGCACGGGTGGACACACCCCTTCTATAAACCAGTTTGATGATTTCCTTATTTAGTAAAATTCTAGACTCCAAGAGATATTTCGAACCCACAATGATAAGAGGCAAATTATTTGAAGTCAGCGGTCTCAATCACTCGGTCATGGATGCTTTCTGGTAACTGAAGTATCAAATTAATTACTTAATTAGTACAGTGGTTCAGTTATAAGCATGATCTTTACTTATTTTTTCCATTTAGTTAAAAGTTTTATTTACGGCATTAATAAGATAATGCTTTCATAAATGCGCATATGGCAAAATGAAATGACACCCATATTAACCAATCAACGCTCTCATCCGTACGATGTGACATCCAACAAAGTCCCGATACGAATTTAGTAAGCAATAATGACATATATATTAACTTACAGACTACTCAGGGGCCCGTATTTGTCTGCCACTTAGGAAGAATAGATATTTAAGCTGTCATAACTTTATTTTAGCATATCTGTATACGTGATCTATTTGTAGCTACCGAATAATTTTTATGCAAATTTCATTTTACTTTCTATGATAGATAAAGAATGATAAATACCTACTGTAATTTGATAGCATTGTTATTATTTATAAAATTAATTCTCTATTTATAGGACAATAAATATATATATAAGTGCATTGAATGGATAATTTATGACTGGCTGTGCTACCATTTGTATCTGAAACGTTTTATCTGTTTGTATCTTCTCTTGAGTAAAATGTGTCTTTTGAAAAGGATAAATAAAATTGCATGATACTTGTTATCAAATCAACCGTTAACAGTCATTTTCTGCTTCATCTGAACCGTCAACGAGTAGCATTTAAGCACACAGTCATTTGAATATAACAGGAAAATAAGTTTCCCCAAACCAATCTCTATCAGTCTCCCCAAGGCTTTGATTATTTTTAATATGAATTTTCTTCCTAAAGCTTAAACTCATTACAAATCCAGAGGATTTCTTCTCTAAACGTGTGCGAGTCTTAATACCTATATCCCTTTTCTAGCTTTACAGATTTATTCATTACCGATGCTGCTTTTTAAAATCAGTAAACAATTGTTACTTTAGCAAATATCTAAGACAGTGAATACATCCCGTAATGTCATCTTTATAGAGATAGAGACTGTATATATCTATTAGACTATGTCGAAATATACCTTAAATATTTGAAAACAAGCATCTTATGAAACTTGAAACTTGACATCTCATATCTGTCTGTTCAACACAAAATAAAACAATTTACTGTAAATTTATAACCGTTCTTACCAACAGCAGTGTGTCAGTTAGCAAAATTATGAAAGTGAATATTTTCCCAGAAGACTGCTTTACAATCATGAATTATGAAACGCAGGACGCCAACGTGATAAAAGCGGACATACTGTGTAGATATAAATGCACAGATAGAGGAGGACCAGAATGATCTATTTCGTGTAATTCGTTAAGCAGTCATTTCGTATTTGCAACTTTCGGGAAAGTCTAAACTTTCGGGAAAGTCTAACATAGAGAAATGAGACTGTCTGATAATAATAACCAAAGTCATTTTACCTTATTACAGTTGATTAGTTTAATGTCCGTACAAGTACTTACATAAAATTGAACATAGAACCTCAGGGTATAGAATCTTTTACAAAAATATTGACTTTTATTCGTATATTCAGAAAGGGCGCTTTTGCATAGAAATCATGGCTTAAAAGTTTTGACTGTGAGTCTTACACGAGACCGGTCTGATAATGATGAAGACGTGTAAAAATTAGCCTACTGAACATTATGAAGAGCATTGCAAAACTTTACGAAAAATTGCTAACCTTATACATATAACTGACGTAGCATAATCTGTATGTCTTGTAGGTCTAATATTTCATTATATCATTCAAAACTAATCTGACAATATTATTATAAATCGCAAACTGATATTTAACAGAAGTTCGCATTCCTTTCACATTTAGTGTTTTGGTTTAGAATTTAGTCATGCACAAAACTGATATAGCTTTTTCTAACCCAGGTTATTCAAACTTCGGCTACGAATGTTTCAATTACTAATCGCTTTGACGGTTGACTAAGTAAGTTAATGACATGATAAACAACAAGTATTTTGATCACGCCGTATTTGTCTGATTCTCGCATATATTATGAAAGTTAGTTTAGGATATGGGCACTTAACGTTTAAACTTTTATCATCGTAGAATCGTTAAGATAAATATAACCTGATCCATGTACGTTAAAAAATAAAACTGTTTCTCTGTCAACAATACATAATTTGTTTCTTCGGATATCTTTTTGGAAGCATAAGAGGCTGCAATAATCTACTATATCAATTCATTTTGATAAAATCAATCTCAATATAGACTTTCGTTTTACAAATATCAATTCCGTAATACAATTTAACAGGAACGTTAACTATGCAGCGTCTCGTTTACTTCGTTTTCCTGTGACAAAAAAAAAATCCCTAGGACTGACCTTTTGTATAAACTTAGTTACATGTGCAATATGTTGATTTTAGATTGAATAAACACATGTCATTTCAGAACCCGGGGAAACGAAATACTTTTATATCGGCGTTTGATGGTTTGATGTACTTATTATGATTTTAGCTAAAATACCAATGTCCGTGACTTTCGCCTCGTCTAATGTCTGCATTGGTTTCTGTTCTTCTGTGATATCCTTTAACTATCAATTCTCGTTAAAGTGATTTGCAAACGTGAGTTCGTGTGTCTCTGTCCATGTGCTATTTTAGTAAACATATAAAATTAGAGCGCTGGTCTTTACGTTTTTTTTAAGAAATAATTTATAGCAAATGAGTGTTTTAACACTATTTATGCACGATGGGCAGTAATACGTCGGGTGTGATCATTCCACTAAGGCGCAGCCCGAGTGAAATTAATTGTTCGGCGTATTATCGCCCGAGTGTATAAATAGTGTTAAAACACGATTTTGCTATAAATTATTTCGATTCGAATATGCCCTTTATCTAAAACAGTAGATAAGATATAGTAGCGCTCTTTATTGGTCGCAACTAAACATTGAGGTCATCGTACGTTAACGAGACGCCATTCTAGCGTAAGAGTGTAAGAGACAAGCATATTAGAATTCTATTTAAATCACACAATTCCTAATTAATAGTAATACAATCACTTTAAATTAGTTGTATAAAGGATAATAATGTATAAACCTTCCATAAAACGTCTCAACTCGTTATCTGGTAATATTATCTGCAATGATAAAGACAAGTATAATTTCGTTACCATGTCAACGTAGTTACGGAATCAAAGTAGCCATTGTATTTATTTCAAACGACATTGTTATCTTCCATTTAACAGACTCTTATAAGATATATTTTCCATTGAGACTATTTAAATGATACTTTAGATGTAATGATAAGTCTAAGTGTAATTCGGAACGAGACTAAGACATTCTGTGTGGGCAGTTATACCAAATTAAAATATTTGAAGATAAAGAAGTCTTAATATTTATATAATATAACATCAAAAATGTATTAATAAAGCATGAAAATGTTTTAAACACAAGAACCCTTTTTATGTCGTGTGCCGTTGTATTCTTTATCAGGATTGGAAAATGCAACCATATAAAAACATAAATATCATATGATATTATACACCTATTGTATTTGTTATAAAAATATAAAACGATCTGGCCTTTTTGAGACACAATGCACTTTTCGTGCTCAGCCCGTTCGCAGCTGGTATCTACTTTTTCCTATTTGAGTGTGTCCGACAAAACAGGTGGTAGACTGCACTGAAAGTGGTACTGAAAGCCAACTGGGGCTATGCTGCTTTTATAGTTTTCTTCTAGTTTTCTTGACCCGGTCCTTACTTTTGAAGATGCAGAAATGCAATCGAAAAGACACATTTAAAATAAGATATACATTCAATTGAAATGAAAAGGCACTGTATACGTTCTCCAGTAAAATGTTATTCGCCTTACAGGAGCAACGGTTGAAACGTCTTGGAACGGTCATTGACCATCGAATCTTGGGGATCTAAACCTGTTCGTGGCATGCAAATATAATGTTTTTCATCAATTCAAATGAATGTATTAGATTTTACAGGGAATCGGCACAAGAAGGTCGTATATCGCCAAGAAAATAAATAAACTGAAAATGTAAAAAATAAGATATACAAATGTCAGTTATAAATATTGCAATACCGCAATTAATTAATGAAACTAAACGTATTTCCTACTCATATTCAATTGTAGATCCCCGTTTGTTTAAAAAAGGATAAAATTGTGCCAAAAGAAGCTGTTCTTTATATGTACTCACGCAATCAAGTGAAATATGCTTAATAGTATGTGGTGCTTAATAAGGTATACATGCAACCCTATTGACAATATGACTTGATTACGTAAGGCTATTCAAAACTATAGCAACGATTCTTAATCACCATGTTTCTCCAGTTTCATAGGTGAATGGATTGTATTTCCTTAAGAGATACTTACATGCTTCGGCAAATATCACAGATATAGATAAGAAAAAAATCAAATGATAATCTAGAGGACACACCAAGATTTAGTTGTAGTATATCATTAATAATCGCTATACATATGAGACGGAATTTATTTTATGTATTGCATGTTGCCATAGAAACACAGCAGATTAATCTTGAAGATGTATGTATGCTATTTTAGGAACTTTCTGAATACAGATATGTCACATCATTATTATTTTCATTTTATTAAGAATTATGTTGAATCTGGTTTGACCGTTTTGTACGTTGTTGTTTAATAATTTTATGATATGATTGAAAATTAAATGTAACGGTATTAATAGAAGTACAAACTATTTCTAGAAACGTATTCCATGCTCTTCCGATTTACAAAAATATAATAATATATTACATCCTGATAAACCCAACATTTAGATCATTAAAATTGAACGTCTCGTAATAGCGCTACAAGATGTAACAAAGATACTGAGTATGTCACGTAACACAACACGAGTCAGACCACTTTTTGATGTTTATTTGCACAGTGGAATATTCATAATTCATTTTGTAACTTCTTAAGTCTTAACAAATGTCATACCTAAAACCTTACTTAATATCTCTGAGACCTATTTCCTAGGTTTTTATGTGCGCTATTTATAGAACTTTGCCAGGTCATGCATATTTATGAAAGTAGTCCGGCAGCATACAATATGGAAGGTAAAATACGGAATATAAAAGGTACTATATGGATTTTTACCTGCCTGTTCATATCTAATTGTGAAATACAAGACGATTTTTTTACAGAATTTATATAGGTATTTAATAAGGTTCGTTTATTTGTCTATCCATGTTCAAAACGCGTTTTAATTTACGTAAGTAGCAAAGCTGTTCTTTCTGCAATTATCCCCCACCAAGAAAATAAACTAATCGTTAGCACACATGACATACTTATTTTACTTTATATGTAATTCATTCATACAGATATTTTTCCTGAAACAATCGGAGCTTTTTCAATTAATTGCTTTAAAACGCGAATACATACAACTTTGTGTGATATTTATCGTTTTTCTTATGTCTTCGTCGATTCATCGATTTTGTTTCACATCTGCAATGTAGAAAAGAATCTTTGAGCTCCTTTATAAATACAATCTGCCATCTGTATAAGTTTGGCTGAGCAATAGTCTTGGTTTTGGTTGTACTTTGTTGTTCAAAGGGGCAGGTACCGTGATAACACGTGTATAAACCTGTCTTCGGTATTGGTTACATTTGAGAATAATTAATAAATGGAAAGATAATCTCACATGTCTTGTAATGAACTATTCATATTATTTCTTAAAAAATCAAAATAAATTAAAATGAAGATTACATTAAAATCATTTCTACAGAAATCACAAGTTCAAATTATAGAAAAGGTATTTAACAAAATACTTAATAACTGATCTGCACATAAAGAGGTTAAATGCAAGACATACTAAATTTCAGTTTTAAGTTGTTCATACGCAAAAGTTTCTGTGTGTATTGTTACGGCGAAAAATGTAAACATCGGCTCTTTCCCAGTTATATTGCACACTCCTATTACAGATATTTTTTCTTGTAAGACAAATATCCGTAAGAGCGTGGAACATAAACTTTGTCCACGTTTTGCCTAGATCTGTTGGGAAATCTCACTTCCTATTTTCCATTATATCACTTTCTTCTTTTGCTATCATATAATATTTATAAAGTCAAACTAGAGGGTAAAGAAAAAGCCATGTGTTGCTACATATTTCATAGTAAATAGTGGAATGATGCATATATTTCTTTTAAACGTACGTACATCAAGGACTGACACAATATAACGTATCATAATGAAAATTTGTTCCTCACAAAAACACTTTTGGTTGTCACGCTGCACTCATTATTGAGGAAACATAAAGTAAACTGTAGAAAAAGGAAGTGTTTGTCGGTCTGCCACAAAATGGATGACATGATATTTCTCATATTGTAAGATATTTACATACCTCAGTACAACATACATACACAATCTGCACTCACTAGTAACCTGATTTATTACATACTCGTTTCTATTCCCCGTTTAGTTACATTGGTACCGAAACGTCAATATTTTTCCATACACTGACGCCTGAATTTCATATCGGGTGCGTGACGTAATTCAGTGTGTGTTGTTGCACTATTTTTTCTATTTAGTTCAGTATTGTCAATCCTATTCAGGCTATTGAACATATTTATAATAATTACATAATAATTCTATATGTAGATGCGTATGTAATAAAAAGGTTATTATCTTTGCATCGGAAAATATGCACTCGTTCTTCTGCGGAAGAATATTGCGCTCCTAAAGTCGCGCAATATTTTCGCTGAAGAACTTGTGCATATTTCCCGATACAAAGCTAATAACCTATAAATATTGAACAAGAAAACATATTACGTAGAATAATATCCACAAGCAAAAAAAGGCAATTAAGTTTGGTGTCGTATCAAGTACATGTGGATGTTGTAAATTTAACAGAGTGTATACTTTTTGTACAGAAGCACCATGAAAATGTCATGATTCATAAAAAGAAATTATGAGCCGCACCATGAGAAAACCAACATAGTGTATTTGCAACCATTTGGATCCATGACAGTTTCCGTACTTGCAACAGACTTTGAAAGCGAACAGTATTGATCCTGACCAGACTGCGCGGATGCGCAGGCAGGTCTGGATCCATGCAGGTCGCAAATGCACTATGTTGGTTTTCCCTTTTCTAATGGTGCTGCTCATATATAAAATGTGTCCAAGAAAGATGCTGATTAAGGACATCAAGATAGTGGGAACTTAATGGCTGTGCAATAATCATACGTGTAAGTATTCTCGTTTGTTATTTCGGCATCCCTTGGACCTTTGTTTATCCAGTTTTTGTCTGCTTTTGGGTTAAGGATGTAGGATTTAATATTTTCTATACTTAAGAACATTTTTATACTCTGTGAGCTTGAAGAACATAAGGGCAGAAATTAAACAGGTCACCGCATTCGTTTTTATTATTACAGTATTTTCTTCAACTTCTGTTTAAGCATTTCTGAAATTAAGTAAAATTGAAAAAAGGGGGTACTTTATAAAACATATAATATCCCATTTAATGTTATAGAAATTACAGGTCTTACAGGTTATTATGAATACAAAATGATATCAGTATTATATAGCATAAAGTTTACTAAAAAATCTTTGTCATATTTACCCCACACACATTTTCTAATGGAAAAACGTACTTAAATCTACAAACAAAATTCAGCCGTTAAGGTTTTAAAAATATTTTGCTGCTTTAATGACACACAACATGCTTTGAAATGGAAAGAAAACATGTTTGTTTCACCGTGTATCTAAGAGATATATTTAGAAAAACACTTTAAAACTGGTTAATTTTTATATTTTTAGTTCTTTTTCTTTTAATTTATATTTACTAAATAATATGAAGTGCTAAGTTGAAAACTGTCATTTCAGATGTAGCTTATCATTTTATATATCAGTGAGAAAAATATCGGAATCAAACCTGATCTACTTTTAAATTTATAGATATTTGAAATTACCAACCTCTACCCTATTGTACATCTTACGTCTTAGGCAAGTGCCAGCCAAAAATAAGGGTGAAAAACTTTCCTCGCAACAAGACGAATCTTTTTGGTTAAATGATACATAATTAGCTATACTTTAACTATAAAAAGCTTTAATTTTTGGCAAAAATTATGTTAGAATGAAATATTCGAAGAAACATTTTTCAAAATGGTTGCTATCCTAAAAAAAACACTCGTACATCCTGAAAAGTCACACCAAATAATTAAGGTGATATTGCGATGTCTTTGCTTTTTGTAGCAGAGGAAGACACAATGTACATTATTTTATGGATGAGCGGGCACCTGGGTAGAACTACCGATCTTCCGTAAGCATGCAGAATGGCTTTCTCACATGAAGAATCCTGCACTCGAAGCAATGTTTTGGTTGGGTTTTTCAAAGCAACTGGAGAATGCCGAAATCACCTGAAGAAAATAAAGGTCGACCGGAAATACTGAGTAACATTATAGATCCATTATCTAAATAAACAGTGTTAGTTCGTACAATGTAGAACTTTCCAAAACAGAAGTTTAGTTTACAAATATTTAGAAATTCGCTGAACAACTAAGAATGTGAAGCTGACTAGTTTAGATTTTGTTCTTTTGTTAGTCGTTTGTAAAAAAGATTGATTCTGTAATTCATTGCCAGCTATTAACATACCAACATTTACATGTATATAATAACCTTTAGGAGTATTTTAAAGTTTATAATTTTGATTGTCACTAGCGTAGACTGTGTAACATTTCCGATGGTTTTATTTTTTACAAATATTCGCGACAAATTCCACTCGCGCATTTAAAGTATTCGTGAGTATAAATCTGCTTCATGTTCGTAAACATTAATACTGCCGTTTAGCAAAATCTTAACTCGTGAATAATGCTGTAACATGAAATCGCTAAATAAAGCATCAGCCAGAATTACTTAATCTACAGTATTGTTATCATTTATCATTGAAACATTTTCAAACTATCTTTTTAAGCATGAATGCAAATTACTGATTAAAAGTTGAAACAAATTCGATCTTGTATTTGAATTTCATAAATTTTTAATCATAGAAAATAAAAGAAAATATAAAGTTTATACTACAACTTGAGAATGATATCAAGTAGTTGGTCCCGGAAAAAATGAAAGTAATTCGTCAAACACTGATGTCAGTGTATAAAGACGTAAATAAGCATTCTACAATTTAGATCGTTATTTGATAGGTAAATTACGACCATGCGCCAAAAGACATTCCATGTAAAACAAACGGACCGAGGGCAATTATTGTATTGATACTGTCACTTCATACGACTTGACCGACACTGATTTATTCTGTTTGCTCATTGTTACTTTATAAAAGATAATGTGTCTGCATAATCAGTACGTCTTACATTCTTACACTGTTTACAAGTGTGTTGATTTATAATTAATATGCTAACTACATGTCTAAAGAGTAGCAAAATATTGTATCTGATTAAACTGGTAGCTTTTAATTGGGACAGCACTTCAACAATAATATTGACATTTTCTGTCGTTATCAGAATGAAAAAAATAAACTAAGGACTCATAACCATGGAATAACGAAACTCCATACCTCTTGTATCAAAACTTTAATGAATTAAATGAATGTATTAAATCCCTGTTTCGTTATCGTAATGCCGTCGTTCCATTTTGGCTTTGTGCGGATTGTTACGCAGATAGAATCGATAGTTTTGTGAAATAGTTAGCTTAAATATTAAGAATTTTTATTGACCAATGTGGAAAAACGCAAATGTTTAACCAAATATAGACAAATTCAATTGGACTCACGTCTTACACAATTGAAACGATATCAATATCAAAATGTGATATGGAATTATTTCACTCCTTCGACGTCAAACATATGATAAGCAGATGAACATACCTTAGGAAAACGTCTAGCTGAGTTCCTTTCCATCACTGCGGCCTAAGGATACGAAAATAACAAACATTATATTCGCAGGCAGTCAAGTGCTGACACATAACAAAGACTTGCCACAAGTTTTATGCACATAAATGTAATAAAACTTGATTTGCCTCCTGGGTACGTTTTGCTTTATCTTTCAATTTACAAATAGGATACTTAGGAAATTTCGCACATGTTTAGAACAATCCATATTCAATTTGAAATTTGAAGGAAATTGAATCATGCTCTATTTTTTCGATAATGAAGTTTGCTCATGTTGTCCCATAGCACAATAAGAATGATTAGTCTATCAAAAGTCATTGAGGAGATCTTTTATGATTAGTCTGAATAATAACGTGTATGAGTTTCGGTCTGGCTGAAGACAATGGATTCCACATTCATTTTACGGATTATATTCCTTTTCATATAGTCAAAGGTGACCTTGTCGGCATGGTTCTCATGATTGCCACAAGGTTTGAGGATGCCAACACAATATCGCAAAGTTAACACTTTTTACTTATAAGTATCTCCTATGAAATAATAAGATTTAATTCATTTTGATCTTATGACCTAAAATCAACGGACGGATGGTGAAATAATTATCTTTATTTTTTGCATTATACATTGTATGCCGAGCATAAATATTACCGCGGACGTGTCTTGTCATTTGTTATACATGCTCTTTATTCAAAGCCAGTTTTGTCATTTTATCAATTATATATCTTCTTCATATCTTACAGAGTTTTAATTGAACCGGAGATTTCCGATCTACCTTAATCGCTGTGATCTTCCTATGTCAACAATACGGTTTGTTATTAACAGCAAATGAAACAATAATTCATTTTTGTGTTATCGTTAACATATAATGATAAGGCATTGTTAATTGTATGTTGGATATGAATTTCCATGTAATTTTACATATTGTGTTGATCCATCAATGATTATACTTGCGTATACTAATATAATATTCATATGAGCCGTGCCATGGGAAAACCAACATAATGGGTTTGCGACCAGCATGGATCCAGACCAGCCTGCGCATCCGCGCAGTCTGGTCAGGATCCATGCTGTTCGCTAACGGTTTCTCTTATTGCAGTAGGCTTTAAAAGCGAACAGCATGGAGCCTGACCAGACTGCGCGGATGCGCAGGCTGGTCTGGATCCATGCTGGTCGCAAACCCACTATGTTGGTTTTCTCATGGCACGGCTCATATATATATGTATCATATATGCAGTATATATCTCATAGCAAATTAATTGCTCTTCGGTCAATGAAGTGAAATATATATTTGTGGTATATATTTAATTAAATATATTCAATTATGATGATGTATAATTACATATATCTGATATTTATCAAAATATGTCTTCGAACACGAAACGAACGTGAACCGCATAATAGTGTACTTTGTTACAGTGGCGCTTTAGTAGTTTACAGTTGTAGTGTAGTTGCCACTGATTGTTTGTCTTTGCAAGATCAGAGAACAAATAAATTCTGTTTTTATTCTGTAATGACAATTGCCACTTGATTAGGAAATTAAATATGAATAATTAAAACTCGATATTTATCATAGAGGGAATAATACATTTTACTGCAGTCAAAGATGAAAACGACTTATCACAAGTTTAGTTTCAAGACGTCAAGACAAATATATAACCATTTTTTTGGTGCCACTTATAATATCAATAACACAGGCATGACAAGTATTTACAACAGTAAAAACACGATATGTATGTAAACATATGGGAAAATATCGCATTCAAAATAAATCTTTATAGAATTTTTATAAAGGTCATATTTACTAAATACAGCCTTTCAGCATTATGTGTCTTTCAATACGAATACTTTATTAGTCTATATCACATGATTGTGCATTTCAGTTGTTTGAGCAAATTGTTATGTTTGTTCCACGGTAAAGCGAAGTAAGAAGAATAATATTATAAACTTTATAAACCAAATTAAATATTACTAAGAACATGACTTGTTATAACTGAAATAAATGATATCCGAAAATTATTGACTGCAGCGCAGAATTAGATAAAAGTGATCAAAGAAAAAGTATAACGTGTTTTGTGTCGTATTTTACAGATGCATATAGAGGTATTAATCAGTATATAAAGAGAAGGCAGCAAATTGCGTTTACTATTGGATTCTCAGTTGACAAGCACTTATGTAGCATCAAATCGAGTCTGCTATTAGTTTGTTTGGTGGCATTATATGCTTCCAAAGGATCTTTTTACAGATTTTATTAGGATATTGAATCCTTTCATCTGAGAAAAGCTGGCTTGCGGGAGGTTGAAGGCTGGACCGTGTCTTAGCTTTCTACTTTTGATACACTGCGGTAACATCCTCAGCACGTGCTTTTGTTCATTAGGGTCAGGTAGAGTGGAGATTGCACCAAGCAAATTGACGGCCTCGCTGTTGGGATTAATTTGAAATAAGAGAACAATAAATTACCTTTGCGGAGACCAGGGAATATAGCATTACTTGAAGGGCTGTCGCAAACACCTGACAGCAAGTTTATGAGATGCAATGATTTTCCGATATTTCCAGTTTTAATTCAATTTTGGATTTCAATCAGTGGATTATTTGTATAAATATGTGATTTATATGGGAACTTCACTCATCTTCTCCAGTTACCAAAGTATTAATTACGTGTTTTGCAGTCTTTATTTTGCTTAATAATGATTAGCTGCTGGAATATGTTCAACGGTTTTGTTTCATTTTGTATGTCCGCTTGTACAAACCTTTTTAAGATACTCATTTAACTTAATGTAGAGGTTGCTTCTAAGGTGGGTTGTAGGTTTCTGTGTGATTCGTTTTTATCTTGACATCTTATGATGTTAGTGTACGAATGCAAGTTTCAGACTAACTTGAAAGCACTCATTTTTATTTAGTCCCGCTCAAAAGAAAGTAATAACAGCCAAATGTATATATATGAATGTAAGAACTTTTATTTCCTTTTTTTCTAATTGTTTTTTTATATTTTTGTTGTCGTTGAATGTGGGAATCTGGTATACAATAACTAGTTGCTTTCCCTCAGGCACATGCCTACGGCTGTGGTCAGATTAAGAAACAAGTATTATTTTTTAAATTTTACACTATATTCTCCCAGACATGATTTATCTCTTTTTTACAACAGTTTTGGTATCGAGAAATTGATTTAAAGAACGTATCATATTAAGACTCTAAGAATTTATTTCTTAATTCGTCAAATTACCAAAACTTTTCATACAAATTGTATTGTCTAAAATCATCGTTACCTTAATGAAAATATTTTTAATAAGAATAATAATAATGATAATTATATTATTTAATAATAATTTGATTTCTTTGACCTATAAGTTTGCTTGAGATAGATATTTGTAAGGTGCATGTGAGGTATCATTTATACATCTATTAGTTTACAATGCAGGATAGAGATATAAAATGTTTTCAATATCAGCATTATTTCTTTTTATTTAATTTTTAATTTAGATAAATACATATAGGAGAATTCCCTTTTATCATAGAAGAACTGTTTCTGTGGGTTTATTTGCATAAATTAATAAAATATAAACATATCATATAAAGTTTGATGCTAATAAGTAAGTAAGTAAATAAGTAAGTAAGTATATACTTAGTAAGTAAGTAATAGTACTGATGCTTTTATTCTGATCCATTGCTATTTCAAGAACTAAGTTATTAGTTATTATTAATCAAATAGAAGCCTGTATATCAGCATTCAAAGAGTTCTTTGAAACTATTTACCTGCTTTTACTTGACATATGCCTTTATAAGAGTTTTTCGTTAATTACCTTTACATGTATTACACCGTGCTCCTGACAACGTATTTATTTAGATTCGTTGGTCATTGATATAATATTATTGATATATTATATTTGCTCATTAGTAGAATAAACCCATAGAAATTTATTTGATTATTTTGGATGAAAGGGGTATTAAATTGCAGCAAACAATATGACGTCATAAATTGTTATATATCTTATCACATTCTATTGTATAATCATCGCAGATGCTTTTTGCAAATGATCAGACATCTATTTTAAATGTAGAAAGAATACGTACCAAGATTTAATGTGAAAACTGATTACAATTGTAAAAGATGCGTGTACGATTTAAGTGTGTATCAAATTATTTTTCTTTATTTATACGTCCGCATTGTTACTATCCCCAAGTTTTGTACATTTAGCGTTATTTTAGTATACCCCTTCTTCGAAGAATTATCGAAGAATTTTAACTAAGCATGAGTACATGTGTTTATTTCCTGTCTAAACTTGTAGCCTGTCAAGAAAAACGCTTTTCTGTTTAAATAAAACATATAGCTACATGATATTTACTTTTATGTTGGTAACTCAATGGCAATTTAATTACAGGGACAGAGTAATTAAAATAAATAAGAAAATGCTTGCTTATGAATAGTAAGAGATCAATAAAATCATATAACCGGTGCATTTGTACATATTGTCAAAACAGCTGAGCTGTAGTTTTAACATAATTACGTAACTTTTTAATATATATGTGCATTAAAGGTCCAATATTAAGGAAAGTGAACATTTTAATTTCTTTTAAAAAGCACAGAAACTATTTCATTTTATTGGAAAATGAAAGTTGGTATGTAGAAATTCGAAATAAATCGCAGTATATGTACAATTATTTTTCTATGAAGTATGAAGAAAGTTAAAAAGACCTGGGGGGTCATTCTGTCAATTTATTGAAATTTCAACATAATACACATACATTTCTTTGAGTTCCAAAGACCTTCTGTAAATTTTGACCTGCCAATCTTCATTATTTAGTGTCTTGCAGAAGTCTATGCACTGGCTACGAAAAAAATTGCCAACTCACTTTCCCTTAGTAATGGACCTTTAACGTATGCGCATTACATAAAATGATAAAACTAGTTTAAATATTTTATACAAAGAGATACTTTTAGAGAATCCGAGGCGTAAATAGTTCATTCTTGGAATCAGTGTATCAGGGATAAAACGATGCTGTCACCTCACAGTATCCCGATGCGGACAAAATCAGTAAAGACAAAGACTAAATCAAAGCAATCGGTGAAATACAGGCTTCCAGGTACGGCAAAACCCTCTACTTTAGCAATCTCGGGTTTACCTGGCCCAAGACAAATTCGTCATCCGCAGTCACATGGAATAGCGAATATGGCAGGAAAACAAAATCCTTGTATAAGGAGAATGAGAGAACTACACACACGTCGATTTGGAGGTATGTCACTTTTTTATAACTGTTTCTTGAGCGCTGTACACATTTGCAAATTTTGTGTACGAGTGCTGAATTGGAACCTGTCTAAAACACATCTTTCGTCATATGAACCAAAATATGCCCGCGCAAAAACTGCTTATGGTGTTTTTTTTGCGCCTGGTAGGACCTTATGCAAATCTCATTTGCTCTTAAACATAATTGTGTATTTTTGGTAAAAACGCACCACGCGTAAATGGGATGGGAATTAATTTTGAGATTTTTAATAATGAACTTTACTTTTGGAAAAACAATAGCAACTGCAAATTTAACAACCAACCATGTAATCATGTTATTGTTATAGCTTGTCTTATTTGGAAAATATATGGAAATATATCTGATGTTCATCTTCACATGCAATCATTAATAAAATTTACAAGTCAAATGATTTTCACCTAGAACTCTTTCCTCCATGTGAACCAGATCTTGGTGTATACATTTTCATCGGCGCCTACGTAAGTATTATAATATGTTATATTTATGCAGTTAATTCACGGCAAAAGTGTTCAATAAAAGGATAATGGAAGATTAAGTGCTTCTGAAAGCAGTACGAATTTAATATACATGTATTGCAAAACCGTGAGGTTTCCTTAAACTGCAGAGCTATTTGGTTTATCAAGATTTTCAACTTTCACAATTTTCCCGTGTTATGCAAAGATAATCCACTACAGTACGATATATGACACTCCGGAAGTTCCGACACGCCTGGTTTTAAATCAGAACGGAATATGTTATTGGAAGTGGCTTACAATAAAAATTGTTATCTGTTGTATTTAAGCTTAAAACAATACGATTATCTGAAATATTAACGAATATTTTTTGACAATAGAGACACTTAAATTAAAAAAGAGATTTCATGAGAAAAAAAAATATTTAAATCATTTATTTCAGATATATTTAAATGGGATGGTATTGCCTCTTAATTATTAAGCCTTTGCTATATCTGAAGTTGAGTTGTAGTTAGTACATTTAGTTTGTTAACGATCAGGGCGCCAAGATAGAAACACTTATTTCAGCAACACTCGTCGGGTAATCCATGTAGATCTACAAAATTGGCTTAAAATGTATGTCATAAACTGGAAATTTAATATAAACGCCTCTCAAACATAATAGAATATTTCCAAGACAGCTTGCTCAAATCATGGCAGACAAGTGTAAGTGATTGTTTATCATTGGATTTACAAGCGGAAAACGCGCGTTTTGGCGCAATATTGGGAGACAAATATCTCTTAAGTCACAATTGTGAAATGTTAAACCGGATGAAAGTATGCATAACAAGAACAAAATACAATTATGAATATCAAAATTTAATACAAATCGCGGATAAGCAATTTCAATTTGACAATTAAATACATAGTGAAATACGTTCATATATGGCATACTAAAAATTAACACTGTACAGCGATTTATTTCTAGAGGCAAGTGGCTGCTTAAAGGCGCTCGCTACAGTTTTTCCGGACGGGTCGATATTTACCCCAACACGGTGCCAATTTGGTTGTGCTTCTAATCGATATAGCTCATTGCAGGGTTGGAGCGGTCTTCTGCGCATGCCCGGAAGTGATCATCTAATGTCGCGTACGGCAAAAATTCGCAAAAAAATTGTATAATATACTGACTAAAGGTTAGGGTAAGTATCACCACGGTTACAAAATATATACATTTAAAGTATTTTTAGTTCAAATTGCTTCAGCCCGACATATACTGGAGTCTGTAATTTATACCGGCGCTCCAACTCTGCATTGAGTCACCGCTGTTTCTAATCCCGTACCGTACCCATACCGTACATCCGTATTCGTAAACTATAGGTTTTGTTCGGAGAAAGGCGGAAACTTCCATCGTTCTATGACATTAAAATGCTTCAGAAACACCTTAAAATCCGCTTATTAAGAAATCTGCCGTTTGATAATTTGATATATCTCTAAGTCATGTGCTCAAACACTGAAAAAGGTATTTCGTACCAACTTGCGTTGTATATTGTATAAATGCCTTCCACACTCCACCTCGTTGTAATTTGATTTAAGCGAAATCTAATATGGTGACCTATCAATTTTCTTTTTGTTTTAGATTAGGTAGACATAACCAAAGGTACGTGCAGAGTTTGATTAAATTCTATTATGTGAAACTCGATAAAATAGCAGAAGTACCAACTTAAAATTGACAAAAATATGTAAACATAACCCTTGGGTCTGCTAAACAAGTATTCCTTTCTTTACAAAATCATTTTCTTTTGATTTCTCTGAGCATGTTTCAAATAGATATATTGTTTTCCGTTATAATAATGCTGATTATTGTACTTTACTGAAATGTATTTTAGGATTATAGAAATTTTGAGAAATGTTAAAATAGCACCATATCTAGGGGCAAATTATATTGAAACAAAGCTGGTGACCTAGTATTTTTATTTCATTTTTCTATACATCATAACATGATCTTTTAATACAAAACATTACATCGAAATCTATTATTGAGAAAAAAATTACGAAACTGTAGCGAGCGTCCTTAAGACAAGTTAAGTTGATTGGGAAATTAGTTGACTAGTCGCGTCGCTGTTAAATGCAAGTGGCCGCTAAGACGAGTTTTACTGCATATTTTAAATAACTATTGAAAGCTTATGAAATACCCATTCTTACTATATTGCAGATATCCAACTGGGCACATTTTTGAAGATTTGAAAGCCACAGAAAACAAATTAAAATTGTATGAATATATGCAAGTCCATGAGGAATTTGCTATTTGATTGGCGGTGTTTGCTTGTCGTTCGAACTGGTCATCACTGTATAAAGCATATCCTCGTGATAATTTTTCAGGTTTTACTTAAATCAAAAAAAGATCAATTTTCAGTAACTATTTCCAATCTAAACGAAATTATTACCTGCTGTTTAATCATTATGTGCTTTCTGTGGTGTGTAAACCATTGTATGTTATATTATTGCATATAGATATTATCGCTATCCAGCTGTCATTTCGTAAAATTCGTGAAGCTCTCAGTTTTATTTGTATTGAACTTACGAAGTACTTTGTCAGAGAAAAAAACGAAGCAAAATGTACAAACATGTTTTTAACTTTTGTTTGATTTAAAAGTAGAATACAGTCAAACCTGTCTATAAAGACCACCACTGGGAGAGCCAAAATGTGGTCTTTATTGGGAGGTGGTCTTTATTCACAGGGTAAGATACACTATAAATATTAAAATTGGAAGCAAAACATGTGGTCTTTAGAGCCAGATGGTCTCTGTTCAGAGGTGGTCTTTAACTGTTTGACTGTAAATAAAATATGAGATTATTGGGCAAAGTCTTGCATAAATTTGAAGATGAAAAATGGTGTAAAAACCCTTGATATGACCTGTGTGCGCATGTGTCTTGATAACTCTCTATATATGTAAGTGACGTAGATAACACTGTGTTTTGTCTTGAATAATCCTTTTTTAGTATAAGCGATAACCCTGTTTATGCAGCTAATTAGTTCCTTAGAACTTGAATCTCATAACTAATTCCAGACAATAAAAATCCACATTTGTTTCCATCAATTCAATTAGATGTGATCTCACGTATTTCAAATACCTTTACGTTGTCGATAAAATATATAATGAATATTTGCTACAAACGCAAGAGCTGAAACTGTTTCTATGACAACCATACTAATGTTTCATACATGTGACTTGATGAGGAAACTGCTTAAATAAGAGCTGTAATAATCTGCAGTGTGACTTCATCTTAATGAATTAATTCTAAATATAGACTCGTATGTCGACGCCAAGAGATAAATGAAATAATTTTAAAGGATTCACTTTGTATTTCGTATCAAATTGAAATGATAAATGTGAAAACAGAATACCTTATTACATATATTAATGCAGACTGATGTTCATGTTACGTAGTAAGGGTTACAATTGTTTACAATATGATTTCATATAACAAATCATTTCATAACATGGATGGGTGTCTGCAACAAAGCGACAAGAGAAAACCAATGGAAGTTTTCAAACATTTTATTAAAACGACATACAGATAGAAATGTGACGCTGTAAAGTCAGAATCCACGATATCTGAAATACACAATGTCATTTTAAACAGGATCCTTAACAAAAAACATCGGCAAGTTGAAAAGTCAATTTTACACTTATTTGGAAACGAAACAAAAGAATACGACTTCAAAGATTTTTTTCTAAATAGTGATTTTGATATCAATTTTTTGACATGTATAAAGTATCCGATTGTATTTCAACACAATTTTTTAAATGGAGTGAAGCATTAAAGACGCTTTTAAACTGACGAATGAAATCAACATTTTGTATACATTTGTAGTTTGTTTGACAAACATTAGATTTTAGTCTATGTCTTATTTACGGTCTTTATGCTTTGTTTAGTCGTCCGAGGCATATTTCCTCACAACTCACACCTACAGCAAAAATATTACTAAACAGTTGTCGCGTGAACTATTTCCAGCAAGATTTATGATGTTTGCATTGGTTGCTACACTGTTGTTACGATGTCTAATCAGCACTTAACTCACACCCTTGACAATGACATTCATGATCTACTAAATTGAATAATCAAGTAAACTTGGCATTAACTGCTGTAACGTTGTCTTGAATGGCTGAAAAAGACGTATATAAAAATGTGCTTTTTACTGGTATTTGAGTTTATCAAATCATTAAGGAAACAACAAATGCCTTGAACGTGTTTCTTCAAACATTTAAAAAGATTTTATTTTGTATTTACATATCAGTGTCATTTCTATGCGAATTAATCGTTATTTACTCACCACATTATACGTATTACGTGAACATGATAAATGAACTAAGGGTAGTTCTTTCTCCTGTTGTTTAGGACATCTTTGGTTTAATTTGTTTTGTTTTTGTTTGTGTGGTTGATAATTGCAATTTTGATTGAGAATGACTATGTGCTTACTTAATTAAACAATAAGTTCTTATGCAAATGTTATTTCTTAATCTGACGGTGTGTCATTCTATAAACCCTTCTGAATTTTTGTCACAGTCATAGAATCGCAATACAAGCTATGAATACACGTTAAATGCATTAAACATAAGAGGTAGCCTTTGAATAAACACGAAATAGATTTATACTACGGTATAAGAGAAAATGTGCTTTTCGTCCAACAGTTCTAAAACTACTTGACGGCACAACATTGTAGTTTTATAAATGAAATAGCTTTTATAAAAATGTTCATCAGTGGTCTTAAGTTTAAGAACATATGTTTAGTCCTAGTTAGTATCCATCGAGTTCAGGTTGGCATGTTTCAACAGATTAAAATCTAATGCGACTGACTGAAAGTTTTAATGCACTGTTCCTGTTTTCAACATGATATAATGTGAGTCGAGTGCTTCTTAGTGACGGTTTATGACAATTGTAAAAGAGGTTCATTCAAATTTACATTTCAGTTGGAATCTTGTATAAAACATAAACTTTTGATCGGTTTTGCAACGCTGATTTACGATCATCCTAGCTTTAAATAGTTTCAGAAACAACGACATTCCGTAAGCCATCTTGATGGCTTCCACATATGATAGGATTTGGAATCCATAGAAATGATTCAGCGACCTTAACTACTCTTCCATGAATGCACTTAGATATAAAAGTCAGTTGGTTGTAACTAGGTTTGTGGTTTGGTATGTGTTTGATCAGTTTTTCGATATAGTTTTTTCTCTCTCCAAACTCAGGTGAATAGATCATCAATTAAACATTTATTGAAGAAATATTGAAAAGAATAAACAAACAACATAGAACTATAAGTTCATAAATATTAAAAACGCACCCAGAAACTAGATTTTGTGCAAGTCTATGGTATTTAGATAGAGGCTGAGACATTGATAGATCCAGTGGGGCCTGACTCTTGCTACACATTAATTGTAAAACAACTGTAAACAAGAATATCATTCTTTTCTTTTTCCCTCTAGTCGTCCTTTTCTTATAAAGTCGTTAACTTCCACTGAAGGAGATAGACAGTGCACAATGTTTTACGGAGTAAAACACATTTTAATACTAAAATATATGTTGATACATTTACATTTTCACTAATTTGTTCACTTGTAAATTACCTTAAGTATTTGCTTCACAAGTAAGCATATCAAATTAACGCAAACAATTTCGTAAAGTGACATATCTCGTATTCAAAACGAAGCAATAAGTAGACTTTACATTGTATCCGGTTAATGATTTCGCATTGTTCGGTTTCAATGGGTGATTTTCAGAACAAAGTACAAAATATTTTTTTTCGAAAAGGTGTACCGCTTTTCGGAAAGAAAAGGTTTCGGATTAGTGAATTTTTCAATGAAATTGCCAACCAATATCCGGGACAGAGTAAAAGGGACGGCCTAAATGGAATATTAGTTTTATTAGGTTACGGTTAAGGAAGTTCTCATTGTACAATAATAACTTCATTTAAACCAGTGCTGATTATAATAGAAACGTATGATTCTGCACTTTTTAATGTCAGACATAAGTGTCAAAGACATCATTTCTTATATAGATGTCGTACGAAAGTAATTTTCATTGTTTGAATGACCTTCGTGTGCTTATTTATAATATTGTTTGAAAAAAATTGCTATAGAAAAACATCTTACTTCTATTTTGTATTAATATTACCATCGAATTATTGAGATATGCAATGGTTATCAAATATTTTCACACGTTAGACAAAGGTTTCATTTGTACGACAAAATGACTTTTTGTTTCTTTTGATAAATTGTATAACATGTGTACACTCAGATAAATCACTAAATATTTATGTAAAAAATGTTTTTTTTTTTAATTCAATAGCCAAAAGAATTCTTCTACCGTGTTCATTTAAGGCAATAACCTATTTTTCTTTATTCTGTTTTGTTTCAAGATAACGTTGACATGCGACTGATTAAGTAGTAATATGTACATTTTTATCAAACCCTTAACAGTATATCCATCACGAACGCAGACAGATACAATTGTTGCCAAGAGATCTGGCATATGTGTACAAAAATATCTATTCATCGTTATCAATTTTAGAAAAGAAGCCACCTGAAAACCTGAAGTCTCACCTATTCATCATTCATTCACCATATATTTTAGACTTAGAACTTTCAACATGAAGGGTGTTGCTAAACTATAGATCGGTACGGCATTTAAGATTACTGGTTTCTCATTCTTGTAAGCTGTTTGACTTATAATTTTCATTGATTCATCGTCAATGCAAAGAAGAGCTTTTAAATGCACCGGCAATAAGAAGAAATTGAAAACGAATGCATCGTTATGTTTGTTTATTTGCATACGTCGAGGGAATAATTTCTCATATTCGCCTAGAAAAGGGTTTTGTCTAGGTATGCCTGCTGAGAAAATCTTTGACTATTTTGATAATAATTGATATTGCTGATTGATACTTTGCACTACTAATGATATTGACTACCACTACAATCAAAATTATGTTGGATTGTTTTTTATAGTGTAACACAAAAAAATCACACGTTGGACCTTTTTAATTCTAGTTGTAATTAATAATAGGCGTTGAGTGAATATTTGATTTTCTCAGAAATGTCAAGCACATATCTTTGATTGCTGATAGAACGTAATTTGTATCATCGTGATGTAACTCACAAACTTATGGTTACTCTTACTGAAACAAGTCAGACGCTTTTATTGACTGTCGTCGCAGATCTCGAATTGCAGTATCGGCGATTGGTATTTGATCTCAGTTTCGCATTAATGCACATTATCAAGCACGTATCAAGCAGTTGTTCGATGTCGTGTCTTATTTTGGACTTGCTTTGATTTATCTGTTTACGATATGCTCTCTTTTTATTGTATAACACAGTCGTATGTCTATTACATGAGTAAAGCTTTATGCATTCTGATTAAAATGCAGGTTTAGACAGTGATATGAAGATCAAAATTTTAGTATGTCTTAAAACAAAAAATACACCAATAAATCGATTGTATGTAATTCATGACGCAGACAACATGCACTTTTAAAAGCATCCCTTAAATTTGCTGTTCTTATCCCATTTCAATTACCAGACATACTGAATAAGTGTTGGACTGTGATCTGTTACACTCTGTTATTATTCTTGCTCTTTTGGATAACTTAGCCAGGCATTCTGGTTCTATAACGTACACAGTGGATTGCACCGATACAAGCGAAGCCGTCTTTCCTGTGGAAAACCAGCCCAGCCCCTCGGTTAGATGAGACACACTCAAGAGCATCTCAGAAATTTGCAGTTCCTGGACCGGGACTCGAACCCTGGTCCTCTTGATTGATAGTCAAGTTTGTGCCCTCTAGACCACCGGGCCATCTTTTAGTATTTACGTTCTTCCTTCTGTTGTATATTACCACTTACCTATGTGAACTGTTTCCAACAGCATCATTTATGATGTTTTCAGTGATTGATTTTCTGGTGTAATGGTGTTTAATCAGCTCTTAACTTGCCTCTCAGACTATAATATTCATACAATAACTGATAAACATAAAAAACTTAGCATTAAATGCAACTATACTGTTTCGAACAAATACATTAGACCAAGCTAAAAACAGGTTGTTTTTCAATTGTATTTTACATGATTATTTAGGAAATAACGTATTCAAACATTTGATTTTTTTGTCATTTTCTTGGTACACTGTATTACATTAAAATACCATCTGTAATTTGTATTTGGTAAAGGTCGCTATAGAAAAGGACGCTTAGTCACATAGCACTAATTATGTCACAAGTTTTCCAATTTTGAAGTGATACAACATTCTTACACAGACGTTATTTCATCTGGCATAGTGCATACATGAAAACGCAGAGTTTTGTTCGACTGTATTGTCGATTTATATCTCACTTAATACTAAAAGTATCCTGTATCACTAAGACCTCAGGTTTTATAATTACGTTTATTAGAATTAATACATTCGCAAATGAAAGGGACAAAAAATGTATCTGAGAGCTACATATTTTTTTCATCTTCTCTCAAATCTCCAGACGACTGTCACTCTTGATATACACATGTATCATAAACTGATTTAAAAGCCATTGACTGCTTACAAGTGGCAATGTGTATGCTTGCAAAATTTTATTCCTAAAGCACATTCCAAGGCAAAAAATACGATAACAGAGCTTTTCAGCGTGTGACGTGCACGGCTAAGTTACACCGTTTGTAGCAGGTTTAGGTGGTCATAGTAACCGTTCTAAATGCAGGCATTTTACTGTTATGTAGGATATATTTTGTTTGGTTGATGTGCGATTAAAGCCACTTGCAAGGCTCGTATGCATGTAATACATCATAAAGCCGGGGTATCAAAGTACAAGTTTTTTCGTCCTTAAGGTAATTCTGCACGTTTGTAATAGCGTAACGTCATTTATCTGGATAATTATGTTGAAAAAAGCTTGAACTCGGCATACGGAAATGAAAATCATTTTATGAATTAATGGTAACACGGGATATCATTTTTAACGTAAAACTATCTGACTAAAGATAAAATATCATATATAAACATTTACATGGTAAATACAGTCAAACCTGTGTTAAAGACCACCTCTGAAAAGAGACCACCTGGCTCTAAAGACCACATGTTTTGCTTCCAATTTTAATATTGACAGTGTATCTTACCCTGTGAATAAAGACGACATTTTGGCTCTCCTTTATAGACAGGTTTGACTGTAATTCTAAATAATATCTTGAAATCAGCTAAAAATCTACATTGTGTAAAAACGTGTAGCATGAATCAAAATTAGGATTTTCCAACAGACTCCCAAATCTACATTGTGGAAAAACGTGTTATCAAAATTAGGATTTTCCAATAGACTTCCATCCTGGAACCCTGTCTGAGGTCCAAATCCTTGTCAGACTAGCAAAAAGTCAAGATTATGACTCTTGAATTTGCCATATTTTCTAAGTATATTCTGAAACTTTGAAAAATCTGGGTTTAACCAAATTCTACATCGAAGAATTTTGTTATCCGAACGTACAGCACTACTTTAACTTAGTGAAACGGTGTTTGAGTATTAAGCTAAATTTTCAGTCCGAAGTTCAATGATCTCTTATTAATTATGAACTCTTCATTTGTTTCCCACATCCATAAGTCCGCAATAGCACAAAAATAGCCGAATATACACCGGGTGCACTGAGCTATTCATATATCGTAAATGACTATCAATTGATTTTTAACTAAGACATACATACGAGTAAATTGCTGCTTTTCCCTTTTTTGTCTAGAAATATTATCATCTTAAGCTGGTAAGATTGCAAATCCTACGTAAATATTAAGTTTTTTTATAAAGTTGGCTGTGGTGCTTCAGTCTGTTAATGTGGAGTATAAACGAAATTTCGCATAGCATATTAGGCCCATTAGACAAATTTACTGATTCCTTTGAAGTGCAGATATATAAGTGAAACAAATGAGGCAGATATATTCCGACAAGATTATATAAATTATTAATGAGACGCAAATGTGAGAAGACATGTAACATGTGCAAATAATTTAGTTGTACGTGAGCAAAACCTTAAGAATGAAACGTCCTCCATCGTATGGATAAATATATTAAAGATGGCTTCAGTTTACACGTAAATTAAAAAGCGTTTCATACAAGGATATACACCAAAAGACAGAGATAGAAGCAAGTGTTTCTTTCTGCAAAATCAGAAAGAGAAAAAGCCTAAAAGCCAGATGTCTCATTCTAAGAAGACAAAACCTTTAAAACTGAAAAGACCATTGGTTTAATATACTCGACGTTCCACCCCTGGTATAGCTCGAATTACTAATGTAGAAATATTGAAAACAGACAATGAGTGTACCAGGGTACCAGTATAATGTATCGTTATATTTCAGAAAACCGTATGGAATTCTTGTAATTTTGTAATTGTCACTTTGCTGTTGTTACATTGTAATTACATGTGCCTGCTTTCACATTTGCTATCATTAAAACAGTGTGGCATTCAAATTCAACAACAACGCTAAAATAACATACTGTATTACCATGCATTAAACCAGTAGTTACAGCTACGCCTATATGTTAACCGATCTGAAGCTTTTTTGTAAAGAAAGAATCATGAACATACAATACATGACGTTTATATCAATTTGAAATCTGGATATGGAACTGTTCCTCCTGCAAGGGACTGATAAATAACATTATGCACATAATCAACACATTTCTCTTTTTATCAACATAGTTCATTAATTTTTAAATATAGATTTGGATTTTTTTTTTACTTAAGTGTTTTGTCTAAAATGTTTATCCACAATATTTGTGAAAATATTATGTTTACTGACAAGTTAATCCAAGCACAACGATCATCATCATATAAATAAAAACTCCCTTTTGTTTTTGTTTTATAACGAAACCTGGCAAAGTCATAAATGAATTTATATTTAAATCAGTGCAGAATTCAAACAATGTAACAATATCACATACCTAAGAGAGTGATAAAACTAATATATCTTGATTTTTATACAGCCAGCCGTATACACTTCTTTTATAAAAGACTAATCGCGAAAAATAAATATGATATTTTTGTAAGATACAAATATTAAGACAAAAGTATTCATCAATTTGTGAAATTAGCTGCAATGAAGTATGTCATTTTTCTAAAAGCTTAAGGGCTTTATAAAAGGGATGTACTAGACAAATTGAAATAGATCGCCAATAGACATTTGACTTGATTAACTGTAAACGATCAACGAAATTATTGTATTGACAGTATTTCTTAAAATACATAAATAGATATTATTATAATAATTTGGAATGTTAACAGGGTTATTATGTCATTATATATTCTAGACACTTACACACACTCGATGTTACTTATTTGGACTCATTAGGGCGAAACTATCATCAAACTATACAAGACAAGCATTATAACTGTTTGAATGCAGTGGGAGGTCATTAAAATTGTAAACACACAGGACATATAGCTTTATCAAAGCAATGTTTAAATATATGTCCAGACATCCATGATCGTATATTTAAAAATTTAACAGCTGACTGTGGAAACAAGAAGAATAACAACGTGAATATGTACTAACTCTGTCCACAGTCACAACACAGTCCCAGACATATATTCTAAAAGTGAGGAAAATACAGTTAGTTAGTTACATATAGGTTCGATGAAGTCGTGACAGTATATAAGAATATAAGAATACATTTTCGTAAATTTAATTTCTGCTACATTGCAGTACAAATAAGCTTTCAAGGTCCCTATAAGATTTTTAAGAAACATCGTTTTGTTTCTGTTCAGGTTTACATACTTTTCTTCTTCCATTTATTACCATAAATTACCATGGTAGATGTGTCAAAGATCTGAATATTCAAGTAAGCCATTCCTTAGTCCCAGCTTTGTTGTTGAATAGTCATGGGATTTACTTTATCGTCACTTTTCTATAACATGTATTTCCGCTTCAAAAACATTAAGAAGTATTAAATATGAATTAGTATCCACGTAAATATTATTAATTTTAATGTGGATTCAGCTTTTGGTCCTTATCTCAACCCGGAAATATGCAACCTTTACAATGTGCAATAAATGAAATATATATCTGGTTTTAATGTTGGAGTGTTATATGCGCCAGGATTGCATTTGACAAAATAATGTTAAATCGATATGATTTTAAAATATAAACACGTAATTCCTCTTTTGCATTGATGGAAATTATCGAGATCATTATATTTTATACGCTTATAAAAATGATACATTCACTTCTAAAAGATTGAACAATGACGTGATAGATAATTTGCACTAGCTTTCATGGTTGACTAATTCGATTGTTCAAAATCCAAAATAAATTGCTGATATTGTACTAAGAGAAATATAATATCTTAAGCCTGTACTAAACATTGCAGTGTTCGACTTTATTTTAGGAATTACATGCCGGACTTCAATAAAATACTCAACACAATGAAAATAAAAGTCATGTGACATGTAATTATTAACTTAAAGGTAGTTTTATTAAATTTTTATTTAACTGCATACGTCTTGAAAACTAATCAGTATTGTTTCTATGGTATTATGTACTATCTAAAGGTACAATCGTCTTATATATATCATGATTATTCGTTATATTATTCTTTAAGTAATGGTTTATTCCTATGTTATTTCAAAATAAATAAATAGACTCCTCTTAAGTATAATCGTTCCATCCGGAATCGTTTCTTCTTTTTTTAAATATTAGCGACACAAGCTGTAATGTGGCTATATTGCATCATTTATTAGTTAAGGAAGAACTCATGTGCTTATCCGGGTACGGGCACAGGCGAACATTTAGGTTGAACCACCGACCTTCTGTAATCTTTTATGGACGATTTCCGCACATGGAAGAATGCCACATTTGTTGTGGGATTTCGAACCAACAGTAAGGGGGTGAGCGATTCTAAGTCAGTGACCTTTATCCCTAAGCCACTAAAGTTCATTGATTCGGATTCCATTTACTTTTAAATATAGGTTTGTGCTCTGTATGTGTTTGTGCAATACTTGTGATTTGCCTTTTACCTTCTTTTACTTCTTGAACAGATGGCGTATTATATAAGTTTTATCTAAAATATTTTGAAGTTGAATAATGGTTGAATATTTAAGAAATTTGTTGATTATGATAGAGACTTACGGACATGTAAAAGTAATATTAATTTCATATGACGTCATTTTCTTGATTTGAGTAACCTGTCAATCGTACGACCTGCATATCCTAGTCTATAACGTTGCCTGAATAATGCTACAAATTGAAATTCTTTACTGCTCTTTTTTTGTTATTATCATCAATTCAGTAAGATATTTAGATTTTGAAGGTGTGATTTTTATGCAATGGTTTTAACTGTTTATATTACGAACTTTGTTATTCTACTATGTTCTGTAAAATAGTATATATAGATAACAGACCTTACTCTAAAGGAAGAAATAAATCTCTGTTTCAAATTAAACGTTTCTGTTTTTCAAATATCTGCTTTTTCATATTTTGTCTTTCTTTCTTTTTTTTTTTAATTTTTATTTTTTTGCTTCGTTTCGGTTGGATAATTGTGGTTTGATACCTTGCTTTAAAATAAATTTCCTCTACATTTCCGAAGGAAAAACGTTCTATGTAGCCTATACAATTAATAGTTTCATGGATCTAAATTCTGTAAAGATAACAAAAAATGTAAAACTATATTGTTATGTTTAAATAAATTCAACTCTTTCATCAATTTTTCAAATGTGCAAACATTTTGTGTGTTGTGTTTGAGGTCCATTCCTATGAATGTGCTTCAAAAAGGTACTGATACGCTTCCATACATAATTACACTTTTCTGCATGCATGTAAAGTGATATTTAATATCTACACAAACTCGAAAAGATTATGGATATAGGGGAAGAAATGGAAAAAAACGTCATATGCATTTCAAATAGTGACAGTCATATACATTGGCTATACTCTGTAGGCCAATGCAGTGAAAAGTGAAATACGTTCCTATATCAAAATGCGTGTTGCGCTTAAAATTCCAGCAAAACAAATCCTCAACGAACTTAATAAAGTTATCAATGAGGCGCTAACGTCTCCTTATGACAGTTTGCAGGTGGGCAAAGAAATTAAAGTCTGGTGTCATTAACAATTCTGAGATATGTACGGTATTGATGCTGTCAAATATCTTAGAAGATGAAGGGTATTCTCTGGAAGAGATGTTTAGCAGTGTGGAAATTTCAGAAGGAACAGTTCAATCTATTCTGAAAGCATTTAGGTCTAAGAAAGGTCTGCGCATTTATTTACACCTGATCAAAAGAAGGCTAGATTACAATGTTCCAGAAACCTGCTTAAATATTTAAAAATTGCGACTATAGAAAACTATTAACTATCTAAAGTACTAACAGGAGATGAAACTTTGGTGTAAATGTATGAACCCCAAAGACGATTTGACAACAAGCAGTTGAGGAGAAAACATAAAAAAACGCCCGGAAATAACAAAGCGTTAGAAAAGCGCAAAAATCTTTTCTTTAATTTTTGTGACCCATTTGTGCAGATTCATTGTCTAACAGGAAAATCTACTACTACCAGTTTCTACAAAGACAGAATACACAGAAAACTTGCCCGAGTAGTGTTCAGAAAGGCATGTTCCTCCTTCATGACAAGGCTCCACCACATAACAGTTGTGTCCTCATCAACGTTCTGCACAACGCAAACGTACAAAAACTTCAACACCCATCATATCCTCCAGATTTAAGTCCATGCGACTTTCTTCCCCTCGCTTAAATTGTCAGACAAAAAGAGTTACATAAAAATTAATTATTTTTTCTTATCTGTTTCTGTCCCAGCTGAATTAAAAGTGAAGTAACTCAAAAATTGGTTAATGTATTACAAACTGTGAAAACTTTTTATAGATTATACTTCAAAGAACCTGACTGCCAGTATTATGAAATTTCCTTTCCAAATGAAGGAAATTGAATACTTCTAAAAAGATGAAAATATATTATTAAACTAAATCCTTAGTCTCAGACAACAGCGTGAATAAACATATATAAATCATAAAACATATTATAAAGCCAATTGTTTGACAGTTCATTTATTATATTATGAACTCTTATTTTCAAATATTTCCACCTGTCGAACATAAAGGCAACTTTATATTTGAAATTTTAAATTCATTTTTTTTTTCATCTGATAGAGGAAGGTACGAAGGCTGTATGTAAAATAAAAACAGAATTTGTTTAACATTACCAGTTCACATCCTTAAACCGGTGCCACGTGCATTAGGAGCGTTGCAAATGTCATTGCCACTCATAAGCAGACTTTGCAGTTATTTTACTTGGTTCTTTTTATGCTTTCAACCAATCTTTTTCTAGATTTTATGGTCAGACATCAATTATACTTCCCTAACATCCGTTTCTTTAATTACCTCATAAGCAGGGTTATAAATTTTGCCTGATAATCGGATTTTGTCTGACTATTAGTTGTAAAACGTATTTGCATAATTTCAAGACATCTTTTATGTTTATTAAATCTGCTTTATGCAGGTCTTAACCCTTCACATAATGTATTAAATCAGACATTATATGCCATGACATTCCTTCATTCAGTGACAATACAAGTCAGTGCCCTCACACCTTAGGTTTGTGGCCTACTCTGCAAAGTGTGGTTCTGGCTATGTTAGATATGCTCTGTACTTTCAGGAAATGTACATGGCATTTTATTTCTTATAAGTAAATTTGCCAGTCAGGACTTCAAGACAAATTTGTTTATAATTTTCATGAACGATGTATCTTTTTATAAACGTTTGCAATAAATATATGAAAAGCTGAAAATAGCAATCTCCCTTATAAAATTGTGTTTGTTCTAAGAAGAGCCATTGGTTTTTCTGTAACATACTTTGTGGGGATGTACAGTGAAGAATAAACTACGTTGTGGTTTTCAGATTCGATCTTTACTAAAAACGTTATGTGTAACTGCAAAACAACGTTACGTCGGAAGTGACGTCAACGTAAGCGCTGTACGTCACGCTACATTAATGCGCTATAAAAGTGTTATCGATTCCCGACATACTCGGGGCCGCGAAAAGTAATCTGAATAGAATAAAATCTGTTAATAACATAGTTACCTTAAAGAAAACGTTATTACTTAAGAAACATTCTTACGTAAATTACATCTTTACATGAAACACAGTCTCTGATTCGAATAAGTCCATCTTTTCCCGGAACTAGTTCTTCAACAACGGCAAGTTTCCATAGCAAACTGGGAATATCGTCATGGACCAACACAACGTCTCCAACAGATATTCTCTGGTCATTTCTGCCTATCGTCTGGTGACGTTCTCTTAAAGCGGTTAAGTATTCGTGACGCCATCTATCCCGGAAGTGGTTGTTCATCGTCCTTTGTAGCGTAGCCCGTTAGATAACTGACGTGCGGTCACTCATTATAGGGTTTGTAGGAACATCTTCATACGGTCGTTTGATGATTCGTCTGCCGTTAAGTAAGTGTGACGTGTATTTCCGGTTCATCTAATGTATCGGAAGTGACATACGTCAACGGCCTGTCGTTAATCATCGCCTCGATTTCTGTTATCACAGTTTGTAACGTTTGGTAGGTGACATAGGTGTGTTTCAATTTCAGTTTTTCAGCAAGTTCTCCTATAATAAAAGACCTCTGCGCGTCTTCATCTAACAATATGTCTGTAGCGGTTGTACTATAATCTTGCGAACTTACTTAAGCGACTGCTGTCTTGAGCAGTACTTTCGACCTTTGATGAGTATGTGAATGAAGAAAAGCGGTTCCCGGCGTTCCCACTGGACCGGAAGTAGAACTCACGAATGGCGATGTACTTAGATTCAAACCCGGCACAGTCGATGGCTGGTCACAAATACTGGAATGGTGTTTTCGCTGGCAGTTCCTGCACCGGAATTTGGAACGGCAATCCGAAACTTGGTGGTTTCCCAAACACTTGTTACATAGGCGTTTAGATTTTACGATGTTTTTTTTACAATTTAGCGACTTACAACAAAACAAAACAACGTTACGTCGGAAGTGACGTCAACGTAAGCGCGGTACGTCACGCTACATTGATAAAATATGTTATCGATTCCCGACATACTTTATGGTTTTTACGGTAACACTGCCTACTTCTTACACGACTCTACTTGATCTTTTTAAGACATTGCCAACCCATTATAAAAGCACAGAATGTAGTATAGCCGATTGGCTCAATGTAGTCTTTGCCTTCGTCCTAAAAGTCTTACCTTTCTGCAACGTCTACATGTATTATTAAAATAGAAAAAGTGGAAGGCCAAGCCACAAAACAACTAGCTTTAATGGAAATAATATCTTCTATTGCTGCTTTTTACTAAAAGATACAGATATCAATTAAAAATACAATAGCTATTTTGATTCCATAATTACGTTGACATAGTAACGCGACTATTACTTCTCTCTGTCATTTCAGTTAATGTCACCTGATTTAGAGACGAGAAGTTGTAGGAGAGTTTTATGCATTTTCTTTTTATGTGATGGGAGATAATGTGAACTTAACTACTTTAAATTAGGAATTCATGATTATTATATAACAGCCTGAGAACCTATTTTGTTATTTATAACACTACATATTAACAAAACGCAAATGATATTTTAACATAAAGGCAATGTATATATTTTAAATTAGTTACGTTTATGTAAGTATGAACTTCAGAAAGGTAATTCATCGATCGGTACCAGTTTTTTATTTTGATTGACCATTTGCAGAGGTACTAGTTGAAGTCCACTTTTCTTATTTTTTATGAGCCAGTGCGGGAATATTTGTTTTAAATTAAAAAATTTGATATTTGCAACAGACAATATTTCACAGTAAATCCAATAAAAAACGAAAGCCTTTAACAACTAGTCTTGATTCTAAAATAAGGTGACATACGTTAAGTCAAGTTAGGTTAATTTTTTATCCGATGCCACAAATATTTTTGATTGCAAATTCATATAACAGTGAAGTAAATGCGTTTGGTGTCGGAAGATATAAATCAACATAATTATACTAATGAAATATGGGAACAAGATATTGTAAGTTAAAAGTGCGGATTAATTGATATGCCAATTAAGAAAGGCACGCCAAGGTCTATGACGATAGCCTGGTATAATACTATACACTTAGTTAGATCGTTATGATAAACAGTGTCGTATCAGACTGCAGGTGTTATTTAACCTTTAGCATGCTAGATAAATTGTCGTCTGCTGGAAATGTCGTCTGCAAAAATTGTAAAGTTCATTCAATTTGCTCCAAAATTGGAAGAAATATTGTCAGAGTAGCAAACAGCTTGGAACCTGATCAGACGCCGATTTAATCGGCGTCTGATCTGGTTCCAAGCTGTTTGCAAAGGCTGTTAAATTCGCCTGCAGCAGGCTAAGGGTTAAAATGTCAGCGTAATACCATTATCCATAAGTAAAAAGTATTTTGCCTTTACTGATGTTTTGTGACTTTTATACCTTCTGCAAAGGCTTTGGTGCATGCATATATGATTTGTTTAATTTCCATACGCCTTTTTGCTACTATTGCGTGTGTTAGGGATTTACTTGGCAGGGATACGTTTTATTTATTTACACTTTGTTTAAATTGTTTGAATCGTCGAATGTAATAGTAACAAAACCCTTTTAGCCTTGTGTATATTTTCTTTCAGTTTTATAGTTGTAAAATATGGTGGCTGATTTCTGCCATCTCGTTCTGGCGTGTTGGCGCGTTTGCAGGGCGCCAGAACGCCAGGACGCCAGGACGACAATTATACGCGCCAAGACGACAAACAAGGCATTTGTCGTTCTGGCGGGGGCGCCAACACGCTAAATTGGGAAGTTGTCGTCCTGGCGTTCTGGCGTCTTAGCGCGTTTGCAGGGCGCCAAGACGCCAACACGCCAGGACGACAATTATACGCGCCAAGACGACAAAATCCATATTTGTCGTTTTGGCGCGTTCATTTGTCGTCTTGGCGTGTTGGCGCGTTGGCGTTTGCAGGGCGCCAAGACGCCAACACGCCAGGACGACAATAATATGCGCCAAGACGACAAAATCCATATTTGTCGTTTTGGCGCGTTCATTTGTCGTCTTGGCGTGTTGGCGCGTTGGCGGGGGCGCCAAGACGCCAACACGCCAAGACGACAAATGAACGCGCCAAGACGACAAAATCCATATTTGTCGTTTTGGCGCGTTCATTTGTCGTCTTGGCGTGTTGGCGCGTTGGCGGGGGCGGGGGCGCCAAGACGCCAACACGCCAAGACGACAAATGAACGCGCCAAAACGACAAATATGGATTTTGTCGTCTTGGCGCGTATAATTGTCGTCCTGGCGTGTTGGCGTCTTGGCGCTCTGCAAACGCGCCAACACGCCAGAACGAGATGGCAGAAATCAGCCACCATAGTAAAAGGATATTAAATTAGCTATAATTTTATATCATCGAACACGAAACGAACGTGAAGCGCTTAATGATGTACAATGTTTCAGTAGCTCTGTAGTAGTTGACAATTATAGTCACTGTGTTACAATGCCACAAAAGTTTCAAGACTTCAAGTCAAATATACAACCAGCTGTTGATGTCACTTATGGTATTAATAATACAGGCATGGCAAATATTTACAATAGTAAATACACGATATGTATGTAAACATATGGGAAAATATCGCATTCGAAATCGAACTGTACAGAGTTACTAAATATAGTCTTTCTGCATTAATTTATGTTAGCCCGGCTTATAAATCCTAAAATATGGCCGAACCTTGCACATTTTAGTAGAGACTTAAGATCATACATTTCTTAAAGAACAATACCATAAATTCTGGATATGGAACACTCGAATCAGTCAACCATGATAGCCTAGGCAAACTGTTTTATGACGTCATCTTTAGGACTATTGAATTTGTAAAAATAATTTGATCATGTTCAGCAACGTTTAAAAGTTTATCGCCTTTTTAGAAATTTCTAATAATCTGGTGACAAAACAATTGGGCTATGTAGAGCTTCTCAAAGTTAATTATTTTAAGAAATATCAAAGAAAGGTTACTTTTGGAATAATTTGTATGAACAGGGATAAATTATCTAAAACGACGTATCACATTTCTTAAATTTTACATCCTGTTTTCAAACAACGACAAATTGTTTATAAAATAGTGTTATAAAAAAGTGGAAACATGTGTTCATAGTTACATTATATCGCTTTAGAATTGTTCCGACTATAAATGCCATTTCGTGTTATTTTAAACTTGTCCACACATACGGGAGAGATGTCTCATATTTTGCTCATTCTAAATGTTGTATATTTCTTTCTTGTGGATACTAACTAAACCTCGTGTTTATGTAATAATCAATTCATATGTAGATCTTAATTTGAATTAAATACTTTCCTATACTTTTGCAGCGATATATTACTTGATATAACATAATGAAGAGCAATGTAGAGTGGTTAATTTCATGACTATTTCGCAACAGAGCTAGGCTAAGGGATGGCATATAAAATACTAAGAAAAGCAAACCCTTTCTAACTGCTAGAAAGCAAGAAATGCATATAAAACTGAAAGAAGAAATATTCCCTTAAAGAATATTTGTAGGGATAAGTCAGAGAGATTTTATTAGTACCGCGATGTTGCATACAGCTGTAAATTGTATGACAACATGCACATACCAAATCTTACTGCGTCATACTTAGACTTTTTCCAAATACCGTTCAAATTACAACATGCACATATTTTTACTCATTTAGAGAAATATATATGTTAGTAAAATGTCAAAACTACAGCTAATTGAAACATGCAATATCAAATACTTTTATTCACATCAATGCCTCAACACATTTAGAAGCGGCTCAATAAAAAACTTAATATATCTAAGTATCTAGCTCATATTTTATTGTTTATTGTAGTCATTTAAAACATTTGTTTAGAACTATATTTTTAAAAGTGGTATGTGAGATAATATTTTGACACGAACTAATGCAAATTGATCCCGATAAGGTAAAATATCCGGAAAGAAGATGTGTGTTGTGTGTGTGTGTCTGGATTGGGGAGGGGAGGGGAGGGGGGAATACTCATCCGAATATATTTTTTAACTGATGAATAAAACTGAACATTTGCGCATGTTTGAAACGATTTATTTCCTTACTAAATTTCATTTTTGTGGTGTTTTACCTGTCAGAGATACATTATAAATTAATATGGAAAAATGTATGATTGCTTAATAATATTGTGGCGACTTTGATTTCACATATTCAAATCAAACTACATTTCACCAGTGAGATGATATACTGTGCTAGTCTGTCGTATGACTGTAGACAAAATATTTATAAATGTACTTTTACATATGTTTCTAAGTCAACAAAGTACATAACAATTTGGACAGGCTACCTCATTAGTGTATATGTTAAAATTGCTTCTGCATTATAAATGATAAACCTATGTACCATTACTATGACTTTACGTAAAGCTGGAACAATTGCGGTATGGTAAATGTGTATGTTACCGGATGTGACCAATGGGAAAACTGCATTGTGACTCCACATTAATACATTTGCTGTAGGGTTCCCGAGAAGTATAACTCCCAAAATATATAAAATTAAACTAAATATTTCAAGTAGTAGTTATAAGATACACATCACCATCGTTGTTTACAAATTTATATTTTGGTATGAATTACATGATTTTTATTTAAAGCGCGTGTGAAGACCACCGCCGTCTGTAAGCTAAACACGTCCATATGTTTCATACCCAGATATGAACCACTAAACCACAGTCTATTTCTTAATGAAAGGGATTGTAAGATGAACAAAGCAGTTTTACATATCTTAGTACTTTAAAACGATTGCATTTGATGAAATGAAATGAAATAAATAGTTCTACCGAAGTTAATTGGCTTTCCAAAACGGGACTACAAATATCAGAACGTTTGGATGTACGATTGCTTACAGACGTCGCGTCGTCATTTATTTGTGATTACACTAGACTTTAGTCATAAGACATTTTCATGATGTTGCATGCTAGTATAAATATATGCCCTAAGTTGAAAAGTTTATCTATAAAAACAGTTAAAGTAATGCAAAACTGAATCAGTGTAAACAATATTAAGGAAAGACAAATAAAAAATGTACCTATATGATATAAATAGCAAATTAGCAGTTTCCATTTTGGTATGTACTACATTGACGCGTCCTTAACATTTAAAACACGAATATATTTAGCTGATTTTTATTTTTTACTATGGCCATAGACCTATAGGATAATAGGTCAATAACAACTTTGTAAGACGATAGGTCAATAACAACTTTGTAAGACTTTTTCATGGTTTGTGTGATTAGATTATGTTCTCATGTCAATTTTCTTTCAATCTAAAATATTCATTTGTCACATATAAATATAGTTTGCTTAACGTAAGAAATAAATCGCGACTTAGTACTGTTCATTTGAGTATATCTTTAATTACATTTGTTTGCAAAAATACATAGAACGATACACACATCATGCCGTTACAAGAAGAGTAAAACAGCTTTGTTAGATTTATAGAAACATTTCACTTAAAACATCACACCCATGTCTTTATATAAATCACGCTGTTAAAAATATCGCATTTTAATTAGAATATCAAAACATTTTGGTTCAATTACTGCGCATCTGTGCTCTGAACTGTGATAAATCAGGTGAAAAACCACTCGACGGCCTTCTTTATTTTTATTCTTACATGGTCATTGAAATTTCATGATAAAATTTTGCTGGGCTTCATTTATCCAAGTAGTAGTAAACCGGACGTCATGTCACCATTTGACATCATAATGGACTTCATAATGCTGTCATACCGGTCCGCGCGTCAACCGTTGTTTATCGCAGATTCTAACACAACCGAATTCATTTTGATATCTGATTATTGTGTATTTTTATATATCAATACATTTTCCTGACGCCACAATTATTACGTCAGTCACACAGGAAAAGAAATCAACACAAAATAGAAAATAGGCAAATACTAGGCTAGCATATGATGGATGTCGTCAAGGATGTGTGTGTTAGGGTTTAACATCTTTTTCAACAATTATTCAGTCTTATAAACGACGGTTTCTACTTGTAGCAGTGAGCACAATGCCCAACTTTATAGTGCTGCCACACTGGCATATCACACCGTAGTAGACACGTGGCATGATACCCCACCAAGTCGGTTCGAGCCTCACTCGGGGCGTTGAATTCTTCATGTGAGGAAGCCATCCAGCTGGCTTACGGAAGGTCGGTGGTTCTACCCAGGTGGCCGCTCGTTATGAAATAATGCACGGAGGGGCACCCGGGGTCTTCCTCTACCATCAAAGCTGGAAAGTCGCCATATTACCTATAACTGTGTCGGTGCGACGTTAAACTCAACAAAAAAATACCCGACCAAGTCACATTATATTGACATCGGGCTGACCAGTCCTTGCACTATTTTTACGTCTTTGGTATGACGCGGCCGGGGATCGAACCCACGACCTCCCGCACTCGAAGCGGACGGTCTACCACTAGGCTACCGAGGCGTACTTTAAAGTCCTTCGTAACGTGTAAGAATCGAAAAAATATATCAAATTTAGTGATATGCTCTTCATTGTTTGTCATCTGATGCGTATTATTATATCACTCGAGCTACGCCCTAGTGATATTAATGCTTATTTCTTAAATATACAGATATTGACTACTTTTTTCTTTGTTTATTAAACTGCAACCAAATCCAGCTAGGCCAGAACGTGCAATTTATTTAATGGTAAATCGCCATGAATGATTCAACTTAATTATTCTTTATGAGACCACGAACCTTTTAATCTAAATACATAAGTGCCTGGATAATACCAATATTATAACATATAAATCACGGTAATGCGACAAATATGCACAATATATTTCCATTTACCGATTACCTCCCTTTTAATTGCGTTAACTGATTATTTTTCAGGAAAATGATATATTCGTTCGCATATCACAAAAGTGTAATAAGACTTAGTGTTGTTTTAAGGGTTTTGTATTGAAAAATGAGTATCATATTACAAACATTTTACGGTAATTTTGATAAAAAAAGGAACGGACGGTAGCTGTTTATAAATCACAATGAATATTTTATTCTTTTTCTGAATTATATTATATATTTACATTATTTCAATTTTGCATTCCTATAAAGATAAATTATATAACATTTTTGTCAGGATTCATTAAAAAATATAACTATTAAGAGCATTTTTATCAAAATAACGGAAGTAGTTGCGCAAGAATAAGCTTGATAGCAAACCTGCTTTTGATACTATAAATAGAAAGATATTAACACAAAACACGTAAATCCAAAAAATCTTAAAGATTCGTTAAAGATTGAGTGAAATATGACGATTTAAAAAGAAATTTGCTGAAAATATCCTTTATATGAGTTGTCTGCCCCTGACAAGAGAAGGTGCGAAAAGTCAGTGTTCCATAACCAGATTTCTATTTGACATAACCTTCAGCCATTTTATGTTCATGGCTTGTCTCTACTAAAAAGTGCAAGATTGAATGACTCATAAGCCGGGCTATGTGTCTTTTAATACGAATACTTTATTAGTCTATATTACATGACTATGCATTTCAGTTGTTTAAGCAAATCGTTATGTTAGAGAAGTAAGTGGAATATATACTAGTTAAACCATGTAAACAAAAGAACATGTTATAATTGAAATAAATGATATCCGAAAATTAATGATTCAACAGTGTAGAATTAGATAAACATTATCAAAGATAAAGTATATCATGTTTCGTGTACATATAGAGGTATTAATCAGTATATAAAGAGAAAGCAGTAAATTACGTTTAGTTTTGGATTCTCAGTTGCAAAACACTTATGAGGCATCATTCAGTCTTAGGATATTGAATCCTTTCATTTGAGGAAAGCTGGCTTGCGGAAGGTTAGGGGCTGGACCGTGTGTTAACCTTTCTACTTTCGATCCACGGCAGTAACATCCTCAGCACGCTTCTGTTCATTAGGGTCATGTAGAGTGGAGAGTGCGCCAAGCAGACTGACGGCATTGCTGTTGAGATTACCGTGATTAAATTGAAATAAGAAGACAATAAATTGCGGAGACCAGGGAATATAGCGTTACTTGAAGAGCCGTCGCAAACACCGGACAGCATGTTTATGAGATGCAATGATTTTCTTATATTTCCGGTTGTATATATTAGGCAGAAATCAACTTGGCTTCGTTTAGTGTATGTGCTTAAAGTCTGTTATTCTTCATTAAATATTTTAATTTAATTTTGGATTTCGATCAGTGGATTATTTATATAAATATGTGATTTTTTGTGGGAACTTATCTCATCTTCTCCAGTTACCCAAGTATTAATTACGTATTTCTGCAGTTTTTATTTTGCTTGATAATGATTAGCTGCTGGATTATGTTGAATGCTTTCTTCGTTTCATTTTGTATGTCCGCCTGTACAAAACTTCTTAAGATACTCATTTAACTTTATGTAGAGATTACTACTTAAGTGGGTTGTAGGTTTCTGTGTGGTTCGTTTTTGTCTTGACATCTTATGATGTCAGTGTATAAATACAAGTTTAAGACTAACTTCAAAGCAAACTCATTTTCATTCAGTCCCTTTGAAAAGAAATCTATAACAAGTTCTAGCCAAGAATATATATATTTATATATATTGAATGAAACATTTTTTTTAATTTTACACTCTCATCTCCAAGTCATGATTTATCTTTTTCACAACTGCTTTGGTATCGAAAACTAAATAAAAATAACGTATCATATTAAGACACTAAGAATTTAGTTCTTAATTTCATCAAGTTACTTGAAATAGTTATACAGTTTGTATTGTCAAAACTTGTCGCTATATTTATTTAAATACTTTTTTATAATAAAAAGTAAAACCTCTTGATTTCTTTGACCGATAAATTTGCCTGAGGTATTAATTATACAATCGTATCTTTTAGTTTACAATGCAAGATAAAGAAACAAAATGCTTCCAATATCAGCATTAGTGTTTTTCATAATTTAGACAAAAAGGAGAATTCCCTTTTATCACAAAGGAGCATGTTTCTGTGAGTTTATTTGCTAAAAATAGTAACATATATATATATGATATAAAGTTTAATGCCAATATATAATACTTATATAGTAAGTAAGTCTTATATAGTAAGTAAGTAAGTAATAGTATTGATGTTTTTACTTTCATCCAATGCTATTTCAAGAACTAAATTATTAATTATTATTATTCAAATAGAACCCCGTATAATAGTGCTTTTGAACCACTTGCATGCTGTAATTTGTACATATATATATATGCCTTTATTAAAGCTTTTCGATAATTACCTATACATGTATCACACCGTTCTCCTGACAACGTCCGTGTATTTATTTATAATGTTTAGTCATCGGTATAAATTTGCTCATAAGTGGAATAAACCCAGAGACATTTTATTTGATTATTTCTGATGAAAAGGATATTTCAGCAAACATCAATATGACGTCATAATTTTTGTTGTATATCTTATCACAAATTATTGATGTATAATCATCGTAGATGCAGTTGGCAAATTTCCTTTTAAATGAACAGACATAT
Source organism: Mercenaria mercenaria (assembly GCF_021730395.1). Taxonomy (NCBI): domain Eukaryota; kingdom Metazoa; phylum Mollusca; class Bivalvia; order Venerida; family Veneridae; genus Mercenaria; species Mercenaria mercenaria. The sequence goes on along the minus strand of NC_069369.1, from coordinate 30,808,291 downwards.
ATTTTAAATTTAGAAAGAATACGTACGTAACAAGATTTAACGTGAAAACTGATTACAACTGTAAAAGGTGCGCTTACGGTTTAAGTATGTATCAAATTATTTGTCTTTATTTATACATCCGCATTGTTACTGTCCCAAATTTTGAACTTTTAGCGTTCTTTTAGGATACTCTTTCTTCGAAGAATGTTCGAAGAATTTCAACTAAGTATTAGTACATGTGTTATTTCCCGTCTTAGTGTGTAGTCTGTCAAAAAAAAAAAAACGCTTTTCTGTTTTAAAAAAAAAATATAGCTACACGATATTTACTTTTAAGTCGGTAACTCAATGGCATTTTAGTTTAAGGGACAGTGTAATTAAAATAAATTAGAAAATGCTTGCTTCTGAATAGTAAGAGACCAATAAAATCAAATAACCAATGCATCTGTACATATTGTCAAAAAGCTGAGCTGTAGTTTTAACATAGTTACGTAACTTTTTAATATACATGTACATTACCGTATGCGCATTGAATAAAATGGTAAAACTGGTTTAGATATTTTATACAAAGAGATACTTTTAGAGAATCCGAAGCGTGAATATTTCGTACTTGGGATCAGTGTATCAGGGATAAAACGATGTTGTCAGCTCACAGTATCTCGATGCGGACAAAATCAGTAAAGACAAAGTCTAAACCAAAGCAATCGGTGAAATACAGGCTTCCAGGTACGGCAAAACCCTCTACCTTATCAATCTCGGGTTTACCTGGTCCAAAACAAATTCGTCATCCACAGTCACATGGAATAGCGAATATGGCAGGAAAACAAAATCCTTGTATAAGGAGAATAAGAGAGCTACAAACAGTGGAGATACGAAATAAAAGAACTAAAGAACTAGTCAATTTGGAGGTATGCCATTTGTCATTAACTGTTTCTTAAGCGCAGTACACATTTGCAAAATATGTGTACGAGTGCAGAATTGGCACTTGTCTAAAACAAATCTTTCGTCATATGAACTGAAATATGCCCGCGCAAAAACTGCTTATGGTGTTTTTTGCGCCTGGTAAGACCTAATGCAAATCTCATTTGCTGCTAAACAAAATGTGTATTTTTGGTAAAAGAAAATGGGTTGGGAATTTATTTTCAAAGTTTTAATAATGAACTTTACTTTTGGAAAAAAAAGCAACTGCAAATTTAACAACCAACCATGTAATCATGTTATTGTTATAGCTTGTTTTATTTGGAAAGTCTATGGAAGTATATCTGATGTACAGCTTTACATGCAATCATTAATACAATTTACAAGTCAAATGATTTTCACCTAGAACTCTTTCCTCCATGTGAACCAGATCTTGGTATATACAATTTCATTGGCGCCTACGTAAGTATTATAATATGTTATATTTATGCAGTTAGTTCACAAAAGTAGCAAGTAAAGTTTCACGGCAAAAATGTTCAATAAATGGATATGGAAGATTAAGTGCTTCTGAAAGCAGTACGACACTACTAATCTGATTTTAGTATATTGCAAAACCGTGAGTTTTCCTTAAACTGCAGAGCTATTTGGTTTATCAAGATTTTCAACTTTCACAATTTTCCCGTGTTATGCAAAGATAATCCACTAGAGTATGAGATATGACACTCCGGAAGTTCCGACACGCCTGGTTTTAAGTCAGAACGGAATATGTTATTGAATATGTATGCAAATGAAGGTGACTTACAATAAAAATTGTTATCTGTTGTATTTAAGCTAAAAACCATACGTTATTTGAAATATTAACGAATATTTTGTGACTATAGAAACACTTAAATTAATAGTTGTAAAGAGATTTAATGAGAAAGATAAAAAAAAATAAGTCATTTATTTCAGAAATATTTAAATGGGATGGTATTCCCTCTTTGATTAAGAATTTGGTAGATTTGATGTTGAGCTGTTAGTCTGTGTTTAGTTCAAGCGCCAAGATATAAACACTTATTTCAGCAACACTCGTAAAGTTATCCACGTAGATTTACAAAATTGATTGTGTGTAGATTTTTAAAAAAGTGCATTTGAAACTAATCCACTTAAACAGAAGAATGTAATTCCATTATTCGACATCCAGTGATCTACAACCTACTACAAACTTAGCTAAGAAATATATAGTAACCATCCATCTCAGACCTGGATCTCATTTTGCATTGTTTATGCACTTAGCATGTTGACCTAATTTGAACAAATTGGTGTAGAACTAATTAACAGTGAACTATTAAATTAATAAAAACGCAGCGAAATTCTCATACTGATACGCAAACGTCATTAAATAATCTATTTATCACTTTATCGGATGTGCTAGGTCGCGAAGTCATTACATGTCTTTACCCGATAAATAAAAAAAAATGCTACGCATTGAAGTTGATGAGCGACCTTTATTTTCATACAATATTTCAAAGACAGCTTGGAAAGGAATTTACATATTTATTAAGCTATCAGCTTGTTTTCAAATCCATGTATTTGACATGTAAAAAATTGTTGTACATGTTATGTGTATGTTGCCTAAAAAGAAATTAATAAAATATTGTTTAAACTAAAGACAGCTTGCTCAAATCATGGCAGACAAGTGTAAGTGGCAAGTAAATGATTGCTTATCATCGGACTTTACAAACGGCAAACGCGTATTTTGGACAAATATCTCTAACTCCAGAATTGTGAAATATTAGACCGGATGTAATGATGTATAAAAAGAATAAAGTACAATTATGAATATCAAATACAAATCGCGGATAAGTAATTTCAATTTGAGAATTAAATACATAGTCAAATACGCCCATATATCGCATACCAAAATCTAACTTACTGTACCGCGATTTACTTCTTAAATGAAAAGGAAATATGGTATATCCCAGTTAAAAAAATACAGTATATTTGAGCTGTAAATAATTGTTTTTATCATTTGTTTTATTGTTCACACTAATGACGCCTATACCGTGTTAAGCAGCCAACCGAGTCAGCTAAAGAAATTTGCTACTTACGGTAAATGGCTGCTTAAGACAAGCTGAAGTTGAATAAAACGTCAGTTTGGGAAGATAGTTGACTAGTTGCTTTAGGCAAGTGGCTGTTAAATGCAGATAGCCGCTAAGACAGGTTTTACTGCATATTTGTAATAACTATTGAAAGCATACGCAATATCAATTCTAACTGTATTGTAAATATCCATCTGAGCACATGTTTGAAGATTGAAAGCCACAGAAAATAAATTAAAATTAAAATTAGAATATATGCAATTCCATGAGGAATTTGACGCGGGGTGTTTGCTTGTCGTTCGAACTGGTCATCACTGTATAAATCAAATCGTCGTGAGAATATTTCAGGTTTTACTTAAATCAAAATAAGATCAATTTTCAGTAATTATTTCCAATCTAAACGAAATGATTTACCTGCTGTTTAAACATTATGTGCTTTCTGTGGTTTTGTAAGCCATCGTATGTTATATTATTGCATATAGATATTATCGCTATACAGTTATTATTTCGTAAAATTCATGAAGCCCTCAGCTGTTGTGTTTATTTGTTTTTTTTTGTATTGAACTTGCGGAATATTTTGTCAGAGAAATGTTATTTGCAAATAATGAAGCAAAAATGTACCTAATATATGTTTTTAACTTTTGTTTAATAAGAAAGTAGAGCGTTTGGCAAATCTTTACATAAATTTGAATATTGAAAATGGACAAAAAAGCTCTTGATATGACCTCATACCGTATGTACGTGATTTATGTAAGTCTATATGTGTGTGCATGTGTCACAATAACTATATATGTAAGTGACTTAGATAACACTATGTTTTTGTCTTGAACAATCATTTTTACGTATTAGCGATAACCCTGTTTATGCAGCTAGGTAGTTCGAAAGGACTTATACAAATTTGAGCATGCAATTAAAAGCCATATTTGTTTCCATCAATTCAATTAGATGTGATCTCACGTATTTTAAACGCCTTTACGTTGTCGATAAAATATATAATGAATATTTGCTACAAACGGCAAGAGCTAAAACTGTTTCTATGACAACCATACTAATGTTTCTTCATACATGTAACTTGATGAAGAAACTGTTTAAGACTTCATCTTGATGAATTAGTTCTAAATATAGACTCGTATCTTGACGCCAAGAAATAAATGAAATATTTTTAAAGTATTTGATTTGTATTTCGTATTAAATTAAAACGAGTAATGTGAAAACAGAATACCTTATTATATACATTAAATTAATGCAGACTGAATTTCATGTTACGTCTTAAGGGTTACAATTGTCTATAATATGATTTTATAAAACAGATCATTTCATAACATGGATGGATATCTACAACAAAGCGACAAGAGAAAACATTTTAATAACACCACATGCAAATAGAAATGTGACGCTGTAAAGTCAGAATCCACGATATCTGAAATACACAATGTCATTTTAAACGGGATCCTTAACAAACAACATTGGCAAGTTGAAAAGTCAATTTCACACTTATTTGGAAACGAAACAAAAGAATGCGACTTCAAAGATTTTTTCTAAATAGTGATTTTTATATCAATTTTTTGACATGTATAAAGTATCCGATTGTATTTCAACACAAATTTTTAAATGGAGTGAAGCATTAAAGACGCTTTTAAACTGACGAATAAATCAACATTTTGTATAGTTTGTTTGACAAACATTAGATTTTAGCCTATGCCTTATTTACGGTCTTTATGCTTTGTTCAGTCGTCCGTAGCATATTTCCTCACACCTCACACCTACAGCGAAAATATTACTAAATAGTTGTTGTCACGTGAACTATTTCCAGCAAGATTTATGATGTTTGCATTGATTGCTACACTGTTGTTATGGTTTTTAATCTGCACGTAACTCACATACCTCTCTATGAGATTCATATTCAAATATTATAAACTGCTGTTAGGCTGTCTTGAATAGCTCAATAAGGCGAAGATAAAAATATGCTTTTTACTGGTATTTGAGTTTATAAAATCATTAAGGAAACAACAAATGCCTTCAACGTGTTTTTTTTTTCAAACAGAAACAAAAGAAATTTATTTACATATCAGTGTTATTTCAACGCAGTTTAATCCTTATTTACTTACCAAATTATACGTATTAAGTGAACATGATAAATGAACTAAGGGTTGTTCTTTCTCCTGTTGTTTAGGATATCCTTGGTTTTATTTGCTTTGTTTTTTGTTTGTGTGTTTGATAATTGTAATATTGATTGAGAATGACTATGTGCTTACTTAATTAAACAATAAGTTCTTATGCAAAAATATATAAAAAAAAGTTATTTCTTAATCTGACGGTGTGTCATACTATAAACCCTTCTAATTATTGTCACTGTCATAGAATAACAATACAATAGAATAGAAAAAGTGGAAACTCCACAGGTCGCTCAACACGACAAAAACAAAAATGTTGCAGGCTTGATTGAGCCTGTTCATGGACCGCAGTGGAAATGCATGCTACCGTCTACACCCTCTAGCCCGGGGTTGAGCAGAACTCAAAATTTACACATGTTAAAAGAACAAAAACAATTTAGAGACATCCGCAGATGTGTTTATATGGCAGCCATGAATACACGTCAAATGCATTAAAACGAAGAGGTAGCTTTTGAATAAAAATGAAATAGATTTATACTACAGTATAAGAGATAATGAGCTTTTCGTTAAACAGTTCTAAAACTACTTGACACAACATTGTAGCTTTATAAATTACCCAGCAAGTTCGCACCAATGGTCATTACTTAATGACCTTTGGTTCAGACGTTCTGGTAATTTATGCAAACTGCAGTTACTGTACTTCTCTTTTGTTTGTAGAATAAATGATAAAAATCCATTTTTGGTCGTGTATTTTTTATAGAAAATGCATCATCTTGATTTGATAAGGTTGTGTTTTACGTACATCCCAAGTTAATTTAGGACGTAGGTCACATGTCCATATAGATATCTGAAAATTCGCTAAATGTAAATCAGTCTGTTGTTGTTCCTGTGGAGAAAGACTGAATGAAAGTTAAAGTGGTAAGACAAATTACATTTTCCATTCAATGTGCAGATCTGTAAGTGAAACAGATGGGGACGAAATTATATCAAATATTGATTAGTTGAAAATAATTAGAGAAGTGATTTATCATGTGAAAATAAAGTTGTTGACTGTATTATAAGCATATCCACGCTGTTATTGTGAAAATGGTATTTTCACTTAAACAACAAAAATTAGGCACTGAAGATTATTCATAAACATTCCAAATTATTTAGATACTTTTCAAAACCAGTCTGGTTAAAGAAATATATCCTGCGTTTAAGTAATATTTTAGACAAGAGTTAATTTCCGATTAATAAGGTGCATGTACAACGTAAATCAAGAATGAATGATAAATCAAAGTATAGAAATTTGAAATACAATGTAGCTATGTTAAGAATGTACATCAGTAGTTTTAAGTTTAAGACCATACGTTTAGTCTTAGTTATTGTCCACTGAGTTCAGAGGGTAATTATCAGATTGGTAGGTTTTCTACAAGTTAAAACCTAATGCTACTGACTGAGAGTTGCTATGCATTGTCCTTGTTTTCAGCATGATACAGAGTTAGTCGGGTGCTTCTTAGTGACGGTTTATGATAAGTGGGCGGACTCATGCGACTGTGTATGATGAGGAAACACGTTATGGTTCTTTCAAAGTTAGAGTTCAGTTGTAATCTTATATAAAACGTACACTTTTGATGGGTTTTGCAACGTTGGTTTACGTTCTGCTGGTCTTTGTATCCTTTCGTTGAATTTTGAATTTAAAAGCATCCTAATTTTAAAT